>NC_136057.1:487561618-488161618 GCF_964261635.1 Lissotriton helveticus
CTGAAGGTTGAAGGGGACATGGCCTTGCAACAGAAAACCTGGTCCATACCATCTGTCACTGTGATTCAACTCTAGACATATGCTGACAATGGCTGCGCCTGCTCTGGAACCAGTTAGGGGTGTGCCCCTGCAGGCAAGCCATTCTGGCCGCCTTAACTCTACAGATCAGAGATTTATCTCCTGAACAGTACAGTACAGCTACACACCTAGTAACCTGACCCTTTAGCCTTCAGTAAAAAGGCTTTCGCAGACAACGAACCTGTTCAAATTGCTCCTCAAGGTTTATCACTTAATTTCAACAAACTGCGTGTTTATAAATGTAAATCATTTTTTTTATCATAGTCTCTCCCTGCGCAAGCACCCTGTTTATTTTTTTTTATTCGTTTTTTATGATAGTTCTGATTTTTACCGAGATTTTGTGCACATTGTAACACTTTTAATAAATCTATGAAGGTTGGTCTGATTTGAGACCTTTTGTTGTAAGGACATATGTATATTTAGTTTGTTAAAAGCATCTGCTCCTCATTTTCCCAGCACAGCAAATTATTTGTTCCTACCTGTCAGCAAATATTTTATTCGAGGTAAAATAAAACCTATATTGCATATTTAGACAGAGACTTTAAAACACATTTTCACTAAGATCATTCGTCCGTACGTTTTTGTGGCAAGTAAACAATGTTGTCTCTTTGACAGCAGCTTGTGTACTTCTCTCTGCCTTTCTGAATTATTCAAGAACCTGAGACTGATGGGCTCCGAGCCAGTTGACACAGCAGGGTAACTCCACTATGCCCGTCTCAAATCCACAAAGTAATTTCATCTGTTGTTCTGGCAAAAGTCTTTGCTTGGGTTTTAACATACGTATACAGTTTAGCTGCTATCTACCATGTTTCTATTAGAATCTCTGTTTTGTTTTTCCACGCAAAATAATAAACACATTAGTAACCTTGCATTGTCATTAACGGTGCACACGCCATATTTATTATACTGTAACTTTTTAAATCTGTAAGGCAGTTCGATTTTTAAGTAACTAATATCTGCTTTGATAGGTCATATGATCTGGACAATTTGAACATGAGATGGTCCGATATTGGGTGTGTGACCAAACACTATTGCTTTATCCAATCAAAACATTCACATACCTTCTCTCTCACTTACTTTGTCACCACAGACTACTTGTTGCAGACTCTACCATCCTCCGACACCACCACCATATCACTCATCACATTGGCCACCACACCACTTTAAGGGGTATGGAGTCTATTTTGACCATTTATTATGATACCAGATTTCTACACCCTAACTGTATCTCCCACATCAACCTCCAAGCTGTTGTGTTAACCTTTTTATATTTTTCTTGTACTGACTGCCTCACATCACATAGCTTACCCAACTTATTCTTATTAAAATCTGTCTACTTCATTCTTGAGTCATTATTTATTCATGCTTGTGCCTTCATCCACACAAGTGGTGACAGTGTGTAACCAATAAGGGGAGTTGTGCAAATAGTTCGCAATATGTTCCCCCAACACATCGAATGATGAGATATGAAAGGGTAACGCCCGTGATCCTTGATCATTCTATTGAAGCCTGGAATTAAACTGTTTCTCCTTGGGTAATACAATGACATCTTTATGCACTTAATATCCTCCGAATCCAGATACGCCTCTATTTGTTTGGAAACAAACAAAGGACTATTGTCTGTTAACAACTTATCTTGAATGACTTCATGCTTAAAAACGTTATGCATGAATTCAATAATCCTGTCTTTTAACTTATCTCGTTAACAAATCTAAATTCAGGCCACTTGAAAAAGTAGTCTACGTGACTATAACAATATAGATCCCTCCCCCAGACTCCCACATTAGAATCCCAAACAAACCCACAACATCTGATGCCAATTAGCTCCAAGGTTTTGCTTGCACTTGTACAGACTTGACTGGGCAAGGCAAAGTAATCTGAAACGTGTCACTAACACCACAAGCTGCACAGTCCCTTCCTTATGGCTACACAGAATTGTCCATTGCCGGCCACTAGAAATCCTCCCACAAACTACTATTTATTGGGACCATACCCATGTACTATTTATTGGGACCATACCCATGTAACATTCATGACGCTTTCCTTCTTGTGCATTGGGCTTGATCCTTACATTTGAAATCCGATGTCCTAAATAGTCAAGGTCTCCCACTGCAATTTTGTGCTTTTCTTTCTTGAAATGTATGCCTTTATGTGTCACTATGTTCAACACACGAGTCCACACCCAATTTTGTTCCAGCATATTGGCTGTAAATAGCAGGGGATGGTTTAAAAATATGCATCACGCTCTACAGCCTTAAAGAAGACATGTATTACACTCTGAAAGAAAGAAGATGCAGCCTACCCGAAAGGCATTCTGCTAAATTGGTATGTCCCTCAGGTGTCGCAAATGAAGTCCAATACCTACATGCTTTATGAAGCTCTATCTGGTGATATAGCGAGGTGGTGAAGGTGGGTACTCCCTTTACAAATGCTAAGATTTCAGAAATTTGAAGCAAGGGTTCTGAATTTACCCAGCTATTTGCATTGATGTGGTCTACGCCCACACACCTCCAAAGCATTCTGTTGAGGTTAAGTGCAAATACTACACACCCTAACCATTCTGAGCTTTCAATTTCCTGTTATTACTCCCTCGTTACATATTCTTTGCAATTCTACTTTCAACTCCTTCCTCATTCCTTCTGCCACTCACTTCACCTTTTGAACACATGGTTTAGCCTTGTCCTTTAAGCTATATTGTGATCATGTTCTAATTCAATAAACACATTTTAAAGGTGTGAAAATACCTCTGTATTAAGCATGTAGGCTAATACTGCCTGAGTGATAATGTGTATTGACACGCAATACTTACTATCACAGGACGGACAGCAGGTCAATAATGGCAGTGCTCTTGGACTTGCCATGATGGTACGCAATATACATTTTTAGGTCTCGTCCTTTACCATTCCGAAGGAATGGGAAATGGCCGAGAATTCAAGTGCTCGAACTGATTGTCAAACCACCGCTTTTTTCGTGGCGTTTTCTTCGAGTGCACGTACAGGCACGCGCTTTTGGCCCATACACTTTCATGGCCATCTGTTCCTCCATGTCCCTCCCACCCTTCGTCAGGCTAATGGCCCTCCCCCAGCACAGAGCGCGCATCGCGGCCGCACAGCACATCAAAGGGCTTCTCCCAGCGTGTGCTGTGCGGCTTCTCCTCCCCTAATTATGTGGCCGGCCGTACTTGTGTTTCCCGGCCGCTTCCCGGCCACTCTTGTATTTAATTAGCAGCAGCAGCATTTCTCCTGCGCCAGGCCACATCAAAGGCTCTGTGCCACTTTCACCCACACAGCAACACTTACAGACACGCAACGCCACTCACACCCACGCAAGCCCACTATCATCCACGCAACGGCACTCACACACGCAACGCCACTCACACACGCAACGCCACTCACACACGCAACGCCACTCACACACGCAACGCCACTCACACATGCAACGCCACTCACACACGCAACGCCACTCACACACGCAACGCCACTCACACACGCAACGCCACTCACACACGCAACGCCACTCACACGCAACGCCACTGACACACGCAACGCCACTGACACACGCAATTCCACTCACACACGCAACGCCACTCACACACGCAACGCCACTCACACACGCAACGCCACTCAGCCACGCAACGCCACTCAGCCACGCAACGCCACTCAGCCACGCAACGCCACTCAGCCACGCAACGCCACTCAGCCACGCAACGCCACTCAGCCACGCAACGCCACTCAGCCACGCAACGCCACTCAGCCACGCAACGCCACTCAGCCACGCAACGCCACTCAGCCACGCAACGCCACTCAGCCACGCAACGCCACTCAGCCACGCAACGCCACTCAGCCACGCAATGCCACTCAGCCACGCAACGCCGCTGAGCCACGCAACGCCGCTCAGCCACGCAACGCCGCTCAGCCACGCAACGCCGCTCAGCCACGCAACGCCGCTCAGCCACGCAACGCCGCTCAGCCACGCAACGCCACTCAGCCACGCAACGCCACTCAGCCACGCAACGCCACTCAGCCACGCAACGCCACTCAGCCACGCAACGCCACTCAGCCACGCAACGCCACTCAGCCACGCAACGCCACTCGGCGTGGGCAGCTTCTCGGACCTCAGGTCCACAGCGGGCGGGGGGTGACAGGCACCAGTCGCGTTGCGGTGGGGCCCAGGCGTCAGCGCCGCCGGGAGGGCCCCCCAGGTATCCTAGTCTCTCAGCTCGTCCCCAGGTGTGGGCCCCGCACCGGCACAGGGGACCCAGCAGCAGCCGGCGCCCTCCCAGCCCCAGGGTGATGCTCCCAGGCAGCGGAGGAGATGTGGTGCCGAAGCGTGGTGTGTAGTTCTCCCCAAGCGCACCGGTCGGGAGATCCGGCACTACCAGGCTAGGCCCCGCGCCGGGGGCTCAGGTGCGGCGAGGTGCAGGAGCCGGAGGCAGCAGGCCGCCCCGCCGGGCGCCGCAGATGCGCCGGAGCGAGGGTTTTGGCAATGCCCAGCTCCCGGAGGGAGAGCCGGGCCAGGGTATGCTTCGCGGGGGGCCAGCTGGGCAAGTTCAGCAGAGTCTATCGGGCCCACGCCTGCCCGGGAAGGTCCCGGTCGATCGCCGCGTAGGCCCGAAGCCGGGGGGTAGAGTTGCAGGGACCCGCCTCACCAGTCAGCCACGTCTGCAGAAGTCCCCAGGCATCAGCGAAGGGGCCGCTTCCCAGCCCGGACAACACCCTCCGTCTTCGCCGCAGTCACGCTGGGAGCCAGCGGCAGTCCCCAGCTCCGTCAGGACCGTTGGAGAAGCTCAGCCCCTCGCCGCCATGATGCCGGGCTCCCGGCCTCGTCGGCAGGCGCTGCTGCGGGGCGGCGGAAGTCTCGGCAGCCCCGAAATGCAGCCAAGGGGGTGGCGCAAGGAGGCACCCTCCAGCAGAGCAGGTCAAATTTGGGGTTTTGGGGGTATCTCAGCTTATGGTATCGTGCTAAGGGGATCAGGGCCGGGGAGCCACACAAGGCACGTCCGATCAGGCCGACATCTTGGCCACGCCCCCGTACAACGCGTTCTTTAAACAAACCAAGCCTCCAGCAGCCCGGGAATTCCCCCTGCTTTTGTTTTGATTTGCACAAGAACTCCTGGAGTCCAGAAAGAACTATTAGTTCTTAGTGACGTCTTATGTCCAACCTTACGTCAAACCCGGCACCTTTCAGGTATAAATATACTAACGTTGCCTTAAGCAAAGACACAGTGGTTTGGAGCAGAGCGGCTATCTACTTGCCCGAAGCCCAGCTGATGCGAGAGCCGAAGGAAGCCGCCCCTCCCTTTTGACGTACTGAGAAAGATGCTGTCTTTTTCTCCAGCCGAGAAATTCCAGCTCCAGTGTTTCCAGTCACCCTTGTGGGTTGCTGGGAGATAGAGTCCTGAGTCACGAGATACAAGACCTCCAACATTCTTACGGAGCTGACTAAACCCTTAAGAGAATTCTTGATTCAGATTCTTGGCAAAAAACCAACTTAACTTAAACTGCAACTTACTTACTCCTTCCCACGTATTAGGCTTAGGTCAGGTACACCAGGGTAGGCGTATCTTAGAAGCACCAGTTGAGTACGTTAGTCAATGTTTTTATGTATGTATATATTTTATCCGTTTTAAAGTATCATATGGCTAAGAAACCATATCAATGCTTTTACAGTATTATTTTATAATACTCCTTTTACTGTACGCACTTTACTTCATGATAAGTATTGCAATTGTGGCAATTCATTTCTCCTGCATGAGGAAGAAGACTGCTCAATAAATAACACCTTTTATTGAAAACGCCCATCTCTTCATTCCTCTGCACTCTAGTGAAACTAAGTATGCACGATTGACTGAGTGAAATAACTGTCTATTGTTTTCACACGACTCTAGAGATACACTCTTTATTCTGAGGGAGCAAAGTTGTCATGTTTATGCGGTTGTCAGAAGCTAATCCCTTCTTGTCTAAATCAGGAGAGTTAACTCTCTTCTGAACATTCGAGAAAGTTTCTAGTGACCTCTGAGCTAGCTGGCAAAACTAATTAAGTCTAATATAGTCAGTAGAGACCTAGATGACCTCAATCCTACGTCTACACTGCTGTCTATATTATTCCAATGCGCAGAGCCTATTGGGAATATAGGAACTACACTACATGGCGCCCAGCGTTTGGTAAGGCGTTAATCTAATGCAAGACATTAGAGTAACTCAGTCGTGCTGTTTCACACAGACCCTTTTTCCCGTAAATACTCCAAAAGACGTCTGGAGTGGGTAAAAGGTTAATATCCGCCGGAACTTAGTAGGAAGAGATTCCTATGTATTAGTTTTTGGTTTAGTCAACGTTGAAGGATACAGTGTTCCAAAATATTGTGCACCTAATCTTTGTTTCCTTGAAACTTGCTCTGCAAAGCAAAAATAACTTTCTGATAGTAAAATGCCGGAAGGTGACGAAGAAAGAGATGCTTTAGCAGCTCAACTCCTAGCGGATGACACAAGTCTCCGAGAAGAAGACCCGAATGCTATAATCATTCCGGTAAATGTAAGAAGAACTATAACTCTTAAACTTATAGAAAATGGACTATCACCGAGAGGTGGTACAGTCATATTCGTGGTAGAGGCCCATGAATATCGGCAGACAGAGGTATTCTATTCATGGATACATTTTCCAGCAGCACATGCTGTGACACAAGATTTCCACTATTAAAAAATAGAGGAACCTCCGGATGAATACGCTCCTTTCGAGGACGTTGAAATCCCACTAACTTACTAAGAGCACCAGCTCTGGTTTAATGGCGCCCTAAAACATCAAAATCACATCACCAGGCTCGGTCCACTAGGTAGACCAGGAGCCACGTGGCCGGTTCTAGCCAGCTACACACCACATCCCGACATTGAAAAAATGTGAGACCGAGAACTTTTAGCTCAACTAAACAACTCATTAAAATACATAGACAATTGGTCCAATATGTCATGCGGACTTCAACAGTCCAACCAGCAATAAAAATTCCACAGACCACCCCTCACGAGGGGAACACAAATAAAATCACACCACAGAATATACAATCAGCCATTGGAAAAATACCCCCGAAACGGGAACAAATTCCATTCTGGTTAGCCCAGAAAATCACTCAAATAGAGGCGGTATTTCCTGATACTACACCTCATGAGAAACACAGAATTCTGACTATCTGTCTTTCAATGGGGATCGCACCACATGTGGAGGACTGTGACACTTGGGGCACAGTCTTTGCTTCGATTTACACAAAAACACATGGTGTTCCGTCCATGGCGGTTATACCAGACGTACTAAGACAGATTCAAAATGAATACGGTCCAGAACCTGCTTTAACTCTGGGTATGAAATTACTGAAAGACTTCAAGCAGGTCTCGGCTATATTATTAGCCAACATAAAAGGAGAAACAGCATCTGTGGCAATCCGCCAGAAATTTAAAGAAACAGATATAGCAGGACAACCTTTGGAACTTGCCAGAATCATAGAAAAATCCTATGAAGAACTAGGTAGAGATAGTTTGGGTGGGAAACCAGTAAAACCCCAACTACTTGAAAATCCTGAAAAAACATTTATTAAAAATAATCTAAACACTCCAAAAAAGAGTTGGGAGGGTAATAAACAATCCACTCCCAGGGAAAAATGATTCCAGTCCAGAGGAAGGTCTCCTCAACGGAGAAATAGATCTCCAGAACAAGGAGGCAAGTCTCCTCAGAGGGAGCCCTCTGAGAAAAGATACAACCTTAGAGATAGGGATAAATTAAGAAAACCTGACAGATATCAAGATATTGATACACGTCCCTCTCGATCTTTTCAGACTTCCTCACAGAAATCGTCAAGAAGAGGACGGTCAGAACACAAAGAAGAGCACGTCAAGTCCAAAGACAAGGAAGTAAAAAATTACAATTTCCAAAGAAGAAGGTAGCTAGTATTAGAATAAAACATGCCGAGGATTCTGAGGACACAACTGAAAAACGGAGAGTGGGCCCAGACAATGTTAGACAGCGCAGCAGAAGTAACCATAGCTCGCAAGATCTTGATGAATCTTCTGGAGACAGTGGACACGAATGAGTACATTCAAGTGGAAACTGCAGACACCAGAGTTAGCAAACCCCATAAATTATACGAAATAACATTGCGTATAGAGGGGGACAAGACTAGAAAAGTAAGGGGTCTCTTTTGGGATAACCTTTCGAAAGGCTATGACATCCTGTTAGCTGAGAAAGACTGGCCACCAGAGTTTGTCAGGGAGTGCCCTCATGGCGAAGAAATGATTATGCCTGCCTTCTCAAATCATATTCCAATTCATAAAAAATACACATTTGCTAGAAAATGGGCAGTGGCCCAAGCTCCTGCATTATATAAAAATCATGTAGGATGGGATGAGGATTCTCCTCCTCACAAAATCCAGTTAAAAAAATCAACCCACTGCACAAAGGCAGTACCCAGTTAAACAAGAAGCTAAAAAGCAAGTCAGGGAGATCTTAGATCAACTTGAATATCAGGGGGTGATTGAAACATGCACCTCACAAATGAACATTCCTTTGTTTCCTGTCTCCAAGCCAGACGATTCATATCGTCTAGTTTTGGACTACAGACACCTAAACTCTTGCTGCAAAACATTTGCAGTACAAAACTCACACAGTGCAGCACTAATGAATAACATCGTGCACAAAAAATATAAAACAACATTAGATATCTCAAATGGTTTCTTTTGTCAAAACATTGCACCTGAAAGTAGGTATTTGACCGCTTTCTCAACAATGGGGTCGCAAAAACAATTCTGTCGACTCCCACAGGGATTCAAGAGTAGCCCAGGATTATTCTCAGCAAGAGTAACAGAGTTACTACAAATATATGACGATGAGGCAGTATCAAAGGTCGATGACATCTATCTCACAGATGATGACCTGGAGACTCACTTGAAAAGAGTGAACACCATAATACTTGGGTTCGCAGCTGAAGGGTACAAATTCAACTTTAAAAAGTCACAAATTGCTCACCTAACTGTCCTGATTTAGGATATGAATTATCAAGTGAAGGCAAAAGACTAGCAGACAACTTCTTAGAGAAGTGTGCTGTACTCCAAGCTCCTAAAACGCTGAAGAATTTACAATCAATACTAGGATTCCTGAATTTCGGAAGAACATACATTCTAAATTATGCAGAGAGGGTTAAACCTCTTTAAGAATTAATAAAACCTAATTTCAAACCAATCAATTGGACTCAGAAACACACAGAAATTTTAAGATCATTACAAACAGACATGTTAACTAAAACAAAACTGCAAACACGCACAAACGAACGCAACCTTGTAATCCGAGTCATCCCAGGAAGATGCGGATTCACGTACCTAAACTCTAATGAGGGAGAAACGGTACCAATAGCTTACAAATCACATTTGTACACACAAGCTAAAATGAAATTCAGTTCTACTGAAAAACTTCTAATAGCGGTTCAAACTGCTGTAGCAAAAGAAAGAAACCAAGCCCAAGGCAGAAGGATATCTGTTTTAACAGCAGAATCAGCCCTTGAGGCATTAACAAGCCCACGCAATCTAAATACAGTGGCATTAGATCCAAAATGGATACAATGGGAACATTATCTTGCTGCAGAAGACGTGAAGCACTGTTTTGACCCGAAAATGAAAAAAACTAGAAAATCTAGAATATGAAGAAGAATATCCTCTGCCAATCGAAATTCTGCCTCTCGAACAGTACACATGTGTAATTTACACAGACAGAGTTGCACAACACTACGTTGTGGGAAAACAAACTTGCGATGCAGCGTGCACGAATGTTAAAGGTCGCTGGCGCTTAGGTAAATTCAGACCATTAATTACCAAAACTGAATCACTCAGAAATTGTACAGCTCAGCGAGCTGAAATACGATCTTTAAAGATGGCGCTTGAAAATGCCGATCGCGAATTCCCCACACTAATAGTGTGCGATTCGCATTTCTGCGTCAAATCTTACAATAATGACATGCAGACATGGATCAAAAAAGGTTACAAAGATGACTCAGGTGCCACAATAAAGCATAAAAAGCAAGTAGTTCTTTTACAGAAAGAACTACAAAAGACTCACGTGATACATACACTGAGTCATCAACGTGATGGCGTTCACGTTGCAGGGAATTCATTGGCTAACAGAGCCACAGCGGAAGCGGTTCAACCGGCTTCCGTAGCCACAAAAAAGCGTTCTAAAAAACACATAGACGGAGAAACCATGCTAGCAGTAAAAGCCTCATTAAAAGGCGACTATGCAGCATTACCTCTCGGCTATCCACTCAATAATACATACATAATTGATGCAAACTCCGTTCCTTTTGCTCAAATCCCTGGAGTGGGGGATAGAGTAATTCCAAACACGAACCGGAGAGTCTTATTAATAGCAGAAGCACATATGGGAGAGGGTCTAAGGCACCAAGAGATCGTGAAATCTCTAAAGGAATTACAGTCAGAATACTGGTGGCCGGGGATGAGCCTGTAAAATTACAAATTTGCAAAGGATTGTCCAGACTGCAACCGAGATCGCAGTCGTGAACCGGACCAGACTACTGCCAGGACAACTTTATTAGAAAGCATAAGGCTATCTATATGCAAAAATCCAGCAGGAGAAATGCAATCCCATAAATATTAAGACTAGATTCTCTTAAAATGCAGACACCAGCGCTCGGCTGACGCCAGAACTGTTATAAAAGATTTGCGAGTCTTTATCGGCACATATGCAATTGGCATGCTACATTCTGACCAGGGTCCTGCGTTTATCTCTCGAGCTTACAAAGAGGCCATGACCAGCATGGGCATTGCATTGCGGTACTCTTCTCCCTTCCATCCTGAGGGAAATGCGGTAGTGGAAAGAAAAAACCGTGACATAAAGCAATCTATAACGGCGAGGGTATTAGGTTCGGGTGATGGGTGGGTCAAACATTTAACAAGTTTCCAACGTAGTCTTAACAATCTGCCAAGAAATTCTCTAAAAGGTCTCACTCCCTACGAACTATTGTTCGGTAATAGAATGCACATTCAGGACTTAGATAGTCACACTTCAGTGGTAGAAGAAAAAGCTTTTGATATCAAAGACCGTTTGGCTGTTTTACAGGACTTAAATGAAACAAGAAGAAGTCTTAGTAACACAAAGTTAAAGCCAACAGCCACTGAAGAGAAACCACCTGTCCCAGCAAGACCTGTCTGGATTCCAAAGATTGGGGATCTAGTCAGAGAGAAGATCGCGGTGAAGAAGGAATTTGGGCCTTTTTACAGAAAAGCAGTACCTGTCTTAGCTGTCAGTGGAACAAGATCAGTTGTACTACCGCCCCTTGCTGGTAAAAAGGAGAACCGAGTTGTATCCATCGACCTGGTAAAACCACAACCATGTGGCCAATAATAAGTAGTAGGCCCAGTGGACTCCCAAGAAATAGCAGAAGACCAAATCTTGCTACAATCCAAGAGGTTCAAACTGAGAGGCTAATCACTTAGTGGGGTAGCATAGGACAAAACGGACTATGAAATCTATGGCCCGATTGAGCTCTTGAAATATCCACACCAATTTAAGGTTTCCTTAAGTGACTTTGTGACACCAAGTACTTTCTCTGATGATTGGGACTTTGAAAATATTAATAATATGATGTCAGATTTAGTAATGTCAGCAAAATTTACAGAACATGATTATTTACAGGGTTTATCGAACTATGAAGAAATGTACTGTTTTAACCACTATGGTTATCACTATTTGCATAAATCTGCTCAACCTAGAAATGTTTTAAATTATAATCAATGGGAACATTGTCCAACACCGCCAAAAGGCAGCTCGAGAACATTTTATGTTAAATTTGCATACTTCTCAGGGTTTAACAACAGTGATCCAGAAACGTTTTATTTTAAAATGTTAAATAAGACCGGAATGAAAACAATGTTGCCAAATACTAAATTGATTTATTCTGCAAAATTTTATGATAAATTGTCTACATTTGGTTTTGAATTTTTGAAAAATAACATTGAAACAAAAACCATCTGGGGTTCAAAAGACTGGCAGGTACAAGCTCTAGAAGCATTGTTTAGAGCCTGCATGATCCCAGAACAGATAATATTCTTGAATGACACCATTCAACAGACAACCTGTCTTGGTTTAGCCAAGATAAAAGATTTGAACAAACCGTCTATTCCGAAGCCCATAACTGATAGTAATAGCACTACAGATGTGGAGATAGACGTATCCCATATTTTACACCAAAACAGAACAAATCCTGATTGGAAAAAATGGTTGATGTGGCCCACAGACACAAATAACTGTCCAGATAGATTCCTGAACAAAACACAGGGGTTTAAACAGACCAGGCCAGATCCTAGATACTCCCAGAGACAACATCCAGGGATAGTTACAACATACAGTGTAGGGAAACTCTGCCTCGAATGGCTATAGAAATCCACAGTGGCTGAAATTAAGCAACACTTGACTTTACTTAAAGACGGTGCTGACTTGCGTGATTTCATACTGGGACCACGCAAACCGCGTCAAAAACGTGTCATATACGCCGGTATATACGCTGCTTACAACGAAGCTTTAAAAGTAACACAAATTTAAACAGCAGAAAAAATACGAGAAATTGATCGTATAAATTTGGAAAAATCACTTTCTTTTGTGGACAATGGGTTAACGACTCTGTCCTCCAGAATATATTCACTGGACAGTATTGTATCACCTGCTATTGATATAATAGAGCAGGACTTACTAATGTTACAACATGGTCAGTCTCAATTACGTTCTATTGTACAGCTAGACTGGACGTTGCAAAACCTGCATTCAGGCTACGTGCCATGGCGTTTAATCAACACAACGTCATTATTCTCGATCTTTAACCTTACTGATAAACAGATCAGTTTGGCACAAAAAGGAGCAGACTATACGATTCTGAGCATTGAAAAACTTGAGAGATTACCGTTGACAATGTCAGAGAGACCGTTCATTGAATGGATAATACATGGAACGATTACAATCCCAATAACAACTTTCCAGTTTAAGTATTGCCAAAAATATATACCAGCAGGCCTGTATGAAAGGTTGGGTAAAGGATACATCAAGTCAACGTGGAATTTACCTTCTACACACAAATGTTATAGTGAAGGGAAGAAAGAGGTATTCCTTAGTGGTAATAATTGTAAAACATCACTAAGTGGTACACTCCTGTGTCAAGGTATTAACTTGCATGGAGCCTGCGAAGGGTCTTCAAATAACCTTTCATGTCACCTGAAAGGCACTCCTGCAACACGAGTAGAGCCATTTTTCAGACAACTTTCCAACGGCAGTTATGGTCTAATAAGTGACCACAGCTGTTGTGGCATGGTGCCAGGAAAAGCCTATCTCGTGAGCGTTAGTTCCATGGTCACTTGCTGTATGCAAGTATTGTATCCAAACAGCAATCCAGGCATGGAGGCGGCAATATGGCCTTCTTTGAATATCTCTTCTATTCAAATTGATACTTTAAGCAGAATAAAGTCCATTCTTTTACAGACAACTGTGCCTTTAACCTCATCCAAAGAGACGTATGATTTGCAAGGGCAGCAGCAGAGATACATTCCCTATTATCAACAAATTGCCCCATGCATTTCGTAGAAATGTTAAGCCAAATTTTAAACATGTCTGATACCAGTGGCATCGCACATGTATTTAAGACAATTTTTTCGGGACTGTTAGCACCCTTTGAAACAGTTCTGGGCATTTTCCCGAATTTTGTCCATTCCTTTTTCGGCAGCCTGCCTCTTCTTTTGGGACTCATAGCAGGAATTTTATTTTTGATCCTTCTGCTCCGATATGGCAAGCCAAGCCACAGTCAGAACTCCAGCTACAATGGAAGAAACAATCCTAGCAATACGCTACCGAGACCGCATCACTAAAGTGCTCGGATTGGCCCGGCTAAGAGATCTTAGTGCAACCTGGTTTCTTTCATTCAGACCAATCTGACAAGATTGCATCTTACTTGTGCTTCGATGTCTGCTATGCGGAGAAGAATGCGTGTTGGACGTCTGTCTTACACTACCATCAGCAGTACCAATGGATATCAATACTTTGCTAGGTCCGGTAACGACTCATGCAACGTGTTGTCCCCAGCGGCTACCTATTCTTTTGATGGCATTCATTGAGACTTCACCACTACGAGTAGGTGGCGGTGAAGTACGAGAGGAAAGCAGCACCAAACAGGTACAACCTTCTGTGAGCATTGCTGATCCCGACATCGATGATAGCAATCATTCTCACATATGCACAATTTCAGCATTTTCAAACTTTGTCGAACTTTCACCTGATGTTGTAGACCAATTTTTTGCAAGCCTGTCTGATATGATGTTCTCCCCTGAACAACAAGACTAACTTTTAAAACAACGAGCACACAGCGTTCCCTGAACTCTGAATTTGGCCTTCAATTGCGATAAACAAAGCCACTGAAAACATTTGGAACTATTTTTTCCCCTGAAAATGAATTTTTTTCCACTTCCAAAATATTTACTTTTTTTGGCACACAGTAATCTGCTTAAAGTAGAACTATTCTTAGAGAACAGAGCTTCTATTTTTAGAGATACTAGAGACAATATTTTACCTCAGCCTCTAGCACATGTACAGTATTGTATAAATATGTGATGAAATGGTCTCGACCTTCTTTTCTGTATTCAGAGCCCTTTCATGTGTAATTTTCGCAATTCATTCAGCTAATATATATATGCATTTAACTGAATGATACGACTGCTTGAAAAACGTACAGTACCAATACTCACTTTTTCGTGTATTTACCATATCCCATTTCAAATACGAATTTTGTATTTTGGGGTGGGTTGTTAAACACACATGCATCGTTATATGTTTAATATTGCTTAGTTTTTAGTAATGATGGACATTAATACGTGGAGTGGGTGTTGTGTTTCTATCTAGGACCCTAATTCGATATTCCCGATTTATGCCCTTATGTGGTTATAATAAATAGTATCCTTATAAAGGCATAAGAATCATATCCATATTTAGTAATAGCCCATGCAGTCCAAATACGGCAAGGCTACTCCCCTAGACTCCTAGAAAGTATAACGCGTTCTTTAAAATAAACCAAGCCTCCAGCAGCCCGGGAATTCCCCCTGCTTTTGTTTTGATTTACACAAGCACTCCTGGAGTCCAGAAAGAACTGTTAGTTCTTAGTGACGTCTTATGTTCAACCTTACGTCAAACCCGACACCTTTCAGGTATAAATATACCAACGTTGCCTTAAGCAAAGACACGGTGGTTTGGAGCAGAGCGGCTATCTACTTGCCCGAAGCCCAGCTGATGCGAGAGCCGAAGGAAGCCGCCCCTCCCTTTTGACGCACTGAGAAAGACGCTGTCTTTTTCTCCAGCCGAGAAATTCCAGCTCCAGTGTTTCCAGTCACCCTTGCGGGTTGCTGGGATATCGAGTCCTGAGACACGAGATACAAGACCTCCTACATTCTAGAACCAAGGTACGGAGCTGACTAAACCCTTGAGAGAATTCTCGATTCAGATTCTTGGCAAAAAACCAACTTAACTTAAACTGCAACTTACTTACTCCTTCCCACGTATTAGGCTTAGGTCAGGTACACCGGGGTAGGCGTACCTTAGAAGCACCAGTTGAGTACGTTAGTCAATGTTTTTATGTATGTATATATTTTATCCTTTTTAAAGTATCATATGGCTAAGAAACCATATCAATGCTTTTACAGTATTATTTTATAATACTCCTTTTACTGTACGCACTTTACTTCATGATAAGTATTGCAATTGTGGCAATTCACTTCTCTTGCATGAGAAAGAAGACTGCTCAATAAATAACACCTTTTATTGAAAACGCCAGTCTCTCTATTTCTCTGCACTCTGGTGAAACTAAGTATGCACGATTGACTGAGTGAAATAACTGTCTATTGTTTTCACATGACTCTAGAGATACACTCTTTATTCTGAGAGAGCAAAGTTGTCATGTTTATGCGGTTGTCAGAAGCTAATCCCTTCTTGTCTAAATCAGGAGAGTTAACTCTTTTCTGAACATTCGAGAAAGTTTCTAGTGACCTCTGAGCTAGCTGGCAAAACTAATTAAGTCTAATATAGTCAGTAGAGACCTAGATGACCTCAGGCCTACGTCTACACTGCTGTCTATATTATTCCAATACGCAGAGCCTATTGGGAATATAGGAACTACACTACAGAACATAGTCTCCTCTTTCTCCCAGATAGTCACCCAAAGTAACAAAGGGCGCAACCTGATGTAATCCTCAATGTAAGCTACTCTCAATTCAGAATGACATATAGCTGTGGGTAAAATGGCAGGTACTGCTTGAAGCCTATCAGAAAGGTGTTCTCTATTGTATGGAGGATAGATAACAGCCCCCCTCCCCCTCAGATGCCTGCCCCTTAGTGATGGTGGAAATGCATCTGGCTTTATATATTAATCGTAGTTTCCACCAGTGTAAAGCAGAGCCTAGATTGGCTGAAAACCTGAAAATTCTTTGACTAAATTGTTCATATTGCATCCTTCTCCGCTTCAATAAATGTCGCCAGTTGAAATCCGCATCAAAGGGAACCCCTAATAAGTGAAAGTGGGTACTCAGTAAGCTTTAACCCTTTAATTGTGTGCCTTTTACCCCTAGTACTCCTTGGTTTATATACCATAATAAAGGGCTTAATTTAATTCTGCATTAAATTAAGCACATCCCTAAAAGTAGTAAATGAGTTCAATAATTTCTGCAAGCCATTAGCCGTTCTGGACATGTGAACAGAGTCGTCTGCATAAAGCAGAACCAGGACTGATCTATCTCCCAGTTTCGGGGGGTCTGCCCCAACCTAAGTCAGCGAGCTCTCCAATTCGCTGATGTGCAAAGTGAACAGGAAAGGGGTCAGGATACACCTTTGCCTGACCCCTCTCCCTATCTTAATTGATTTGGAGCACTCACCAGCAGGGCTGATGCAGGCTGTGACATCCATGGGTAATTGTTTAAAGAAAAGCACCAACAGCTCTTCAACACCCATTGAACTCATCAAATCCAAACGCTTTGACTGATTTACACAGTCAAATGTAGAGCTTAAGTCCATGAAGGCCTGATAGATGTGGTAAATAAATAAATAATACCCTATTTTTGAGTGCATGAATGAATAACAGATAGCTCAATAAAATAAGAGTCAAGATTCGAGGTAGTGGGAGTTTTGCAGGTTTATTACAGCATAAGGACAGGATCAGGACAACCTGCACAGGAATAGGATGGCAGCGCTGCCGGGGGCAGGATCTGGACAAGGGAAGGATAACTTTTAATAACAAAACATGAGCATATATACATAACGCAAACACATAGCATTACATTGCAATAGGCGTAACAGTGGGTGGAGCAGTAGGTGTGACGCGTAGCAGTCGCGAAAGATAAGGGTGAGAAGAGGGTGTAACAGGGCGTATACATAGACATGTGATGTAAACGTAACAGAATATGTCATGAATGGGGCGGAAACCATGGAGGGGGCTACCTAAGGAGCCGGGACCTCTAACCTGATGGTGCGCGCAAACTAGCAATGACGTATTACTAGGAGAAGCTGGAGGGCTATGAACTCTGTGCTAGGAGCAGAGACTGAAGTCTGGAGGGTCGGAGCGACATGTACCTAAACCCTATCTAGTATCTGATGTTTAGGGAACATGTTGATATAAACTAGAAGTCAAGAGGGGAAAGGCTAACAGACTCTAAGACTGGAGCATGCATTATTCTACATGTAGTGCGTGATGAAGAATATTAAATGACCATTAAATACAGTATTCTCTAACATGGAGCCCTGAAGGCTAGACCATGACGGAAACTATTGATGCAGTTCAGTAGCTTAGGAATGCAGAGAAGGAGGACTGAACTGATAACTGGAATCATAACATATTCTTGGCAGACTCAGAGACTGAGCCAGGCTGGACCGGGCACTGCGAGGCAGGAAGTAAGTGAAGGGTCGAGGATACAGGTGGGGGCTGTATCGCTCCTCAGCGAAGGCTTCAGGAGACAGGAGCTGAATCTGGTGTCCAGGCCCTTTTGAGGCCTAGAAACGGGGACTTTCAATGAAATAACGTGCACACTGAGAAACGTGGCAACATAACTTTACATAGGCCTAATACTCGTATTATTCACGAGAACTGGAAACTGACATACTAGAGGTGGACACAACTGTAATTGCGTCTTTTAATCGAACATGGGAAATAACATATGCATATTAATCATGCACACATAACATATGATGGATGACACGTAGGGACACAGAACATAGCAAAATTTACTTTTCCACATTCCCTCCTTGTCACTACGTTTCCATCAGGAAACATCAATATTCATGATACCATCTATCATTTCATACAGTATCATTTGCTCATCTCGAATTCTCTTAGAACGGGATTTAGAACGGGACTTGGGACTAGGAGTTATACTAGGAATACAGGATGTAGCACACATGCCGCAAATCGCAGGGCCACATTGTATACAGAGGCAGCAGCTGAATATGATCGCTACTGCTATACCTAGAAAGGACAAGACTTTCCATCCCCATGCGGAAATTATATTCCAGAACCAACCGGACCATGTCCAGGTGCCTGGATCTTGGTGTAACAGATGGGCAATTTTATGGAGTCTGGTTATAGCTGAATAAACAGACGGCGCGTTATTTGGAATGAAAATGCAGCAACTAGATCCGATGACTCTACAGGCCCCGCCCCTATCGGCCAGTATGACGTCAAGGACGAGACGATTTTGCAAAACGACAAATCTCATAGCAGATTGCTCTTCGGTTAGGTTACCTAGAGCAGAGGCAGTCTCATTTACTACAGCTTCAAGGGTTCTTGTTAATCTACGGATTAACTTACTATTCTGGACAGGGCCTATAAAGAAGAAGAAACCTTTATTGAAATCTGTATACTGTTCTAGAGTAGTTTCAGTGTAATCGACAATCGGGGATTCCCTTCTATGTCTAATGTGTACTAGACGTGTGTTTCTATGATAATCAGATGGGGCTAGAAAAACTGGTGGCAGTAGGAAGGCAATGTAACAGGTTCCCTCCCAATCGAGGGGCAGACGAACATATGCGGTCTGACCACAAATAAAATATGAATGACGTGAAGCTTTGAAAATAGATTTCCCACTGTCACTATACTTGACAATAGTAGTACAATCACTATGTCCTACATGTATGGAACCATTATTTAGGACACATAATTCGCCTTTGACTGGTAGTACTGAAATAGCAGGTAAGTCTGGAGTAGTATCAGACTGAACATTCAGGACCATAAAATTCGAAGAATAATTACCTAAATTGTAAACTTCATTCTCTAGATCTAACCCGGTTCTGTGGGGAAGACCTTGCTTGTCTGGGAAACATGTACTGTTAAGAAAAGACATATCTGTTGAGGATGACGTTAACGTGGACCATGCCCCACACGAACCATTATGTGAAAAAGGATAAGGAAAGAGTGGCAGAACTCCCTTCGGTGTCTGGAAAGGGGGGAGTCGACCACATACCCAACAATTAGTGGCATTGCTGGTCTGGTGTGAGTAATGTAACATGCGGATAAAGGAGTTATTACGCATAGCGAGGCGGTAAGAGAGTTCATGAGGGGGCAGATCACTAAACGTGTGCTCTGCTGTAACATTAGAAGACTTATTTACATGAAGAACTGGGAAACACAGATAAAATGCATAACTGGTGCAGGAAATCATAATGCTGAGAAATAATATGAAACATAGAAAAACGATACATCGGATTGAGTTTTGACTGACTTTCTCACTATGGGGGTCTATTTTATACATGTCAGAAACAGTCTAACCGTTTCACCTAGGGGAGGGCTTAGACAATCAAACTGGCTGACTTAATTTACTAGACCGGAGTTTCTGTTTATACTCCTGCTGCGGAGTTTTCTCTAACAGGGGGGGTTTTGAATCAATGTCATTTGCGGGACAGTCCTTGAGAACAATGCTTTGGCAATCCTTCAAATCCTGGGAAATGTTCTTAAAGACGGGTTTCAGTCCATTAAATTGTTTTATATGAGAAAGGTGCACCCAGCCTTTGCGTCCTTCCAACTTCACGGCTGTACGGGTGGTGAGGAGGACTTGTCGGGGCTCCTTCCAGCGAGGCTCCAGCGGACTTGATCTGTCAAAGTTGCGGACCATCACCATGGATCCTGGAACGATTTCATGCGGTGCCACCTCGGTATTGTCTGGAAATGCGGCGGCAACCTGTGAACGACATGAGTTGAGGGCAGACATCAAGGAAGCTAGGTAATCTGTCAGCATATTACTTGAAACATCGGTAATACTTCGGGGTCTAGGAGTACCCCACATATTTGGGGGGCGGCCGAATACGACCTCGTACGGGGACAGACCTGATCTGGAATGTGCGACCATGCGCATGTAAAATAGAGCAACTGGCAGAGCTACTAGCCAGTCCACACCTTTCTCTTTACATACTTTTGCAATACGGATTTTCAGGGTCTGGTTATGTCTCTCAACGAGACCGGCTGCTTCAGGATGGCGTACACAATGGAACTTCCACTGGTACCCTAACAAAAGGGAAACGTGCTTCATTAACTCTGAGGAGAATGGCTGGCCGTTATCAGAATATACGACTCTAGGGAGTCCATAACGAGGGAAGAATTCACGAACCAACTGCTTGGCAGTGGTCGCGGCTGTGTAATCTGGGACTGGATATGCTTCTGTCCACCTGGACAAAGCGCATACAACTACAAGGACATACTTGAAACCTCGACATCGCTCCATCTGAATATAATCCATCTGGAGGACTTCAAAAGGGTGGTCAGGGGGCTGGAAACCACCTTGTTCCACCGGGACACTTTTACCTGGATTGAACTGACAACATATCATACAGGTACGGACTTTCTGCTTAGCTGCAGCTCGTAAATGCTTGTTGAACCAAATGTTCTGGATACTATCTAACATAGCTTTTTCTCCTAAATGTGCTGGACTATGTGCGGTATTGATAATGACTTGAACCATAGAGTCGGGGAGAAACCATGTGGTTCTACCCTTCGTTACCCATCCTTGATCTGTCTGGACCCCTCCTTGTTCGGACCATTTCTTGATTTCATCGGGAGTAGCATGTAACTGGATATCTATGACATCTTGAGTAGGGTCCTTAACTGTCATACATGTAATCGGATCTGGAGTATGTGTCATGTTAACTGGAATGTCTGGAGTCTGGGCTGTAAGCTTGGCTGTGCGATCTGCTAGATCGTTACCCTGGGAAATAATGTCAGTGACTTTCGTGTGTGCTTTGCATTTCATGATAGCAATAGATGTCGGTAAGTGTATGGCATCTAACAGAGCTTGAATAAGGAGACCATGCTGAATCTTGGTTCCATGAGAAGTCATGAAACCTCTCTCCTGCCAGAGCACTCCAAAGTCGTGTACGACTCCAAATGCGTAGCGTGAATCTGTGTAAATATTAACTTTCAGGTTCTTGGCGTGTATGCAGGCTTGTGTCAGAGCAACTAGCTCTGCTGCTTGAGCGGACAGAGTGTCAATACGGTGTGTTTTAATAACGTCAGTGTCAGTAGTCACTGCATACGCGGCGACTAGTTCTCCTGTACTAGTTCTCATACATGAACCATCCACATAAAGTGTCAGGTCAGGGTCTGGTAATGGAATATCTGTCAGATCTTGTCTTGGCTTTGTCGTAATGTTAACTACTTCCACACAGTCATGTGGGTCAGGATTTGATTTAGCTGATGGTAACAGTGTAGCAGGGTTCAGGACGTTGCAGCGTCTGATTTCTATGTGTGGCTGGAACAGTGTCAATTCATAACCTGTTAGACGTGCAATTGTCAAGTGCTGAGTCTGTGTTCGGTTCAGAAGAACTTCTACGGAGTGTGGAACTTGTACTGTCAGGGAGTGTCCTAAAACTATGGAATCACTTTGCCTAATAGCTAGTGCTGTGGCTGCAACTGACTTGAGGCACGCAGGCAACGCCTGGGCGACTGGATCTAATGTGCTCGAAAAATAAGCACAGGGCTTGTTTTGTCCTGCTTGATCTTGTGTGAGAACAGATAATGCTGTACCTTCACGTTCTGTGACGAAAAGTGTAAAAGGCTTACTGTAGTTTGGTGTGGCTAGAACTGGAGCTTGGCATAAAGCTTTCTTTAACTCGTTGAAACTCAGTGTATGTTCAGATGTCCAAGGGAGAACAGTCGATGCGGCTGCCTCCTGTGTCGTTAACTGTATCAGTGGTTTGGCTAGAAATGCATACTGAGGAATCCATTGTCTACAATAAGAAGTAAGGCCGATAAAGGCACGTACCTCCTTCTGGGTCTTGGGCTGAGGAAGACTCGCTGTTAACTGGATACGGTCTGGTGTCAACTGCCTACCCCTCTTGGACAGTAAGTGTCCTAAGTAGACCACTTGCTGGACACAGAATTGAAGCTTCGAAGGGGACACCTTGTGCCCCATCTCGGCTAGGAAATACAGAACCGTCAGTGACGCTCGCTCGCAGTCACGTTCGGAACGGGCTGTGATCAGTAGATCATCGACATACTGGAGCAGGGCAGTGTCAGTTGGCATGTGAACATTATCAAGTTGTCTCTTAAGTGCTTGACTGTAAATACTAGGACTTTCTGTGAAACCTTGAGGAGCGCGTGTGAACATATAGCTCCTTCCATTTAAACAGAATCCGAAAAGAAACTGGCTGTCTGGATGAATTGGAACACTAAAAAATGCATTCTTGAGGTCGATTACTGTAAAGAACGTGGCTTCGGAATCAATGGCTGTCAATAGGGAAGAGATGTCTGGGACAACTGGGTACTGAGGAATAATACATTTATTAAGTTCTCGTAGGTCGATCACTAATCGATATACTGGGGGTGCATTTGGATCAGTACGTTTCATGACTGGAATGATCGGAGAATTACATACATTGGAGTCAGTTTCTACAACTACTCCTTGAGCGATGAGCTCGTCAATAATTTTGGATAAGGCTGCTACAGCCTCGGGTGGCAATCTGTACTGTCTGATTCGTGGTAACACTACACCTGGCTTGAGAGTCACACGATAGGGTGTGATTTGCATGTACCCTACATCAGTTGGACCTTGCGCCCATAAATGCTGCGGAACATTAGACAATCTGGGATCAAAATCACGTAAAACATAGTGACCCTTAAAGTCACGTAGGAACAGACGTATTCCCTCTGGGGAACAACATATAACTGCACCTAACTCTTTCAGTGTTTTAATGCCTAATAGATTTTCTGGACATGACTTAGTAAGTAACAGATCAGTAGTACGGGACAATGGACCTACTTCTAGAGTAACTGGCTTTGAAATCTCATTTACGATAGGTTTTCCTGAAAATCCAAGGGAAACATTTCTTGAGCCTGAGAGCGGAGCCCCTGGAACTTCGGCGTGACTAATTGTGGTCCTACTTGCCCCTGTATCAATTAAGAACTTTCTGTCTTTCCCTAATACTTGACTATGAACATAGGGACCTTCTTGATCTACAGGTATCTCGATGAGAGGCAAGCCTACCTCCCTCTCTAGGCTGTTTCATGAATACTGCTGGTACTCTGGATACTCAGACTGTGCATACTGGTACATCTGCTGTGTGACATGCTGGGTTGCAGCAATAGGCTGCGGTACTGTAACTGTCTGTTGTGCATTCTGTGGCTGAGGAGTCTGTGAAACTTGTTCTTGTCTAGGCTGACGTGGTCTTTCTTTAGTCTTACCAGTAGCTATATTGTGTTTCAGAACTGCACACTCATTTATAAAATGACCTGGCTGTTTACAATAATTGCAATTCCCTTTAACGGGAGCTGCAGGATGACTGGCTTGATTCGGACCCCTCTTCTGACTGTCTTGAGGAACGGATTGTGCAACTAATACTTTCATTTTCGTGTCTTTCATACGTTTTCTCTCGTGTTCTTGCTCTTCCCTGATTCTATTCTGGTGGTACTGGAGCATCTGGAGCATCTGGGACGGGGTATTAGCTTGCCAGGTACTTTCGACTTTCAAAACTCGATTTTTAACTTGTGGACTTGAATTCTCGACTAATTTAGTAACAAAGAGATGAGGGTATGACTCGCTACTTGTCTTGAGGCCACTATTAATGCTAAAGCATTTTTCAAACCTAGAATAAAAATCACTAATGTCTTCTTCTTGTTTCTGTTTACAGGCTGAGATTGCATCCCAGTCTTCCTTTTTCGTTGTTAATAATCTGGGTAAAACTTGAATCAATAATTCTGGTAATTCTTTACATTTCTCTCCTAGACCGGTACCTGGTACACGTGACTTATCTTCTGCTTCTAGAACTGTCCAATCTATCTTTTTCTCTCCCACCTCCCATTCTTTTTCCTTTAGCTTTTCATACACCCCTGCGGGCAACAGGACCTTTAACATTTTAATGATATCTGGGTAAGTGTATTCTCCCATACGGAGCATGTCTTTTAATTCTCTATGGAACCCTGCTGGATCTTTGTCATGACAGGGAATTAATTTCTTCATTTCGAGGAGTTCCATCTTTGTAATCGGGGTGTAAACAAACACTCGTTGCATTTCACCGTCCTCTGTCTTAACTGGATGCACTTCTCGTAACGGGTTCTGTCTTTCCATGTAAAATGGTTTACTTTCTGGGGGTGAGACATGAACAAAATGCGGGTTCAGAAACGTTCTATATTTGTGACGCTGTTCTAGAATGACACTAATTAAATCGGTACCTAGACCTCTCCATCTATACTGGAGTAACTCGTTCAGGATATCATGTAACGGACCTGGATCAGAGTGTTGACCCTCATACAAAGTAATGAGGTGCTGAATCATATACATACCCACCAGTCGTTGCTCGGCTGGGGGCAATTTCAGAAACATTTGTGCCACTATTTCGTCTGGAAAAGTGGTAGAATCAGTAATCCATCGGACTGCTGATCGGGCTAGTTCTTGTTCATGCATGGTACTTAACTCACTGTAACCGATTCGTGATTTCAGAATGTAATCGGTAGCTTGGAATACTTGTTCTAGGGAACCTTGTTCTGGTGCTGAATGATGGAAAATTGACTTGTGTTCTAGGCGTAAATGGCGATCTGGAAATCTAGATTTTCCTACATACGCTATCCTGGCGGTATTCTCGTCGTCTTCCTCTTCAGGATCAGAGTTACTTTCTTTCTCGCTTACTTGTGCTGCTTTACGTTGTTCGTGTATCTTTATTATTTCTCTACGGATTTTCTTGTACATACTCTCCATGGCACTAATGGTATTGTGCTTACCCTCGGCTATATTATCACTCCACTTTGTCAGGATTTTCATTTCGGCCTGATCTTTAGACGGGTAATCTTGTTCTCTTATTAGACAGTTAATTAAAAACTTCAATATCATACGCTGGATCTCAGCTTTCCTTTGAGACATGGCATCACTAATACTTTCTGGATCATCCCCTGTACGGATGAAACGATATATTCTGTCTAGATCTTCTTTCATATTGGGTAGGGTGACTAGATACTCGGTCACCCTCCTTACGCGTACTGAATATAAAACCATATTATTCTCGCCTGGGACTGGGTCATAGGCACATTCGCCAAGGGCTTGCCTGATTTCTGCAACAGACTTATTACTCTTGGGAGTACGCTGTGATGCTTGAGCATGTAATTCGAGTGCTGATAAACGCTTGCGTGGCGGCGGGGTTTGAGGAGGACCTCCTCCTGCGGCCCCTAGACTAGAATCGTCGACTGATATTCTTCGTGGCGGAGCGGGAAATTGAAATGCTGGCTGGACCGGGGGTACCGTAGCAGGTACTGCATGGGGTGCCCCGGTGTCTGGAGAAGCAGGATGTGCCTGATTTACTGGGACTGGCGGAGCGCGAACAGGATTTGCATATTCAGGGACTGTGTCGTCCAGATAGGACGAAATAAAAATATCAGCTGCGGTCTGTTTGTGACGTAGCTTGGTCGGAACTAATGGTGGCGGGAAATTACTGGATGCCTCCGGGGTCGCTTTTGGCAAGCCCTCGGCAAGAAGAGGGTACATACCCTTAATAAGGGCATTCCTCTGTCTGTCTCTCTGTTCAGTTTTGACTTGTTCACCTATCTCGATTAATTCTTTTTCTTGGGCTCGCTCTAAGGATTCTCTACTTAATTCTGACTTTCTGATTTCTTTTTCAGTTCTTTTATGAGCTTCTTTGCGCCATAACTCGATGGCATCTTTCTGTGACTGTCTGGCTTTCTTTTTCCATAATGCCTCTTCTACTCTCATGATGCACTCAGCATCCCATGTACCCGATACGGGCCATCTATACTTTTCTTCTAACTGTTTGGTATACTCTACCCATAAATCTAGATACAATATGGCGCTTATGCCATGTTTCTGATACATAAAGTGACCTGGACTGTCCCTGGGCGGGACGGGAACTGCTGCTTCCAGCAGACCCTTTCTAGTTTTTAACTGACGTAACTTGGAAAATATGGGCATGACTGAACTGTAATCTAGACACAATACAATACACAATGAACACGATACTTATTCCCCATTCATACCACGACATTGAAATACATGAAAAACATTTAAAATAACAGTTCGAACAGAATACTACCTGGAAATACTGAGAACAGAACACATGAATTTTCTCGAGAACAGAAACTGACTAGAACAGAAACTAGATGCACTGCTGGAACAGTACGATACTTACCGGTCTCATAAAGAGACACGTCAGGACCCGCATCCACCGAAGTGGACACTTCGTTTGTGGGACTGTGTACCACCAACCCACAGACCAGAGTCAATTAAATTGACCCTGTCTAGATACCACCCCAGTAACGGTACTCACCGGGCAGCAAGAACGGAAAGCCTCGGACTGGACTGGACTGCTACGACGACGGACGACGAACTTCGGACTTCGGACTTCAGTTACGGGTGGACCTCCGGATACCTCGGACCTTGGACTCTTGGCTTGGGCTCTGGTCGGGACTCGCCGCGTTCCTCCACCGTCTCGTCTGGATGCTGGACCGCCTCCTCCGTCTCCTCCGTGGGCCTGAGGGATACTTGAGCAGAAATATCTGCCACTGCGCAGAAGAGTTCCGTCACGACTGCAGAGGGTCAGGGGGTCGGCGTGGCTTCACCGACGCGTGGGGAAAGGGCAAGTCCCTGTTCGGGCGCCATTATGTGGTAAATAAATAAATAATACCCTATTTTTGAGTGCATGAATGAATAACAGATAGCTCAATAAAATAAGAGTCAAGATTCGAGGTAGTGGGAGTTTTGCAGGTTTATTACAGCATAAGGACAGGATCAGGACAACCTGCACAGGAATAGGATGGCAGCGCTGCCGGGGGCAGGATCTGGACAAGGGAAGGATAACTTTTAATAACAAAACATGAGCATATATACATAACGCAAACACATAGCATTACATTGCAATAGGCGTAACAGTGGGTGGAGCAGTAGGTGTGACGCGTAGCAGTCGCGAAAGATAAGGGTGAGAAGAGGGTGTAACAGGGCGTATACATAGACATGTGATGTAAACGTAACAGAATATGTCATGAATGGGGCGGAAACCATGGAGGGGGCTACCTAAGGAGCCGGGACCTCTAACCTGATGGTGCGCGCAAACTAGCAATGACGTATTACTAGGAGAAGCTGGAGGGCTATGAACTCTGTGCTAGGAGCAGAGACTGAAGTCTGGAGGGTCGGAGCGACATGTACCTAAACCCTATCTAGTATCTGATGTTTAGGGAACATGTTGATATAAACTAGAAGTCAAGAGGGGAAAGGCTAACAGACTCTAAGACTGGAGCATGCATTCTACATGTAGTGCGTGATGAAGAATATTAAATGACCATTAAATACAGTATTCTCTAACATGGAGCCCTGAAGGCTAGACCATGACGGAAACTATTGATGCAGTTCAGTAGCTTAGGAATGCAGAGAAGGAGGACTGAACTGATAACTGGAATCATAACATATTCTTGGCAGACTCAGAGACTGAGCCAGGCTGGACCGGGCACTGCGAGGCAGGAAGTAAGTGAAGGGTCGAGGATACAGGTGGGGGCTGTATCGCTCCTCAGCGAAGGCTTCAGGAGACAGGAGCTGAATCTGGTGTCCAGGCCCTTTTGAGGCCTAGAAACGGGGACTTTCAATGAAATAACGTGCACACTGAGAAACGTGGCAACATAACTTTACATAGGCCTAATACTCGTATTATTCACGAGAACTGGAAACTGACATACTAGAGGTGGACACAACTGTAATTGCGTCTTTTAATCGAACATGGGAAATAACATATGCATATTAATCATGCACACATAACATATGATGGATGACACGTAGGGACACAGAACATAGCAAAATTTACTTTTCCACATAGAGACAGACCTTCTTCACACTACTGAATTTATGGATGAAGAGATAAAAATGTAGACACTGCTGTTTGGTTCAAGACCTTCCCGCAAGTTACACTGGATCCAAGATAAGATAGAATTCTCATAACTGAGGGCGATCAAGAAGAACTCTGCCCACCACCTTTGCTATGGAATCAATTAGGGAAATTGGTTGATAACACTTTAGGCTGGCCCCATACCCCTTTTTCTTAATTACAAAATGAGGAAATGATGACTAAGGGAAAAGTTGCAATGAGATGGCAGACAAACAATCAGAAGGCGAGAAAATGGTAGGTATCTATTTTGATATGTTGTTGAACAAGACCTGAACATCAACAGTTTTGAAATCTGTTGAGCGGTCAAGCTGGACAGAAGGCGGGGGGCACTGTTGCTGAAGAAAAAGACCTCCCCCATCACATGTATGGTTGGTGTCTTGTTCCTGCAGCTGATCTAAAGTTGTATTGATAAACCTGCAAATGACGAATATTGATCTGGTCTTGTGGCTG
Organism: Lissotriton helveticus; assembly: GCF_964261635.1. Lineage (NCBI taxonomy): Eukaryota > Metazoa > Chordata > Amphibia > Caudata > Salamandridae > Lissotriton > Lissotriton helveticus. Next base: position 487,590,566 of record NC_136057.1, read on the forward strand.
CATGGTTACTACATTCTTTATTACCATTTCTGAAGAATGGTGGTGCGTGGTGGCAAGACAATCAATATCCAGGGTTGTTTTCTTCACATGGGGAAAGATCTCTTCAGATTTGAGTGTATCAGTCAAGATATCATCTATGAGGGAGCTGGTGACTATGTTGAAGAGTGCTCAAAGTAGTTCTCTGGAGATGAGCTTGACATTTACCATGATGGGAGGCAGAACAGTGTCTCTATAGGTGGGAGGGGGAAGCATAACAGTTGCCTGTTCATTGATTTTAAGGTATGGCTCACAGGGATGAAAAATATAATGACTGGAAATCAACAAACATTTATTGAAGTACAGTATGAACAGCTGTGCCATTTGACATAAGACCACTATGGGGTAACATCTCCTACCAGATTATGAAAATTTGCTTTGACTGAACAACCACAAATGCACATGTGTGGCATGAGAACCTGTTTAAGCATGGTAACTGGATAAGAAGTGGAATCTGGAGTGAGCACATCAAACTACAAATTGGTTGTAAATTTGCTTTAAATGTTAATATAAAACACTTTTCTGGCTAGGATTGTATCCTGTTAATAATTTATATCTGTCACTGCCTTAATGTTATTTACTGAAAACCTGTTGTAATTCGAGGTTAGAGTTGTACAACTGTGCCATCTTCACATTGTTTATGTATGGCTGCAGGAAGCTTTAGCTTCTGGTCATTTATTTTTTTAAAGAAAAAGTATAAAAAGCCAGAGCAGGGTTTGGGTCCGACCCTAGTAGCCATGTGTTTTATTATGGTTTGCCATTTTGCCACTGCTTTGATAGGTTGCCCATCAAAGCATTTTGTGAATAGTTACATTATCCCATTTGGGTTCCCATGCACTATTTTAAGGGTATAACGTAACTTTGCTGATGAAGATTGTTTAGCATTTTGGCTCTACTCCCAGCTACTAGAAGCAGTACACACAAAATTACCCTACTATAATGAAACTCGTCTCGTAACAAAAAAAACATTGTCCATCTTTGCTCCATTTGTGCCTGATCTTCCCCCTATTCCATTGTTTCCCCAGATTGTGGGTTGCGACCAAATGGTGGATTGTGAGCGAATTCTTTGGTGTGTCCTGAAAGTCCAAGCACTAAATAAAGATTTCTTTAAATTCTGTATTTATCTTGTCACATTTGCTGTGCTTCAATGACAGCGGCTAAGTGTCAGGCTATGTCTTCTCACAAATTGCTGCTTAACCCCTTAACTGCTAGGGTTCCCCCCTCCTTTTCCATTTGTGACAACGTTTTCATCTAACTTTTTGTGACAATGGACGCTATATATAAAAGCAATATATCATTATGTCTGCTAGACCCTTCTGATTGCGGGGTATATATACACAGTTTGTAGGTTCTCCAAGAACCCAGGACACCCACAGCCAACAACTAAGGTGAAAAATGGGTATCAAGGTACCTGTGTATTTCTGAAATGGCCACATGATATGAAGTTTAGGAACAGTAGTTATGTGTACATCTCTGATTTTGCGGGTAACCGTCCTAGCATATGATTTAGAGGGTAAGGTCTTCTTTCTTACACACTGGTTCACATTTGTAAGAAACAAACGCAGTAAAATCCAGTTGGCAATAACAAATGTTCTACCATTCTATGTTCCCACATGTCTGTTGATAAAAATGGTACCTCTCTTGTGTTTGTACTGTAGACCCAGGGCCCGCGACAGGATACGGGCCAAAATACAACATGGATGCATCAAATTGTTCCACTCAAAACAAACCCTTTTTTTGCAAAGTGGGTAGCTGTGGATTTGAGTCCCAAGCTCAGCCGGTATGTAGGAAAACCCAACAAACTTGCACATTTTCGAAAACTAGACACCGAGGGGAAAATCCAGAGTGGGGTGAGTTGCTTGGCTCTCACCAAAATTTTTGTTTGACCCAGAATCCCTTGCAAACCTCCAACTTTGACTAAAAAATAACACCAATTTTCCTCACATTTCTGTGATGGAAAGTTCTGGAATCTGCAGGGAGCAACAATGTTCTTTCCACACAGCATTTCCCCAAGTCTCCTGACAAAAATGGCACCTCACTTGTGTGGGTAGGCCTAGTGACCGCGACAGACAACGGCCCAAAATGCAACCATGACAAATCACATTTTTCCACTCATAACTGACCCTCTTTTTGCAAAGTGGGTAAATGTGGATTTCGGGCCCTAGCTCAATAGGCCCATAGGGAAACCTAGCAAATGTGCATATTTTTTAATTCTAGACATCAAGGAGAATCTAGAGTGGGGTGGCTTGCAGGGCTCTGAGCAGGTTTTTTTGTACACCGAATCCCTTATAAAGCACAAACGTTGACTAAAAAACACTTTTCCCACATTCGGTTCTGGAATCTGCGTGTAGTCACAAACTTGCTTTCAACTGGCATCTCGCCAAGTCTCCTGAAAAAATGGTACCTCACTTGTGTGGGTAGGCCTAGTGCCTGTGACTGGAAATGGACCAAAATGCAACATGGATACATCACATTTTCCCACTCAAAAATGACCCTTTTTTGCAAAGTGGATAGGTTCCTATGTTAGTTGCACTTAGGAAAAACCCAGAAAATCTGCACATTTTTGAAAAAGTAGACACCTGCGGGAATCCAGGGTGAGAATATGTGTGTGGCTTTCACTAGGGAATGTTACCCAGACGCCCTTGCAAACGTCAAATGTAGGTATAAAACACACATTTTGCTTGCATTTCTATGACGTAAAGTCTGAGTTCCCACTTGTTCCCCGATAAGAACAGTACCCAACTTCTGTGGGTGGGCCACAAGGCCACGACACGAAAAGGCCCTAAAGCTCTACATTAAAATTTAAAGAATCAGGGTAGCTGCTGTATTTGGGGCCGTGCTATGATGCCACTTATGCAAAACTATAAACCACAGACATTTTTGAAAACTAGACAACCAGAGGGTTCAAGGATGTGGTGTGCCTTGTGTGGATCCCGTGATGTTTCTTGACCCACAATGCCCTGAAAACCTCAAACTATGCATGAAATCACATATTATCCCTACATTTCTATGATGAAAACTTCTGGAATCTGCAGGAATCTACAAAAATTCTACCACGCAGAATTACCCCACTTGTGCCCAAAAAAATGTTTATGGTTTGTAGGTTTTCACGGATAGCTGACTGAGCACGTCCCTGAATCCCACAGCTACCCCTACCCCTATCACTGAACTCTCCACACAGTGCTTGAGGGCCTTTTGTGTCAAGGTCTCTTGGCCCATCTGCACAAGTTAGGTACCATTGTTATCAGAATACTTGGGCCTATGCTGGGTGGTAGGATATTTGCAGCTCCCCACAGATAACGGATAGAGGAAAGTGTGTGTTTTTTAGTCAATGTTTGCATGACATTGTGGGGTAGGAAAATGTTGTGGGGTCTATGCGAAGCACATCACCTTGGACTCCATCGGGTGTCTAGTTTTCAGAACTGTCTGAGTCTGGTAGGTTCACCCAGGTGACAGCCTACCCGACCCCAGCAAGTGCAGCCATTCACCATTGCAAGTGGCACGATATTGGGAGTTAGCCTCACTCTCCTGGCTCATATGTAAAAACAACACCCAAATGAATCCAATGTCCTCTCGTTTGCCATTGGGATGGGCTTTCTTAGTCTGTAGCAGAGTAGAAAGACTGTTGAGGCTTTAGGGTGAGGGTGGGGCAGACATTAGGATGGCCAAACCCACCCTGTTATTTTATTCAAACAAATATATCCCTTCTATACATAGAGCTTTCTGGTCCTCCAGGGGCAAATTTGAGCAAACCTCTTGTTTTCCACGGAGAGGGGGGTTGAAGAAGACTGGGTTGTCCCTTTTTTAGGGGGTTCAGGAGTGGCCAATGCCAGAGTGCAACAACCCACCGCTTTCTTTTGCCACAAAAGCAAACTTCCTGGTTCCAGGTAGATTTTCAACACCCCCCCTCCCCCGAGGGGCATATTTGGGGCAACCTCCCCAATTGGTGACAAACCTCCCACCAGAGCCTCCAGGGAGGCAGAAAGACACTATTGGCCGCCTTTTGATTGTTTTGTCTCCTTTTTGGGATGCCTGGTGTTTAGTGGGCTTTCTTTCCCGGGGGAAGGGGAGGCAGTTTGGGGTTGAATACCCCTTCCCCCCCCCCCCCCCCCCCCTCCCCACTCCGGGACCACAGAAATTCTATTGGGTCGCCAGGTGGGGGAGAGCATGGGCCTATACAGCCCCCCCCTCCACCCCCAAAACTGCATAAATGTTCACCCTGGTGTCTAGTGGGCTTTCTTCCCCTGTGGGGAGAGGGAGATTGGGGTAATTACCTAATCCTCCCAAGGGGGACAGAACGACTGGCTTCTTGTTTAGATGGAAGCATGGCCATCACCATAGTGGGAATCCCCCTCTCTATACTCTTTAAATATTTTTTTGTAAGTCCCTGGTATCCATTGAGCTCTATGCCGCCACCACCACCTCCTCCTGTAGGGACAGAATGACTGTCACCATATATGGGCAGCCATTACCCCTATATTTAGTTTAAAAATCAACCCTGTTGTCTAGTGGGCTCTCTTCCCCCCTGGGGAGCAGATCGGTGGTAATTACCCTCATCGACCTCCCGGGGGGTGGGGCGGGGGGGCAGAAAGGAAAGGCTGTCTCTTCTTATTGCGGAGGACTAATGACCACGCCAATGCCGGGCAGCCTCGCAAAAAAAAATAAAAAATATATATATATATATATATATATTTTTTTTTTATTCATTCCATGGTTACTTGTGGGCTTTTCATTCAGGGTATTCATAACTATCTGCCCCCTTGGGTGGATAGAAGTCTGTCACCATAGTTTTTTAGGGGTGAGGGCCCACCCCTTTAGTTATTTTAAAAATCTACCCTGGTGTCTAGTGGGCTTTCTACCTAGAAGTGGGAGATCAGATGTAATTACTTCCATCTGTCTTGCTTCTAGTTGGGGTGTGGGCTGCGCACTGCAGCCCCGACCCCTATTATTTTTCTTTTCTTTAATAAAACATTCCTGGTGTCTTGTGGTATTCTGCCACCCGGGTGCAGATTAGGGGTAATTAGCTCCATCTGCCCTTCAGTGGGGACAGAAAGAATGTCCCAATAGTTTTTGTGGGGGTGGGGTCATGGTCATGCCCATAATGGGCAGCTACCAGCCCTATAGTTATTTTAGAAAATCAACCCTGGTGTTTAGTGGACTTTCTGTCCCTATCGCCTCCCAGGGAGGCAGAAATATTGAGCAGATGTGGGGGTGGGGGAGCACTCGCCCTTGCCCAGGGGCTGCTCCCCGAAATCCCTGGTGTCTAGTGGGTGATTAACTGCTTGGGGATCTCTTTCCTATGGCGATCCCCAAGCAGGGATCCACTGGAGAGTCGCCCCTTTCCAACGATACCTCGCCCATACCAGTCGATGATGGAGGTGTTGAGATGTGTCCCCCAAGCAGTGATGCAGTGAAAGTAAAACAAGCCTTTTGGTTTGTTTCACTTTTACTCTAGTGTAATGACATCAGCTCGCCTGGCCGTGGTTTGTCATTATTAAAAAAACACCTTTTAAAAAAAAAAAAAAGACTGCTCGGGAACCTCTTATCAACAACAAGCATATTGGCATTGTAAATGTTTTTTACTTTTGTGTTTTGGAGTGGAGTGAATGTATGTGGTGCGTTGTGGAATATTATTGCATGCAATGGAATTATGTGGATAGTAATTATGTGTTATTTAGCGTATAAGTATTATGTGGACGGGGAGCGTTTATTATGGAGAGTAAATATGTGGTATTGTATTTTGTGTTTTTGATTGTTATGTAGTGGAGTTTAATTATGTGGTGTGCTGTTGAATTTCGTGGTGTGATATGGAATTATGTTGTGTGGATTGTATGTATGTGGTGTGTTATGTAATTGTGTTTATTTGTATTATGTGGTGTGTTATGCAAACGTGTTGAACTGGTTTGTGTGGAGTGAGCATTTTAATGTTACTTGTTGTATTATATATCTGGATGCAATGACAGAAGCAACAACCTATCAGTCGGGCAGCACACTATGCTAAGCATATATATTTTTTTTAGCTTATGTGTTTTAGCCACACCCTTATTTACAGCGACCACGCCCCTTTGGAAGACCCCCCGCCCCCCGGTTTTTCCATCCCACCTAAAGCCCTGCACTGCCAAACAAAAATGTGAAATAAGAGGGGGTAATTAATTAATCGAAGAGACAGCTTAGGAGATATTTCCTAAAAGGATATATTTAGGCAAAACCCGCTAAGCGGTTTCTTTGCTATTGTGCCCCCCGCCTCAGAAGGAGGGGGCTCTTGATACCAACCTAAACATTCACGCTACAAGGTATTTACTGTGGTTCAAAAGCTAAGCAATGTCCTTGCTTGGGGGATTAATGACAGCCCCTTAAATCACTTGACGGGACATCATTGTTGTAATTCTCCAAAGGGGCAGGTGTGCTTGGTGGAGCTGCAGGGAGCATAGCAGTTGGTTAACCAGCGCACAAAGAAATGCCTCTCCGTGCACCAAAGCACCTGGCCGTCTTTCACCAGGCTACCCGCTCTCGTGCCTCGGTCAGGATTGGAAAGGGCAGCAGGGTCTGAGAGAGGGGTCTGAAAGCCAGGCCTGCGGCCTCTCTCAATCAACGCTCCTGTAACCAAAGCCCTCTGTGACAGTGCACTGCTCCAGGAACTCCAAGCATTCAGAGAAGGAGAGCAGCTGCTCCCAGGCCATGCTTGGTACGCAGCGACGGGGCTCACGCTGGAGGCATGTTCTGGAGGTGAGCGAGACCCACATTACTCAAACCTCTGTCTTCCTGTGAAGGAATGTGTTGTGCTTCTGACTTAAAAGAAACTTGTGTGGTTACAAGTAGCCCACGCCCTCCGATGACAAATAAGTGGAACGCCAGATATACAAATATACATCTAAATAAATGTGCAAACAGCAATGTCAATTTTGTGCAACCTTTTAAATAAAAAAAATAAAAAAATTGAGTTAGGCGACCCCGCGCAACAAAAAAGTCACGCAGCCGCCATTATTAAAGATCAAGGTTGGTACTTATGTAAAGCGCTCCAATAGCTTCCGGTTGGGTTCGCGCTGCAACTGCAAAACAAGCGGTTGCGGGAGAGAATAACCTGCCTGCAACAGCTAGTAGGAAAAAGTAATTTAAGAAATGAGTGCCCACAAACTGTTAATAAAACCTGCAGAGTAACAACACAAGTAAAAGGGCCAGTTCTCATGGGAGTTTACAAAAGTAGAAAAGGCTGTATTAAGGAGGGACTACAAAGCCTATTCCCGAATCAAAAGCAACCATTTAGAAAGGACAGTAACAGAACCCAATTGAAAAGATGGGTGGAGCTTCACTTCCATACCTGAATACAGCATGCCTCGAAGAGACGGCGCATGTGCCACCTAGACTGTCTAAAGACATTAGAGAACCAACCCACTGTCATGCAGTCTGCCACAACACTGGAGGCGGGCTTCTGAAGAATCAACTACTGCCAATGATGGTGTTTGTGGAACACTTTCTGAGTACCTTGACACACTTATAGAGATAAAAGTAGGTGGCTGGATTGGCCAGCTTTTATGAGGTGATAAGCACACAACATCTGGCATCGAATGTTATTATTTTCCTTTTGTATTTCCCTTGACCTGCTGAATGCGGCAGTCCAACGTTCGGTTGTCTAGACAACTAGCCAGATCCCAGAACACCTCATGATCTGCTTTGAGCCCTGTGTGCTCCTGGGTTTCCAGCCATGTGTCCTTCTTGACAATTGATGACGCAGAGCCTCCCTCTTGATGCCCATAAAATTGACACAAACCAGCTCAGAGACGTTACCACCTTTTCTTGCAGGTACGATCAACACTGTAGTTGCCATTGTGTTTGCTTTGCCCTGTTTAGCTATGTGCAGCACTTAAGCACTGTGACATTAAATCTGTACTGAAGAAAGTAATACATTTTTAGGGGAAGTGTGCAATCCTTCAATTCGCTAGAATGCCCAATAAAAGCTTAGTGAATATTAACTGGTTTTGAGCCTTGTGTTCCTGTATCTGTGTTGCATTGGTTCTGTGTCTTTTCGTTACAGCTATAGTTCAAGCTTTGGAAACATCAAAACTTGACAGCATGAAAGCTTCACGAATATCATAGTTTCTGATCCTTATTTAAAGCATCTAGCAAGGGAACTTCCTTTTATGGCAATGTTGTGTATTACTAACTCCTTTAAATGATTACTGTTACCACTTGAGATTACTTTTCTACTTGTGAGATTGAGGGCTCATTGTTTCTTAGACTGTTGCATTTGAATAATGTGTTTTGTGTGCTTTCTATTTTCTGATTGCTGTTCATGCTATACATTTATTTCCAATATTTGAGATATCCGATACCTGATGAAACCTAAAACTATTAAACATGCAGTATTCCCCTTCTTTATCCTCCCTTCAGATATTTTTTTTTGATAATCACATTTATTGGCATTTTTAGGAAAAAACAGCAGCAACAACATAGACGTAACACCATTCAGACATGATAAATACTGTAATACAGTTACAAGAGATTTCCCCAATCTGCTCGTATGGAATCTGCCTCCACCCAGACGGTGGACAATCAAACCAGAGGGCCCAGCCACTTGCCCCATATACGTTTATGCTTAGTTGGGCACTCTCTTGCTTTGTAGACTACTCTTTCTTGGGTGTCGCACCAATCTACGCCTCTGTGCCATTTAGCTAAGGAGGGAGGCGCTGAGTCCTTCCAGGCAGCTGCTATATCTCTCTTGGCTACGAGAACGGCGGTCTCTAGGTCTCTAGGAAGAGCTTGTCACGGCTGACCTAGCCTGTATGTTTCATGTGAAATCTGATGCCATTTGTTGTCTGGAGGTGCATGTTGCAGCATCTCTATGTGATTGTCTTCATTTTAAAGTACATCTTATTTGAGTTCAGCTGATCTCTTCTGTTCGATTTTTCTGTTTCACTTTTCACAGTTCAGCCATGATGTTGCTATTCTAATACTAAAAAAAGTTAAAGAAGAAGCCAAACAAGTTTTTGCTACTGGGGATAGCCGCAATGCAAGGCTATCTTTTTAAAGGATTTACAGTTTTTTGGGGCACTACGTCAAAGGGTGTATTTATAGCCACTGTACTACTAGATTAAAGCTGGCTGTGCGGTCAGCCCGTAGGCGGAATTACCCGGTGGTAAATGTTTGACAGCTGCCAGGAAAGAGCCACTCGCTTTGTATTTTGAAAAACGCGGGTGCGTCGTTCTGCAGTCTTTTGTTGTCGGAGACCAGGTTGTTTTGAATTCTGTGGATCGGGCAGAAACACAAACAAACAAACTTGTATGTTTAGGGAAAAGAGCGCAGAACAAAAAAATCAGTCCTAGCGTACCTTAGGCTTCGAGTCCTAGAAGTTGGGCGCAATCGTTTGAGTTACCAAACTTTTTTCCCTGAAAGAAGGAAGTGCAAAAGGTCAAGGCATCAATGGAGCCGGTTCGGCGTCTGCATATGTAAACCCAACACCTTATGATCTAGATTGGCTCTGTTGAGGGTGCCCAAGTCTGTAACTTCTTGTTTCCGTGGGTAGCCTGGAAAGCCGGTGACTTATTTTTAATTTCAATTTCCGGAACCTTTTTGTGACGTAATCAAGGTGCGTCATATCACGAGGATTCTGGGAATCTCAGTTGTCTATATAATACTCGTTAAAATGGGGGATCGCGCGGTTGAACAAAATGCTTTTCGATGTCAGTCAATCCTTCCTAAATGCCGGTTCTGTATTTCCATGTCAGAAGCATTGGTTTTGTGCAAATGACTCTTTGCGAATTCTAGATTTATGTTGTGTTATCCGCAGTCTCATTTCCTTGTTTGTTTTTCCGATGTACAGTTTTGGGCACGGCGACAATATTACATAGATTACATTTTCTGTTTTGCAGTTGGAAAAAGAGTTGTTTCCAATTGATGTTGTTATAAGTAAACTAGGGTCCTTCTATGGTTTAGTTACAGCAAACACATGTCACACATTTATGATAACCAATAATGGGTGGGAAACAAAGTTGTTCGCCTAATGTTGATTTGATCGAAGTTTTCAGTAGAACTCCACGTATCACATGGTTACCAATACTTCTTTCTTTTCTGAGGGCAAAAAGTGATCTAGAAAAAGATGTATCCAGGTTCTGAATTAGATGGCAGTTTTGATTTTTCTTTTTTTTCAATTGATTTGTCCGAGGGCAGAATGTGGTCTTGCATACAAGTCGTTCCATTTTTGATTTCTCTTTTTTAGGTAGAAGTTCTTCCCGAGGTGTCCACCATGCTCTTTTCATAGCATGTTTCAAAAGTTTTTTAGGATATCCTTTTGCTTTCAATTTTTCAGTTAAATTGTTTGCATGGAATGTGTATTCGGTTTTATACGAACAGTTCCGCTTAATCCTCAGGTATTGTCCACATGGTAAATTGTCACGGAGGCTCCGCGGATGGTGGCTGGTGTAGTGCAATGCTTTATTTCTGTCCGTAGGTTTTTTGTAAAGTGTCGTCATTAGGACCCCTTCTGAGACATAGATTTCAATGTCCAGGAATGTAATTCTCTGAGGATTGTGATTAAACTGAACTTAATATCTGCTGATCTTTCGTTCAGCCTTCCGTAGAATAGAATCAGATTGTCTACATTACCCATCCATTTCAAGAAAATGTTGTCTATGTACCGGATCCAGTTTGAGATGTATTGAAAAAAGGTTTTTTTTTTGTATACTTATCTCTCTTCAAATTTGGCCATATACAATATAGCTAGCTCTGGCGCAGAGGGACAACCCATTGCGATTTGTTCGTTGTTGTGCCATTTAGAAATACTGGGCTTTTATTGGTGCATTCGGTCTGATTCTCCCGCCTTTGCGTGCTTGGGTCACGCCCAGGCGATTTCACTCATTGTTTGCTAGCTTTGGCCATCCCAATACCACGGTTCCTCCTGGTCATCCGTATCTGCCTTTTTATCTTGTAGGCTATCAACATCCCTTCATATTTTTAGATCAGCAAGTGGGAGAAGCAGCAATGCTTTCCAGGCAGAACATGAGCTACAGCATAATTGTACAGCGCAGTATATAAAGCAATAATCTGAAAAGATGTAAAAGTCAAAATGATTTTGAAATCTAGGGCCCACGACACATGCACTCTGCGCTGTTTGGTAACTTTCAAACATACCACTGGTGTGGCTAAAAGATAAGAGCAAGTAGCTTAAACTGCAATTAGAGCCCATGGCATTCTGGGCATGCAAATTAACCCTGGAACGGCTTTCTCAACATTGCAGTTACGGACTGGTAAGAAATGAAGCTGATAAGCAGTAAAACTGAATTTTTTAATATTGTAGTTGATCGCCTGGAGCAACACCGATTTTATGCAAATATGAAAAAAATGACCGAAATGAATACGTTTTATTAACGAAATACAGACATTTAAACAGCTACCAAGCATTTGCAATTGGATAGTTTTTTTTGTTCATATACCTGCAATAGGATAAATGTGTTCTGGGCCAGAAAAAGTATTTTTTTCACTTTTGAAAACAAATTGGCTACACAGCTGTTGATAATATGGAGGAATGTGCACTTCATAGTAATAATGCTCTAACTTCCTTATGGCACTGCTGCCCCTCCCTCTTCATCGCACTACTGCTCCTCCATCTTCATGGCACTGCCTCTCCCTTTTCCTTCTCATTCTACTGCTCCCCTTCTTCATCGTATCACTCTCCACCCCACTTCAATCTACACCAATCTATCCTACTCCAATCTACACCCATCCACCCCACTCAATTCACCCAATCTACCTTACCCACTCCAATCTACCCCACTCTAACCTACCTCTCTCCACCCCCATGGCAATCTACTCCACTAAAATGTACACCATTTCACTCTGTACCAATCTACACCAATCCAATTTACTCCAATCTATCCCACTCAATATACCACAATCCAGTTTAACCCACCCCACCCCACCTACACAATCTACCCCACCCCAATCTACCCAAACCCAATTTACCTCAACAAACCTATCCATATATACCCCACCCCAATCTACCCCAATATATCCCACAACAATCTGCCCCAATCTTCCCACCACAATCTACCCCGTCCCTATCGACCCACTCCAACCAACCACATTCTAATCTACCCCACCCCAATCTACCTAGTCTCAATTAACCCCACCCACCCTACCTCAATCTAACTCACTCCAGTCTACCCCATCGATTGCACTCCAGTTACCCCACTCCAATCTACCCTCACCCATCCTACCCAACCCCAATCTACCCCCACACCAATCTTCACCACACCAATCTACCACAGTCTTCCCGAATTCTACTCTACCCCACCCAACCTAATTTAATCGACCCCACTCCAACCTACCCCATCAATTCCACTCCAATTACCCAAAACTATCCCACCCCACTCTATCCTCACCCATCCTACCCAATCTACACACACCAATCTACCACAGTCTGCCCCAGTTTGCCTGAATTCTACACTACCTCACCCAACCTAATTTAATCTACCCCACGCCAACCTACGCCACTCCAGTCTAATACCATCTATCCCACTCCAATCTACCCTACTACAACCTACATCAGTCTACCCCACTCCAGACTACCCTAATCTACCCATTCCAATTTAGTGTAGTCAACCGCCCCCAAACTTCTCAAGTCTATCCCACGCCAATCTTATCCAACTACAATGTACCCCACTCCAATCTTCCCCAACGTACGCCACTCCAATCTACCCCACTCTCATCTACCCCACTAAAATCTACAACACTTATTCTATGCCAATCCACACCACTCAAATTTACTCCAGTTCACCCCACTCCAATCCGTCCCAATATACCCCACTCCAATTTCCCCTAACGTACATCACTCCAATGTACTCCATTCAGTGTACTCCAGTCCAATGTACCCCAATCTGCATCACCCCAATCTACCCCTCTCAACCTACCCTAGTCTACCTAACCTACCCCAGTCTAACCCAGTCCAATCTACTCCACACAGTGTAACACACTCCAGTCTACTTCTTCTGCCCCACTCCAGTCTACCCCAATCTACCTTACTCCAATCTACCCCCTCCAGTCTACCCCATTCATCCCACTCCAGTTGACCCCAAATGACCCCACTCCAATCTTTTCCACTGTGACCAACACCAATCTACCCCTTCCCCTCCTCCCACCAGTTTACTCCACTCCAATCATCCCAACTACTCCTGTCTACCCAATCTACCTCACTACAATGTACACCACTCCAGTCTACTCCAACCTACCCCACTCTAATGTACCCCAATGTATCACAATCCAATGTACCCCAACCCAATATACCCCAATCTGCCCCACACCAATCTACCCCTCTCAACCTACCCTAGTCTACCCAACCTACCCCAGTTTAGCCCAGTCCAATCTACTCCACACAGTGTAACACACTCCAGTCTACTTGTTCTGCCCCACTACAGTCTGCCCCAATCTACCCCTCTCCAATCTACCACACTCCAACCAACCCCACTCCAATCTACCCCACTACAACCAACACCAATCTACCCTACTCCAGTCTACTCCAATTTACCCTGTCCCCTCCTCCCACCAATCTACTCCAACGTAGCCTACTCCAGTCTACCCCATAAAATGCACCCACTCCAATCTACCCCAACCTCCTAAACTACGATCTGCCCCAGTGTACCCCACTCCAATCTACCCCGCCTCTGTCTACCGCAGACCAATCTACCCCACTAAAATCTACACCACTCAAGTCTACCCAAACTACCCACTCCAATCTACCCAACCCCATTTATCCCACTGCAATTTACCCCAAACGACCTGCTACAGTCTACCTCACTACAGTCTACCCCACTGCAACCTACACCAGTCTATCACACTCCAGTCTATCCCAAACTAGCCCACTGCAATTTACTTCAATCCATCCCTTCAAACCTTCCTAAGTCTTGCCCTCTCTAATCTACTCCAACCTAGCCCACCCCAACCACTCCTGTTTACCCAATCTAGCTCACTACAATGTACACCACTCCAGTCTACCCAACCTACCCTACTGCAATCTGCCCCAATGTAACCTACAACCTACACTGATCTACCCCACTCTAGTCTACCCCAATGTACCCATCTCCAATTTATCCAAATGTGCCCCTCCAACTTTCTCAAATGTACCCGACTCCAATCTCCTCCAGCGCAGCCCAATTCAGCTACTTCAGTCTACCCCAAGCCCACTCCCTCATCCCCAGTCTACCCAATATACCCCACTACAATCTGCCCCAATGTACCCCACTCCAATGTACCACACCCCTATTTACCCCACCACAAACTACCCCAGTCCAATCTAGACCAGTTAATTCTACGCCACTCCAGTTTACTCAAACTACCCTACTCCACCCAATCTAACCAACATCCAGTCTACCCTTTCTATCCCACTCCAATCTACCCCACAACAGTTTACCTTATACCAGAATATCACAATCTACCCCAATTTCCCCTATCTACCTCACACCAATCTTGCCATCCCAATCTACCCGACCCACTCTACCCAATCTACCTCAATCTTCCCCACACCAAACTACCCCACCCCAGTCTACCACAATCCATCTACCCTAATCTACCCCACCCAGTCTTCCCTACCTTACTCCAGTCCACCACCATCTATCTCACGCCAATCTACCTCACCCCAGTGTACCCCAAACAACCACCCTACAATCTACCCCACCCCATTCTATCTCACTCCAGTCTAACCCAATTTAGCCCACTTCAATCTACACCAATCTAGCCCACTCCTTCTACTCCTTTCTACCCAATCTACCCCACTACAATGTACACCACTCCAATCTACCCAAACCTACCACACTCCAGTTTATCCCAATCTGCCCCAATGTAGACCACTCCAAAATACCCCACTCCTGTGTACCTCAATCTACCACAAATGTTCATTCTCATCCTAATCAATAAAACGTGATGTAGATTATTCGTAACAAATAGAGATAGGAGGCATGACCTCCTATCTCTATTTGTTACGAATAATCTACTAGGTTTACCAGCGTATATTCTTCCTGTATCCATATTTGATTACAGCCCCTGCATCTCTGTAGAGTTTCCTGATAAAGAGAATTATGGAGCTATCCACGCCCATCGACTCCATGACATCCCACAGTTTGCAGTGGATCACGCAGTCGAAGGCTGCGGACAGATCCATAAAGGCCAAATGTAAATTACCTTTTTTTGCCCAGACATATTTAGCTGCAATTAGGGCTAGATTTAAACACTGGTATACCATCCCCCTTCCCTGTCTAAATCCGTATTGAATCTCAGCCATAACATTATTCTCAACTGCCCAGCTCTCCTACCTGTTCAGCAGCAGTCGCCCCATCAACTTTGCTGTACTATCCAGTAGGGAGATTGGACGGTAATTAGCTGGATTTAAGGGATCTCGCTCTTAAAGATTGGAATAATCACCGATTGTTACCACGCGGGAGGAGGACCTGTTTTGGCTACGGCATTAAAAACTTTGGTCAAGAGTCAGCCCCATATAGGTTTGTTAAGAAGGAAGATATCCAATGGGACACCGTCTGGACCAGCTACCTTAAGGGTGGGCGATTGTGAAAGGGCGAGTTCAATTTCCTCGTGTGAGAACTCCAGCGCCTGTGAAGCAAAGGAGGAGGTCAATGGAACCATTCCATTACGTTCTGAATGAACCTGGAATATATCTTGAAAATGTGTTAACCAGGTTGTTTCATCAACCTGGAGATCCCTTCCCCTTACAGGAATGGTGCATTGGTCGCTTTCCAAAAGGCCTTACTATTTTGACTCAAGGATGCTAGTCTCATATTTTCCCATGCTTCGTCCCTTAATTGCCTCTTCCTCTCTTCTCTTGCTATTTTATATTTTGCCATAAGATCTCTTATCAGTGTTTGATTTCTAGAATGTGCTTTAAGGGCATTCTGCAAATCTTGTGATGACTTGAAGCAATTGAGCATGAACCATTTAGTAGGTTTTGCAAACTTTTGGGAGGCAGGTCGAAAAAGGTGGTGTTTAATGAAAGTTAAAATTTGACTAAAAACATTCACCACTTCTAAGACAGTAGTTTGTGGGTCTAAACAAATTTGAATCTCCTGTAACATATCCCCTACACCCAAGGGCATAAAGGAATTGAAATACTTTTTTCCCATTTTACAGTCAAACCATTTGTCCTGGATAAAAGTGGTTTAGGTGCAGAGAGTGGGCTTGATTTACTGAGATATGACCACAAGAGGGAATAGTGAATTAAGGCATGGTCACTAAATTCTGTCAGCTGCACCAAAATATTGTTCACATATTTCTTAAAATTTGCAGGGATAATTATAAAATCTATAGTCTAGCTAAGTCCTGACCGGTACAAAGTAGGAATCATTTGTCCTGTAGAAAGATTTGATTAATTCATTATCACTATATCCCAATTCTTCTTTTGAACTGAGTGCTTGGATACTCAATTCAAATCAACTTTCTTCAATTCAAACAAAGAATCGTAAAAGCTTACAGTTCAGTACAGGTTTAAAAATTAGAAGAGTTAATCAATTCATTAAAAAACAGGTACAGTAAAAACGCTTGTCAATTTAAAATACAGCAGTTAAAAACTTCCTTTTAGTGATTACGGACCTCAAGAATCTTGCCACTACCACACATGTAAAC
Source organism: Lissotriton helveticus (assembly GCF_964261635.1). Classification (NCBI taxonomy): domain Eukaryota; kingdom Metazoa; phylum Chordata; class Amphibia; order Caudata; family Salamandridae; genus Lissotriton; species Lissotriton helveticus. Next base: position 487,607,219 of record NC_136057.1, read on the forward strand.
CAGTCCAGAAGCAATTGTAGGTATAAGTAGGCTGGTCTGTATGGTCTAAACTTTAACGATTTCATTAGAGGCTTTATAAAAATAGTCCTTAGGTCTGTATAAAATTTGCAGAAAAACAGTACATGAATAGTTGATTGTTTAGAGATCTGATCGCAAGGACAGCATATTAATTGACGAGACCAATTGTTGGTAGTGGGAAAGGTTGTCAAATGATGAAAAATATCTAGCCTAAAACGTGTCAATACAAATCTATGTTGAGTATTTAAAACGCCAATTAAATATAGTTGCATCGCATAACAGGTCAGTACCATTTGGTTATATTGTACGGTAGGCTTCACAAGTTCCGTTTTTAATCTCTTTCCTCTAAGTTGTTCAGGCATATTTTCTTTAAGGATGCTCTTGATAAGTGCAACAAAGTTTCAGGATTATCGTAGTATTCAGAATGACAAATATCCTGCTTAAAATTCTTTATGTACTTCAGCCATGGAATTTTCAATGCATGGTCGGCACCACAGGAGTCCTGTACGATGGCTCTGTTAAAGCCTGTGTAGTCCGATGTCCAAAGCTTGTGCCATAAGAGCACTTGCTGCAACCTTATTAAATCTTCTAGATAAGTTACGCCCAACTCTGCATGACACACGAATGAATTAATCAAATCTTTCTACAGGACAAATGATTCCAACTTTGTACCGGTCAGGACTTAGCTAGACTATAGATTTTATAATTATCCCTGCAAATTTTAAGAAATATGTGAACAATATTTTGGTGCAGCTGACAGAATTTAGTGACCATGCCTTAATTCACTATTCCCTCTTGTGATCATATCTCAGTAAATCAAGCCCACTCTCTGCACCTAAACCACTTTTATCCAGGACAAATGGTTTGACTGTAAAATGGGAAAAAAGTATTTCAATTCCTTTATGCCCTTGGGTGTAGGGGATATGTTACAGGAGATTCAAATTTGTTTAGACCCACAAACTACTGTCTTAGAAGTGGTGAATGTTTTTAGTCAAATTTTAACTTTCATTAAACACCACCTTTTTCGACCTGCCTCCCAAAAGTTTGCAAAACCTACTAAACTCAGAACCGTACATCGCTACTGATCGGCATTTGGCGTTATAAATGCTCATCATATCCCTGAGAGATTTACGTCCCATTTTCCTGGAAAAATTCTTCAGACCCGCAATTGATCCGAGGAGCTGCATTCTTCTCAATTTCACTGCACTTTTCCAGTTACCATTACTATCGAACTGGATTCCCAAATATGAAAAAGTTGATGTTTGGGGTAAAATCTCATTTCCTATTAAAATCTTGTGTCACTTGGCTAGCTTTCGACCAGCTTTCAATACGTACGTTTTACCTATATTGATTAAAAGACCTAGGTTCTCCATAAAATTTACAAATGTATCTAAAAGATGTTGAAGGGCATTGGTGTGTGGGCCATAAGTACCGCATCATCCGCATACAATAATATTGGTACTGGCCTATTGTTGATTTGGGGCAGATCGATACAGGAGTCCACAAGGGTGCTGCCCAAACCATTGATATACAAGTTAAATAAGGAAGGCGCGAGCACACACCCCTGACGAATCCCCTTCTTAATATCAACAGGGCTTGTGCATTCACCATTCATACCATATCGGATCTTGGCAGAGCTCATTGAATACAAGTATCTGAGGAAGTTGACGATGGCACGGTCGACGCCCATCAAGGCCATAATAGACCAAAGTTTATCATGGGCGACACAGTCGAATGCGGAGATCAAATCCACAAATGCCAGGAACAAGTTGCCCCCTTTTATTTGTGTGTACTAGCAAGTTCAAGTTGATGGCCTGCTCTGTGGTCCCAACATCCTGGCGAAAGCCATATTGGAAGTCGGATAGAATATTGTTACAGCCTGCCCACTCTTGTAATCTGTCCAGCACAATACGACCCCCCACCTTGACCAGCGAGTCCAGCAAGGAGATGGGTCTATAGTGTGCGGTACAGTTGCGGTCTCCCTTTTTAAATATAGGCACGATATGTGATTTCGACCAGGATGCTGAAAAAACAACTTCCCGAAAAGACTTCAGGACCAGGGTCAAAAGAGGCCCCCAGAGATAAATGTGGTCTTTAAAAATGTCCGTCGGGATCCCGTCGGGTCCAGGAGCCTTCCCTCCCTTGCTAGCTCCAATTGCCTGGATCACCTCCTCCAGTGTGAAGCTAAAATCAAAATACTTCCACACTGGAGTGGGCCCAGGGGAGATATCTCTCATGCCGGCCACGGAGTTCTTTTGCTCTTTTTCAGCTGAACCCATATATAATTTCGCAAAATGGGCCACCCATTCTTGTTCTGTAATTGCTGCCTCTACTCTGGGTTTATCATCATCACAGCAGAAGGGATAGTTTACAATACGCCAGAATGACTTATAATCTTTATTCTGGCTTGCTTCCTGCAGATGGTCCCAAGCCTCCTCTTTAAGAACCTTTTTGCGATGTTTTAGTGCTAGCTTATAGGCCCACCTACAATTTTGTACTTCTGTGTTATTCCTAGGCGACTCCTTCAAGGTCTTCTTTAACTTATTGTGTGCAGAAGTGCAAGCGTGGTCAAACCATCCTAGCTTTTTCGTTGCCCCTCTAATCTGTTTGGTAATCAACCCACCACTAATGTCCTCACTAATGTGTCCAAAAGCCTCCACGACCGCACTAGCGTCAGCAGTCTCATCCAAACAGACCTCAAAAGCCCTACTCTGTTTTATAAAGACTTGCTGTTAAAATCGAGATGGGTCAACCATGGTCAACGCAGGGTAAAGCCGCTTGAACGGGACAGTACTATATTCTCCGCGGCAAGCCTGACCAGACTTGCTCTGAAGACTGATGTCCAGTTCAAAGCTCTGAGGAAAGTGATCGCTCATTCCGATATAGTGTAATGAAAAGTTAAGAACAAGTGCAGACTAATGTTTGGGAAATAAAAGGAAATCAATGACAGTCTTACCCCTGCTGCCATCAAATGTACAGGGTACTGCAACCGGGCAGCCTCCAAGTTTGTTAGTAAAACCTAAGTCATATTTGAAGAGCAGCTCATTAAGTTTCTCCCCGTACCCTGAATGAAGAAAGTGGGAGACCTCGTCACCCAATGGAGAAATCATGCCACAGACTTTATGTGCCAGCAATTGGCAGGGTTGGATATTAAAATCACCCCCAAAGCAAGATTTTATCATTTGTACCTTTATCCACGATAGTTTCCAGTTCCTCAGCAAGTTGACACAGAATATCCTTTATGCCCGAGTTACATTCATTGTTATAAAAGTTGACCAAGATCAATGAAATAGAGGTCGTAGAATCAACCTGGACAATTTGATAAAATGGATTGGGTAAATTTACTGTTAGACTGTTGCTGGCCAATTTGTTAGATACATAGACCCAGAGACCACCATTTGATCTACCATGACTGGATGGAATAGCTCGCTGATGGAAGGTCTTGAAACCATTAAGATGTATAGGGTCGTTGGCCCAGGTTTCTTGCACCATCATGATCACAAAACCAGTCATAAATTCCAACCATTCTGGAATACTATGTTTACTGCGAAGCCCCGCGACATTCCAGCTTAAAACTGTAAGGTTATTCCCTGATGATTTCATACAGATCTTAATATTATTAGCAATATCATTTCCGAGAAGATTACAATAACCAGTGGAGTATTGCAAAGAACAATGTGTGGAAAGTTTATTCAGGCACCATACTGGCTGCAGGAATTTTTATGGTAGTCTGTTGATATGCTTTTGTAAGTGCATACATTAACTCTACAGTGTGCTAAGCGATTTTAGTTACAATAGTTGGTTTTATAGCGTACAACAACTCGGCAGACATACCCACCATGGATAAGACAGTAACTAAATACCCCTAGCTGGCCCACCAAGAACCGTTGTGTGGTGGGTCAACACCCACCACACAACGACACCACACAAAGGGCATTGAAGAACCTTCTAGGTACATCGGGTGTACATTGTGCTAGTCCGAGTCGCAGTAGTGCCGATTTGGATCCAAGAGTTGTAGGGCACTCCAGCTCTTATTGGACTGGTGAGATCCCTGTTGTCTTCGATTAGGTATCAATGGACCGGGTTTCCACAGTTTTTGTAAATTAATCCGATCAGTCCTTTACGTCGTATGCAATCTTCTCATTGGCTAATAACTGGCTTGTCTTCTGTGTCCAAAAGTCTTAGTGGCTACAGTCTGGGCCCATAACCCCAAAATGTTTTGTTTTGCAGCCAGAAGTTGATGAGCTCTTCTCTTACCTTGGGTGGATTGCAATGGATAGGTGCCTTCTACTGGGGAGCCCAGCACAACAGGGGCTGCACATTCTGTTGACTATACAGTTTTAACATGTGTGTGAAATGATTCCTGTGTATAATTTGTGCCATTGTGAAGTTTGGGAGGAATCTGAAAAATGATGCACAAATATACTAAATATATTGACTAGCCAAAATAGAATGTCTCAATAAATCCGGTTCATTGGCGAAAATAAATCAACTACTTGCCATCCATTTTGGAACATATGGCTGGGTAAAATTATCAAACCTTTTTTTAAAGGTATATGATAGACACTTTTTTTCAAGAGTTTAACTCTTATTTAAACGTATGCGCTAAAGAATAAATACTACTACAAACTTTTCTAAGAAGCTTCACTAAGCACTATGCTCACTAAAGTTCAGTGACAATTTCCTAATTAACTCAATATTTGCACTCCTTTCACCATTAACTCGCAGGCCAAAGTTGCTGACCAGACAGTGTACAGATTCTTCAAGAATTCTTAACACACTTCGTATAGCTCCTTTCAACTCGGGGCCTGGCTAATCTACTTCATTGCTCTTCAGGCAGATCACATACAGCCAATAATCTGGAATATTGTAAAGCATTGCTTTAAATATTCCCCGATTACTTACTATATGTTCTTAATTCTGTACACTGTGGCCTCCCAGCAACCTAGATAAAATATTCCTGTTGGCGCTGTAGTGAAAGTGATAACTCATTTAAACACCTTCACACGTATAGCTTTTAAGAAGTGCTTGCCCAAAGAACCCGCGACCTGCATTCTGACCCTCGCCATTGTGGGAACGCATGGACGTCCATTCCAGGGGCGAAGTCCAAATTGCCAAATAGTGGTGTGAGTGGCCACGGGAAGGTAGTGAGCCCTCTAGTGATTGCTACGGAGTCCCATACGCGAAGCACCGTGTGTGTTATGGGGGATTTCTGAATATATGTGGTTCTTTGCGCGTGGCTTCGGAAGAGTATCTTCCAGAACGAGGTTTGTGCCATCGCTCTCTCTTGAAAGAGCCACCGCTTTTCTGACTCTGGCCTGTACCATTCCACTAAGTAGTGCAATTGCGCCGCTTGGAAATATTGCTGACGATTGGGGATACCCAGACCCCCCTCATCTGGCGCTCGATAGGGCAAGCTCCGTCGCATTCTCTGCTTTTTCCCAGCCCAGATTAAGTGCTGCACCGTCTCTTGCAGGCTTTTAATGGTACCCCTAGGGGGGATCAAGGGGATGGTCTGGAAAATGTATAACGATTTGGGGAGTGCGGACATCTTTACCGCGGCGACCCATCCCAGCAATGACAGAGGCTGTTTCTGCCATCTCCTGAGGTCCCCTAAAAGTTGGGAGGTGATGTTAGAGTAGTCCAGAGTGACCGTTTGCTCCGTGGACCGGGTGAGGACAATCCCCAGGTATGGGAACCGCGATTGAACCTGCAGGCCCCCGTATGATGGGGTGAGTCATGTGTGGTGTGAGAATTTCTGCCTAATGGCAGAAGCATGGACATGAATAACAAGGAAATTATCTTGAAACCCGCAGAAAAGGGTGGTGCTACTGTAATCATGGACGTAGAGGCCTACCGTCAAGAATGTACCCGGCTTCCTGCTGACTCTAGAACCTACAAAAGACTCAGAGAGGACCCCACGGAGGAGATCACAAGGGAGATTGCTAGCATGGTGGAAGAGGCGAGAAGTAACGATTGGATCACGGAAAAGGAAGCGGAGTTCCTTGTGAACAAACAACCTAAGGTCCTTTATTTCTACTGCCTTCCGAAGATCCACAAAACAGCAAGACCCCCTCCCGGTAGACCTATTGTCTCTGGGATGGGGTCTTTGCTAGAACCTCTTTCGCAATTTTGCGATTTCTTTCTAAAGCCGATGGTACAGCGATTACCTACCTACCTGAGGGATACCCTGGACATTTTGAATCTGTTGAAAGACACATCATTCGATCCTGACCATGAGTTCTTGATAGGGCTCGATATAGAGGCCCTCTATACGAACATTCCGCAGTTGGAGACACTCAGGGTCTTAGAATCATTACTTTTTAAAAAGGATTGACCATACGAAACCCCACGGGCTTTCATTTTACACTTGGCTGAGATAGCTCTAACCAAAAACTTTTTTGAGTTTGAAGGGGGGGCTATACCTCCAAACCCATGGCACTTCCATGGGGAGTGTCTTCGCCCCCAGTCTGGCGGGACTTTATGTAGGGGCCTTTGAAGAACTGACAGTGCTGAATACCAATGGTCCATGGGCGAACAATCTGAGGCTGTGGAGACGTTATATCGATGATGTCTTAGTGATATGGAGGGGCGAGAGAACATCTGTTGACCTTTTCCTTGACTGGCTCAATGCCCAGAATCCGTTCCTCCAATTCACTTCAACCATCACTAAGACCAACCTACCTTTCCTGGACCTAGTTATCGAACCGAGTGGCGGTACCCTGAAAACAAAGGTTTTTCATAAACCTACTGATAAGAATGCCCTGCTAGCATTTGAGAGCTTCCATCCGCGCTCCCTGCAGGAGAATTTACCAGTAGGACAATTTTTCCGGATCCGTCGTAATTGCTCTGAAAAGAATGATTTTATTGCGGAATCAGAAGCCCTAACAATGAGATTACAACAAAGAGGATACCCAAGACGGGTCATTAAAAGAGCCCGCAAAAGAGCACTTAATGCAAACCGTGATGCTCTGCTGTCTAAAAGCATGAGACCCCAAACTAAGAAACCAGTGTTTGTATCCACCTTCAACACCGCGTCACACCAAATTAAAAAGTTGGTCTTGAAGAATTGGAAGATACTCAATACAGGGGCCATGAGTGTAGAGACACCGCTATTTTCTTTTAGACGCAGTCAGAACCTGAAGGACCTTCTCATACATACCAGACCCAGGGACCGGGGGTTAACAAGTGAGATGACTACTGTGACAGGTTTACCTAGACTGGTGGGACACACAAGATGCGGTTCATGCAGCGTCGGCCACCTGACGAACAACTCTACTTCTCTTGATTTAGGACTCCACACTCCCTGGGAACAGAGATCTCACACCAATTGTAATTCCCAGGGTGTGATTTATTTGCTAACCTGCCCCTGTCAAAAAAAGTATGTAGGAATGACAAGTAGGAAGGTGCGCACTGGAATCACGGAACACCGGAGCACAATAAGGTGTGGCAAGACAAATACGAAACTTACAGCTCACTTTTCTGAAACTGGACACAGTATAGAAGACCTTAGATGGACCGTGATAGAGAAGGTCCTACCTGGGAGACACCAAGCAGAAGATCAGAGGCTGTTACTCCAACGAGAACAGAGATGGGTGTACCGTCTGAAAAGTCACCTAGAGGGATTAAACGATGACATCCCATGGCAGTCACTGGGAAGATACCAAACATGACACTTTATTGAAATACTGACATTGGTGATTTGACCACCGTCTTATTATTTATATCTTAAGACACCCTCCATACACTAGGTTTATAGGGAACTTCTGACTCATGTTCCCATACACCTAAGATTTGATTCTGGAAGGCTCCTACTGGAGTTAGGTTCTATCATTATATTGTTTTATGTCATTACTATAATATCATTTTTGTAGACATGACTACCGGATGGGAGCATAAAACGGGGTGGATGCGATGAATTATTCCAATGTGACTGTATTATAGAACAACTTCTCAGCCTGATGAACTAGCCCTTAGTTCGGTCTTGGTGAAGCAATGTTAAGTATGTTAAGTATGCCCAATAGCCATTCACCCTTTCCTTCGAGTTTCTGTTGGGGATCTATAGGATTGGAAGTGCCCCTCGAATATCACACACGCATGGATCTTGAAGGCGGGTCTGGACACTTGGGGCTTTGGGTACTATGATTACAATTACCGAGTGGTCTGTTCCCTATACACCATGTTCTCGTATCACATTCATGCTGCATTTTTTAGCCCAGCGGCTTAGATCAAGGATACTAATTTATCTTTCTTTTGGGGGATAATTGTGTGTTCCTTGGGGTGTGATGTTCCCGGATATTTGACATCATGTTGATCCCTGAGTTGGCGAAAGGGATGAGAACTACATTTTTCGACAGAACCATAAAGCCCCGTGTCTCACGCCGTGACGTCATTACGTACGTGACGTCCGGCGGCAGGGGCGGAGTAGGAAATGGGTCGATCTCCGTTAAGTAACTGTTCTGACACGGCGTTCTCCATCTACGCGGTGCTCTGAGGTACAGGAATATTTGACAGGGTAATCCCCAGAGAACGGTAAGGAGGTTGGTTGAGGGATGTACAGAACAGTTCCTCGATCTTGCTCTTGGGCGACGCCGGCACAGCTGAAGAGTCGCCGAAAGAATATTTAACTGAGATTAACCATTTCTACATTTTATTATTCCCTCGTAGATTGTGTTCCTAGGGAGACCCTCCTGGCGGACACCAGTTCGAGTTTGTGTATCACATAAACTCTGTAAGTTTGATCTACGAATGTGTCATTAGCTTAAGTAGAGACTTAAAGCTACGCGTTTTTTACAGAGTGGTTTACACGTGGGGTGTCTGTGTGTGTGTGAGTTCACGGGAGTCCAGGGCTTGGCCATGGTAGCGGGAGTGTGGTGCGCATATCATTATAAAATCACTAAACAAACGTCATAATTGATGATCAAGTGATTGTAGTGAATCACCCGAGGGGTAGAAGCAAAGAAACCCGGGCTTTAACACTACAGATATAGTGTTAATATTGAAACTCATCTGAGCATATTTCATTTACTTAGAGTAACACCTTATTTATCGAAGCTGATATCTAAAAGGGCGAGTTTAGTGAATGGTGGGTAGAACGTGTTTTCCTATCATTACCCTCTGCTCTTTTCCAGTGAATGTTTTTTCCCGCATTATGGGGTGTAATCTCCACTGAACGATCAGAAGATTTGGAGAAGTACGGATCTGAATGACCTACTCTATACTGGAGGCCCTGTGACCGAATTACGGCAGGGCGTAAAGTGGCTCTGAATGCGACAGTCCTGACGAAAACCGGGTGATCTCTTTAGGACAATTCAAGCGGTCGAAACATGTTGACTTCAGCAGTGGTAGGAGGGAAGTCTTGAGGAACCTCACTTTCTCAATAAGACATTTTCCCATCCTTTATCTTATTTTTAATCCTGATAGGGGTATCAAACTGTGTCTAAATAAAGTAATTCTTTCTATTGGCACCCTTAATCAGTTTTAATCACTTCCTTACTGCACTCCTTTGTCACACTATCAGTTAAGTCACAAGGTGTTCACTGCACGTTCTACAACTTAAGTGTGTTACTCGTTGTACGTATTGATTTATTTGGTTGTACGTCCTGTAGTGTGGAATTTATTATTTTTTCCCCTCTCCCTAATGCTCCGCCCTGGTTGTGGCTACACCAGGGCGTTTGTAGCAGGCCCTATGATGAAGCATGTCACAAACCTTGGTATGTGAGTGAGGGCAGTTTTTCCAAATTAGGAAATTTCCCTTGATTGTGTTTTTGCTGTGTACTCTATATACCCCCTTTGTGGGAACAGAAGCATGGACTTCCCTCTGTTTATTTTGAGGCCCGACACCCTCTCAAAGGCCTCCACCTCATCCATGAATGCCGGCACTGATCGTGCAGGGTTGTCCAGCGCAGCCAAGAAATCATCAGCACACAGGCTGATTGGGTGAGGTTCACCCCCAAGAGTGGTACCAAAGATGTCTGGGTTGTCCCGCACCTTCTGCGCTAGGGGTTCTACATGGAGTGCGTAGAGGAGGGGCTAGAGCGGGCACCCCTCATGGGTACCCCTCTGGATGTCGAAGAGTTTGGAGCACAAGCCATTGATGCAGATCCTCGCCTGTGGTGGAGCATAGCAGCTGGCGACCCAAGCTCTAAATCGTTCCCCAATACCAAAGCGCATCAGGACCTTCTCGAGAGAACCCCAGTCCACTCTGTCAAACGCTTTCTCAGCATCTATAGACAGGAGCACAGAGTCTGTTTGCCCCTAGTGAGTTTTAACGATCAAGTGAAGAATGCGTTTGGTATTGTCGCTACTTTGTCTGCCGGGGAATGCAAAGCGCATCAGGACCTTCTAGAGAAAACCCCAGTCCACTCTGTCAAACGCTTTCTCAGCGTCTATAGACAGGAGCACGGAGTCTGTTTGCCCGTAGTGAGTTTTAAAGATCAACTGGAGAATGCGTTTGGTATTGTCGCTACTTTGTCTGCCGGGGAATGAACCCTGATTGGTCCGATTCTATGATGCCTGGGAGTCGTGGTCCCAGCCTGGAGGCGACCACCCCCGTAAATATTTTGAGGTCGAGGTTGACTAAAGTGATCGGCCGGTAAGCTGCGCATTGAGAGGCGTCCTTACCCGGTTTAGGCAGAACTATGATATCGGCCTCTAACATGTCAGGGGATTGAACAAGTTCCTTTGAACGATTTGAAAAGTCTTGTAAGGATCGGTGCAATTAATGGGCAGAAAGCCTTATAGAAACCAGAGGAGAATCCATCTGGGCCGGGGGATTTCAGTGGCTTGAGGCGGGATATTGCACTTATCACCTCTTATATTTTAATGGACGCATCCAGCACTGCAGCGCCATCTGCGTTAAGAGCAGTTATGGCCGCATTACTCAGGTAGGCCTCTGCGTTTTTGTTTAGAAGGGGATCTGCGCGGTATAGGGACGCATAGTATTTCCTAAAAGCCTTGGCTATCTGCTCCTCGTTGGTGATCTTCTCCCCTCGGACATTGTGTATGGTCGTGATTTGGGACCGAAGGACTCTGTACCTAAGCGCGCTTGCGAGGAGTCGACCCGTTTTACCCTCACCCACGTAATATGTGTGGCAAAGCCTTCGTGCTGCATATTCGGCACGGTCTATATTGAGTCCCACCAGCTGCGCCCTAGCGGCCTTCAGCTGTTTCCAAACCGTGGGAGCCCTGGTGCGGCTATGTACCCTTTTCAATTCCATCACTTTGGTTGTTAATGAGTCCTGTTTTTCTTTGCGCTCTTTAAGTTCTGCTGCTGAAATGACTACGGCTTTCATTGCTCCACACATGGCGGTCACCGGTGTGTCCGGCTGATCATTAAGTGTGACGTAATCAGTGATGCTTTTTTTGTATTTGTTGGACTACCTCTTTACGTTGCAGTAGGGCCTCCCATAGTCTCCACCTACCCCTTGTTGCCCCTGTGCATTGAACCCCTATGGATATTATCACCGCCTCATGATACGAAATAGCGGCTGGAAAAATGTCCACTGCTTCTACCAACGCGCAACGCTCCAAGGAGCCTATGAAATGATCTATTCTGGCATATGTGTGGTGCACGTGAGAGTAGAATGTATAGTGTGAGGTCCGAGGGTGCATTACCCTTCACAAGTCCACCAACCCCCTCTGAGTCATCTACTCCTTCCCATCAGGTGAGAGCGCCCCGGTGTTACCAAAGCGGTGGCCAGATCTGTCCGCCTCACGATCTATGACCGAGTTGAGGTCCCCCCTATGAGTAGGTAACGTGCTTGGGAGCGTAAGATCTCCAAAAAGGCACCCTTGAGAAAAGGTTCCTAACCCGAATTGGGGACATACAGTGACCCCAAAGTCATGGATATGTCGCCCACCTTGACATCATGGGCTAGGAGCCTACCCCTGATTTCCCCTACCTTGACACCTACCTGCCTGTGGAAGTGTTTAGCAAACAAAATTGCTACCCCCGCATTTTTGTCAGTGGTAGAAGAAAAGAATTGCTTAGGGAAAGATTGGGATCTCATCCAGTGCCAGTCTTTAGTTAAGAGGTGCGTTTCTTGTAGCAGGCATATAGTGGCACCAGAATTGTCTAGGTATGATAAGACTGCCCGCCTCTCAATGGGATTATTAAGCCCCTTCACATTTAGGGTAATGATCTTAAGAGTGGCCCCTGTCATTACACCTGTCTAGAGTTAGTTTGCATGTTTCTAGGGATGTCCACCCCGTCATGGTGGCACGCCCGAGCTTCCCCTCCACCGGCACACTGGTTCCCACCCCCCCAAACCTCACACCCCCTCAAATCTGTCCCTCCAAACCCCACTTGTCGCTGCCCCCTTGCTCCCATCCCCCCTCCCTAACCCCAACAATAGTTCCCCAACAGGTTGCCATAGTCCCAAGCCTGGATACTCATGTCGCTGGCCCGTGGTGTCTTTACCTGGTGAACGTGAAGCTGTGACGAATCCCCCGGCCCCCTGCCCCTCCCCCCGACCAGCGATGTAGTAGTGCCTATTATTCCCCCATCTCACAAACTGATCACTTAGGTGCAGCTGTGACCCTTGTCACAGCATTGAGGGTCGCAGCCCGTTCCTGTGACATGACGTCGTGGCCCGGTTTTAGGTCCGCTACTGGTGAGTGCCTGCGGCCAACTCACTGCCACCCCCCCTCGAACTGCTGGGAACGTGCTGGGGAAGTGCTCAGTGTCTCGTGTTCCAGTCCAAGTTGATGTGGTGTTCCCTTCCATCTGAAAATCAGGCGAAAGGGGTGACCCCAGGAATACGGTATCCCTTTGTCTCTTAGGAACGCTGTGGCGTTCTTGAATGCTTTCCTTTTTTGGAGCGTGATGGCTAACAGGTCTTAGAACAGTGCCACTGGGTGCTCCTGGTATTGGAGAGGCTGCTTCCAACGTGCCTCTCTGAGGATTCTTTCTTTCAAGGGAAAGTCCGGTAAGAACGCCAAGATATTCGGGGGGGAGCAGGTGTGCTCCTTGCCAGCCCTAATCTGTGTGCCCGGTCGATTTGAATATCAAAGTCTGTGGGTTCCCCTATTGTCTCCCGGAACATGCCTTGCAGATAGTTGGTGATGTCCGCTCCCTCTTCTTTGGATGGAACTTCCCAGACTCGGATATTGTTGCGTCTGGACCTATTTTCTAAGTCTTTCACGTGGGTCCGTAGGTCCACCTGTTGCTCACGAAGACAGAGGACTTCTTGTTGGAGCTGTTCAACTTCCTCGCTTCTGGTCTGGTCTGCGCTTACCCAAGCCACCCACGTCGCGGCATATTTCTCGGACTCCCCCCGCCTCCTCCTGTTTAAGCGTTTGAAAATCCTCTTGCACGTAGTTGAACAGAGTTTCTAAGAAAGACTTGGTGATTGGTACCTCTCCGTCCCCCGGTTCCATTTGCTGCTTCGGTGTTGTAGGAGAGGGGGACCCTCTGTCGCCCTTAGAGGGGCCTTTAAGGAGCATGTCTGTAAGTGTACGGTCACCTTTCTTCCGCGTGTTGGCCATATCGTGGCGCCAGGCCCCGAGCTTCTGCACCGTTGTTATGCGTAGGCCTCACAGGATCTCTGCTTCGTGGGGAGCAACGGCTGGACTGACCCTATTCTCAGCTACTGTGCCTCAGCAGGGGGGGGAGCCCACCGCCCCCTCCGCCCCCTCCTAGTTCTCTGTTGTTGAGCCTCTCTTGTCTGTGTTGTAATGCCGTCTTGGGCGCCCCCGGGGTCAATTTCGTCACTTGGGGCTGGTGCTGGCGGTCTCGGAGCGCTTAGGCCCATGTTACTGATAGCCTGTGAATGTCTCTGGAGGGCCACAATTTACCCCCGGACGCCACCGTTGCTGGGGAAGCTCCTGGATGTATGGCGGGGAGCAGCCGGGCCTAGGGGGAGTAAGTCCACAGAGTGGGCCGGGAGACCGCACTGCAGCGAACGCCAGGCTCCAGCGTTCCACGCCACCCCTCGATACCCTCTCTCTCTCTCTCTCTCTCTCGCGTGGCCCGTCTAGTAGTTCCTGTGGTTCACAAACCACGTGGGGAGCGCCTGGGGCGGGCTAAGGTCGGGTGAGGGCCCGGTGGACCCCTTGAGCGTGTCTCTCCGGTGCAGGGCATGTGGATCCGGCCCCCAGGGGCAGCACCGCCCGCAGCCCCATCAGGTGTGCTGTTGGAGGGGGGGGTACAATGTGGCGCAGTCCTTTGCTTAGCCCCGGTACCTGATGCGGATTAAAGAGCGGTGGGGAACCCCTTGATGCGGCTCTCCACTGCAGGGCTCACTCCGCTGGGTGTACTGTTGGCGGGGGGTGCAGTGCTGGGCAGTTCCCCGTGCAGTCCCGATTGCATTCGTGGGTAGAAAAAGGGGGGGGCAGAGCCGGGCTTAGCAAATGTTCGTGAATGGCCCTTTACGGCGTGCAGGCCCGCACCTCAGACCCCCGCCACCGTGTGCAGTGTGGCCCAGCTCGTGGCACCGGCGGAGAGGGGTATGCATGGGCCCTCTCCACTCGCGGGCCACCTTGTGGAAGTCAAGGGCCCTCCTACTGCCCCCTCGGGTGGCTACCCGCTGCCCTCGCACTTCCCTCAGTTCAGGTGTTCTGCCTGCTCACGGTGAAATCATCCATGTCCCGGCTCCTTTCAGGTAGGCCCCGGCAGCCTGCCCTGGGGGCCCCACAGTGGTGGGTGCTGGCATCGCCCCCCACACCTCCTGCGGCTTTGCTATCTTGCGGAGCTCGTCTGCGCACCGTGGGGGGGGGGGGGGTTGCACGTAACGCTGGAGGTTCCCATGACCCAGAAGCACCAAGCTCGATTTGCGCCTCGCCGCCCGCTCTCTGGTACTCCCACCTCTGGCTGCTGGAAGGGCTCCACTCAAGCCCCCGGTGTGCCCTTCTCACTTCTCGCTGGCGCCTCCTTCCGGCTCCTCGTACACCAGCTCACCGTCTCCGTCGGGCGAGGGCTGGAAACCTGCTGTGGCGATGAGAGCCTCTCCGCGGGACGCCGTGAGGCGAGGGTGCTCAGACCATTATTTTGTGGCGCAGGCTGCCGATCAGAATCTGCCTCCTGGTGCCGCCGGGCCGATCTTGAAGCCAAGTACCTACGGCTCAGCGTTTCCCCCCCGTCTCTCAGCACTTTTGGTGCGGAGATGGGGTGGATTTTGTCTGTTTTGGCCGGGAGAGGAGAAATGGGCAGAGGAGCCTCTGGAGCCTATGTCCGTCTAGCTCGCCATCTTGGCCACGCCATGTCACGTATTTTTAAGTTCATGTCCTTGTAGTGAAAAACTCTTGTGCATTTGTTTCTCACTACTGTTAGACCTATCTCTCCAATACGAAAGCTTGGAAGGATTTTCCTCCTTCTATCAAAACTATGCCAGATATTTTAGGTTTTAGAAAATCCTTGAAAACATGGCTGTTTTCCGTGAATTTGTTTTTTTTAGGGCATCCATATCTCCTGTTCAGCTAGCGCCAAGACACCTGTGGGCATTCGAGTGCTATTCAAGAATTAATAACATAACATAGGATAATTTTGTAATTACCTTATTGCATTTTATAAGCATAATTTCCAAATGGGGAAAGATGAACAGTTCATGTTTTGTGTCTGGAATCGCAATTTAAAACTTATGGTGAAGTCTGATTTTAAAATGCAATTCTGAAAATGCAACCTTTAGAAAGATGAAATTTTCTTTCTTTAGCCGTTTGGTGCCTGCAGCCTGCCTGTATAACATGACTGGATGTAGCTGACAGTTGAGCTTTGGGTATTCCTCCTAGACAGCTACACTTAAGGGGAGCTTGGGTGTGACTGGATGGGCCATAAAACCACTTTCACTCAAATAGGCTCTGTTCTGTCTCTACACTAAGGGCTGCATACCCCCAATAGTTAGTCTGGACCCAGGGAAGGCAGGATATCTGTGCAGTTGAAAGGCATGCCTTTAGAAACGTTTCCCCACTTCAAAGGCACAACTGTGTATAAAAGAAGGACCTCCACATCCTTAATAGAATTAAAACTTTCCGTTACAATAGTTAGGAAATGTTTCATTCTATGTCCGGACCGGAGGAGAGGATGATGGCGGGACGGAAGGTATTGATGGTTCTGTAAGCCAAGCCCTCTTCCGCCAGGGCAGCAAAAAAATTAAAGATGGAGTTCACGTCTGCTGCCATGTGATTGATACTCTGACGCAGACACCAATGACACCACTTTCTCCAGGTGGAGCGATATCGCTTGACCGTGCTTTCAGTCCATGCCTGGGACATGAATTTCTCGGCCGCAACCGAAAGGCCTATGACTGCCCATTGTCCCCTGTAATCCGCCATGCCATCAGGGCTAGTGACCCATGTTCGATCAACGGATGAGGAACTCCGTCCGGACTGAGAAGAAGAGTTGGAAAGCAGGGGAGAGGGATTGGCGAATCCCAAGAAAGTTCCAGAAAAACTAAAAACCAAACTTGCGATCTCCTAATCGGTGAGATGAGCAGCATGCTCACGCTCTCCCGTCGCACCTGGGCAGAGACTCGGGTGATCATGGCAAATGGAGGAATGGCATAACCCGCTTCCTCATGCCAGTCCTGCAGAAATGCGTCCGTTTACTTTGCAAGGGGATCTGGTGTCCAACTGAAGTACCGGGGAAGCTGGTGATCCAGGCGTGACGTGAAGAGGTCTACTGAGAATGGGCCCCAGATACTCTGGAGATCCGCAAACACCCCAGATGCTATTTCCAAAGACTCACGTTGTGGAAATGACAGGACTGAAAGTCTGCCACCTGGTTGTCCTGACCGGGAAGATATTCAGCTGAAACTGAGCTCTGATGATGCAGGCAGTACTGCCAAAAGTTTGCCGCCAGATCTGAGAGGGCTCTCGAGCGCGTGCCCCAGAGATGATTTATATATCAGACCGCCGAAATGTTGTCCATCTTGAGGAGGAGTAAAACAAATATTCCCTTGGGTTATGAAAGGAACAGGATACAAGGTTCAACTCACAACTAGGTCCTACCTCACAAGGCTCACAACTCATCAAGGAAAATCCCACCTAATACTCGAATCAATTGCTACATGGCACTGAAGTTTTACAAAAACTGGTTACAATTTTAAAATATCAATGCACATCCTATAGATCACAGTTTTATGCAAAACAATTGTTAAAAACAATTCGTAAAAACAATTAATGTAAAATCCCCAATTACGATCAATTTACACAATATACCGTGACATAAAAAGAGAACAATGGTTAGACAGTGTACTTTGTCTTTCATAGAAACATATCCTATGGGACAGTTTAAAAACCTGGCCAGGATTCGCTCATTTTCGTATGCGAGTCTCCGAGTAGCAGCGGGCTCGCAGCACAAGGAGAAACCTGTTAGGGAAAGAAACTGAACATTTGTAATAACGGCGGGCGTTTATTGCTAACACAGTTAGGCTGAAGTGCTTTGTTTTAGTAGTTCGTATTAATTTTGAACATGAAAAACACAAGCAACTAGTATTCGTATAATGAGTTTGGAGATGTTACCTTGTTGTGTGATGTGGAGTTCACAAGCACCCTGTTTAATGCCATTTTAGCAGTAGATGCTTAAACTTTTCTATGATTAAAATTAAACTCATTCAGCTGTGTGTGGTTTTATCATTCTTTCGGTTTAAGGATTGGAGAAGTTGGTACCCGTAGTGACACTATTGGCGCCCATTATATTTTAATGGTTAAAATGGTACCTTTGACTTGTGCATGTTCATGAATAGTCTTAATATCTGTGACAGGGTGGGAATTGTTTCTGTTTAAGGTGACCTTTGTTATGGTTTGCATGCTGGTATGGTCCTTGAATAGGGCAATAAATACTTGTTCTATGAAGAAACGGATGCATGTGATATCGCTGTGCATGCAGGGCAATGGGCATTTGTTGGACGAAGCTGTAGGTTTGGATTTTTGTGGATACCCATTGTAATGCTTAGCTTGACAGATACTTCTTTCTGTTTTGAGCTTTCTGTACAGAGACGGCTGTAGTGTCCGCTTTCTGTCATGTAGTTTTTGCTGTTATTTTCTGTCTTACTTTTGCGCATTAATGCTGGCTGTGTTTAGCTGAAGTGATACGTGGCAGTTAGAAGTTTTCTGCTCTTCAGTTGATAAATCTGCCTCCAGTCTTATCTAAAAGGTTTCCTTTTGTGTTTTAAAGTGAAGATATTA
This sequence comes from Lissotriton helveticus, assembly GCF_964261635.1. NCBI lineage: Eukaryota > Metazoa > Chordata > Amphibia > Caudata > Salamandridae > Lissotriton > Lissotriton helveticus. The sequence continues at coordinate 487,625,360 of NC_136057.1, forward strand.
ATCTGTGCTTGAGACTTGATTTTGTTTTATCCTTTAGAATTTAGCCTCACGTGCTCTTGTTTAGTACTTCCTGCTGTTTAAAGGGTAGACACGATAGGCAGTGTTATACTTCTGATAAGTGTGATTCTACAAGTATGACTCTTCATTTGTTTTCTGGTCTGCACCAACATAATCTTATAACAAAGTTAAAAACCAGAATATTTGTTTGTGTGACACTTTCCTCCACAACACAAAAAACAAGGGCCTGCCACATTGTTACTTAATATCCAAACCAGTAGCTGTTTGTGTTAATGTGTTTGAACATGCTACACTACCTTTCATCTTTTTTTCATATTTAGCCACCCAAGTGATTTCTTTAGAACCTTTTTGGAAGTCCTGGTTACCGATCTGACTAGTAACATTTAGTTAAAATAAAGGTGATCTTTGATCATACCTTTTGTGACCAGGAATATGCGCGATGTTTTTGTTTTGGGAAAAAAACTGTTATTTGTGGATCGGGAAGACTACGATCTGCAGATGTATTCAGTGCTTTTAAATGTTAAGATACAAGACTGCTTGACTATGAAGATGTTGAGAAATTATATTTAGACTACCTATTAGTTACCATAACATCTGTAACAGCGTGGAGTAATAAGGCAAAGTTCAGGAAGGTGCCCTCATCTTAATGTTATCTTTTACTACCGTGACCTGATCATACCAGATATTGAAAAAGTCATAAATCTAGTGGTGCTGGGAGGTTTACATTCAGTTAGGTCTGTTCTCAAAGACACTTTACCTTCAGCTTCACTAACTGAAGACAATTCAGCTGTTTGTTTCTAGCTCCTTATCACAAAGTGATCATTGCAGCTTGGATACATTCAAAGCATGACTATGCAGATACCCAGTACATATGATGGTTTGGCTACCAGACAAAACACATATAGGCAGTCCAGAGGGTGGCCGCCATTGGATTTGTGGCTATTTTAAAAGAGGTCTTTCAATTTCTAGTATTGAGACTGCTCGCTACACTGGCTGCAGAGATAGATAGTAATTTTAGTTTTTTTTAAATAAAGCCTGCTACTTTAAATGTAAATTGCTGACCAACCCGAGGCCAGTTTAGCTAACTTAAAACCTGTTTCCCTATATTTCTCCATGTACTTTCAGTTAGTCAGTCACTTAATCATTATTGGTCTAAACGCCCACATACAAAAGCTGTACAGATCGGAAATATGTTGACCAGTGCTCACAGCCTTGGAGTATGATCCATGCATACCCAAAGTTGATTCTTTGAGAAAATGATTCAACACTCACCTATTTGATAAATGGGATTGCAACTATTTATTTATGATTAGGTTTCATGCTTGAACCAATATGAACGAATACATTTTGCTTTCCAACTGGTTCTTTAATGGTCTAAAAATGTTATATATCACTTGGGCACAAAGAATAACATGAAAGCGGTCATAATCAACCATACTAAATTTAAGTGGTGAGACCAGCACCATCATAATAATGTGATTACGTGTTTTCTTTCTTGGTAAATGTTTTCGTAACTTTCTTTTTAATATTATCTCTTGCTTACAGAACAGTAACATTTTTAAATTTGATCCAGCAGATGAAGATAAGAGAAAGGTAAGCACTACATTCTTCGACTTATTTCTCATATGTTCCTTTGTCAAAAGAAGATTTTAAACATACTTTACCTTAAATTGAATCCAATAACTTAAATAAATTGTCTCTTAAGTTCAATACATTGAACCTCATAATTTCAGTAAATTGCATGCATGCAAATCTTTTATGTTTTACTGTTCATCAAGACCTATCTTTTCTTTCAAAACATTTTAGCACTCACTTTGATAACTGTACTGGTAATGATACAAGTCAGCAAGAGTTTTGTTTCTCTGCGTTAAAGATATAGAATGCCACCCCATATCCATCAGGACTGCCTAAATTGTGCTTCAGTATAGGATAGAGTCAAAGACTCACCTCTTTACAGAACACTACATCACAACTCATTAACCATCCACAACCTAGCTCACTTTGCTGTTACTCTTTGACTTCATGTTGTATTTGACCATGTATAGTGTTCCCCTGCTTTTTGACTAGGTTTGTGCTACAGAAATACTATATTGATACATATATACTAAAGTAGCCAACATTCAATGGAGTGAAGAAAGAATACATCCATGAAACAAGTTGTATTTTAAGATGTTCAGGGCTTTTTATTAATAGAACTATATCTAAAAGGAAGAACCAACATCAAGAGAAGATTGGAAAAACACTAGAGGTAAACCGTAAGTCAGGGCCAAGTGTCCAGATGTGTAAGAGGTCTCAAAGTGCACTGCGTATGCCAAACAAGGATTTTATCTCGAGGGAAGCCCACAGGTAATTCATGCACAAACTATTAATATCGAGCTCTGATTATTCATCCTGTGTCATTAGCAAGCAACATAATAAATTTGCACATTTTAAACACTACCAGTTTTTATAGTCTCACTTCTAGAACCACATCAGGGGAGGGATAATGCTAGTCTCCTTGGAGTGGACAGAATGTAGACTTTCTAATACATTATATGAAATTGATTTTCGATGGTGAAATCGGAGAGTGTCAGTAAGCTAGCTTGTCTGTCACTCCCACTGCCACTGCAGTTTAAAGTAGATTTTCTAAAAAAAAAAAAACATCTTGTCAAACTTATCATCTATAGTTATAGGGCTGCCTTTCTATCCGCTGAAGCCTTCGAGGGCATGGTGCAGAATAAGCCCCTGCACAATATCACATCATTGCTTGCTCTTTGCATGATATCCTTGTATGATATCAGTAGTGTCTGTTGAAAGAAAACTGACTTATTTCTTTTGATTGAAACAAGGAACTTGTCCTTGTTATCTGAGCCTGCTTTCTGGTCATTGATTCATACGCTTTGAGACATGTGATCACACATAGTTATGGTCTTATTGGAAAGGCCAGTTAGGTTGTATTGCTACCATGTCAGTCTGATGTGATACAAAAAATATGGCACCTGCTGATGCAAAGAACTTGGCTGAAGTTCTAGGGTTTGGAAATTGAAATGCGTTTAAAGGAGACCTAGTATAGGCTTTCTTCATCACATCAGGGCAAAATGTGAAAAAGTCACCCTTTAAGCCAGACGCTGTTGCAGTGTTCTTCGGAGCCAACCATTGTAACTTAAAAGTCTACACCTCAGGTACTGTTACTGACTCCAACAACAGTTGAACCATCATTTACACAGCACATTTTGCGTTCTGCTAAGAGTAAATCAAAGTTTTAACTAATTGCCCTGTTGATAAAGGTTGAAGCATTTGCCTTCAATTTCCTGCACCTGCTAATCATCAAGATTGTAATGACAGTAAGACAGACAATCCGCTGTTCTATCCAGATTCGGACATAGCTCCTCCAGCTGATCTCTAAAATGTTAGTGGCCCAAACATCTCACCCACAACTAAATTGAATGAAAGAACCACACATTGCGGAGCAAACTATATTATAATGAAAGCTGTCGAGGCTTTTTCCCTGCTGCACTCTAAAGAAACATCCTAAGTTGGTTCTATTTACTGGGGCACTGGCAAAAACGCAGTTTCTAGTTCCTCCCCGTTGTCAATAACCAATGCATGTGCCTTATTCAGACCTTCAAGATGGCATGGACAGCTGAGCAGGCAGTGCAGACTGGACTGGAGCCTATAGAACCATTGCCCTATGGGAAGCAGTGTTGACATGCATAGGCATTTTTGGAAGCATGCAAACAGATTTTTAAGGGATGTTCAGGTACAAGTTTTGGATGTGCACTTTGAAAACTATCCTATTAAGGAAATGACTCCAAGCATTCAAGCAAAGGAGTACAACAGCATACAGTTATATTTGGCCTCCATTTCTAAACACTTTCATGTGCAATATATATGTTCTGTGTCTACAGACACTACCTGCACCAGCAACAGATGATGCCACAACAGCTTTTGTTCTCACTGGCGGAGACTCGAGTCCTGGCATTTACCATCTTCCTCCTCCTTTGAGTCCCTCGCCTTTGTAGACCATGGGACAACTATTTAGGGTTTGGAATGCAATTCTTCAGTAATAGTCGAAGATAACCTTGGACCAGTGAATCCTACAGATTATGAAGCTATGCTATTCCTTGATAATTCTGAGGGGATCTTGACCTTTTCCTCAATTAGCCCTCCCCAGATCAACATTTTTGTTAGTCATTCTTTTTCTGCTATTGAAAGTTGCAGCGGAGATTATCCCTTCCATCTCCGATAAATTATATGGAATTTCAACCCTTCTTTAAGGGTTACTGGAAGAGGGTTGTGGCAGTTTTTAATCCAAAATGTATCAACAAGTTTTTGAAACAAGAACATTCAAAATGGCTACCCTTCAACTTTCAGTATTGTAAGAACAGGATGGGATGTTCTCCCTGGATCTTCATTCACATTTTCACATATTGTTTGCACTACATAACCCGAAAATCTGATCTCAGTCAGAAAGAAAGTCACTGAAGGTAAGTGAAGAGTTTATAAATTTGCTGCATCGGGCCTGGGCTTGCAATGAACAAATAGCACATTTGAAATGAGTCTTCCCTTATAATGCCTTCCATATATGTAAATCGATTCTACATACGATTCCAGGACCTGTTACAGCAAGGGGTATTAGCACTATAAGCAGTTATAAAAACAATCCCAATGTTCACAGTACTTCCAAATAAGATTTATTTTTTAGCATGTTCCCAATGCCTTGTTCGTGTATCTATGCCTTTATTTTGGGGGATTCTCTTGCTTGTCAAATAAATAACTAATAAAAAAAAAATAAAAAAAAAAAAGCTAATGATGAACAAGGCCAAAATTCTTAAACGGTCTACTATTGATCCCCGTTGATTGATATGTTTAAAATATTGAGAGTGGACTGTAGGACCTAGCTAATAGTATATAAGACATGGGCATTAAATCTTAAATTGCACCCAGCCATTTTTGTCAGAAATAGTTTTTAAATGAGTAATATTGAAGTTAAGGGTCAATGGCTAATTTTGATAGCTTATCTTCTGTGTTTTGTTCCCATCTACTGTTGTAGTTTAGATTTTCTCATTGAAAGGCAGCAATGTACTAGGTGATTATATTATGGTTCTAGAGAAATGGAGATTAGCTTCTAATTATTACCAATGGCACTAAAAGCTAAATAAAAACAATGTTCTAATCAAGGAGCAGTGAACAATAATTGTTGAAATATGTATGGGGCCAGACCAAGTCCAATACGTTTCAAGCCTGTGAGCCTTTGTGGCTCAGGACAGCGTGCATCCCTGCCTCAAGTTTGTCAGAGCAGGGTACAGATTTTTGACTGCCACCACACCGCTTACGATAATTATTTGTGAATGTTGAAGACATTGTGATACAGATTGTGTCCCAGAGCAGGCCTCTTGTGTTCTAGAAAGGCACCTTTAGTTTGTATACTCCTTATTGAGCATGACTACTGTCCCGGACTGTAGAGATCTGACAGTGGTTGCAGCTAGAGTGGTTGTAGTGCCATGGTAAGCCTTTTTACCACTTCTTGTTAAGGAGAGTCACTTACTGGCCTTTCCCACATTTTTAAAAGGCTTTCCGCTACTCTGCAACATAGTCCTTCACCTGTGCATGTGGGACATGGATGTCCCGTGTGTACTGATTTGCATAGTCACTTTAGAATCCTTTTGTATCTGACTCATCCATATTGTACCCAAGATGAAGGGTTGGAGACAGCTCAGATAACTGATTCGATTTCCAGGCTTCTCTAGGGCATTAGAGGTGCCATTTGTAGTGGATCGACATCTTAGTATGGAGGAGAGGAATCGGATCACCGGTTTGATGCGAGGAATTTTTTTTCCTGCCCTTTCCTGGCTCCATTGTGTAAAGAATGGGGCTACCCCCACAAGTTAAAACATTGTTAAGTGGGACAGTCGTCCTTTCTTCTGGGTCTGTCTTGATTGGAGACTACCACTGCCACCCCATCTTCCTGCTTGCATCTTGTAACAAAGACCTTGGCTGGATCAATTTGAGTGAAATAAACAAAGTGGCTGACCTGTCCAAAATCAGTTTTAGAACTGGCTTACTAATCTCTGCAACATTGGCATAAATATTGGGCAGAATCTTCCAGCAATTTGGTCATGGTCTCCACACCAGTGGCGCAGAGGAGGTCTCTGGGCTCCGGGGTTGCAGTATCCACCTCCAGCTCCCCTTGCCTATTTTGGGACCAGAAACCTCTGCTCATCGACCAAGACTGCCAAGAGGGAAAGGAATGATCAATTACCCAGGAGGGGCAATGGTGGATGCCCTGGCACCAGACAGATGACACTCAGGAGAGGGACGATGAAAGACCCAAGACTGGATAAGTCAAGGTGTCTACTGCATCACCAGGGAAGGACCTGCACTGCTTTTATATGGCAAGGTAAAATAATCCCTAAAGTTAAGGTACAGTGTGAGCAGACTGTGTGCCCTCCTGAATGGAGATACAGAGACACCCTTTGTGACATCCGAGCTCAAAATCTACTAGGCTCAAAGTGAAAATGGATTGCAGTCTGCATTCCTCACAAATGAGAAGCAACAGTGACGGAGGAGAATCGCAGCAACAGGGAAGCCTGCATCAGGAGCCAAGAACTCCCAATTAAAGCCAAGATTAGGCACTTACATTATTTAGGCAGTGGTTTGTGCCTGGATACAAGATATTTAAGCTGTGAACAACTCAATTCCACCAATCCAATTCTTCCTCGACTATTGTTGGTGCTACACTTGCTTACCTGTAATAACCCGCCAGCATGGTAGGTGAGTCGGGCTGAGGTTCCTGTCCTCTGTGCTGCATGGGTTGTGTGGTACAAAAGGGGATGATGGACGGAGCGTTTGAGCAAATCAAACACTCACCCCCAGTCAACTGATCTGGGTTTAATCCATCACCATTCTTTAGCTCACTTGGCCACCCCAGTTCAGACATGGCTATATGCAAATCAGTCTGACCCTGTGCCTCATGGGAACAGTCCAGCCCCAACTGCCAAGCCATGTCTTCCCTGGACCGGAAACAAGCATCCTGGGACCGGTTTCGGATTCATAATCCTCATCAGCCAGGCTATCTTGAATCCAGTGGCCAAGTGAGCAAAGGACTCACGTCTGAGCATACCCTGCCACACTTAGGGCGAATAAAGCGATACAAAAGGGGATGATGGACGGAGCGTTTGAGCAAATCAAACACTCACCCCCAGTCAACTGATCTGGGTTTAATCCATCACCATTCTTTAGCTCACTCGGCCACCCCAGTTCAGACATGGTTATATGCAAATCAGTCTGACCCTGTGCCTCATGGGAACAGTCCAGCCCGAACTGCCAAGCCATGTCTTCCCTGGACCGGAAACAAGCATCCTGGGACCGGTTTCGGATTCATAATCCTCATCAGCCAGGCTATCTTGAATCCAGTGGCCAAGTGAGCAAGGGACTCACGTCTGAGCATACCCTGCCACACTTATGTGCTGTGTGGTGCACACCATGTTGAGTAGAGTGGCTTTACTGAAACACTAGTAAAGATCCGTTCTCATTCGGTAACTTGAAATTACACGTATACTTATGTTTTGTAAGAAACATCGGACGTTGGCCAATTTTTTTAAGTATAAAATAGTCGCACTTGTGGTTTCCGTATACTCGGGCATTTAACTATCTTTGAAGAGTAGTCCGCTTTTGGTGTTGTTAGATACACAGTCCTTTATTGATGTTTATCGGTTTCAGGTAGTACCTTATAACAGTCAAGTGTAACTTTTCCGATCATGTGACCTCGGTTACGAGCATAGGCTTTTCGAAGAGACGCTATGGTGGTGGCGTTCTGCGCGTTTTGGTGAGTGTCTGTGAGAGTATTTTACCATTTTGGACGATTAGATAAACACTACAAGGACAAGAGGTGAATTAACCGCGTTTTGTGTGAATGATTATTTGCAGGATACTTAGGAAGGAGTAGCGTGAATTTCGAGGTTTTTTTTCAAGAAGAGTCAGGTATGAACCCGCAAGTCTGCGGCAACTATGTTGAGAATGTTGATGCCCGTAGGCACGTTTTCAAACTCATTGTTCATTTATTTTAGGACTATTGTCGTCTTATCCTTTGGCCATCCTAGTGGTTATAGATTGAACACCTCGAGTATTTAAAACAGGGCATTCAGTAAGAGGCAGTTAGACTATTCGTTTATATTCTGTCAGCATGGGTGGTAGACCGCACATTGTTCTATGAGCACCAGCATTGTGATCACGGCATTTTAGAGCTTTACTGTCACGTTAGGTGGAGAGTGAGTAACCATTTTCATGTTATAATTTTATTATTTAAGATACTTTGATGTCATGTTTTAAGAATCTGACATCTTAAGCGATGCACTTAAAGAACATCTTTTTCATCTCATGGGTGTCGTTTTTCATTTCATTGTGCACCGGGTGCCTTTTCTCTTTCCTTTATCTTTTTTCAATCTTTGGTTTCTGCGGTGTCATTCCCCAGGTTTATCACGAATAGACATAGAGCAGGAATGATCTGCTTGTTGATGATATATGAAGTATTAAAATATTGCTGTTTTCTGTGTTCTAGATCCGGACAGTAACCATACAACGGTCATCAAGAAATTGTGTATAATTGTAAATATGTTGTGGCACTTACCCCCTGATGAAGGGTTCGGTTCAGAACCCGAAATGCATTGGGTATTACTCTGAGTTCTGCAATTTAAACTGTTTTTTGATACAATTGAGTTGAGTGAAAAAAGAACTCATAGATTGTATGTATAATTTTGATGATCTAGAGAGGCATGTAATGCACATTGATATTGAAACTGCATGATAAAACATGGTTTAGCATGAAAATAAACCAGTTGAAAAAATGTAAAGATTTTCATGATTAATCTTTCTTCACACTTTATAGAGGCCCTCTGCCTATAGCTGTGCAACAAGTAGCGTAGGGTTTTCCTTACGCTCTCTAGTAAGTTGGTTACCTGTCAGCACAACACTTCCTAAATCACGCATCCCTGCCAGGGGGCATTGAAGAGACTCATTGACACTGTGATACAAGGAGTATCTTACGAGTTTGTCCCACAGGAGCAGTCTAAGCTGTTTTCCCAGTAATCCATGAGTGATAGTAATTCCTGAATGGATTCAAGGCCAGTTTGGTTCTTCTCCTGCCCCTACCCCTTCCTAAATCACAAACCCCTGCCAAGGGGATTCGGAGAGACCATTTGAGACTGTCACACATGGAGTATCTTACAAGTCTGTCTCATTAGAACAGCCTAAGCTGTCTCCCCAGTAAACCAAGAGTGATAGTAATGCCCAAGATAAGTTACTCCTTTCATAATAATTCGGACAGAATTATGTTGTGTGTCATTTAAGTAAACTACTTTTTCTTTTTCAGATTGGCATGACATTGTATTACTGACGTATTAGTGTTTTTATGGAGTGTCGGGTCTTTAACTTTGCACCTTCTCCCTGAGTAGGCCTTGGACGGCTCAACTTCCCTATCCTGAGTGTCAAGTGCTAAACGGTTATACTTCGTGCACAGTTTTGCTCTGAGTAGTAATGCTAAGGCCAAGGACACAGTGGCAAAAAACTTTGATTGACGCGATCTGAGAGCCAGTGACCCCTATTTTCCCTGTGCTTCTTTAAAAGTCTCCATAGTATGTAAGGGATGTCTCTTCACAGTTCAAAGGACTTTGTCAATGTTGGCTGTTTGTTGCAGTCATTGGTCATTGACCATTCAGTACTAGTTACTACTAGAAGAACTTGACTGGTTTGATTACCAGGTTTGTAGTGATCAGCAGCATAACGTTTGTGGTTGTTTTCTTCCCAGTTGTTTTGAAAGGTTTCCAGTGTAGTCCTTTCATCAAAGGTGAGAGATCTTCTTTTTTGAGCTCTTCTCATTTATATCAAATAAAGCCAAATGTGATGTCCATCTTCTTTACCAATAATGTGAAGTTAAGGTGGGCTTTCCTTGTAGTCACTGTCTTTTGCAAACATTTGAGTGAAGATGATTTTGTGGCCTTCTGATGTTAATGGAGGATTTTTCCTGAGACTTTGACAAATCAGATTTCTGTGGTCGTATTGGTAGTGTGGTAATATTGTAGTGGTTTAAATATATTTGCCCTGCAATGTTTGCTAGATTGAGTGTGAGTGGAACCTGATGAGCCTGTTCCATCCCTGACACACAAACTAGTTCTATGACTTTGAATGTCCAGCTTTCAAGACATTCCTCCTATAAGTGTGTATCCTTGTTGCAATTTTTCTTGAATCCCATTAATTTGATATTGCTTCTGTTTCTGTCAAGCAAGCTGGAATTTGCCAGTCGGCGATTCTATTGTGTTTAGCTTTTAAAAGGTAGCTTGGGCCTCTCCTGGTTTCTGATCCTCTTTTCACCCTCAATGGCTGTTGGGAGCAGTTTACTGAAGTCACTTATCATACATTGGATGTAAGTATGTATCAGATGGATATTGGTCTTGGTTGAATCGATTAATGCATGCATACACTAATTGATCCTCCTTTTCAAACTGTATACATGGTTTTGTCTCTCTTTGATTGGCAACTCAGGTGATGGGAGTATATGGGCACACAATCTATGTTGGCTTTTCAACAGCTTGACGATTCTGTGGTTGGTGACTTTCAGGGCTGTCTTAACCACTTTTGCCGATTGGATGTATAACAGCTGTCTACTACTTCTCTCTGATGAATCTGAAATTCTTGTATTTGGCACTCCCTTTCCATTCGATGTTACAAATCTTTGGTCTCCTGAGTTAGGGGAAGCACCCATCCCCTCAACAGTTGCCAGGAATCTTGGGGTGTTGATGGATACGGCGCTATCTTTCAGTTCAGGCTACGGCTGCTACTTGTTTTAGGGTTTAGGCTTTTAAAATCACTGAACAAGTTCTTAAAAATATATTTCTCTAGCCACTCCAAAGGTGTTGTACGCAAGTTGATTGCTGCCAAATTAGATTACGCTAATGTTCTCGATCTTGGAGCTTCTCAGGTTCTGTTTACCCAGCTTCAGTGTGTTCAAAATGCTACAGCCTGGCTTGTGCTGAATAATCCTAAAAGACATTCTATTAGCCCAGGCTTAAAGCAACTCCATTGGCAGCCAAATAAGTCCAGAATCAAATTCAAACCCCTCTTGGTCACTCATGGAGCATTCTATCAGAACATCCCTATGTACATTCAAGATAGTCTAAAAAAATGCATCCCTTTTAGGGCACTTTGTTCTAGAAATCATAATTTAATGTATGTCCCTTTAGTGCAAAAAGCCAAATCTGGTGAAAGATCTTTGTCTTTTCTAGCCCGCAGTATCTAGAATGCTTTATCACTGTATCTTCGTACTATCCCCAGTGAAAGTCTGTTTAAGACTTAACTGAAAAACTTCCTGTTACCGGAACTGTAAACATTGTCTTTACTTCCAGGACCGTCGTAGCGCCAGAACTCTTCTAATGAAGCAGCAGTTGCACTATATTAATTCAGTTTCATTCATTCATGTGCTCTATTTTCGTTAGCTCCACTTTTTTTCTTGAAGGTTCTTTTTCATCTATGTTAAAGCTGTTGGCACTTACTGCCAGATGAGGTATCACTTTTGTAGTTGAAGGTAGTTGTACCACCTTTAAAACTGAAGGTAGTCGGTGAGCTTGCTCGCTGATAAATGTTTCTTATTTGTTTCATGAATGATTTTGGACTGTATTCTGGAATACAGTATACTGTTGTTTGACACCGAAAAAGTATGCTCAATTCACCAATTTTAAAACTGGTACAAAGCTACTTTTTCTGCTGGATTATTCGAAATGGTAGAAGGGAGCCAGAGTGGTCATTTTAGTCAACTGCAGACCCCACAACCACCCTGAAGATACTGGCCATGTTGCCTACCATGTGCTTAAGATTTGATGGGTGTTCCATTAAGATCAATGTATTTTCGCTTTAGCACTTTTGCACCATTCTGGTATCTGGCACTTCAGTTTTGTATTTCCCCTACCTACCTTCAGAATGGCATTACTCCAAAAGACAAGACTCTCTCCTTTATATCACCTACCTTCACCCATCGACTGGTCTAACCTTTCCCCATAGTCACTGATCAATGATAACTTTAGGAAGCTAGGTTTCTGTTGCAGTAACTCCCCGACTGTTTGCCAGACTCCTCGTGCACTTTGACTTGATGTGCCCTTGGTCCCTGCCAATCAGGTTCCCAGGGTCTGTGTTCTTTCCCAAAACTGTACCTTGTACCCCCAATTGTCACCTCTTTGGTCACATGTTAGTCCCTTGTAAAAGGTACCATAGGTACCAAAGGCACTGTGGCCAGGGAAGGCCTCTAAGGGCTGCAGCACCTTGTTTGCCACCCTTAGAGGCCCTGTACCTTTCTACACACACTGCCATTGCAGGCTGCGTGTTTTGGTGCAGAAAACAGTGAAGAGTCGACATGGGACACATCCCTGTGTATCCAAGCAAACAACTGACTCTTCACCTAATGCCTGGCTGCAGAGCGAAAGTTCAACTTAACTCATACTCCAAGAATATGCACAATTATACAAAGTTACAACTTGTAAGCTTTTCAGTTGTCATTCATTGATTTATTCAATTGTATTAAATCCTATTTAACACAAATAATGCTGAGTTCGCTGTAACAATATCCAATTCATTTCAAAGGATTGTATCTAAAGTTTCTTGATTATAGTCTTTAAAATCATGTGGTTCTTCAATATTCTGATGGAAATAATGCCCAATGCATTTCAGGATATTAGATCCCTTCTTCACGGGCCTTAAATATGAAGCACAATATCCTATTCCAACAAGCGTGAGTGGTACCCACGAAGATCAATATACACACACTATTACTGTAAACTGGATTCTCAGTTTGCGCGTGACATTCCGCTTGGCGGAGGCGCTCGAGTGCCAGGTTATTTTGCGTTGGGCAGTTTGCATGGTTGAGCTCTTGGTTACAGTGGAGACAGCTGTTCGACTGGTGAACACATTATAGGTCCCAATAGAGTCTGAAGAAGACATAGAATCCATGTAAGGCAGCTACCGTGGACGTTAAGTTGGCATCTCATCTTTTGTCGATTAGTGTGCATTGTAGATGTGGTGTTTGCTGACCTTGGTCAAGGAACTAAACTGATGCAGAAAGTGGGCAGATAAACCAAAGTGTAATCTATTTACAGTGTTGATAGATAATTTGAGGTTGCTAATGATCTACCCTTGATAACCATTGATAACCATTATTTCTAGGTTATTTAGGAATTGGGAATTCTTTTTGAATGGCAAGACGCTGTGTTGCGGGAATAGGCTTTTGTTGGGGATCTGAAATTGGCTCTCATGTTCAGTTGAGATTCTCTAGGAAAAGTTTGAAATTCAAGTCACCTGATATAATAGGTATGGCTGTGAAGTTTTTTTAGACTAACAGTTGAATTTCTTGAAGAAATATGTGTCTATCTTACTTGATGCATTTTTTTTCAAACCTGAAATCTTTCAAATGCCTGGAAACTTCACTCCTTCGAGCTTCTGGTTAGGAGATGGAACTATCCTCCTCCCCTAGCTAGCTAGCTCCTTGTCTCTGGGGCCTGCAAGCCTTTGGGTCCTTATTTCAATACATTTACCCTGAGTTATACTTCAGATGAGCGTGTCCCTGCTACTCCGCAAACACTGTAGGACCTTAAATGACTCGCCTCTAAGGCGTCATCTACTGCGGATCTATAGGTGGTGATAAACAGTTGACATGGGCACATTTTGTTCCATATCAACGTTTGTCTTCTAACCTCCAGCCTCCTTTCTTTCCCTTTCAGTATTATGGAAAAATAGAAACCACAAGACACAAAATGCAAACTGTAGCTGCCCAGAAAGTCTTAACCATCTGAAAGGGATTCTTGTGGCATGGGCCCACCTTATTTGCAGTTTAGTGTTTATTATAGTGTGATTGTAGCAGTCATTCTTTTTCCATTTCAGACTGCTTTATATTCGTGATGCAGGATGCAGCTAAGTCAGCAAACATTTTAGCAGTAGGAGTTCTGGGGAAGAAGGCTTTTGGACTTGCTAGCCTTTTGGAGAAGCGTGGCTCAGTGGTTAGAGGCGGCAGACCTGGAAGCTGAGATCAGCCGTGGACCAGGCTTCGATTCCCCGCCTCGGCGGGTCTCGGGCTCAAAAATTCCACGGACTTGACAATTCTCGCTCTGGTGCCTACTCGACTCACGGGGTCACACTCTGCGACTCTGGGCAATAGCTTGCTTAATCTCCACTACGGCCCCTCGCGGCGGGATGCCTGGCTTTCACCTTGTGAATACCCTGCCGGGGTATCTCACAGGGGAATACCAGGACGGGTTCCCTAAGCAAGCGCCTTGAGACCCCTGGGTGATTCGTGCGCTATATAAATCGAAATACATTTACATTTACATTTTGAGTGAGCGAATCAGAGGGAACATTTTTCTGCGATTTTACTTTTATCTTTGCAGATTCAATATGGGAAAGAATGAAGAACACAAACAAATGTTAGAAGTTATATAAATAAATGACCGTGTTTATGGTATAATACATTTGTTGATAGTGTGCTGCCTGTACGACCTTCTTAATTAAGTATATTTTAGACACTGTTGGATGTTGACATGACTACGTATGGCTCATGGTGTCTGAAATCGGATGCAGGATTCCGTGTTAAATGCAGACACCGATTAATAAAATGCGTAATAACGAGTATCTATATTTATTTATTTGCAGCTGCTGTGCGAGCGTGTGTTGAACCTCCTCGAAAAGGGAACAAGGACTACTTGTCAGGTAGCCTGCCTCGAGGCTCTTCGAATTCTCTCCAGGGATAAAAAGGTTTTGGAACCTGTGACCACCAAGCAGAACATGCAGATTCTGATGGGACTCGCCAAACTCGAGCCTTCAGAAGACTCCCTAGGGGAGGTGGATCATTTTCCTGTTATAGTGGAAGCCCTAAAATGTCTTTGTAACATCGTTTTTAACAGTATAGTCGCGCAGAAGTTGAGTTTGGAGTTGAATATCGCTGCCATGCTTTGCAACCTTCTGAAAAAATGCAAAGACCAAGAATCCGTGCATGTCATTAAATGCTTCAACCTGCGCCTCTTGTTCCTGCTGTCACTTTTGCACACAGAGACTAGGACGCAGCTAAGGCACGATTTACAAGCGCTGCCTCTGCTGACCGAGGCCCTGGAAAGTTCATTTGGCATTACTTGGACGGAGAAGTACAAGGCCGACCCTCGGGCTGACGCACCGCCTTTGTCGCGTCAAGACACAGACTGCGCCATTGAGGCTCTGAAAGCCCTTTTTAACGTCACGCTCGACAGCTGGAATGTTCACAGTGAGGTAAGCTTCACTTTGCAATTTTCCCTGAATTTTATATGTTGTATACAGAGAAATGTTAATGTTGTGGAGAAGTGTGGCTCAATGGTTAGAGCGGCAGACCCTGATGCAGAGATCTGGCCCGGGACCAGGGTTCAATTCCCCCGATAATTCTCGCCTCGGTGCCTATTCTAATCATGGGTCCAACTCTGGGCAATAGCTTGCTTAATCTCCACAGCGACCCCAACAGCGCTGGGATGCCTGGCTTCACCTTGGGGGTGCCCAGGAGTGGACATTTCACAGGGAAAAGCCAGGAAGGGTTCGACAGCGGTATGAGTACAGTGCCAGGACGCCCCGTTGCTGGGCAGCAGTGCGCTTTACAAGTACAAATTCATTTCATTTCAATCTCAGTGCTTTTAATGAGCAAGTTCTATCAGGTGCTGTGCTGAGGACTTGCACTTCTTTAATTTGAAAGTGGGAATACTTGTTCTCAGAGCTGGCTTTTGGTATGGGTGAGCTGGGCCAAGGCTTAGGGCGCGACTCTTCAGAGTGGCTCAAGGAGCTCTACTTTAAGGTCCTACGCACAGCAAAGCCCCTCTATCTTGGCTCCAGCGATTTGATCGAAAATTGTTCTAATACTTTTTAATGTGTCACCATTGCTGAATTTAACACCCCATCAGCCTCCTTACTTGCCCTCCAACCGACATTTCACTACTTCTGTCATACACCAACACCCACTCCCCACCCCATCAAACAGTTTAGTACGAGGCTGACCGAGCTAACTGTGGACGATTCAGGTGAGTTGGGAGAGGGGGAAAAGAGCCCACTGCTACCTCATTTTATTCACCAGCAGTGTGCATGCTAAATTTCTTTCTGCCCAGTGGGTAGGAAGGGGAGTGCAGTGGGTGCAGGCCGCACCGGGTGTCATCACTGAGGGGTGTGACAAAATGTTTTTTTCCCTCTTATTTTAATAATTTCAATGTGGGGGGTGACAAGAAATGTTCTGCACCGGGTACCACCTGACCTTGCTACGCCACTGTTTCCGCCCAGGGTGAACTCTGAGCAAAGGCCAGCTCTGCTTGCACTTTTCCTCAGGGCCAGGGTGTAGCCCTTATAAAGGGGGAGTACTGACACTTCTGAGTATAGCAGTAAGATACTCTAGGATTTTAGAAGATTGGAATGTTGGGCGCTTCATTGAAAACAATGGAGTGTTACGGGCTTCTAAGGCTGGTAGAGGCCAGAGCATCAACATTCCAATGTTTTACAAAGGCCTCATGGAGCCCGAGGGGATTTCGACCACCTCGGGTTCCATGAAGCCTTTGTTTTGAAAATTAGAACATTCTGCCCTCTAGGGGGGGAATGTTCCAATAGCCTTAGAGCCCTCCATAGCGGACTCTACCGGTCATTAAAGGCCTGCTCCCATATTTAATGGCCAGTTGAGCCCGCTGCGTCGGGCTGGAATGCTATATTGAGTGCCTGCCCTTCAGTATTCCCACTTCAACCAATTGTTAAGCTGTATGATGATACTATACTTGGTGCATGAAAAAACTGTAAGACTTGTCTTGCTACTTTTGAAAATGCAGCAACCTATTTGTTATTTACCACATAAATCGTTTGCAATTGATTAATTGTGGCACAGACTTCTGCGGTTAAATTGGTCTTGTACTTATGAAACAGGCTAACCGACTTCACAGCAATACAACACTCTGATAAGTCACTTAAAACATTCCCATAACACCAGCAAATTAACAAGGCCTCAGTCGGCCACGGATTTGGGAGCCAATGTTTTCAAATAAACCCTTTGACTCCTAATTGTTTTACTTTAAGGACCATTGGTGTGTCTCCTTTAAGATGCTTGCTTCTTTTCCACACTTACAATATGTTTCTTAACTTGAGCTACTCAAGTGCAAATGGAACATGCACTGGCAAAGCCCAATAGGTTTTGCTTTTGGGACCTATTGGAATTGCCAAGGGTTTTAGCTATGCGTCACATCACCGATGCTGTGCAGCATAGCTAAAGAATAAAAAAAACTTTTTACGTGCCAGCAGCATCATTTCTTAAGGCCATGCACTACTTATGTGCATGCCACCATAATGAAGCGGCTGTTTTATTGACTTTTTAGTTACCAATCCAAGTTGAACCAGTAACTAAAAAAAAATAAAACACAAAAGCGTTTTGTTTTTTGAAGCGGTTGGATAAACAGTATGGGGGCATTAGTTGGAGGGGTTGAAGAAACACTGGTTACAGGTTGTGGGGAGCAGCATGGGGTTGCAGGGATTAAATAGGCAATAGAGAGCAACGTGAAGCTGACAGGGAGAAAGTAACGCAGGAGAGTGGGGAGAGTTTTTTATTGTGATCCACATAATGTGATTGAATGCTTCTATCGGTGTCGGATAAGAAAAATGTCAGCTATTGACTCTTGCCCTAAATAAGAAGCGGTGTATAAAATGTAAAAAGAAAAGGAAAAAAATCTTGAAAAGGCAGATTTATTTTCAGGTAGGACTGGGCAAATTTAACCAGTGGCATGCTCTGTAGAGCTAGATGTGTGACTAACTCTTTCCAGCTCTATCTGCCACTCGCATGTACCAAGCACCCTGTTTTGAAATCTTTTGATTTCTTAGTAGCCTATCTGATTCTGTAATGTAGTATTTGCATTTCAGAAAACATGGTTACTGTTAATTGACGCTTTCATACCGCACAATGTGCTTGTAATATTATTTTGGTGTCTTTCTGCAGTCAAGGGTGTAACTTTTCAAAGAATTCCATCCAGGATCAGAATCTGATTTAGGGCCTGATTACGTGTTTGGTTGTGCGGGAGCGGATCGCCTTGCCGGCAGCCTGCCCCTGCACCAATTAAACTTGTGGTCAGGCCGCTCGCCAGATTACGAGTGTTTCTCTTGTACGGCAGGCTTTTTTTGGCAGTCCCACGGTGGTGCCTCAGAAAATGGGCACCGCAATGGGAACCTCCCAAAAAGTTCCTGAATGGCATGGACTGTTAAGTCCATTGCGTGCAGGAACTGTAGTTTATGTACACAGGGGAGCACATGTTGTGCCCTTCTGCATGCACCCCAGGGCCCGGAGGCACAAGGGGGCCCTACCCCCTTTGTTTCCTCTCTGCCACGGTTTTCATGGAGAAGGAACCGCCATAAAAACCGTGGCAGAGAAGAAACTCGTAATATGCTTGGTAGGACCACGGCGTTCTTGCCAAGTATATTGCTGCCTCAACACCGCTATGCCACCACGAAGGAACCATGGTTCCCTGGTGGTGCCAGTTGTCCCATAGTTGTCCGACCGCCCTAGTTGTAATAGGGCGGTTGGAGTGCCAGTGGCTGGAGCACCACCACACCTCCGTGAATCTAGCGGTCCTCAGACTGTGCAATACGCAACCAGGTCCTTAGTGTTGTTAGGAGATTGGTGATGTCATTTTTTTTAATAGCTCTCTTTATTGGATTTTTCAAAACCGTCAGCTATATTACACACATCAGCATAATGGTGCAGCCTACTCTGTTTGAAGGTGCCCTTACTATAACTATTCCTGATTACACTTTATCTTCACAGTTTCTGAAATTTGCTCATGCTTATGGCTGTGTTAAATTATAGTGATCAAACCATATTTCTCTTTGTATGTTTCTTTGGGAGCCTCATGGCCCTGTAAACTGCCTCCACCGCCATCCCTTGATTTTCAGTTTCAAACCGTTTCCTTTTTGTTCCAAAGAAATGTCTAAGTGCCCAATACATTCCCTCCCCCCCACACATCCACCCTCTGCCCCATTCTGACATTATGTCCAGAAGTGTTACTTCATTAGTACCGGTCCTAATATCATACACATCCTGGTCCAGTAGTGCTGAATGATTGATCACCCCCATATTGCATGAAAAAAGGGTACCCTTCTCTGAACTACACCTAAAAAAAGTTGGATCAGAAGTCAATTCCATCTTGTGTATCATTGCGGGGATGTTAGAAATGGGGGTCTCTAGTTGGCAGAGGTATACACCCTGTCCAAGTGGGGACCCTTCCTTCTAGTGAGGATGAGTAAAGTGCACACCTAAGTTTGCCTGTACTCACAATCTGGTAGCTTTGCACAGAGGAGGCAGGCTAAACTACAGAGGCAATGTGTAAAGCATTTGTGCACACATACAGTAACTCAGTGAAAACACCACAAAAAGACTCCATACCAGTTTAGAAAATAGCTAATTTTTAACCAAAAGAAGACCAAAACAACAACAAGCCAACATACATAGGTACATCAAGATATCACTTTTAACAAAATACAGTTCCCAGAAAACAATAGCTCGAACTGGGGCTATCTCGACGTCATGACAAGTATAAATCCGGTTCTGACAACGAGGCATGAGCGAGGGCCGGCCACTGAGTCGCATGGACCCCCAGACTAACCGTACCTTTTGTGACGATACAAACAGCTGCGTCACATGGCGTCGGGGAGGTGATGCAGTGCCTGTGCTGGGCGGCGTTTGTTCCTTACTGCCACAGAGGAGGTGAGACGTCGGTTCCTTACTGCCACAAGGGAGGTAAGGCCTTGGTTCCTTACTGCTACGCAGGGGAGGTGAGGCGTCTGTTCCTTACTGCTACGCTGGGGAAGTGACGCGTCGTCAGTGGTGATGTGTTGGTTCCTTGCAATGGTGCGGCATCGGGCAGTCACCCACATCGGTTATCAACTTCTTAGTGGTGCAGGCAGGGGCCTTGTCGACTAATTCAGAGTTGATACGGAGCCAGCATCGGCAGGTGTCGGGTCTGCGTTGCCATCGAGGTTAGTGCTGCGCTCACCCAGCGAACGGTGACCACAACGTCTGCGACGGCGTCTGCAAACTTTTTCTTGCAGTTACAGCTCAGCAAACTTCTTAACAGGAGTCTTCTTAACTGGAGGCAAGCTTTACTTCAAGCCCTTGGAGAATCTTCTTAAGCCGGATAGAGCAAGTAAAAGTCCATTCCTTTCCACTGCCCACAGACAAAAGCAGCAACTGCATGCCAACTAAGCAAAGCAACAGACAGCAAAGGGGCAATACTCTTCAGCTCTTCTTCTTGGCAGGGTTCTCTTAGTCCTGGAGTGCTCCAAAATGCTGGGGTCCGGGCCCCACTGCATGTACTACCTTTAGCCTTTGAAGGCAAAACATCTCAAAGAAAGTCTCTCTGGCTCACCAGAACCAATTCTGTCTTGCCCTGGCCAGGCACACTGCAGGAGGTTAGGGCAGCATTGTGAGAGGCTGCCACAGCCATTCAGGTGTTAGTGACAACTCCTCCCACCCCTGTAGCCCAGGAATACTCATCAGGACATGCAGGACACACCTCAGCTCCCCTTTATGTGACAGAGTGAATGCTCAAACCAGCCCTATCCAGCTACAAACCAGACGTTGATTCCACAGACAGGCAGAGGCACACAAAATAGTAAAGCAGGAAAATTCCCATTCTTTAGAAGTGGCATTTTCAACCCCAGAATCTGAAAACCACCTTCACTAAAAGATGTATTTTTAAATCCTGAGCCCAAACTCCAAGTCTCTAGCTGTTACCAATTGAAAGTTACAGTTGTAACATGTTACAAGGTAGCTCCAATGATAGCCCATGGGAGAGATCGCCTTTCAATAGTGAAAAATGAAATGCACGGTATTTCACTATCAGGACATGTAAAACACACCAGCACCTGTCCTACCTTTCACATACACTGCACCCTGCCCACAGGGCTAACTTGGGCCTACATTAGTGGTGACATACATGTAATAAAAGGAAAAGTTAGGGCCTGGCAATTGGGTACACTAGACAGGTCGACATGGCAGTTTAAAACTGCACTCTCAGACACTGCAATGGCAGGTGTGAGACAAGTTTACAGGGCTACTCATGTGGGTGGCATAACCAGTGTTGCAGGGCCACTAGTAGCATTTGATTTACAGGCCCTAGGCACACACAGTGCACTTTACTAGGGACTTACCAGTACATCAAATATACCAATCATGGATAATTCTGACTTGTGCTGGTCGGGTTAGCCTAACATCTGCCCAAATGCTGTTATGTGACTGGTTCACCAGATATCTCCAACTCTAGAGATTCCTATTGTGTCCCAAGCGTGGAACTTTGTCATTTGGGTGGCTGCCAGCAAACCCGTCCCATTGCACAGTGGATTTTCTTTGGTTATCTTCCAATGTCAACCGTTTAGTCTTAGTGCCCAGTGGTACCGTGTTGATTGGAGATAATACTGGGGATCTGTGTGTTAAAATCTAGATCGTGGCGTAAACATTATCGGCGCCATCTTGCCTCCTTTCGGATCCATGCATGCGCGTAAGCAGCAGCCATTTTTGAATGCCATGACCTCTCTGCCTACTGCCGATAGCCAGCGCGTCTCACCCCCTCACACCCCGGCTTCGCAAGCACCCCCCCTCCCCCCTTCGACAGCTCCCGGTCTCTCCTGCTTGGCCCTAAACGCACCTTCAGCGCGACCCTGCCTCCGAGCCACATCCCGCGCTGAACCCCCCACACCCTTTCATCTCATTCATAAAACAGGCCCTTTGATAACCTCTTCCTCCTTGCCCGATTGTTCGGCCCGACCCCAGGCCATCACTTAGCCCAACAGATGTGGTTTATTGCCTCTACAGTAGGACCTCGCCTCACTTCAAAGGAGCGGGGATTAATCAATGCCCTCACACCCCTAGATCCGATCGATTACCCGCATTTCTGTTCCCAGCGGAATACCCCGCTGCGCGATAGCCATCATACTGTAGATATGTGTGGGAGCGGACCTGAACCGGGGATTCCAAAGACGCCTTTCTCCGTACTTCAAAGCATTACTAAGAATGTGTTGCATGTAATAAAGTAATACACCAGTGTATAAGAGGCCAGGCCTCAGAGATGTTGAGAGAGCACCTCGAGAAGATACCCTGTTGTCTGATTTGACATGTTCTGTTCCGTCGGAAATAAACTCCTGTTTCCTGCCTTCCAATCTCCAGCGCCTGCCTCTTTATTTGGTAACTCGTAAGTTGGGTGAGAAGCGGCTAACGCCGGGCAAACCTAGAAAAGGGGTAAAACGACCTGATCTGCCTGAACCCTTTTTCATCAATTGGCGTCCCAAACGTGGGGCCCATCAGCGACACGTGGATCCAGTGGGAGAGGTCCCGACGACGGAGTGAACAACTGCAACGATCGGTAAGAGCTCCTGCCCGATAGACCCTCGTCTGGCAGCCGATCATCCGAACTTCACTGGTTCCGAGCAGACCTCTCTCGAGTGATCTACGGTCCTGACTGGGAACCATCAGGAGTGCCACAGCAATTACGGAGAATAGAGGACGATCGGGCGCTGGAAGCGGAAGACGAGAAACTGTCCATACGGTCCGGGTAAGGTCGTGTAACACGACAAACTAGGAAATATTTGATTGTTTGATTGGAAAATACTAGTATTGCTCTCCGAATTGTTGGTTCTCTTGGAGATTCTCTGTCTGCAAACTGAGAGGGATAAAAGTATTCTCTCTTCCTTTGCAAGTAGTGAAGGGTAGGTAACGCAGGCTTTTGCCCCCGTTGTAATCCGTCGTGCCTATCTTTTCTCCCCCACTGATTGATTGTTTGCCCGAACATTGTTTGTTCGAGGATTGTTTTTCTCGAGAATTCTCTGTCTACAAACGGGGAAGGGTAAAAGTATTCTGTCCTCCTTTGCAGATAGTGAAGAATAGGTAACGCAGGCTTTTGCCCCCGTTGTAACCCGTCGTGCCTATTTCTTTCTCGCCACTGATTGTTTGATTGAACTGACATTAATTGTTCGATATTGGTTCTCTCTTTGGGTATTCCCTATTTGCGAATACTGCAGAATAGAAATATTCTGTCCAGTCTTCACAAAGTAGTGAAGGATAGGTAGTGCAGACTTTTGTCCCCGTTGTAACCCGTCATGCCTATCTTCTCCCCATTGGTCAGTAGTTGGTTCAGCCCGGACCGCTTATTAGAGGTGGATCATCCGGCTCCTCTGGAGGGCACCCCTAATAAGGATATGTTTTTAAAATATGGACTAGTCGCCGTAGCTTATAGTAAGTTATGGAATAAATATACTAAAAAGGATCAGGAAAGTCAGTGGCCACTGATAGGATCCTTCGATGACACAAAAATAAACGTAACAATAAAACCACGCCCACTATGCTTGATAGTTTCGGCATGTGGCGCAAAGAAGCAGAACAACGAAAGAAAAGAGAAGAAGCGAGAATAGGAAAAGAGTTACGAAAGGCAGCCCACCTGGCCGCTAAGAAACTAGAAGAAGATATAAAAGAAAGGGAGAAAGCCAGACAAAAACAGGAATCTGAATCGACAGGCCAGTGTCCTGTTAGGACCCCCTCTACGCTCTACCCTGAGCTGACCTCCAAACAACGGGCGAACGATGAGCTGCTGCTAAGTCCTCCGATCATCTATATGCCCCCCCCTTATGCCCCCTCCCAACCCCTAGTACAGCACTTGCCAGCTCCGAGTGCAAATGAGAATAACCTTGAAGCTAGTGCCCCAGCCCTCACGGCCCCCGCTCCGGCCGCATTAGAAATAACATCAGATGAACACAAGACTAGCAAGCAGCCACCGGGTAGACTGAATAGATTGAGCAAAGATGAGCGAGAGGGAATTGACAAGATAGCAAAGGCACTGGTAGAACGGAAGGAGAGCGAAGAATATACGATGGATATGCACAATTCACATGCCGGTAGCCACAGACGGCATTTCATTTTACGGTTTAGTTACCACACCCTGAAGCATATGAGGATAGATATCAGAATCGGGGTCCTACTAAACTGACAGCGTTATATAGAAAAGTTGATATTGGGGACGAGGTCGAGCGTGACGCGGCGGACCTCTTCATGCAAACGCTTGAGGTTTTCCGCCACCTCACGGAACAAAAACCGGAAGTTAAGATTACAGTTCCCGAAACGACTGGGTCCTCATCAGAAGTAGGCAACACTATGATGCCTATCAGAGAAGCCGCCCCTTACTGGGTTCCCCCACGAGGTCAGGGAACGAACGACGATATCAACCATGCAGATGCAAAGGGGAGGGTTGTGTACAACTGGGTTTATCAACCATGGGACCGGCAAGATATTTTAACTTTTAGGCAAACCCTACCCGATTTAAGAAAGAACCCGACAGCATTTTATACCGAACTAGGTACAGCCTTAGGCTCAACCATAATGACTCTAGCGGACATTGACTTGTTTTTCGGGTTATGTCTGCCGGCTGATGTGTGGAAGCAAATCCGAAAAGCCGACCACACAGATCTGTTCGGACATACCTGGAATCAACTCAGTGAACTAGATAGGCAACGGGAGCCCGGAAAGAAACCTGTAAAAGACATACTGGAACTCCCGGACAAAATAGTTCAGAAGCTAAAGACATTGATCCCAGAGAAGAAGGTAGACTGGTCGGTAGTCACGGCTTGCCGTCAGAAACCCCAGGAAGACGTATCAGAATACTTCTCCCGATTTGAGACGGTGTTCTCCGACTACAGTGGCCAAGACATGACCACTGCAACCGGACAACACCTATTCGTGCAAAACTACGTGAAGGGTCTATCGCAAGAGGTCTCCCAAAAGTTACAGACGAGCGAGAGAAGTTGGGGGGCCTCCAAACCTGCAGCTATCCTTCAGATGGCTCAGTATTAGAAACACCAAAAGAACGAGAACGAGAGGGCGACTGAGAAAAAGAAAAAGGACTTGAAAGAGCGAGTGATGATTGCTCAATTGCAGGGAGTGACGACAGGAAGGAAACGGTATAGAGGAAACTACCAACCAAATGCACCCCCTAGAGACCGCACACCCACACCCGGCGCTCCACGAACAGACCTCGATGAGAACCAGTGTGCGTTTTGCAAAGGATTTGGTCATTGGAAGTCTCAATGCCCGGTCCTCCTGGAAATGCTTACAAATAAAGAGACAAGAGACATGGCAAATGGCCCCAAAACTAGAGGGCAGGGACGAGGGCACACCCACGACACCAACAATGACAGACCTGGCAGACCGAACACATTTGACCGCCCCGACAGAACCAGTGCCAACAGTCTGACTGCGACAACACTCACGACTTTGCATAGGACTGCCAAGGGCAAGGAAGGGAACCAGTCGAGCTCTATGTTGACCAGCAAGGTCCTTACGTCACCGCTAAGGTCCTAGGTACGAAGTCTCCATTTCTGGTAGACACTGGCGCGACACGTAGTGCGTTATCTAAACGACTGATTCCAAGGGCACCCTTGTCTGGCTCACACATAACATCAATAGGCTTTGATGGAACGCCCTCCACTAACCCTTTATCCGCACCGGTTTCCTTCGACTTGGACAGTAACCCCACTGACACAACGTTTCTGCTTTCCTCCAACACCCCCGATGCCATTATGGGACTTGATTTACTAAAGCATTTCCGAGCTACTATCAGGTGTTCACAGGACGGGGTTGGGTCATCCTGTACGATAACCCGACCCTGCTCAGACATCATCATGCACTACACATGTCTTCCATCTCAGATGCTGACGCATCCTTACTTGACTCTCTACCTCTGTATCTGTGGGCTAAAACGGACGCTGATGTAGGACGAATGATGATCGACCCCTTGCGCATTACTGTCCGCCAAGATGCGATACTCCCAAAACTCCCACAATATCGGATATCGCCCGAAGGTGAGAAGGCATTGGTAATGATTATTCAGTCCCTGGTAGAGGCAGGAGTGGTAGAGGAAGTAGTCAGCAATATTTGCAACAGCCCCATCCTACCCATTGTAAAGAAGCAGGGCGAGGGAGATGAGAAACCGTACCGCTTCATCATCGACCTTCGAGAGGTCAACAAGGTAGTTGTACCCCAGTACCCTGTAGTCTCAGATATCGCCACCATTCTGACCCTGATTCCTTCCACAGCCACCTCCTTCACTGTAATTGACCTCAAAAACGCTTTCTTCTCCATCCCCATCCACCCGGACAGCCGCTACCTTTTCGGCTTCACGTTAAAATCCCGCTCATATAGATTTTGTAGAGCTACCCAAGGCTACACAGAAAGTCCCAGCATCTATAGCCAGGCCCTCAAGAGACAGCTGGACGCCGTTCAGCTACCGAAGGGAGTGGTGTTGATACAGTACGTTGATGACATCCTTTTGGCGGCCGACACCACTCCACTTGCAGTCACAGCCACCCTCCAACTCCTGCACTTCCTCGCGGAAAATGGCCACAAGGTCTCCAAAAAGAAGTTGCAATTCTGCCAACCCCAGGTCACCT
This sequence comes from Lissotriton helveticus, assembly GCF_964261635.1. NCBI lineage: Eukaryota > Metazoa > Chordata > Amphibia > Caudata > Salamandridae > Lissotriton > Lissotriton helveticus. The sequence goes on from NC_136057.1 coordinate 487,651,850, forward strand.
ACCTAGGCCACCTCTTGTCCAAAGACGGGAGAAAGCTTACACCCGATCGGATTCAGGCCATTCTGGAAACCCCCGTCCCAAAGACCCAGAAACAAGTCCGCTCCCTGGTAGGCCTCACCTCCTTCTGCCGGCAGTGGTTGCCAAATTTCAGCCTCATTGTAAAGCCGCTACTTTCCCTGCTAGCTAAAGATGTCCCCTTCCCACTCCCTTGGACCCCCGAATGTCAATCGTCCTTCAAAGAACTTCGAGACGCCCTTTGTTCTGCACCGGTCCTAGGAACCCCCGATTACACAAAGCCCTTCTCTCTCTACACTCACGAAAGGGAGGGGTGCGCTTTGTCTGTCCTGACTCAAACCATTGGCCCCAAGCAACGACCATGTGCCTATTTCTCTGCCACCCTTGACCCCATAGCGAGAGCCTTGCCTGCCTTCGAGCCGTAGCTGCCGCTGCTGTCTCTATCCGACAAAGTGAGGGGATCGTACTCTCGAATTCCCTCACGGTATTAGTGCCCCATGCTGTTGACACCCTCTTGAACCAGACTAAGACGCAACACCTGACCAGCGCACGACTGACCGGATACGAACTAACCCTGCTTGCACCCCACATCACGCTGAGAAGATGCACCACACTGAACCCAGCCACCTTGTTGCCCCTGCCCGAAAACGACCCGAACGTCCCCCCTATACATGACTGTGTGATCCTCACAGACGAACAGACTAGGAGTAGAGTTGACCTCCGAGACACCGCCTTCACGGACCCTGACGGAGAGCTATGGGCAGCGATCCGCACAGGCGGCAGAGCTGATTGCCCTCACACGAGCATGTATTATAGCGACAGGGACTACTGCAAACGTTTACACCGACAGCCAGTACGCCTTCGGAGTGGTTCACCATTTTGGACTCTTATGGAGGGAGAGGGGATTCCTGACGTCCCACGGCACGCCCATCCTCCACGGAGATTTAGTCTCCGCCCTGATTGAAGCAGTTCTCCTTCCCAAACGATTAGCGGTAATCAAATGTCAGGCACACAAGAAGGTGACAGACTTAGTCGGGCAGGGAAACGCGCTGGCCGACATCACTGCCCGAACCACAGCTGAGAATAGGACAACGACACGTATGTATGTGACCAGGTCACAAGCAGAAAAATGGACTGACGCTAGGGAAACGATTAGGGACATCCAGATGGCCAGCTCACCACACGAATTGACTGAATGGGCACGGGTGGGATTGAAAGACGAGGAGGGCTGCTGGCGGACAAAAGACACCAACAAATGGTTGCTACCCAATTCATACTTGATGCCCATACTGACTATGGCACACTCCCCCGCACACATAGGATCTGCCCCCATGATCAAACTCATCTCCAGGGTCTGGCACAACGACAAGATTCCCGACTCAGCCAGACGCCTGGTCCAGCAATGCCTTATCTGTTTGCAACACAACCCTGGGAAAGGAACTGTGGTACCCCGGGGAGGGTTTGGGGTCCCCGACCATCCTGAAGGACTGGACTATTTAAGGCCCAGCGGTGCCAGGGAACAACACCTAAAACCTTCGTGGGATACCTGTTCTGGCGCACTAAAGACAGAGACACGGGAGACTTCCTTCGGCGTCAAAGATCAGCGTTTATTACTGCAGGGAGGCAAAAGTCACGAGAAGTACAACAACGTGTAGTTCTGAGAGTCTGCTTCAAATTGCATATGTGAGTCGCTCTCTTTTATACAAGATTTTACCATTGCACAAACATGTGAACAAAAGGTTACAACCCAGTTCCCACAAGAAGACTTCAAAAGGGTCGCTTTCATGTATTCAGAACCCCGGAACATAATTACATTAACATCACCAGTTCCAACTGTAAAAGCACATCTTCCCACCATTAGGTACATTCCACTTGAGTTGTAAATAAGCTAGAGGAAAAGAGAAGAACAGCTGCAAGGAAGTCAGACAGCAGGGAAGAGATAGCGCGAGGTTAATATTGGATGCGTAATCGTAGCTTAAAAGGGGGTTTGATCCCAGCATGTGCGAGGCTGAAACAATAGACCGGCACGGCAGAATCACCTTCGAGCGGAGGCAATTGCCTTAGCAGTGTCCTTCCCCTAGTCATAAAAGACGCATGAAAGGAATATGCTTCTTCCGTAAAGCTTGGGAACTAAAAGGTCACGATGCGGACAGTTGCCTGTTCGCTGACTACGTGAGGGCAAGAAACAAAATGGATGCCGTATCTAAAATGGAACCCAAGGGTTCAGATGTAGAAACACGTAAATAAGGCAAACCATGCCAGGTAGTGTAGTGAAAACGCGTACACTTACTGAACACGTCATTTACGGTTCATAGATACCTTACTTGCCCATATTCGTTCATGCCCGGAACACCGTAACGATTCTCACAGAACCTCAGACGCTCCTTTTGCCCTCATGTAGGCAAGAACTAATCGAAGTCGGAGTCGATCTCGATATTCATCAGATCATTCAGATGTTGTTGGAGCATAATTCTATCCATCAATGCCTCTTTGGTAACAGATGGCCTTCTTATACACGTTGTAGCGCAAAGGCCACATAAGGCAGGACCACACTGTACACACAGACAACACATGAACAGAAATGTCACAACAACCCCTATAATCATCAGAATCTTCCAACCCCAAGTCGACATTAGTCCCCAAAACCATCCTAGAAGCGTCCAATCTCCTTCGTCCTCGTGTATGGACTCCGAGATTTTATGCAACTTGGAGATGGCTTGATAAACCGTTGGAGCGTTATCAGGTATGAATATGCAGCAGCTCGAATGGATGACCTTACACACACACCTCTATCCGCTAGAACGACGTCTAGAACCATACGGTTCTGTAACGTCATAAGCCTATCCGCTTGAAGCTCTGCTGTCAGATTACCAAGGGCGCTTGCAGTTATGTTAGCAGTTGACTCTACTACACGAGTTAACTGTCTCAGATTTCTGCTATTTACCATAGGGCCCCAAAACGGTAGAAAACCCTTGAAGAAGTCTCCTGCTTCTTGGCCGGAAGTATCCTCTTTACTAATGACACCTCTCACAACTCTGGTTTTGTGATAGTCGGCAGCAACAGTGAAAGTCGGGGGCAAGAGATTTGCAATGTAGCAGGTACCTGAGAAGTCATGAGGTAACCACGTGTATGCTCGGTCATAACATACAAAATAGGTACCCATGGCAGTCAGAAAGACAGGGGAAGAGAGCATCGGTAGAACATAAGTATCCACACAAGCACTCTTCCCAAGCTGGGCTCTTGGATTTCGGCCACGACCTTGCAGACAAAAGTGGCCTAGGTGAGGTACAATCCAGATTGGAGATGAGCTTTTAAGCTGCCTATCACCCACTGATATACTATACTCAGCCTCACTAAGGTACTTATAGGTTTGCACCTCCTCTTCTGGGATAAGTGACGTATCGAAGATATCTCTATCTAGATCGGCAATAGCTATCATTAGAGACTTGTGATACGGGACAGGACCAAAGTTTGCTGAGCGTGGCTCTCGATGGGGGTAAGAATCTAGTGCACTACGGAGCATGGTTTGGAATGCTCGAGCTGACCCTTGGGGGCTGTACCGAAGAACCAAATATGGGATACCCCTGTCCATGGTATGCGGCATTAGCCCACACACCCAACAGTTTGTTGTATTTACCACCAACTGGTGCTGATGCAAAAGTTGCACAAAGGAATTGTTTCTAAATTCTGCACGTCTGACTTGTTCATGTTGGGGCAGGAGATGAAAGGAATGTGGAGAAACAGTGGAAGCGAAATTCAGATTATAGGAAGGAGGAGTAGGTGAAATGGGAGGTAATAATAATTGAATCCCAAAATATACTCCACCCACCAGTAGCATTGAAACGGTTAGGAACAACATAAAGATCTGAAATAGAAAACATTTTGTACAAAACACTTTTGATCTTTGCGCCAACATTTTCTCTCTTTCCGACAGCTTCGAGAAGTCCATCCTCTAAAAAAAACGTCCGTGACGTTCTTGACGCACTTCGTTCTGAGTAGCGATTGCCAATTCCCAGGAGTTCCCAGAAATCGACAAAAGAAACCGACCTAGTGTCGATAGCTGCTAAACAGAAGGAAGTACCCGCACGGCCCTACGGCCAACCCAGATGATAGGTTAAATGAATTAGAATCAATTCAATAATAGTCTCTTAGCTGCATGAAAAGAAAAGGTAAACACAATATATAATGTCCACAATGTTCATGACAACAGTAAGGGGTACTGTAAATTCAAAAAGGGAATAAAAAAACAGAACTCTTTTATTTGTCCTTAACGCGCGGTCGAAGAAAGTATCGACTTCTCCCGGGTCGAGTCTGATCTTCAAACAGTGGATTGGATGGCGAAAGAGTGTTCGATTGTCCAGGCAATTGTTCAGTACTTGTATTCCCCAATGTTGAAGGAAGGGAAATTGTTTGAGAGGAATCAACAGGGGTGTCAAATAAAACTGAAGTGCTCCCTATGGTCTGGGCTTCGCCAAATGGGACAAAGCGTTGGGGAACGTCAGATTCAGACGAGGAAAAACCTTTACGTATCCAGGTGTCTGCCGGCAGAGGAAACGGAACCTTCTTGGTGTGGGTGGCATGCACCCAGTGTTTCCGTCCCTCCAGTCGAACCGCCGTCCTCGTTGCTAGTAGCACCTGGAAGGGTCCCACAAATCTCGGCTCAAGATGGCGTTTTCGTCCGAAATTTCGGGTGAGGACCCAGTCCCCTGGTCGGAGCCGATGACCAGGACCCTCTGTTCGTGACGGCAGAGCCTCAAAGACCTGTTGATGAATCAAACTCAATTTAGCAGTCAGATCATATAGGTAATCAATTAACATTGGATATTCAAGTCTGTTCAATTCTTTAGGCCTCGGAACCCCCCAAATGTTCGCAGGGTGGCCGAACACAATCTCATATGGGCTAAGCCCTACTCGAGAGTGTACAGTAGCCCTGGTCGATAAGAGAGCTAGAGGCAAAGCGTCAGGCCATGATAAACCAGTTGTTGCCTGAATTTTAGCAAGTTTTAGTTTCAGGGTGCCATTGTATCCTTCCACCAAACCCGCTGACTGAGGATGATTAGCACTATGGAATTTCTGGGATATTCCTAAACCACGACACACACTTTTCATCACGCTTCCCACAAACTCACTTCCGTTGTCCGACCATACAATCCGAGGCATGCCGTACCTGGGGAAATACTCTTTGAGCAGAATTTTAGCTGTGGATAGGGCAGTATTATCCTTAAGAGGGTAAGCTTCAATCCATCTGGAGAATGCACAAACCACGACTAAAACATACTTCAAATTGTTGCATCTCTCCATGTGGATGAAATCTAACTGAATAACTTCGAAAGGACATGTAGGAGGGGCAAAATGACCAGGTGGAGTGGGGGTGCCCTTACCGGGATTATGCATCAAACATACCATGCAATTCTTAACCACTCTCTCTGCACATTTAGTAATCCCATCATTCTTCCATACAGGAGACAACGACTTGCATATGCCCTTCGAGCTAATATGTGCTGTGCCATGGGCCATCGTAACAACAGCAAGCACATATGCATCCGGTAACATCCATCTCTGTTTCTCTGACAAATCAACCCAACATCCATCCTCGTCTAATTTTCCCGTACTTTCTTTCCACTTAGCCTTCTCCATCTCAGTGGCCTCATTCTGTATTTCCTTCACACTCTCCACTGTGTCCTCACACATACTAGTCTCCGCAGGCCATCTCACTGAACTTGTAACATACATTCGATTTGTCAGATCTTTAGCTGTCTCCTTAGCAGTCTCATCTGCAAACGCATTACCACGACCAACATCTGTCACTTTTCGATGCGCACTACATTTAATTATGGCCACCTGTTTAGGCAATGTGAGTGCATCTAAAAGGTCATTCACAAGCTGTCCATGCTGAATCTTTGTGCCATGCGACGTTAAGAATCCTCTTTCTTTCCACAATCGCCCAAAACTATGTGCCACACCAAAAGCATACTGGCTGTCTGTGAACACATTCACCCGCTTTCCTCTGGACAACGCACACGCTCTCGTCAAGGCGATCAACTCAGCTGCCTGAGCCGAGTTCTGATTTAATCTTGTAGATTCCACAACCGTTCTCAACGTCACCACAGCATACGCAGTCGTCACATCACCGTTCGGTAACTTAAAACAGGAACCATCAACATACAAAGTACCATCGGGATCTACCAATGGAGTATCTTTTAGGTCAATACGACCTTTCGTTTCCTCTTCGGTTCTCAGATAACAGTCATGTGGTGCTACATCACTTGACTCCGTGTTGATCGGCAATAATGTTGCTGGGTTCAACACATTACACCGTTTTATCCGTATGTGACTAGCTAGTAACGTCAGCTCATACCCAGACAACCTTGCGCTCGTCAAATGTTGAGTTTTCGTTCGGTTCAAGAGAGTGTCAACTGCATGCGGGACCATCACCGTAAGCATATTATCCATGACCAGACCTGCGGACTGTCGAATGGACGCCGCAGCTGCCGCTGTTGCTCTTAAACAACTCGGCAAAGCTCTAGCTACTGGGTCTAAGGTCGAAGAAAAATATGCGCATGGGCGCTGTTTGTCACCAAATTGTTGCGCCAGAACACTCAACGCACAACCATCCCTCTCGTGAACGTACAGTGTAAACGGCTTACTGTAATCAGGAGTACCTAACACAGGAGCCGAACACAACGCATCACGTAATTCTGAAAAACCTTTTTGACACTCTTCAGTCCAGGGCAAAGGAGTCGGAACATCCTTGCACGTGAGAGCTAACAATGGTTTCGCCAATAGTGAAAAATTTGGGATCCATTGTCTGCAGTATGACATAATACCTAGAAAGGCACGTACATCTCTCTGAGTTTTTGGCACAGTCATTCGGGTAATCGCTGCAATTCTCTCTGGGGTCAACCTTCTCCCTTCTTTTGATAATAAGTGACCTAAGTAGGTTACTTCTTGGCAACAATATTGCAGCTTGGAAGGTGACACCTTGTGATGTAAGTCACATAAATGCCGCAACAACGATACTGTAGCAGTTCTACAAATATCTTCGGTATCCGCAGCTACCAACAGGTCGTCAACGTACTGAATCAAGGCTGCGCCTGCCGGTAGTACAAATAAATCAAGTTGACTTTTAAGGGCTTGACTGTAGATCGACGGGCTCTCACAATAGCCCTGTGGTGCGCGTTTCAATCTAAAACTGCGACCACCTAATGAGAATCCGAATAGGTCTCTGCTTTCCTCAGCAATCGGGGTACTAAAGAAAGCATTCTTTAGGTCGATCACCGTGAACCAGGAGGCAGAAGCTGGAATCAGAGTCAACAAAGTCGTGATATCAGGGACCACGGGGAACTGTGGAATCACTATTTTATTTACTTCTCTCAAATCGATTATGAAACGATACACAGGAGGTTTAGATGGATCAGTTCGTTTTAGAATTGGTAGTACAGGACTATTACACACATTTCCTCGAGTTTCCTCAATGACATCCTTTTTGATCAGGTCGTGTACAATCGTTAATAGCGCCCGTTCTCCCTCAGTGGAGATACGATACTGTGGTATACGTGGCATTCGCACATTTGGTTTCAGCTTGATTATATAAGGTGGGATGTCCAAGAGACCCACGTCATTGGGACCTGTGGCCCATAGAGACGCAGGAAGGGAGCTCAATTCCGGTGGGAATTTATCGATCGACAAGTACATAGGAGAGATTACTCTCCGACCTAATGTAAGCTCCACTCCTTCAGGAGAGCAATACAAAGTCGCATATAACCGTTTTAACAAATCCAAGCCCAGAAGATTCTCACCACAACCAGTAGATAGAATCAATGGAGCCTCCAGCTCACGAGGGCCAATCGTAAGGGGCAAAGGGCTAGAGACAGGATTGCTAACCGGGGCGCCAGAGAATCCAACGGAAACATTTGTTAAGCCAGACAAAGGTGCGCCAGGGAGTTTCGAATGCATGATGGAACTTTTCGTCGCACCAGTGTCTAACAGAAAAGGCTCAACTACGCCAGATGTAGCAACTGCGACGTAACGCCCACTCTGATCAACCGGAACTGATACTACTCCCTCTCTCTGTCGGTGGCTGTCCTAGTAACGGTCGTTTACAACAGTCTCTTGTTCAACGTAATAGTCGTCCGCGTAATACTGCGCTGATTTATCGGACCTTACATTTCGCTGGTCAAAACAATTATTCGCGTCCGAGGACGTATTAGGGCGCTCAGTCTGATTTTGGAAGGTACCGCGACCTCTACCTCGAGATGCTTGTTGAGGACCACCACGACCCCCTCGTGCCGATACACCATTAAGGCGGTCACGCAAAGCGGGGCAATCATATTGTATATGTCCCTCTCTTCTACAATATGCACACTGGTTATACCCAAGCATAGATCTGAAGTCAGAGGAGTCAGGACGTGACTGCATTCTGGAGGATTGCGATTGTGGTCTATATTGCTGTTGCAAATCAGTGTGATTTGAACGCGGAGGATACGCTTGCTGCAACAAAACCTTCGTTTTGAGCTCCTTCGTTTTCTTATCTACACGATCTCTTTCTTCTTTCTCCCTATTTTCATAATATTGAGCCGTCGCTAATATTTGAGCAGTAGTGGAAACAGCCCAGGCACTTTCTGAATTTTTCAATTTGTTGCATAGTTCAGGCAACAAATTTAATACGAATTTATCGACAAATAAACGTTGGCCTCCCTCAGTGCCCATATCCTGACCACTATGATCGACAAATGCCTCTTCAAATCTAGTGAAGAAATCGGAGACACTCTCGTCCTTCTTTTGTTTACAAGCTGATAATTTATCCCAGTTTACTCTCATCGCCGGCATAAGCGTTTTCATGAGCGTAATTATTTTCTGAGGCAGATCCAAAATTAACTGCTCAGGCTTAGCCCCACCAACTTGTAGTCCATCAGCCGCTATTAATGCAGCCCAATCACCACCTAATTCATTCGCATGATTTTCCTGACGAATTCTCGCCCAAACCGGCTGTGGTACTACATTACCGAACAGCATGTCGATGTCGGCCAGGTTCATAATAGTAGCATCTACCAATTGAGACAACTCTTTATAGTAACCCGGCGGATTTTTGCGTGGATCAGGCAAGGACTGTTTGACCTGCAAGACTTCTGATCGCTTCCATGGGAGGTGTATCCAAACTCTTTGGAAATGTGGCAAAACTGGGGGAGCAGCACCAGGATCACCTGGCATCCACACTGGCGGAACCTCTCTCATAGGATACTGACCAGGAGCCGCTTTCCAATTCTCAGAGTCGTCATCAAACGACACTCGAGAAGGCACTGTCGACCTATGGGCTAACAATCGCTCTAAGGCACGTCGTACATCTCCACCTACAATCATACCATTCGAAAATTGACCCTGAAGTTCAATCATGCCGGGCGGTACGTTATCTAAATCGTCATTATACCATTGTTCCCTCAAAAAGTTACACATTTCTTCGAACACGAATCTCTGCGTAGGCTCATTAAACTGAGAAAACGTCTCGAAGACCATGCGTGGAGGATAGTTAACAGGATGTCTTATCCACCTACGAGCCATATTCGCTAACGTTGCACTCTCTCTTCCACCAGGGATTTGACTTCGTCTCTGGGGAGTTTCGGAAGCACTGGTTGGTAGGATCGATCCGGATAGTGGGGAATAGAGCGTAGCAACAGTATTAGGAATACGGGTACGAACAGAAGGAGAAGAAGGAAAAAGAACAGGAGCGACAATATTAGAAGTGAACGTAGGAACAGCAGAAACAGGCAAGATAGTCGGGGTAACAGAGACTGGAGTTTGCGAAGGCACAGGCAAAGGAGCAGTAGGAATAGGAACAGGTGGTGGGACAAACGTAGGATTAACAACGGGCTGACCAGCAGCCGCCGGAACAACAGGAGGGACAACAGGAGGAAGTACTGGCGGAACCACAGGAGGAACTACAGGGGCTGTAGCACCCTGTGCATAAGGAGGTGGCGATTTCATCAAATACGCTAACAGGGGATCCTCCTTTGAATCCTCTTCTTTCTTATCAAGACTAGCTGGTAAAACCGGATAACATTTGTCTATCCTCATGTGATGTAGTCTAGTGGAAACTTCTATTTCTTTCTCTTCTTTATCTCGCTGACATTGTTGTACAACTTGCATTATCGGAACGAACCCTTCTCTTCGATCCTTTTTAAGCTGTTTGATTTCTTTCTGCTTGGCCTCTTTACGCCACAACCGAAAGGAATCAAACATAGCTGGCCTAGCTTTCCTTTTAAACAACTTAGCTTCTAGATTATCTAAATTGGTAAGGTCGAAACTTCCATGTGGTGGCCAACTAAGGACACCATCTTTTTTCGTGTAACGGATCCAATATTCATTATATATAATAGGGCCCACACCATGTCGACTATAGAGCTCATATATCGGAGTTCCAACTGGGGGTATCGAACACGAATCCTCCAACCGGGAATCCTTGTTGCAACATTTTAAGAAACCAAGAAAACCACTATGGCTAGGTATCGTGCACACTAACCTAGTATCAAACTTCAAGAGTTACCGAAGCACTAATTCTTCGTGAAAGACAAAACCCTCGGTTTTTGGCAATTGCAACTGTCAAATAAAAACTAAGAACCAACAACTAAGAACCACAAATGCAATGGAACCATGCATACAACAAAGCTTCAAAAAGCTCAACAACAACTAAGGACTGGGAGCGACCCACAAATACTTAACTGAGGACTTCAATGGCGTCACCAGGAAGGCCCGTCTATCGTCTCGCTGTACGAAAGGTCTACGCCAGGCGTCGAAAACAGGTCGACAGTCAGGGCATCGGTCCGTCGCAGCCGTCAGGAGGCGGGAATCTTCGCGGGAAAAATCTTCGGACCACTTGTTTCGACAACAGGATCGATGAAGCGGGGTGCACCTTTTCCTCGGATATTTCACACGAAGTTCCTCACAATCGTCAGGCTTTGGACTGGTACCGCCGATGTCGCCCCACGTTGGGCGCCAACTGAAGGACTGGACTATTTAAGGCCCAGCGGTGCCAGGGAACAACACCTAAAACCTTCGTGGGATACCTGTTCTGGCGCACTAAAGACAGAGACACGGGAGACTTCCTTCGGCGTCAAAGATCAGCGTTTATTACTGCAGGGAGGCAAAAGTCACGAGAAGTACAACAACGTGTAGTTCTGAGAGTCTGCTTCAAATTGCATATGTGAGTCGCTCTCTTTTATACAAGATTTTACCATTGCACAAACATGTGAACAAAAGGTTACAACCCAGTTCCCACAAGAAGACTTCAAAAGGGTCGCTTTCATGTATTCAGAACCCCGGAACATAATTACATTAACATCACCAGTTCCAACTGTAAAAGCACATCTTCCCACCATTAGGTACATTCCACTTGAGTTGTAAATAAGCTAGAGGAAAAGAGAAGAACAGCTGCAAGGAAGTCAGACAGCAGGGAAGAGATAGCGCGAGGTTAATATTGGATGCGTAATCGTAGCTTAAAAGGGGGTTTGATCCCAGCATGTGCGAGGCTGAAACAATAGACCGGCACGGCAGAATCACCTTCGAGCGGAGGCAATTGCCTTAGCAGTGTCCTTCCCCTAGTCATAAAAGACGCATGAAAGGAATATGCTTCTTCCGTAAAGCTTGGGAACTAAAAGGTCACGATGCGGACAGTTGCCTGTTCGCTGACTACGCGAGGGCAAGAAACAAAATGGATGCCGTATCTAAAATGGAACCCAAGGGTTCAGATGTAGAAACACGTAAATAAGGCGAACCATGCCAGGTAGTGTAGTGAAAACGCGTACACTTACTGAACACGTCATTTACGGTTCATAGATACCTTACTTGCCCATATTCGTTCATGCCCGGAACACCGTAACGATTCTCACAGAACCTCAATCCTTTTGAGGTCCTTCAGATGGACTACATCCAACTAGAAAGATGCCAAAACCTGAAGTATGTATTAGTCATTGTGTGTGCTTTCAGCAAATGGGTAGAAGCCTATCCAACCCGTGATAACACTGCCATGACCACTGCCAAGGTACTGCTGAAAGAGTTTTTCCCTCGTTCCGCTCTTTGTCGAATTCTATGGAGCGACAACGGTCCCCACTTCATAGCTGAAGTTATCCAACTAATCTTGAAAGGGTTGGGTGTAAAACAGAGGTTTCATGCAGTTTTTCACCCCCAATCTGCTGGCTTAGTTGAGCGCCACAACGCCACACTGAAACTAAAACTGTCGAAGATAGTGGCCACCACAGGACTTAAATGGCCAGATGCCCTCCCACTGGCATTGCTATCGATGCGTTCCACTCCCACTAAGCACCATTTGACCCCCTACGAGGTTGTATTTGGGCGACCGATGAACCTCTGGACTGCCCCTAAACCGACCTCCGTTCACGACGTCCCAGACGTCCTACTATCTGATTACTTGTGCAAATTGACTAAAACATTGTCTGTCATTCATCAGCAGGTGCAGCAGGCCATCCCCGATGCTTCCAGGGGTCCGGGTCACGATATCCAACCGGGAGATTATGTGCTGATCCGGAATTTCCAACGAACAAAGAGTCAGAAACCCCGGTGGACGGGCCCCTGGCAAGTACTGATTACCACCCGAACGGCTCTTCGAGTGGAGGGGAAGCGACACTGGCTGCACGCGCACCACTGTAAGAAGGTCTCCTCGACCCTGACCACAACAGAAAACGTCAGCACCCAAGAAGAACTGCTGAACAAAGACCGGCCATCATTGAACTGTTATCCTGATATCGAGGCACTCGAACTTGCAAAATTCTCTGATCCCACTGTACCATCCAGGGAAGGGTATTTCCTGCGTCGAAAGGAGGGAGCTTCGGCTAAGTAGACCACAGACTAAGTTGAATCTCAGAACGGTAGCCTAAACACAACCAAGGGCTACCCGAAGAGAGGCTAAACGAAGTCAGCGGTTCTGCCCACTACCGAGCACCTTGAAGATGATGGAAGCGCCAGATAAGAAGACGACGGAATCAACAGGAAATACCCGTTATCGAAATCCAAAGACTGACAGTATACACAAATCGAAGACAATTGTTCTTTTCATTGTCCTCCTCTTTTGCCTCCTCCTCATGACTTCCTTCTGGATCATGGAAGAGAGCGCACCCGCTCATCAGATATTGCTGACCACTGCACCGCCAACTACTACGAAGGAACATCACCTGATCTCCCTCTCGCCTCAGCTCCGAGAAAGGCGTAAGGAGTTCTGGAACAATTCCTTCGTGCAACTGTTGCACCAACACAACCTTGCCGCCAACGCCACAAACTGCTGGATCTGCGGGTTACTCCCGCATGCCACCGGACACTCCATCCCTTTCATCCCTTCCCCTTTCTCAGTTCACGGTTCTTGCCTTGCCTGGTTGACCCTCTTGCAAGAGAGCTATAGGGACAACGCCACTTCTGGTCAAACCGTGTCGCACTTCTACCACGGGTTCTGGCTGAACAAAACCGGAAGGACTTCTGCTCCCTTTTGTCCTTTGACCTCTGGCTCCTCCTTCCAGATGGACATCCCTGCCAAGGAGCGAGTCGAAATGCAGGTGTTCCATAATCCAGCCAGACCCACCTTCTCCTACTTACGGAAACGAACTGCTGCCACTCTGACGGTGGCTCTGTCTGTTATCAATGTCACGGGCCTCGTGTGCCTCGAAGGCTTGGGAACACAGCCGGTGGGTCACAGTTCCTGCCACATCACCAGAACATTGGACGCCATCGATCCCCCCTCCTTTGTTGCTTCTCCGAATATGTACTTTGTTTGCGGCACCAAAGCTTACACTTGGCTTCCAAAAAGTTGGGGGGGTACCTGCTACGTCGCCTTCGTTCTCCGTCCAACGTACGTGGTCCCAGCAAACCACCACAGACAGAAGCGCGCAAAAGACATTGAACAAGCCGACTCCACTGGAGCACAGTTCCTGGATGCAGTGAAGGGGCTGGTTCCTCTGTGGGGCCCAATGGCAAACAGCCGCGCCATCCGCCACCTGACCCAGGCAGTAGAAACGACCATGAACATCACGGCTGGCATCCTCACTAACAATACAGCCGAACTTCAGGCAGTCCGCCTGGTGGCTCTTCAGAACCGCCTTGTTCTAGATGTGGTTCTAGCTGACCGAGGAGGAGCATGCCGCATCATTGGGTCCAGCTGTTGCACCTACGTGCCAGATAACTCGCCCTCAGTCTACAAAGCAATCGAACACCTCCACAGACTTTCCTCAGAGGTTCACCAGGAACAGGAAGGATGGTCGCTTGGAAGCTGGTTTTGGGGCACTTTGAAGGACTGGGGATGGAGGTTATTCACATATATATTGATACCGGTCGTGATACTGTGTGGGTGTTGCCTAGGTATTCAATGTTTGCCACCTCTGTGTTCGCTCATTGCTAACTGCATGTGCCCTAAGACTTCGGACTTCAAAACTGAACACATGAAAGCATTGTATGACCTCGAAATAAGAAATATAATGGAGATTGACGTAAATTGACAAGCTGGCTAGATATGTTGAAAAAGGAGGACTGTTAAAATCTAGATCGTGGCGTAAACATTATCGGCGCCATCTTGCCTCCTTTCGGATCCATGCGTGCGCGTAAGCAGCAGCCATTTTGAATGCCATGACCCCTCTGCCTACTGCCGATAGCCAGCGCGTCTCACCCCCTCACACCCCGGCTTCGCAAGCACCCCCCCCCTTCGACAGCTCCCGGTCTCTCCTGCTTGGCCCTAAACGCACCTCCAGCACGACCCTGCCTCCGAGCCACATCCCGCGCTGAACCCCCCACACCCTTTCATCTCATTCATAAAACAGGCCCTTTGATAACCTCTTCCTCCTTGCCCGATTGTTCGGCCCGACCCCAGGCCATCACTTAGCCCAACAGATGCGGTTTATTGCCTCTACAGTAGGACCTCGCCTCACTTCAAAGGAGCGGGGATTAATCAATGCCCTCACACCCCTAGATCTGATCGATTACCCGCATTTCTGTTCCCAGCGGAATACCCCGCTGCGCGATAGCCATCATGCTGAGATTAGGGGTGGGGACTCCTACTGTAGATATGTGTGGGAGCGGACCTGAACCGGGGATTCCAAAGACGCCTTTCTCCGTACTTCAAAGCATTACTAAGAATGTGTTGCATGTAATAAAGTAATAAACCAGTGTATAAGAGGCCAGGCCTCAGATGTTGAGAGAGCACCTCGAGAAGATACCCTGTTGTCTGATTTGACGTGTTCTGTTCCGTCGGAAATAAACTCCTGTTTCCTGCCTTCCAATCTCCAGCGCCTGCCTCTTTATTTGGTAACTCGTAAGTTGGGTGAGAAGCGGCTAACGCCGGGCAAACCTAGAAAAGGGGTAAAACGACCTGATCTGCCTGAACCCTTTTTCATCATGTATCCTCGCATACATTTGTGACCGTAAATTTGGGATTCCCATGATACTATTTTAAAATCACACAGTGGGGTCTGTCCTATCTGCAAATAACTATCATTCACTGGGTATAATTGGACTGTTCAGTAGTCCAGTCTAATGTCCCCAATCCACCATCATATGGCGACTGAACACATTTATTGAAGGTGACTCTCAAGGGTCCCGCCTGCCCACAGGTAACTCACGACTGAGGCTTTAATTGAGTCAAGAACGACAGTTAGGAGAGAATGGAGATAGTGCTGGAGATAGTGCCGGAGATAGCACTAGAATTTTGCGCCAAGCCGCCATGTTTGCTCTGATTCTTTGTGTCAGCCGACCGAGTTACAGGCCCAGCTCACCTGTGGTTTCCTAGAGACGTGCATGCCCACATATTTAAATGCAGCTGTCTCGCTTTGTAGTATCATAGCACTTCAACAGCATGCTTCAACCTCAAGCCTTAGTTGAATTAGTGAGGATTTTCCCCAATTGCATATGCATTAGTTGAATGATAGCTCATTCTGGCTGCGGCACCTATAGCAGGGCATTGTCTTCATACAGTGTGATTCGATCTTTCTGTTGTTCTGGCCATATAGGCCCCGAATTTGAACATCCTGGTTTGCCAGTTCTACCAGAGGCTCCATGACTAGGGCAAATAGAAGGGGTCACGCCTATCTGCTATCCCTTTGCATGGGGAAGAGTTAATTCTGTACTTTTATAACCCTGATCGCCCCACTTTTTTGTATTATGTAATCTATCTTGAATGTATCTGTAATTTGTTAATTTGTAACTTTCACCAAATGTCCCTAAAGTCATGTTACCTACTTCTATGGTACTTTTAATTTCTAATGTCACTTACTTTTGCTCTATTGTAAAGTGCTCTGACACCTCTGGGAAAAGTTTGCACTATATAAAAATGCAAATAAATAAGGAGGGGGAATCTGTAAAGTCCTTTTGGAACAATGTGAGCCTATGTTCTTGAGAATGCACCCTCACCCCACTGGCAAACTTCCTAAGTAAAGTCCCTGATCCAGAATTATGTCTGGTCAACCAGGAGTTGTGTGACACATTGTCTCTTGGACTGAGGAAGTTGCTGAGACACTGCACTATTATTGCTGTTTATAGAGTTTCTCCTGATTTGCTAATTGGTGTTGGTGCTCTGGCTGGGTATGAGAGAAAGGACAGGGCCCCACCAGAGTGACTTGCACTATATTTAGGGAGAGCTTACTTGCCAGCGGATTCCAGGTCCCTGCAATTTTGTCAGTGTTTGCCAGAGTGCCTTACGGTGTGGACAGCCTATGGCACAATGGCTATAGTCTTCATGACACTCTATATTGCTGCTAAAGGTTCTTTTTTTTTCTTCAATCTTGCCCACCCGTTTTTCATTGAAGACAAATTCCGCCCAGATGGAGGAGTGATCCGAGATACCCCTTGCTATATGCCGAACCTCTCTGGCACAGCTGATCTGGGGCGCAGGCTCCAGAAGGTAATCGATATGGGAGAGACTGTTGTGTGCTCCGAAATTAAAAGTATATTGACTAGTTGTGAGGTGAAATACCCGCCAGACATCCGATAGCCCAGCGCTTCCATAAACTCCAAGAGCCATCTCTGCGAGGAACCAATGTCACGCGGGGGATAATGGTATGTCCTGCCCTACACCACTGAGTTAAAGTCTCCCCCCGCTATGAGATGACCATCCGGGATCGACAGAAGTATTGTCCCTAAGTCCTTATAGGTATGGCTCTGTAGGCCCGGCGGGACGTATAGTCATCAGCAACAGTGTCCTGCCCTCCCACTGCCCTGATATGGCCGCGTACCTACCCAAGTCGTCCGTCCATGTGTGTTGTAGTGAGAGTGGGAAAGAGTTTTTGAGCAGGAGTCACACACCTCTGGAGCCAGAGGTAAACCCTGAGTCCGCCATCAGCTTATACCCCCATCTATTCATGGCCTGGCAAGAATTACCAACGAGATGTGTCTCCCGTAGGAATACTATGTCCGAAGAATGCAGCTGCTACGGTCTCTTGATGCCACCCCCTTCCAACAAGGCTGTATGGGTGAGTGGGTTTACACTGCCTGCAGTAGAGCGGGGGGTGATGGTGGTACGAAGAGCGCAAAATTGCTCTGTTCTAACATTGATGCACATACGTTTTCCTTATTCCAGATTCGTTGCTTGTCTGGGAGTGGCAGTTCACAGGACTGGAGCACTTTTTATTTCAGCACAAAAAAACAAGCATTTGCAATGCAATAGGTCTCGCATTAATGATTGTTTGAGGTATTGGCGTTGCAAATAATATTACAACCCAAACAGCTCATAATTTCAGTAATGCGAGACCTAGTGCATTGCAAATGCTTGCGCGTGGTTAGCCAGGAACCTGCATTGTATGTCTCAGTGCAGTACCGCAAGCTGCTCTTAGAGGCCCCTAGTGAGCAAGGCACTAACATTGTATGTCTCGGTGCAGTACTGCAAGTTGCTCCTACTGGTCCCTAGTGAGCAAGGCACCATCACTGCATGTCTCTGTGCAGTACCTCAAACTGCTCCTAGGGGTCCCTAGTGAGCAAGTCACCAGCACTGCATGTCTATGTGCAGTACCACAAGCTGCTCCTAGAGGTCCCTAGTGAGCAAGGCACCAGCCCTGCAGGTCTAGGTGCAGTACCGCAAACTGCTCCTAGAGGTCCCTAGTGAGCAAGGCACATCTTTTGTTCACATATGGTACTACACCCTGCAGAAGATATGGTAAATCCACCCTACCCCTAATGCATTGCATGCAAGACCATACTACGAGTACATTCAAATAGCTATGTCCATATATATACAATTAGTAGCTTTGAAATGTGACAAAATAATTATTACATTAATTTCGGATTAGGTTGTACTCTGTGTGGAGCTGATGAAGGTCTCATATAAATGTGAGATGTTCTAGTGAGCGACGTAACCACTGCCAGCCTAGCTTAGGACCAAGTGTGTCTTATCTGTAGCCTTTTAAGAACATAGTGCCTTGAGGCTTTAATAAAAACCTATTACAAGCCACAGGGGCAGCCCAGGACACCTGAACCAGGGGCAGTCAGTGTATAGTCCTAACAGTGGTTCAAGAAGCAAAATTACAATACTCACAAACAATTCCAAATCACAAACAAAACAAATTATAAGTGAACAAACTAAATACAAAAGCTAGATAGAGAGAGAGAGAAGAGAAGGTAAACCCATATGCAAAATAATTCTAGAAAAATATGACCAATTTATTACATTTTATGAATACTAAAACAATTAAGACAGTGACGCTCAATACAATGTGCTGGTACAATGACAGTGTATATTACAAACCAGACAAGTGGCAAACGAAAAAATACACGTCACAGGGAGGGAACAACATAAAACAAAAGAATGTGTCCTTCATTAGTTTTATGGCCACATCTACGTCGATGGCGTTTTGACCTCTGTAGAATTACACGGTCACGACCAGGACTGGAAAGTCAATTGAGTGTCCAAAAATTATATTTCAGAGAACAGTCCAATCCTATATTACTTGCATGGGTTGAAATGGTGTTCCAAAGCTTACATTAAAATGAGAGATGGGCGCTCGTGATGTAAAACCGTCCAACGGTATAGTAACTTTCAAACTGGCTGTATCTATCCATACAATTTAGCAGATCATGCCATGAAACAGGTGAATAAATCATTGATGTACTTCAACGCCACAATGGGTGAAAAACGTCCCTGCTGCTGCAGCAAAATCAGGAAGCCCTAGGCAGTAACAACACATGTAACATGGGGTTGTCCTCCTGTGAGGTTACAAGAAGAGACAAGACAGTACTAAGGAGGATCTATTAAGCCTATTGACCAATGAAAACCCACCATTTACAAAGGACAGAACCCAATTAAAAAGACGGGCGGAAAGTGGGTGGAGCGTTATGCCCAAATCCTGAATACTGCATGTTTCGAAGAGACAGCACAAGCGTTGCTTTGGCGAGACGTAAAAAGCCCTTAAGCCGTAATGGATGTGAGGTCACATCTGTGGTTAGGATTCACATAGCAGTTATTTTCTGTATTCTTGGCCCCGCCATCATCCACAGGCCATAGCAAGTGTGCAACGACTGCTGTGCTAAGAGGACTTTATCCCCGCTACTTCTGCCCCCACCAGCTGCTGGAAGCTGACTGGGCTGGGCTGGGCTGGGGCGGCCAGCTGTAAGTGTTTCTCATGTCTTCCAAACTACATTCAAACAGGACAGACCTCTTCATTTCTCATTTGTTTACTACAGTTCAGCACAACGCCGCTCTTCTTAACACTTTCTATAACTAAATTGGGCACTAACATGGACGCACAAAGTGTTGTAGTGGGATTCAGTTTCCATTTAAAATCATAGTGTGCATTAGACTGTTGCCTAAAGTGATGCAAAGTAGTGCTCTGCGCTACTTTGAATCAAGGGAGCATTCATGAGTGGTACATGGGAATTTTTATGCAACCACCTATATGGATTGTGATGCATATCTGAATCTACAAACATTTGTAGTTTGGGATTTGCACCCAAAAAGTATGCCTCCTGACTAAGCCTGGGCGTAGTATGCGTAGCAGCACTACACATAGCTTCACGTAGTAGATTTGGTGCTGTTTAGTTCTCGTCTACGCAGAGCGCATGCGCTGCATAGGAAAAAGACCTTAAGCAATCGCTTCGGTTTTTGTCCCAAAAACGTGCACGAGTTCCATTGCCTTCAATGGCAATGCGTGCACGTTTGGCGATTCCCTTGTGGGAGCGAGCTTTACACCATATGTTTGTAATTAACTTACAAACACATGGTGCCCCTGGCTCGCTCCCGCAAGGGAAACCCTTTGTGTGCTGTCGGCCGACTTTTAGCTCGAGGCGCGCACGCTTGTTTTCCAAGTCTTCGGTGCCCTGTCCTGTTCACCAATTTGTGCTATAAGAATGGAACTGGTTGACTGGAGGCTTTCCCAAGCAATGCCCCGTGATTAAAGTACATTTTACCTTTCGCAAGTCACAGAGTTGCAACTGAAAAATTAGCAAGTGAAACTGAAAAATTAGCAAGCAGTGAGAAAGGTGATGATTTTGGGATCCTCCCTAACCTTGGGGGAGTACCAAACAGATGGTGGTGATCCCATCCCCAAGCACAGTTATTGGCAAAAAAACATTCCCAACCAAAGGCCCTGCTAAGCATTATGGGATGAGATTAGCAGTGGGCAGTGAATATTATATAGTATTCAATATCAAAATAATTCTACAAAGAGCTGCAGTTCAACTGGTGGTTACTAGATGTCCCTCACAAGTCAAATGCAAATGCTTGATGAAAAGGTTTCAATGGTTTTGCATTTGACTCGTGGGGGACATCTAGTAACGACTAGTGGAACTGCAGCTTGATGTAAGATTAATTTCAATGCTTTGCATTTGACTTGTGAGGGACATCTAGTAACAACTAGGTGAACGGCAGCTCTTTTTAGAATTATTTAGATATTGGATACTATAATATTCACTGCCCACTGCTAATCTCGTCCCATAATGCTTTGCAGGGCCTTTGGTTGGGATCGTTTTTTTGCCAATAACTGTGCTTGGGGTGGTCCTAAGAGGATGGGACCACCAATGAAGTTCAACAAAATGTGCTTTTTGTTTATGCACTTTGTCTTCAAGAGATCTTCTTGATCCTCCCCCTAGGTTAGGGGGGACCCCAAAATCATCAGCTCTCATTGCCTAATGTTTTAATTGTAAAAGTTCACTCTTGTGAATTGGTTATATGCTTTTAAACATGTAAAATCACTTTTCAAAGCATCTGAGGATATTGTTGGTTTAGCTGCTACGCGTGATTAAGCACAGTTTTGGTACTGTACTACGTGCAATTTGCAAAGTGTGAATTAGTACAAACTTTGCATGCTCTGTTAGCGTAGCGTAGTATTATGCCCAGGGTTACTCCTGACTATGGAGCAACTTTTAAAAGTATGCACACATTTTCAACTTTGCATGCCTGCTGCATTGTACATCACACATACAATGTGGGAAAAGTATTAAAGTATAGTTTTTATGTTGGAGGGGGTTCCCCTCCAGTACAAAACTGAAGGCACATAGCACACTAAAGTGCTCCACCCTCTAGGGGAGAGAAAAACAACACCATATCTTAGTAGATTTGGTGCTGTTTAGTTCTCGTCTACGCAGCGCGCATGCGCTGCATAGGAAAAAGACCTTAAGCAATCGCTTCGGTTTTTGTCCCAAAAACGTGCACGAGTTCCATTGCCTTCAATGGCAATGCGTGCACGTTTGACGATTCCCTTGTGGGAGCGAGCTTTACACCATATGTTTGTAATTAACTTACAAACACATGGTGCCCCTGGCTCGCTCCCGCAAGGGAAACTTTGTGTGCTGTCGGCCGACTTTTAGCTCGAGGCGCGCACGCTTGTTTTCCAAGTCTTCGGTGCCCTGTCCTTTTCCCCAATTTGTGCTACAAGAATGGAAGCTGGTTGACTGGAGGCTTTCCCAAGCAATGCCCCCTGATTGAAGTACATTTTACCTTTTGCAAGTCACAGAGTTGCATACTGGGTCACGCAACGTCCAGCAGTAGTATCAAATGTGATTAGTATTGTATTGTACCTTTGAAAACTACCGGCTGCCATAAAAAACATCTTTAAACATACCAGAGGTTTTAAAATACCCACTGTTAGTCCAGTTCATAGTTTTCCAAGTCTTCGGTGCCCTTTCCTTTTCCCCGATTTGTGCTACAAGAATGAAAGCTGGTTGAATGGAGGCTTTCTCAAGCCTTGCCCCATGATTAAAGTACATTTCACCATTCGCAAGTCACAGAGTTACATACTGAGTCACGCAACGTTCAGCAGTAGTACCAAATGTGATTAGTATTGTACCTTTGAAAACTACCGGCGGCCATAAAAAAACATCTTTAAACATACCAGAGGTTTTGAAATACCCATTGTTAGTCCAATTCAAAGAAAGGTCAAACACTACTAGTAAAGCTCAATACTATACACATGCTCTGGGCGTGTTAGCTTTTATGGGACCTTCCATTTTAATATAGGTTATTTACAATGCTTAGCAATGTCTGACATGTTGTATGAAGCGCTATATAGAAAACAAGTTATTTATTATTATGATCAAATGGATATGAGGACAGACCCCAACCTGAAAAATATCCAGGTACATCTCTTTAGCTCAGCATAGGTCACTCAAAATCTGATCTTCAGCACATAAATCAAATGTTGTCTTATTAGGAAGAATAATATGAATGGCAGTCTCGCCGGCCTGGAGAGATAAGTAGCATCTTTTAAGGAGACCCAAGAGCTCTACAAGCTCCAGAGGGGCAGCTTCTTATTTTTGTATTCTTGGTCTTGTATTCTTTATATATTCCTCAACTCATAATATGGATCTTGCGAAGGCTAGACATTGTAGTCACTTACTTCCAAGGACAAGCATTAGCAAAGTGACCAGGTCTTACCTTTGCAGTGTATTAGCTAAACTATTAGCTTTGCCAATGCTCGATTCAGATGCTGAATAAACAAGCATTGGCATAGCCAATAGGTCTCGCTATTGGGACCTTATAAGTGTTCAGTTATCCAGCATAATATCCTGGGTGCAACAACATCAACTGTTGCATGGCTAAACACCTACAAGGTCCCAAAGGTGAGACCTATTGGCTATGCCAGTGCTTGTTTTCTCTTGCTCTTTGCGCAACTCAGCATTTTGGTTGCACTGGTTTGCCCCAAAACGTACTAAATCTGCCCCTTAATGTGTCCAATAAGCTGGTGTGAAGGCAGCATTGGGGATGAAACCTGCTATTATAATGTCCCATCCAATCAACCACTACCAAGCAGGGGTGCACTGCAACACTCTTACTGGAATAAAATTGGCATCAATTAAAACACATAGGCAGTGATATGCATGGCGTATTTTCCTTTCCAAAGAAAAAAGTATATGCACTTGGAACTGAATGACATTACAACACCAATATTGCAAGTAGTCCTATAAGACTCTAATTACCGCAGGGCTTGGGTTTGAATTCTAGCGGAGGGCAGTGCATCTCAGCCTTTAACCCTTGCTGTTAAACTGTTCAATTGTCGGTAGCGAGCGCTATGCAGGACAAAAATACACATTTCTTCAATGAAAAACTAGATTTCAAGAAAAGTTAAGGCTACAAATCGTAACATATTACAACACCTACATAAAAAGTACTGAAACTCACCAGTTAAACTGCTTTTTATTAAATCATGGCCCTGAACACACATCTTAACTTTTCCTCATTAAATGCATAGTGTCATGTCTTATGGAGTAATGCTCATTCTGAATGAGTGAAGGATTTTGTTGTGCTTTATTCAAAAAGCTCCTTCACTGATGCACTGCAAAATATTTGAGATATTGCGATATATATTGGAAATCTAATAGTCTACACAATTATATTCTTTTGCCTCCAAAGTGATCCTTTGCTACAGGGGCGCTTGACAGCCGGTGCTCTGCTTTGGGACCGGATCCAGGTCCAAATTCAATTTTTAACAAAGGATGCAGCACTCCAAAATGGTTTTAGCTTATTTTATTGATAAGCTCTCCCCCCCACCAAAGCGTTTAAGCCCCAACAGGCTTTTTTCACGGTTAGTAAGTCCTTCTTTACATTACACTTGTATACCTACATCTGCCTTTAAGTGGCATTGTGGGATATGTAGTGTAACACAGTTTCAAACACCTTTACACTTATTTACAGAAAGACAGTTGCGCCTTTTGTCATTATTATATACATCCTTATGTTACTTTGTGTATTTTGTTAACTTCTGGTTTAGTACCCAGCAACATTTCATATCTGTATGAGGCTATTGTCAATATATCATATATTGGAAATGTAATACTCTAAACAATTATATTCTTAAGTACCAATTAAAACTTTTCAGTAAGTGAAGTTTAGTGACTCAGTGACTATGTCTAGATTGTGTAGTGTACATTCCAGGTTGACTATTTATCCTTTTCCATCCATGTTTATCAGAAGATATCTGTGTGCAATAGGTAGAGTACTGGTGACAGCAATGGGAACCGGTAACATGCCTTTTTTGCGTCACTAGGGGGGTGCGGGGGGTGCGGACCGCACCGGGTGACACCGTCACTTGGGGTGACACCGTGACACCGACCAAAATGCAAAATAATGGGCCCCCACCGCCCCGCGTACCAGCCTGCACGGCCCTTAACTAGGACATTTTTCATGAAATACACACTTCCTTCCTCCGGCACTGCTCAACGCCTGGCCGAACCCTTGCAGTTACTTTAGTGCATCAGAAATACGCTTTTAAGTGTGGGTGGGATGGGACCTGAGTCTATAGGTCACAGGTGAAGGGCATGCTACGAAGCACCATGAGAGTATACTGCGGCGGTAGGTTGGAAAATATAACAACGAGGGCTGCGTTTCCGAAGACATTAAAATGATACGAGAAGGGATTCTTGTCAAGAAAAGAACGTTGCCTTGACTTTAAAACAAAAGTCAAAGCGTTGTTTTTAATTATGAACGTGCGCCGACATGCATCATTCTCTAATAATAATTAATTCTAAATAGACGTAAAGATTACATTGCTCGTGGTTTTTTTGAGAAATAGGTAAACTTCCGTTGTACATTTCAAGGTGATTATGTCTTGTCTGAGCCAGTCAAGATTGCCGCTGCATTCCCCTGAAGAAATGCCACCGGCGTCTCTTGTCCGTTTACAATGTCTACACCTGCTCTCTCTAGTGGCCCTATTAGTTCTGTGACGCCATAACTAGGATTATTTTTTCCTCCACATATTATATTTTGGACACAAGTGTGAGTTCAACTGGTGTGTACCGGGGCCTGCAACCTGTAGCTCGTGTTGGTTGTCACGCAAGCCATTGCTCGGTCGCCCAAGGGGCGTGCCCTCGGCTCCCATGATGCTGCGCCGCGCCAGAGCAGAGGCACCTCCGGTGTTTGAAAGTGGAGGGGGGAAATGGTGGCGTGACCTGCGGCCGGCGGTGAGCCAGTGGAGGCCGAGACGAGAGCGGGTGAGGAGACTCAACAGCATCAGGACCGTACTAGGCCGCAGCCCGTGAGTCCCCATCCGTTGGGTGAGTGCAAGCCCACGATGGAGTTCCTAAGTAGGGTCAGTGGGAGTAGAGCAGTGAGGGTAACTAGTCTAGATATCCTAAAAGGCCGGGGGTGGAGACATGGTTTTAATGTGGACCGGAGGTTTAAAGTCAATGGCTTTTAGCAGCCAGCTCCAAGTACAACCCCCAACTCCAGACGATGGGAGGGTGCTGGAGTGGCCTGCTCCTCATACTCCTGTGCCAGAGCTGGGCCCCTGGGGGCCAAGGAGCGGAACCAGCAGCAGCGGGGCCCACGGCCGAGACACAGCTCAGGAGAGGAGACTCGCTGGACGGAGGACGAGATCGAGCACATCCTGGGGCGGGTGAGTCCTGCAGGGGGCGTTGTGGTTTAAGATGGGGTTTCTGTAGGTATTGGGGCCGAATGGATGGAGGGCTGGGGGTTCTGCGGCATTAGCAGAGCTTTGGAGGGGACCGTGACACCGGAAAAAAGCTGAAAACGCCCAAGAACTTCAGGTTTCTGTAGGTGGTTAGTTCTGAAAACCAACTTATAGTTCTTGAGGTCTCTGAGTCCTGGTGCAGTTTATTTGATTCCTACTCCTGGTGCATGTCCTTTAATTCCTAGTTCTGGAGCAGGTTCTTTGATCTCGAGTCCTGGTGCAGGTTCTTTGATGCTGAGTCCTGGTGCAGGTTCTTTGATGCTGAGTCCTGGTGCAGGTTCTTTGATGCTGAGTCCTGGTGCAGGTTCTTTGATGCTGAGTCCTGGTGCAGGTGCTTTGATGCTGAGTCCTGGTGCAGGTTCTTTGATGCTGAGTCCTGGTGCAGGTTCTTTGATGCTGAGTCCTGGTGCAGGTTCTTTGATGCTGAGTCCTGGTGCAGGTTCTTTGATGCTGAGTCCTGGTGCAGGTTCTTTGATCTCGAGTCCTGGTGCAGGTTCTTTGATGCTGAGTCCTGGTGCAGGTTCTTTGATGCTGAGTCCTGGTGCAGGTTCTTTGATGCTGAGTCCTGGTGCAGGTTCTTTGATGCTGAGTCCTGGTGCAGGTTCTTTGATGCTGAGTCCTGGTGCAGGTTCTTTGATGCTGAGTCCTGGTGCAGGTTCTTTGATCTCGAGTCCTGGTGCAGGTGCTTTGATGCCGAGTCCTGGTGCAGGTTCTTTGATGCTGAGTCCTGGTGCAGGTTCTTTGATGCTGAGTCCTGGTGCAGGTTCTTTGATCTCGAGTCCTGGTGCAGGTTCTTTGATCTCGAGTCCTGGTGCAGGTTCTTTGATGCTGAGTCCTGGTGCAGGTTCTTTGATGCTGAGTCCTGGTGCAGGTTCTTTGATGCTGAGTCCTGGTGCAGGTTCTTTGATGCTGAGTCCTGGTGCAGGTTCTTTGATGCTGAGTCCTGGTGCAGGTTTTTTGATGCTGAGTCCTGGTGCAGGTTCTTTGATCTCGAGTCCTGGTGCAGGTTCTTTGATGCTGAGTCCTGGTGCAGGTTCTTTGATGCTGAGTCCTGGTGCAGGTTCTTTGATGCTGAGTCCTGGTGCAGGTTCTTTGATGCTGAGTCCTGGTGCAGGTTCTTTGATGCTGAGTCCTGGTGCAGGTTCTTTGATGCTGAGTCCTGGTGCAGGTTCTTTGATGCTGAGTCCTGGTGCAGGTTCTTTGATGCTGAGTCCTGGTGCAGGTTCTTTGATGCTGAGTCCTGGTGCAGGTTCTTTGATGCTGAGTCCTGGTGCAGGTTCTTTGATGCTGAGTCCTGGTGCAGGTTTTTTGATGCTGAGTCCTGGTGCAGGTTCTTTGATCTCGAGTCCTGGTGCAGGTTCTTTGATGCTGAGTCCTGGTGCAGGTTCTTTGATGCTGAGTCCTGGTGCAGGTTCTTTGATGCTGAGTCCTGGTGCAGGTTCTTTGATGCTGAGTCCTGGTGCAGGTTCTTTGATGCTGAGTCCTGGTGCAGGTTCTTTGATGCTGAGTCCTGGTGCAGGTTCTTTGATGCTGAGTCCTGGTGCAGGTTCTTTGATGCTGAGTCCTGGTGCAGGTTCTTTGATGCTGAGTCCTGGTGCAGGTTCTTTGATGCTGAGTCCTGGTGCAGGTTCTTTGATGCTGAGTCCTGGTGCAGGTTCTTTGATGCTGAGTCCTGGTGCAGGTCCTATAATTCCAAGTTCTGGAGCAGGTTCTTTGATCTCGAGTCCTGGTGTAGGTTCTTTGATGCTGAGTCCTGGTGCAGGTGCTTTGATGCTGAGTCCTGGTGCAGGTTCTTTGATGCTGAGTCCTGGTGCAGGTTCTATAATTCCTAGTTCTGGAGCAGGTTCTTGATTCCTAGTCCTGGTGCATGTCCTTTAATTCCTAGTTCTGGAGCAGGTTCTTTGATCTCGAGTCCTGGTGTAGGTTCTTTGATGCTGAGTCCTGGTGCAGGTGCTTTGATGCTGAGTCCTGGTGCAGGTGCTTTGATGCTGAGTCCTGGTGCAGGTTCTTTGATGCTGAGTCCTGGTGCAGGTTCTTTGATGCTGAGTCCTGGTGCAGGTTCTTTGATGCTGAGTCCTGGTGCAGGTTCTTTGATGCTGAGTCCTGGTGCAGGTTCTTTGATGCTGAGTCCTGGTGCAGGTTCTTTGATGCTGAGTCCTGGTGCAGGTTCTTTGATGCTGAGTCCTGGTGCAGGTCCTTTAATTCCTAGTTCTGGAGCAGGTTCTTTGATCTCGAGTCCTGGTGCAGGTTCTTTGATCTCGAGTCCTGGTGCAGGTTCTTTGATCTCGAGTCCTGGTGCAGGTTCTTAGATGCTGAGTCCTGGTGCAGGTTCTTTGATGCTGAGTCCTGGTGCAGGTGCTTTGATGCTGAGTCCTGGTGCAGGTTCTTTGATGCTGAGTCCTGGTGCAGGTTCTTTGATGCTGAGTCCTGGTGCAGGTTCTTTGATGCTGAGTCCTGGTGCAGGTTCTTTGATGCTGAGTCCTGGTGCAGGTTCTTTGATGCTGAGTCCTGGTGCAGGTTCTTTGATGCTGGTGCAGGTTCTTTGATGCTGAGTCCTGGTGCAGGTTCTTTGATGCTGAGTCCTGGTGCAGGTCCTTTAATTTGTAGTTCTGGAGCAGGTTCTTTGATCTCGAGTCCTGGTGCAGGTTCTTTGATCTCGAGTCCTGGTGCAGGTTCTTTGATCTCGAGTCCTGGTGTAGGTTCTTTGATGCTGAGTCCTGGTGCAGGTTCTTTGATGCTGAGTCCTGGTGCAGGTTCTTTGATGCTGAGTCCTGGTGCAGGTTCTTTGATGCTGAGTCCTGGTGCAGGTGCTTTGATGCTGAGTCCTGGTGCAAGTTCTTTGATGCTGAGTCCTGGTGCAGGTCCTTTAATTCCTAGTTCTGGAGCAGGTTCTTTGATCTCGAGTCCTGGTGTAGGTTCTTTGATCTCGAGTCCTGGTGTAGGTTCTTTGATGCTGAGTCCTGGTGCAGGTGCTTTGATGCTGAGTCCTGGTGCAGGTTCTTTGATGCTGAGTCCTGGTGCACGTTCTTTAATTCCTAGTTCTGGAGCAGGTTCTTGATTCCTAGTCCTGGTGCATGTCCTTTAATTCCTAGTTCTGGAGCAGGTTCTTTGATCTCGAGTCCTGGTGTAGGTTCTTTGATGCTGAGTCCTGGTGCAGGTGCTTTGATGCTGAGTCCTGGTGCAGGTTCTTTGATGCTGAGTCCTGGTGCAGGTGCTTTGATGCTGAGTCCTGGTGCAGGTTCTTTGATGCTGAGTCCTGGTGCAGGTGCTTTGATGCTGAGTCCTGGTGCAGGTTCTTTGATGCTGAGTCCTGGTGCAGGTCCTTTAATTCCTAGTTCTGGAGCAGGTTCTTTGATCTCGAGTCCTGGTGTAGGTTCTTTGATGCTGAGTCCTGGTGCAGGTTCTTTGATGCTGAGTCCTGGTGCAGGTTCTTTAATTCCTAGTTCTGGAGCAGGTTCTTGATTCCTAGTCCTGGTGCATGTCCTTTAGTTCCTAGTTCTGGAGCAGGTTCTTTGATCTCGAGTCCTGGTGTAGGTTCTTTGATGCTGAGTCCTGGTGCAGGTGCTTTGATGCTGAGTCCTGGTGCAGGTGCTTTGATGCTGAGTCCTGGTGCAGGTTCTTTGATGCTGAGTCCTGGTGCAGGTTCTTTAATTCCTAGTTCTGGAGCAGGTTCTTGATTCCTAGTCCTGGTGCATGTCCTTTAATTCCTAGTTCTGGAGCAGGTTCTTTGATCTCAAGTCCTGGTGCAGGTGCTTTGATGCTGAGTCCTGGTGCAGGTTCTTTGATGCTGAGTCCTGGTGCAGGTGCTTTGATGCTGAGTCCTGGTGCAGGTTCTTTGATGCTGAGTCCTGGTGCAGGTTCTTTGATGCTGAGTCCTGGTGCAGGTTCTTTGATGCTGAGTCCTGGTGCAGGTTCTTTGATGCTGAGTCCTGGTGCAGGTTCTTTGATGCTGAGTCATGGTGCAGGTCCTTTAATTCCTAGTTCTGGAGCAGGTTCTTTGATCTCGAGTCCTGGTGTAGGTTCTTTGATGCTGAGTCCTGGTGTAGGTTCTTTGATGCTGAGTCCTGGTGCAGGTGCTTTGATGCTGAGTCCTGGTGCAGGTTCTTTGATGCCGAGTCCTGGTGCAGGTTCTTTGATGCCGAGTCCTGGTGCAGGTTCTTTGATGCCGAGTCCTGGTGCAGGTTCTTTGATGCCGAGTCCTGGTGCAGGTTCTTTGATGCCGAGTCCTGGTGCAGGTTCTTTGATGCCGAGTCCTGGTGCAGGTTCTTTGATGCCGAGTCCTGGTGCAGGTTCTTTGATGCCGAGTCCTGGTGCAGGTTCTTTGATGCCGAGTCCTGGTGCAGGTTCTTTGATGCTGAGTCCTGGTGCAGGTTCTTTGATGCTGAGTCCTGGTGCAGGTTCTTTGATGCTGAGTCCTGGTGCAGGTGCTTTGATGCTGAGTCCTGGTGCAGGTGCTTTGATGCTGAGTCCTGGTGCAGGTTCTTTGATGCTGAGTCCTGGTGCAGGTTCTTTGATGCTGAGTCCTGGTGCAGGTTCTTTGATGCTGAGTCCTGGTGCAGGTTCTTTGATGCTGAGTCCTGGTGCAGGTGCTTTGATGCTGAGTCCTGGTGCAGGTGCTTTGATGCTGAGTCCTGGTGCAGGTGCTTTGATGCTGAGTCCTGGTGCAGGTGCTTTGATGCTGAGTCCTGGTGCAGGTGCTTTGATGCTGAGTCCTGGTGCAGGTGCTTTGATGCTGAGTCCTGGTGCAGGTGCTTTGATGCTGAGTCCTGGTGCAGGTGCTTTGATGCTGAGTCCTGGTGCAGGTGCTTTGATGCTGAGTCCTGGTGCAGGTGCTTTGATGCTGAGTCCTGGTGCAGGTGCTTTGATGCTGAGTCCTGGTGCAGGTGCTTTGATGCTGAGTCCTGGTGCAGGTTCTTTGATGCTGAGTCCTGGTGCAGGTTCTTTGATGCTGAGTCCTGGTGCAGGTTCTTTGATGCTGAGTCCTGGTGCAGGTTCTTTGATGCTGAGTCCTGGTGCAGGTTCTTTGATGCTGAGTCCTGGTGCAGGTTCTTTGATGCTGAGTCCTGGTGCAGGTTCTTTAATTCCTAGTTCTGGAGCAGGTTCTTTGATCTCGAGTCCTGGTGTAGGTGCTTTGATGCTGAGTCCTGGTGCAGGTTCTTTGATGCTGAGTCCTGGTGCAGGTTCTTTGATGCTGAGTCCTGGTGCAGGTTCTTTAATTCCTAGTTCTGGAGCAGGTTCTTTGATCTCGAGTCCTGGTGTAGGTGCTTTGATGCTGAGTCCTGGTGCAGGTGCTTTGATGCTGAGTCCTGGTGCAGGTTCTTTGATGCTGAGTCCTGGTGCAGGTTCTTTGATGCTGAGTCCTGGTGCAGGTTCTTTGATGCTGAGTCCTGGTGCAGGTTCTTTGATGCTGAGTCCTGGTGCAGGTTCTTTGATGCTGAGTCCTGGTGCAGGTGCTTTGATGCGGAGTCCTGGTGCAGGTGCTTTGAAGCTGAGTCCTGGTGCAGGTTCTTTGATGCTGAGTCCTGGTGCAGGTTCTTTGATGCTGAGTCCTGGTGCAGGTTCTTTGATGCTGAGTCCTGGTGCAGGTTCTTTGATGCTGAGTCCTGGTGCAGGTTCTTTGATGCTGAGTCCTGGTGCAGGTCCTTTAATTCCTAGTTCTGGAGCAGGTTCTTTGATCTCGAGTCCTGGTGTAGGTTCTTTGATCTCGAGTCCTGGTGTAGGTTCTTTGATCTCGAGTCCTGGTGTAGGTTCTTTGATCTCGAGTCCTGGTGTAGGTTCTTTGATCTCGAGTCCTGGTGTAGGTTCTTTGATTACAAGTCCTGGTGAAGGTTTTTTTAATAATGAGTACTGGTTCAGGTACTTTGGTCCTGAGTCCTGGTGACCATTCTTTAATTCCGCATCCTACTTCAGGTTCTTTACTTCATAGTCCAGGTTCTTTGATTCCCAGTCATGGTTCAGAATCTTTGATTCCTGGTGCAGGTTTTTTGATCTTGAGTCCTGGTTCTTCGATTCTGAGTCCTCATGCAGGTTCTTTGATTCTGATTCCTGGGTTAAGTTTCTCTGATTCTGAGTCCTGGGTGCAGTTTCTTTGATTCCAAGGAGTAGACTACTCTCGAGCCCCCCTTCCCACTCCACAGGTGGCAGGAGTGGGTGTGTTCAGAGCAGAGGCTGGGGGGGGGGGGGCTCACTGTAGAGGGTCTCACAGGGGCTCACTGCAGCGGGTCCCCACAGGGTCAAAATGTACCCCAGAACAGGTACAACGACTGGGGAGTGCAGAGGTAGGGGGCACAGGGAAAACTTAGAGGTACGGGGCACGGAGGAGTGCGTAGGTATGAGACACAGGGGGGATGCGGGGGTGACACCATGAGTTACCGCACTGGGTGACACCAACCCTAGTGACGCCACAGATTATTGAGTGATATAGACACACTTATGCAAACCCTCATTGTTCTTGGTTACTACAGTGTGGGTCTATATTGTGGCCTGGATGGAAGTCATTTTGGTGTTCGGGCATGAAGGCGCTGATCAGGTCTGAACTGCCGGCCAGTCACTTTTTGGCTGACTTTTTGCAATTTGTATCTTTTTATTTTTCTATTTTTATTTATTTATTTAGTCATACTTTTTAAAAAATCTTGCCTGGTGTGTTGGAATGTTATCTAAGAAACCAGCTGGTTTCAAACCATGTGGTGCCTGCCACAGGCAGATGTAGGTGACACACCCCAACTTGGTGTGTTTATGATGCTTGGAGCAGGAACACCATTCCAAGGCCTGCTACGACTGCTGTACTATGCATCCCAGGGCAATAAGGAAGCGCCCCCTCAAGCTGTTCGCAGCTGCCACCGGTCGACTCTGGGACACTTGAGGTCATGTTCGCGCAGAGCATCCTGGGATCGTTTGCAGAGCCCATACTCAAAATAGTCAGGGAAGTTCCACAAAGAAAAGAAGGCCTAGAAGTTGATGGGATTTTAAACTTTGCTGTGTCTGCCGAAGTCTTCAGACAAGACAAAGGAGTGTCTGCACTCCAGGCCCTGGAAGTCAGCAGAACCTGAATTTGGGTCCTCTCTGTGCTTCCCCAATTTTCTGGGGCTGGAGCAGCACCAGCCAGCTGAAAGTTTTTTTTGAGGTCATGAACCTCCTATTTGGGCAGCCCGGCCCCTTTGGAGCCTCACCAGGCTAAAAGGGGAAGGGAGGTCCCCTACTGGATCTATGCCAACAGGTTCGCCCTCGGCACCAGTTGGGCCTCATGGATCCTTGGCTGGATCCAGAACTCAGCCATCCGCAAGAGCTTCCTCGACGCCCGCTCCAGTGCAGACACGCCCTCATTATTGCTGACTCCGACATGGAACTCTTGCAGCGTCGACCGATGCCAACTCCAGTGCTGACCGGGTTCACGCTTCCCAGAGTGGTGCCAGTGCTTTATTTACATTATAGGCCTGGAGAGGGAGATGAATGGGAGGGGTCTTAAGACCCTTATGGTTGCCAGTTCCCTAAAGAAGAACAGGATAATTGGTATGATGAACCAATAGAGGCCAGTTGTTTAGACACCTCACCCAACAATGACCTTGTCTCTCCTCCTACGATCGCTATGGAGGAAGGAGCCTCTTTTGTAATGATGGTGCATAGGGCAGCTGATGATTTGAACCTTCAGTTGCCTACAGGGGCAGTCAATACGAATGGCTTGACGGAGGTGCTTCAGCCGGGAGGCTCCCCTTCTGAGTGCCTTCTCCCATTCAGTGAAGCCCATACAGATGTCCTACTTGGGGCCTGCTCCAAGCCCTGCACAGGGCTCCTCCTGTGCATAGGACAATTGCCTGTTGCCATCGCCTCCCCCTGGGGATCCCAGTTTCCTCACTCAGCACCCCACCCCAGAGAGCTTGGTGGTACAAGCCTCCAAATCTAGGAATACTCTCGGCGAATTCCCTACCACTCCACTGGCTAAGGAATCCAAAAGGCTGGGAACCTTTGGAAAGAGAATGTTCTCTTCCACCAGCTTAGTGCTGCGGTTGGTGAACACTGCATGCTTTTTGGGCTATTTTCATATGATGTGAGACTCTGTTGTGCAAATGCTACTTATGGTCTCAGAGGAGGCCCGAGCTATACTACCCCAGGTGATTGCTGAATGGCGAGATGCAGCAAAGTTCACCATAAGGTGTGGGCTCGACATGAACGAATCGCTGGAAAGAGCGATTTACTCGTCTGTGCCCTTTCGGTGCCATGCATGGCTGAGAACAACTGTTTTTTTCAGAGTATGTCTAGTATTCCCTCATTGACATGCCCTTTGATGGCTCTCGCCTCTTTGAAGAAAAGGCAGATACAGGGCTAAAGTGTTTTAAGGACAGCAGAGCCACAGTGAGATCCTTGGGCTTGTCTAAGGCCTCTTTCCAACCTCAGTCCGCCTCCGCCCCTTTCATGGCCATGGAAGAGGTCTCCAATTGAGCCCTTACCAGCCCAGCCACCACGGCTAAGAGGCTTCCCAGCCTTTTTATGGTCAAGGGTGTGGGTCCCACAGACTGTGTGGGACAGGTGGCCAGTGATTGCGTCAGTCCACTACTTCCCCAGCAGCCACTGCCTCCAAACATCTTTAGTTTGTCCTCTGACCATCATGGGCATCCAGTGGGAGGAAGGATATGCCATCACCTGCCCCACTGGCATTCAGTGACATCAGACAGCTGGGTTCTCTAGATAGTCCAACATGGCTACTCCTTCCCCTTTGTGACTACCCATCCCCTGTGCCACCCACATGTGATTGGCTGATGGGCACCATCTCTCCTAGCCCTGTCAAGAAGAGCAGGCTCTCTTGGACAAGGAAGCCATAAAGAGGGTACCTGCCTCAGAAGTTGGTCGTGGTTGTTATTCCCACTACTTTCTGGTGCCAAAGAAGGACAGAGGACTTCATCTTATTCTAGATCAGCACCTTCTCAACCTCTTCTCGAGGAAAGAAAAATTCAAAATGCTCACACTCGTCCAAGTCCTGTTTGCCCTCGACCCAAGAAACTGTATGGTAATGTTGGACTTGCAGAATGCATTCTTCCACATCCCCATCCTGCCTGCCCACAATCGTTACCTGCAGTTCACGGTGGGCCAAGAGCACTTTCAGTTTGTCATGCTCTCTTTCGGCCTTACCAGCGCCCCTTGGGTGTTTACAGATTTGATACCGATGGTTGCAGGTCATCTGCGGAGTTTGGGAATTCCAGTCTTTACCTACCTCACCGATTGGCTGTTGAATGCAGGCTCGCCCCAGGAAGTCATCTCCCACCTACAAATTACTGTGACCCTCCTGCATTCGCTGGGGTTCACTATCAACTTGCTGGAGTCACACCTCTCAGACGTTCCTTTTCATCTGAGCCATTATGAACACTGTGCATTTTTGGGTTTATCTTCCGAAGCAGTGGGTCCAGGATATTCAGGCTGTGATTCTAATGTTTCAGCCTCTATCCTGGATTTCAGCGAGATTGACTCTTAGGCTGTTGGGCCTCATGGCCTCCTGCTTGTTACTCGTGCCTGATGGCATATGTGGGCTCTGCAGTGGGACCTGAAGTTCCAGTGGGCACAACATCTGGGAAATCTCTCCAACATTGTTCAGAATTCGTAGGGAACTGCAAAAGATCTGCAGTGGTGGCTAACCAACCACGATTGGGCCAGCGGCAGACCCCTCTTCGTTCTCTAACCGGAGCTGATTGTAGTGACAGATTCATAGCTCCTGGGAAAGGTGGAGTTAATAACCCTCTTGACTCTGGCGAAGTCTGAGCTCCACATTAACGTATTAGAGTTCTGGGTGATTAGCTAGGCACTAAAAGCCTTTTTTCCTTCGATCAAGGGAAGACTGGTTCAGGTAGTCATGGACAACAGCACTGCCATGTTGTATTGCAACAAACCGGGTGCAGTCGTGGACCCTTTGTCACAAGGCCCTCTTTCTCTGGACATGGCTGGAACGTCAGGGTATTTCCCTGGCGGTTCAACACCTGGCAGACTCTCTGAATGCCAGAGCGGAGGATCTCAACCGCAGATGCCTATTGGATCACGAATGGCATCTCCATCTGGAGGTGGTGCGGGGTATTTTTCAGCAGAGGGGAGAACATTGGTTATATCTGCTTTTCATCTCGATTCGAGCTCCGGCCTCTTGTACACCTGTCCGCCAATACCACTCCTGCCCAGAGTTCTCAACGACCGGGCCCAAGTTATTCTGATGGGTCTGGATTGGGAACGGAGAGTTTGGCATCCCAAGATGTTGAGAATGACCTTCGGTCCTCCATCAGGCTGCCTCTTCGAGAGGATCTCCTGTCGCAACAACTGGAAAGGGTTCTGCACCCAAAGCTGCGCACACTCCACCTTCATGCGTGGAGATGGAGCAACGACAGTTGGCAGCTTTTGACCTTCCTCCCGAAGTTTGTAATTTTATTCTGGCAGCAAAGGCGTCTCTCCACCAAGTCGATATGCTCCTGTCGCTGGGACAGGTTTGTGTCACGGTGTGCTTCCCACAACGTTGACCCCCTTTCTGCATCCCTATTTCAAGTTCTATTGTTTACATTATCCTTGGCCCAGCAGGGCTCTGCTCTGGGCACAGTCATGGGTTACCTTTCTGCCATCTCAGCATTTTTGTGGTTGCGAGACCAACCCTCTCTCTTTAAGTCACCCATGATGGTTATGTTCCTTAAAGACCAGCAACATATGTTTCCCCCTACACCATTCATAATGCCTCAATGGGACCTCAATTTGGTTCTCACTTTTCTCATGTGCACACCATACAAGCCTCTTCACAGTTGCCCTCTTAGGCTCTTGACTTTAAAAACGGACTTCTCAGTGGCCATACCATTGGCCAGGTGGGTCAGGAAATTAGAGGCACTCTCGGCGCACCTTACTTGCACCTCTTTCTATCGGGGAGACTGGTTCTCTGGACACATGCCTCCTTCCTTCTGAAAGTTGTGACTCCATTCTATGTAGGCCAGAACATCACCCTGCCCACTTTCTTTGCTCCATTTCATCTCTCCAAAGAGGAGGAAAGACACCACTGTTTGGATCCAAGTTTTGCCCTGACTTGATCACACAAAAGATTTCCCGGTGGACGATCAACTCTTAGTGCGCTGTATTGGCGCAAAAAAGAAGGCACTACAGAAGAAAACCATCTTGCAATGAATTGTCCTGTGCATTAAGCCCCTCTAGTGCTTGCAGGCTCACTCTACCAGAGCCAAGGTTGCAACCACTGCATTAGTACATGGTATCTCAGTCTTTGACATCTGTCAGGCAGCAATGTTGTCCTCCCTGCACACCAAGCACTACTGCCTGGATAGTCCGGTCCATTGTGACGGGCATTTTGCCCATTTAGTTCTGCAGACTTTCGAATCTAATTGTTTCGTAGTCCCACCTCTTGGGTAGTATTGCATGGGTTTCTATTCTAAGGTAAGAAATCTGCGGCTAGAACAAGTTACTTACCTTTGGTAACTCCTTATCTGGTAGAGACTCTATCTTGCTGCAGGATCCTTACCGACCCTCCCATCCTTCCCGTTCTGCAAAACAATTGCGGTGTAGTGGACAACTTTTCAGGACCTTAGTTTGTCGCAGCAATGGTTCGTGCTCATTGTGGCTCCACACTCCGGGCTTGGAAAGTCGCTAAAGTAACTGAGGTAAGCGCGCCAAGTTGGCCCCTATATAAGTACCATACATGTCACTTCCTGTGCAGACTACATCGATGACTCAATGTGGAGCCAAATGAGGCCACCTACCGGAACGCAGGAGTACTGCTTGAAACTTTTACGGATTTTAAGCTAATTAATTTCCAACTAAATACACTCTATCAGATAAGGCATTACCGAAGGTAAGTAACTTGTTCTTCTGTGCCGTGACATCCGCTACTTTGAAAGTTAGAGAGTAGGCTATTTTCTTCCAGGAAGTTGGAGATTTGCGTCAAAGCAGATCTTTCAACTAGTTTGCACTGTTTTTATTGGAGTTCGGGAAGTAACTGGTTGAATCAAATTAATCCAGGTTCTTTTTTTGATTGCCGTGTTGTAAGAGTCTTGAGGTCAATGGGTAGGAGTTCTGAGTGTAGAGAGCCGTTGATAATGGTTCCGGCCTACATGGCCCTGTTAGTGGATAATTGGAAATCCTTGTAAACTTTTTTTTTGTTGCAGTTTTATGTAGGTGGATAGGCACCGGAATTATGCAATTGTGCGGCTGCAGCTTGTTTTGCATAATTATAGATTTGCTGCATTTGCCACATAATTCACCATCTGCCGCATAATCTCCAAGTTTTAACAAAAAGATAAATAGTTTCTAGCTCAAACGGTTCAAAAGTTACTAAAAGCACAGCAACAAATGTTGCAGCATAGTGGAGGGTTCTTTTCAAAACTTGTCTGCTCACCTTTCTGTGTTTTTATTTCTATGCTATATTTGACTGTTAAACTGGAACAATGAGATACAACCAATGCCGAGACAGTGTTAAGTTTAAAAATTACAAAATTATGTAATAATTTCATAAAATGTACAGCATTACGTTGCATAATTTGCCTTTTCTTGCGGCATAATTTATTCAACCCTGTCGCATATTTTGGCTTTCCCCTGCTGCATAATTCCAGTGGCCATGCTGACAGGGAGCCAACACGGAATGATGTTCCAAGGTTACGTTTTCAGACTTCAGTCATTTTACAATTTCATTAAGCCAGGACTTTTTCGGTGGTGATTTGGCATGAAGTTTTTTAGTGGTGTAAGTCTGCTAAGTAATTTGTCTAGCCCTCGCTTCTATTATGTGATTGGGATCGCAAGGATGCAGTGATGTGAGAAGCGAATGCAAGTTAGTTGAGCTTGTTCCAATCTCTTTAGAAGACCGTGTTGCTTTTTGATAATGTACTGGGAGGCAGGTAAACATTTAATGAGATGAGGTGGTGTTCTCTCTAGATAACTGGAGGATTTCTAGCAACGTGTACAGATTCCTGGTGGAGAACAGATCGTGGCTAGAGTTTGTTCAGCTCTGCGTGTCAGTCCAGAGACTTGATCTTGATTTGGAGTGTGTTTTAGTTAGTCAAATCAGATGTTCTAGTCTCCCAGAATGCAGCGATTGTTGTGGGTTGGAGTCACATTGAAGAAGGAGCCTGTAAATGCTTGGGTATTTGGTGGAGGCTGGTACATCAGTAGGAATGAGCTAGTGAAATTTAGGTTGGTAAGCAGTGGGTGGGAAGTGATTTGCATTCATTAGCAGTGACCTCTTGGAAACCATAAAAGAGTGCACCCAGAAAGAAACACTTTAATGGCTTCCTATTGGTAAAAGCCACTATAAAAATAACATTTCATGTTGACAGGATAGTAACTGTTAGAAATAGGGTCTCTAGTTGGCAGTGGTTTGCACCCTGTACTTCATTCTAGTCAGGGACTTTCACTCTAGTCAGGGTAATGGAGTCACACAGCTAAAATAATCCCTGCTCACTCCCTTGGTAGCTTGGCACAAGCAGTCCAGCTTATCTTGAATGCAATGTGTAAAGCATGTGTACATACACACAGAGTAACACAGTGAAAACTCTGCAAAATGAGTCCACACCAGTTTAGGAAAATATGCAATATTTATCTGAATAAAACCAGACAAAAATGATAAAAATCCAACATCTACAAGCAAAGGTATCACGTTTTAAAGGTTAAGCAAATGTAGTCTATGGAAATCTTTGGATGTGTCACTTTTAGCACAAAGTACCTGGGATGCGTCACACTTTAAAGATGAAAACAGGTGCTGGGGATGTGAGGTGCCGGAAAAACAAAGCGATGCATTAGTTCCTTACTGGAGTGGGAGGTGATGCGTCTGTGCCTTACTGGAAGGGGAGGTGATGCGTCAATCTCCGGACACCAACGTCTGTTCCTTACTGTTGGGCAACGTCGATTAAGGTTCAGTGTTGAAAATCTAGACGCACTGTGTTGATGCGGCAGTAGCAAAGCAGCCGCTGCGTTGATTTCACAGCCGCCAAGCAGGCCATGTGTTAATTCCTCTGCTGCAAATGTTGGTGACACGGTGCTCATGACTTAGGCTACAATAATTTTTCAGGCGCATAGCAAGCGCTACAACGATTCTTTGTTTGCACAGCGGTGATGCATCAAGAAAACAGGCACTGAGAGTCAATGTTGGGTTTTCTCGCCAGTTTGCACTTTCAACGGCCCTAGTAACTGGATTTAGCACCATTTGGCAAGTCAGGGCTCTCAGCAGAAGAGCCCAGGCACTGGTAGGTGAAGTCTTTGGTAGTCCTCAGACCTCTTAACAGGAGGCAAGTATGTATAAGCCCTTGAAGAACCTTGGAAGCAGGATTCAGAAAGCAAGCAAAGTTCAGTCCTTTCACTCCAAGGACAGTAGCAGCAAGCCAGCACAACAAAGCAACAGGCATATTGTCGGTTCTTCCTACAGCATTCAGCACTTCTTCCTGGCAGAATTGTCTTTAGTCCAAACGTGTTCTGATTGTGGGGTGTCAAAGGTCCAATGCTTATACCCCTTTATGCCCTTGAAGCAGGCAAACTTCAAAGGACAGTCTTTGTAGTGCACAAGACCCTTCCTTTCCCTGGCCTGGCTCCTGACACTAAAGGGGTCGGAGACAGATTTGTTTGAGGACAGGCACAGCCCTATTCAAGCGTCCGTGACAACTCCCACCACTCTAGCTCAGGAAGGCCCTTCAGCCTGGTGATGACACATCAGGATATATTCAAGGCATATTTCGGCTCCCTTTGTGTGACTGTTTAGAGTGAATGCACAAGAGCCCAACTGTTATCCTAACCCAAATGTGGATAGATAGAGGCACAGAATGATTAAGCCAGAAAATGCCAACTTTCCAAAAGTGCCATTCTTAAACACGCAATTTAAAAACCACTTCACCAAAAAATGTACTATTAAATTGTGAATCAGAGAACCCAAACTCCAAATCTCTATCTGATCCCGATGGGAAATTACACTTAAAAGATATTTCAAGGCAATCCCCATGTTATACAATAGTGATATATGAAATTAGCAGTATTTCACCATCAGGACATGTAAAACACACCAGTACATGTCCTACCTTTCAAATACACTGCACTCTGGGGCTGCTTTGGGCCTACCTTAGGGGCGACTTACATGTATAAAAAAAGAAGGTTTTGGCTTGGCAAGTGGGTGCACTTGCCAAGAGTGAAATGGCAGTTTAAAACTGTACACACAGGTACTGCAGTCAGGTTTGAGACTTGTTTGAAGGACTACGAGTGTTGGTGGCACAATCAGTGCTACAGGCCCACTAGTAGCATTAGATTTACAGGCCCTGGGCACTCCGAGTGCATTTTGCTAGGGACTTACTAGTAGATCAAATATGCCAATCGTGGACAAACCAATCACCAATACAGGTTACACAGGGCGCACTTGCATGTTAGCACTAGTCAGCAGTGGTAAAGTGCCCAGCTAGTAATGGTTTCGTGGAGAGCTGCACACATCATGATTTTTCAGATACTAGACGTGCATTAACCCCTTCTGGTTGGTTCTTTCAGTGCACATCCATGAAATAGATTAGTCTTGGGTACATTTAAAGTGTTTACCTGAAATGGCCAGGATGCGACAAAGGAGACCAGTTGCTGCCACTGAAAACCTGGACCGACACTGTGCATGTGAATGGCTGGAAAATTACCAGAGCTGAATGTTATTTTTTTTAGGGCTGCGCAGCATTGTACTTTCAGCTTGTGATGAAAACCAATAGTGATAGTTACTGACAGCAGGAAAATTATAGATTGCAGCACAAATGTTTCAGCATCTCTGGCAGCTAAACATCTGAAGTAAACATTTACTACCTTGCCTTGTCCTGGCTCCAGACACACTACAGGGGGTGGAGACTGCATTGTGAGAGGCCAGGCACTACCCTATTCAGGTGTCAGTGACCACTCCACCACCACTCTAGCTCAGGAAGGTGAAGGTCCATCAGGATATGCAGGGCACGCCTCAGGTCTTTCTGTGACTGCCTAGAGTGAATGCACAAACAACCCAGCTGTCAGTCTAAACCAAACGATGATTCCACAGGCAGGCAGAGACACAGAATGTTAAAGCAAGACAATGTCCACTTTCTAATAGTGGTATTTTCAAACACACAATTTAAAAACCACCTTTACTGAAAGATGTATTTTTAAAGTTATAAACTCGGAGAGCTCAAACTCTAAATCCCTAGCTCTTCCCAATTGAACGTTACACCTAAAATATTCCAGGGCAGCTCCAATGATGACCTATGGGAGAGCTAGTCCTTGCAATAGTGAAAAACGAAATCGGCAGTATTTCATACCGGGACATGTTAAGCAGACCAGTAGACGTTTGACCTTTCACATACACTACATCCTGCCACTTACATCTAAGAAAAGGGAAGATTTGGGCCTGGCAAGTGGGTGCACTTGCCAGGTCAACATGGCAGTTTAAAACTGTACTCACAAAAGAAACAAGTTTACAGGGCTACTCATGCCGGTGGCACAACTAGTGCTGCAGGCCCTCTAGTAGCATTTGATTTACAGGCCCTCCATAGGTTGACTTTGAGCTGTTTGAAAATTGCATTGTGTCGACTTTTTTATGACTTAAGTATTTTTTCGGAAAATTTTTATTACCCTTTTGCAAAGATCTTGGTCTTAAAATGAAACTCAAACAAAGTTTATTTTTATAAAATTGGTGTGGATCTGCTTTTTGAGTTGTGTGTCAGTTATTGGTCAATGTGTATGCAAGAAATTTCTTCAACTTCTCTGTACACACATTACCACTAATAGAGTACTTTGGGTTTACATTGAGCCTTGCACACTTCTAGGGGAATCTCTGGAGTCTGTGCATGGTATAACCACCTATTGGTATACCATATACTGAGCCAGCTTCCTACAGTAAGTAATACATCAAATGGTTTGATCATCGCTTCACTGTATGGTGTCCCAACGCCATTACTTACTATGGTCAATGAGTGATCTTCGAGATTCATGTGAGAAGAACAGCCAGATCGCATGCTAATGGTAGACGTGCTCTACACAATGCTACATATAGGTAGCATACCGTCAAAATGTTTGAGGCGTTGTGTGGTATCATTTCAGGAGTCACTAAGCAGGATTTCTTTATATCTGTGTCTAATTATTTTTGCCTGCTTTCCTTCCAGAGCTTTGTTAGTACGTTTAATATAATTGCTTACATTGCTCCGAGTTGCATAATGCATATTTGTTTATTTAATGGACTAAATGACTACATCAGTTCAAGACAACGGTCTAATTAGAGCTAAAATGAAATAGAGAACGTACAAGCACATCTTGTTTGTTTAGTATTTACCCATGTCCCCAGAAATACAGTCATTGTAAGTGTAATCCATTTAGTCAATATTATCATTCGTTTCTAGCAAAATACTAATACATAGAAACAATTACTGCAAGGTGCATTACATAACGTGAAATATCCAGCTATAATGTAGACATGTAAACATTGTGGCATACGAGTCAGTGATAATGCTCTATTTTCTGCAGTCCATCGGT
This sequence comes from Lissotriton helveticus, assembly GCF_964261635.1. NCBI lineage: Eukaryota > Metazoa > Chordata > Amphibia > Caudata > Salamandridae > Lissotriton > Lissotriton helveticus. The sequence goes on from NC_136057.1 coordinate 487,695,202, forward strand.
AAACAGCATTAAGCTACAAGGTGCAGAGGCATTTATTTACCTGACTAAGGGTTTGGATCGAATAACACTCTTCTCACCCATAAGAATAATAAAGTTAATAACTTAATGGCAATAACTGAAATGACGCAACAAGACAGCTGTCTCCGGAAATCGCCGATGTCTTCCAGTCCTTGAGCATGTCTTTTTACTGACTTTGGGAGGGGGCCTGCTTTACTTTTCTCCTCACGCCCCCACGACCCCTTTTGTGTGGCTTTCATTGAAGTCCCACTCTTTGGTTTGCTCATTGTGGGAAGCCCCCTGGACTGCACTTAACAAATTAGACAGGTAACAAGTGTCTGTAGCGATTCTTCCCTGCTGGTTTAGCTCTCAGCACTTAAAGGTCTCCAGCTGCAAGTGGTCTCCCTAGAGAAGCATATTTTTTTCCTGACTTAATTGCAGCCCCCAGGCGGCCTACCAAACAGTAAGTTAACACTGATATTATTCTTATCCATATGAAAGCAGTGAAACATTTCTGCTCATCCCAAGATACCAGATGGTCATCCCACACCTCCCTCAGAGTGTGTAGGCCAGTAACGTAGCAAGGTGAGAGTTGAAAGAGTATTTGCACTATTCTATTTCTATGTACTTTTTTATGTTGTCATTTAAAGAGAAAAGACGAGGAATTGATTAAGGAGTAGAAAAATAAAGGTCTGGGAAATGCAAGAGTAATATGGGGAGGTGTGAAAGGTGGTATTAAAAATAATATAGAAAGAACTACAATCTAAAACATTGACAACCCCAATAGGTTTACCTACAAGTGCCTCTTTACTGACTAGAAGTGCCAACAGGCACGCGATCATCCATCCATCCATCCATCCATCCATCCATCCATCCATCCATCCATCCATCCATGTATGAGATCAATCACCTATTATTTATTCAATTGATGAGTCCTCCTTGTACTCGTGCATCCTTCCATTCACCCATTTCTGCTTTCTTGCACTCACCTACTCGCCTATTTATGAAATCATCAATTAAAGAAGAGACTTATAAAGTTACAAACCAGAACTTATTTGCTTTGCCACTAGGTTTCGTCTACAGATAACCCTCTCTTCTTTAGTTTGAGAAGTGAACACATGCTTAAGCAGGGGATCTAGTCTGGACTGTTTCTGACGTCCCGAAGTTGTATTTGCCCAGGTCAGGGCCCTTTCAACCTATTGTGATCTGCTTTGAAAGAAGGAGGAAAGGAGGACACTGGAAAAAATAAATCGGTGTACCCATCCTACCGTGAGTCCATGTGTCAGAGGGAGACTTTCTGTGAAGATTCTCACAGACAACGCTACCGCCATGTGGCAGGTCAGATTGGGGTCCAATGCTTTTGGGTTTCAAAAAATCCTTCATAGAGATGGTTCCCTAGGCCAAGCCTCCTGAAATTCCTTCTCATAAATTAACGGTGTTGACTGTGAGAAGAAACACAGACCATTCTGATGGAGAGCGTTTGGGACTGCTACACACCTTTCTACATTTATTTAATTTTATTTTATGCGTTTTTATATAGCGCAGACTTTGCCGGAAGGTGTCAGAGCGCTTCACAACAGGAACAGTAATGATACATGAGTAGAAAATTACAAGTGAACAAATTACAAACGCAAACGTTAAGTTACATGAGGCAAAAGTGACAAATGTGAGCAAACAAAATACAAGAGGAAGCAAACGGTACATTACTGGAGGAAAAAAAGTGACATGTGACAGCTTGGTGGTACTAATGGCCAACAGTAGGTCTTTTTTTACAAGTCAAAGAGCAAATGGCTGCAGTTCTATCCCTACAGGGGTTATTGATGAACATTAACATGCTTAAATGCTCAGGTAGTGATGTCATGCCTTGCTCGTGCCACCTGTTTGAGACCGGTTCAGATGGATATCTTCCAGTCAGAGCAGCCTTCCTGAACTCGTCCGGGGAGTCTTTTTCCTCAGCCAATGAAGCCATGCAGAGATCTGACAGACATAAGACAATTGTTCCTTCCTCTACAGAGCAACCCAACCCTCTGTGTCATTAATTGGCATCTCGAGGGCGATGGAATCTTGTTATAGTTACCGCAGGTTCTCTTCCTCACCTACTGCTAATGTTCATGTCCCTCCATAGCTCGGATGGATCATTGTCAATGCCATAGCTGCTCCGATTACTAGCCAGCAGCAGTACCACCGAGCGCACACATCTGGTATGTTTGCTATTTAGCCAGACCCCGGCCTTAGTACTTTCAAGAAAGAGTTGAAAACACACCTAGTGAATTCACAACATAGTAAATATAAACTAGAAAAAATGGATAATGGTGACATGGATAAAACTTTCATATTTGGCCTGAAAACTATTTTAAACAAGAGCCAACAACAGTTTGCTATTTAGCCAGACCCCCGTTTTAGTACTTTCAAGAAAGAGTTGAAAACACACCTAGTGAATTCACAACATAGTAAATATAAACTAGAAAAAATGGATAATGGTGACATGGATAAAACTTTCATATTTGGCCTGAAAACTATTTTAAACAAGAGCCAACAACAAATCTGTGGCTAATGCTTTTTCATAGAATATTCACCATGCTTCACATAACATTTTTAAAATTAAAAGAACAATAAAAATAGTTTTTCAAATAAAGATTTGCAATTGCGAATGGTATACAAGGAATCGAAGTTCAGTGATGGGCGATATTCATCTTTCCAAAACAATTGGATACCCTTAATGTCATGCAAATGTCCTGCCATACTATGTTTCCTAATACATCCTGATACAAATGTTACCACATGTGTGGATGGGATTAGTACATGTAAAATGTGTAGGCAAAACCTGTAACTGTATTGATTCTGGAAGCAGCATATCCACAGAAATTTGCCTCAGATTTCTATGTCCTAGTAAATTATAATGTAATTCCAACAATAGGCAAAAACAACTGCATTTGTCAGCTGTTGACAGGCTTTGTTTTCATGTGAGGTTTCACTGATTGTTGGTGGGCTCTCAAGAAATCTTACCATCCGCAGAAGATGTTGGAAAATAGAGACCTGGGGGAATTCAGTCATGAATTGCATGGTTTGACCGCATGGGTTTGGCCTGCTCAAATGTAATAAAGACTGTGGTATGTGGAGTGCATTGTCCAGAAAAGGGAGGGCCTGTCCAACTTGGACAATCTGGATAACTCATAAATCCAACGCGATTAAGTGCCACTAGGGCAGACAATGTATCCGGCACCTTTACCGGACCTACATGTCTGCTCAAGGTTTGAAAGCATTGCCAGGAGACAAGGATTGATACTGTCCTCTCTCCTTTGTTGCTGCCCTTACTCCAGCCCCACTTAGATAGAAAATTTAGCACTGATTGCTGGATGGGCTCTGGTGGATCCCACTGTCATAAGATGAGCCCCCTGAAGTAACTGGTGAAATGTGCTTCTGCTGGTCGAAATGGCAGGTTGGGGATACAATCCAAGGGAGTGATTAAGATTGTTATTTTTTTAACTTTCCAAAACCGCATCTTCCTTCTCTTCAGCCTTGCCCTTTCAAATGGTGCATCCATCAGTAGCACCTGGACTTCAATGAAAAATCGAGTTGTCTGATAATGACACTACTGGTGTCTAGTCTAGAACATAGAATTTGGTTTGTTGTGTCTAGTGCATCGTTGACTATTTGTGCTAAGGTATTGCAAAGGCTTTCATGCGTTATGGGAAGAACGTTGTATGCCAAATCCAAGAGGGCGTCACTGTATCAGCCCAACTGACATACTGCATTCAATGAGTGCAGTGCCAGACTGCCAGAAGAAAAATAAGATTCCAACACATTGCATCGATTCTTTGATTCACTACCCAAGGAAGTTGGAAATGCCATTGAAGTTCACCGTGCAAGTGGAGGCCTAGACCACGAGGCTGCCTCATGGTGGGGTGAGTTATTGTACGTGATAAAGATGGTTTTGACCAATCTGCCATAAAGTGTTAACCAGATTCTGTTAAAAAGGAACAGAGGCTGTGAAGTCGAAGGTAGAGGTTGAAAAATCTCTGTGAAGATATTAGCCATATTCCTTTTGGGGCGTTGGGGAGATTTCCAAGACTTATGCTGCCTTCCTAACCACAACTGTGAAGAAGGAAATTCCTTTGGTCCGAGGCACTAAAGGAGACTATCTGACAGATTGTGTCACAATATTTGGGGCACTGGTATTCGGTAAGTCTAGATATAAACCAGCATCAGTATGTAAAGTAAGTTATCACCCTCATCATCATAGTCTTCATATTGGGCAGGTGGAAGAACTTCCATAGCACCAGAGTCACACCCAAATATAGTCCAAACCCTCCTGAATAATTTCTGCCAAGATAGAGGCACTGGAGTGGTGTATTTCTCCTTTGTTATGGTATTGTGAGAGCAAACTCTAGCTCAAAATGGAGTCAAATCTGGAGCCGAAAACAGATCTAGAACTGGAACCACTGGAGCCTAAACTTGGTACAGATATAAGAACAATAGGTGAGGCCTGCATTAGAAGAACAGATGCATGGTCTGGTGCCAGAAGAAAGCAGGTTGATTGTGTCCTGTGCCAAGTGGCACTGAGAAAAGGCCTGCCAGTGACAATTTCACCAGAAACTCTGCTGGGGCTGTGGTGCCTCAGAGGGAGCTAGAATGAATTAAAATATTTGCAGAATGGCGTCCTTGAAGGCCTCAACCTGCTGCTGAGTTTACAATGGCTCAGGCAACTTTTGCTCCAGATTTGGCATCCGGCCCAAAAGCTAAAGCCTGTATCTGGTTTCTAGAACACTGACTCTAAGGCCTCACCTGAAAACTGGAGCATCTGGATCTAAAAGAGCTTTGTTTATTATTTCAATGTTTCCTTTTTGACCTGTTACTCAACGTTGCTGCAACGTTGACTTACCTGCAGAAACTGACCTTGATTGGGACCACCCTCAAGATCTGAATTTGGAAAAAGGCTTTGTTCTTGTTTTCTTCAATGTAAAGCTGGTTTCCCACTCCAGGATCTCTTTGAGAGGCATCAGTGAGCATTTTTACATAACCTGAAGTTCTGTTTGGTGCAGAGACACCACAGACCGGTGTTGTGCGTATCTGTAAACGACATCCGTTTCCAGGCATACAGAACATGGTTGAAGCCCATCGTCTTTGGAAGCAACATCCCTGCACACTTCCAAAATAACTCGAACCAAAATGACCAACAATCAAGATTGTGGGGAGTAAACTTTTGAATCTGAATTGAAGGTTGGGGTGAAAGAGGAGCTAACATCTGTGCACAGGGATGGGTCCAAAATATGGTTTTGTGTTGTATCTGGAGGTAGGGCAATGTCACAACCTAACAGCATGCAGGAGGTATTGCAAGAGTTTCCAGATCCAGACTGGTGCTTGAGGAGCATCAAAAGATGTGGAATCATCAGTTAACAGTATTCATCAGAAGACGTTCAGACTTCTCACAAGGGCTATTCTGCCCAAAACTAGCCTGCAGAGATGTCTTGTCTCAGCAGTTAGAAGCTGAACAGAAGCAAAGAAAATGTCTCCTCCCAAAGCGACATGATTCAAGCTTTTCGGTTATGGACCCCCACAACTTGTGTCTATGGTGCTTGACTACGGTCATAACTCGGAGTCATGTACAAAGTGCACCATGAAGCGCATAAAAGGTGATTGGAGAGAGCGAAGCAAAGTTATTTGTCACAGAGCATAAGAAGAGGTCACGGCCCACTTCCGCTCCAGATTGTGAGGTTGGTCATGTGCAAAATCGCGGTCCTCTCGAAGTCCTCAGGTAATTCAAAATCCAGGGGGCATCACAAGACTGATTCGATCCCTTCTTGCCTCTCGAAATCAAGCGAGAAGATGGGTAGCAGGCGGAACTCCAAGAGGCTTTCTCCTCCAGCACCATCCTCTGTGAACCGTTCCTAAATTTTTTCCAGCAAGCCTGGAATTCCCCAAGCCGTCTTCAAGAATGCAACTGATGGAGGCAATTTTTCAGATTTCTAAGATACTTCCAGCTTCCTCTGAAGCGCTTTGTGCCTCATGGAGCCACAAGGGCTTCCAGTGGTGTCAACTGTCCCAGGGTGACCTGTTCCCGACACCGGTCACTACATCCACTCCAGCCCCAGGGTCTGCTAGTCCCTTCTATTTCAGTACAGACTCTGCTGTTGTCCATAACCGACTCGATACTGATGCTGGTCTCCGACCTAAAACCAATGTCCTCCAGCGCCAAACATAAGTAGCACTACTAGATCACTAAGGCTCTGTCCCAACTAGTCGTTCTACTGCCATCTTTTCAATTTCTCAGACATTGTGCCACAGAAAATGTCTCCTCCGAAAGCGACATGATTCAGACTTTTCGGTTACTGGCCCCCACAACTTGTGTCTATGGTGCTTGGCTCCAGTCACAACTTAGTCATGTGCAAAGTGCATTATGATGCATCCAAAGGCGATTGGAGAGAAGGAAGGAAAGTTATGTTTCTTTTTTTATTTATTTATTTATAGTAACACAGCAGCAAGATCACATAAATCCATATATAATTCATAGACCATAGATACATAAATGTAAACAAATACATAAAGGCAGCTTAGCTCATAATCCTCATTCACAATACAAAGAGAAAGAAGAAAAAATTAACAAGTATTGGAGAAAACTCAATTCATTCCACTTTTTAACATTAAGCCACATAATAATCACGAAAAGCTCCCCATATATTTATACCCATCATTCGCTTCATAGAACCTTTAACCAAAAATAAACCCCATTCCAATTTATATAAATTATAAATTTTTGCTCGCCAGTGCTCAAATACCGGCGGCTTTTCCTGCAACCATTCCATTGCTATACACAGGCGTGCTACCGTCATAGAAAAAAAATAAAATATATAACGATATTGATATAGTCCATTCGTTGATCTGTTTGTGGTGATCTTCCCCAATAACATCATAGCAGGAGTGATGGTCAGGGGAATGTTAATAATCAAAGACAAAAACTTTTCTACAGCTGCACAGCAGCCTCCGCTCCTCAGAAGCATTTTAAAAATTCTGTTTGTTTAAAAATTGTATAATTTGTTACCGCATTTTAAATCCACAAGCCCGATAGCACTTACCTGCACTCCTGCACCCTTTGACGCTCGGCTACCCGCACCTCCCCGGTCCACCATAGGATTCTTCCCGATTGTTGTGGAGGGAGGCGCGGAATAGTAATTAGATCTCCGGGCTAGAGGGGAGGACGGCGCAGCGCTATTGGCTGACCCCACTCGCACCGCCCCCTGCACCGCCTTCAAAAGACATATGCCTTTCTCTGTGCGCAGCGGGCGCGCCGGCGGCGCGCCAAAGTCAAGCCTGTCTGCGCCCGTCCGCGACCGCCCGGGGCAAGGGGCCACGACCCCTGCCCACCCACCCTCCATCACGAGGAGATACAGCCCAAGGCATTTACACCAACTAAGAAGAAGTATTCCTGCCTCCTGCCACTGCTCTTGGGACCCCGCAGCTCAAGATACCATCAGCTGCTCCAAATGTGGCTTCTGCTTCCGTCCCACGGTCCTACCTAAGGCGGTACAACACAACATGTATCTGCTGAACTGTAGGTCCCTTCCTAAACATTCCATAGAAATTTCAATGTTGCTTGAAGAGCTTAAGCCCGACATTCTGTTTTTAACTGAGACTTGGCTGCATGATCAGTCGGAACCTGATCTTGTTCAAACTCTTCCCCAAGGCTTTCAAATTCTCCGCAGCGACCGCAAAGGGGGAAGGGGAGGGGGACTAGCAGTCATCTATAAAAACGGTATCAGATGCCGGAGCTCCCCTCTCTCGATCCTGGATTGCGAGAGCCTGGTTTTTACCATAGAGCTCTCACACATCAGAACTTTCTCGGGGATCCTCATCTACCGCCCGCCGGGTCCGCCAGGACAGTTCCCTAGTGCCCTTCCACCAATTATTGCGAATCAGGCCTTTACTCAATCTAACTGTACCCTCCTAGGGGACCTCAATATTCATTTCGACGACCCCACAGATGTTACTGCCCGAGAAATGACTAGGAGTCTCGCGGCCCTGCAGTTAAAACAACGAGTGCTCTACCCAACCCATAACAAGGGCCATCTCCTTGACCCCATATTTTCCAAATCTGACTTGCATATAGAAGCACCCTCCCACTTACCATGGACAGACCATTCTCTCATTCCAATATCCTGGTGCACTCCCGAAATTCACCTCCTCACTCCTTCAGAAGCCTGCAGTGGGCGCAACTGGTCAAAACTCCACCTAGCCGAGTGGAGGACAGGCCTCGAAACCACTAGACCCCCTAGTTCCTCCGACCCCCTCATGGCCAATGAGAGATTCAACAATTGGATTTCTGCGTCACTCGACTCTGTGCTCCCCATTGAACCCATCATAACTAAACGCAGCTACAAGATTGCGCCCTGGTACTCCCCTGAACTCAGAGACCTGAAACGCACCTGTCAAAAATTCGTAAGGAAATGGCGCCTTGACTATTCCCGCTGCAGAAAAATTGAATATAGAACAGCAATCAAAGCTTATAAAGCCCGCATTAAATGCACCCAGGAATCCTTCTTTGAGGGCAAAATCGCTGAAGCCGCGTGCAAATCAAAAGAAATATACCACATCGCAAAAACACTACTACATCTACCAGAAAAACAGCAGGACGTCCCAGATGTTCAAACCCACTGTGACAACCTGGCTGACTTTTTCGATCAAAAAATAGAAAAAATCTACACATCTTTTTACCAACCTTTGAATGATACTAAAATTCATCTACAACCGGAGCCCCTACCCCACGCCACACTTGACCACTTCCCCTCCTTGGATGCGAGCACTCTAGAACTTATCATGCATCAGGTGAAATCTGGCTCCCCTAACGATCCAGCACCTCCTCGCGTCTTACTCTCAGTTGACACCCACATCATACCTACCTTCTTGGAATTACTGAATAATTCCTCGGGAATTGTCCCTCTCCCATGGAAGCAAGCCATGGTGAAAGCCCTCTTAAAAAAAATAAAAAAATCTGGACCAAGATAACCCGGCCAACTACCGACCAATTTCCCTGCTGCCGTGGATGAGCAAAATCCTTGAAAAACACATAAACACTGTGATAACGAACTACCTGGAGACTAATAACATTCTAGACTCCACCCAGACCGGCTTCTGCCCCCTTCATGGGACTAAGACTGCCCTGATTGCCGTAACAGAGGAGGCTAGGAAGATCTGGGACAATTGTCCTCCTTGATTTAAGTGCTGCTTTCGACACAGTGAACCACAACATCTTATTGCACAGACTCAGCAGCAGGGGAATTACGGGCCTGGAACTAACCTGGATTAAATCCTTCCTGTCCAACCGCTCTTTCCGGGTCTTTAAGGGTAACAATATATCATCCAGCAAACCCCTTGGTTGTGGCGTACCACAGGGCTCTTCCCTGAGCCCTACGTTATTTGATATTTACATGACCCCCCCTATCCGAGATCGTCCGCCCTTTTGGCGTAAAAATCATTACTTACGCAGACGATACTCAGCTAGTGGTTGCTCTCAACCCCCCCTCAAGACGCACGTAACAAACTTAAGGAATGTCTGGAGGCAGTCCACAGTTGGATGACCTCCTCTTGCCTCAAACTGAACTGGGAAAAAACAGAGCTGATGCTCCTGGGCACTCCCATGAATAACACCATCAATTCACTCTGGCCCCCATGCCTAGGAGCTGCCCCCGTACCGAAGGATAAAATCAAAAGCCTAGGAATTTGGCTTGAATAAGCCCCTACATTTTAACTGTCAGGTGGCCAAGCTTTCCGCCACCTGTTTCGGCCTATTAATGCTCTTGCGTAAAATCCTCCCCCTTCTACCTTTTCACGCAAGACGGACTATGGTCCAGGGCCTAATCTTGTCCCGCCTTGATTTTGGAAACGCCCTGTATCTGGGTGCACCCCAGACTACCCTAAACAAATTGCAAATCATTCAAAACTGTGCCGCAAGAACCCTCCTTCAAATCCCCCGTCGTTCCACTGTCAAAACCAGACTCAGGGACCTACACTGGCTCCCAATCAGGGAAAGGATCCAGTTCAATGCAATGTGCATTGCGCATCGATCCTTTTGGGGGACAGGCGCCGCCATCAACCAACCCCTGATGACCGCCTACCACCCAACTAGACAGCTCAGATCAAGTTCGGCCTTTCTGGCCCTAATACCTAAGATTAAGAGGGCCAGATGTGGAGGTTGCTCCTACTCTTACAACGCGGCCGGGCTCTGGAACTCCCTTCCCCTCCAACTTAGATCGGAACCCAAACTGCTTGTTTTTCGCAAACTTTTGAAAACCTGGCTGTTTAATAAATCTGACTAGCTTATGACCGCTTCTAACCAAGTGTGATGTCTGGAGCGCTAGGACGCCTGATGGTAGCTACCACGCTATATAAATGGTCTTTTCATTTCATATAATTTCATTTCAATAAAACTATACAATTTATTACATCCGAAAAAAATATGAACACTATCCGCGTTGTCTTCACCACAACGAAAACATTTTCCATCATACCCACCCCCCCATTTGGCCATCTGTGCAGGGGTATAATATAAATCAAATAAGGTCTTAAAAAATTGAGCTTTCAAATTTGCGGACATTAGTGTTTCTCTAGACATCATAAGAAGATCTTCAATCACAATATCTGTATCTCCCAATGCTACAGACCATTTAGTCCTAAATTTTTCAAGATCTAACCTGTCCACAAGCAACAATTGATATAAAGCTTCAATTTTAACCTGCCTTCTAACCCCTTCTACCACTACGTTAGATCGCATATCAACATTAGTTCGAACTAAGTAGTCTCTAATTTGCAATAATTTAAAAAAAAATAAGTTTTGGGAAAGCCAAATAGAGTAATGAATTCATCAAATGATTTACAGACCCCAGTATCAGAGCACAAATCACCTAAATATCTAACCCCTTCCTCTTCCAACCCGTTGAAATGTTATCACCAAATATTCCTGGTAAAAGCTTACATGCGTTGAAAGGAGTATAATAGGAGATTTTCCCAATTACATTCGATTTAAAATTCAGTTTCCACACTTTAAATGCACTAATCAAAACTTTGAATCGTGTTCGTTTATAGTAACTGCCATCCAGTTCTATAAATAAACACTGTTTTGCAATTGGGCCTAATAGAATTTCAAAAATTGTTGGAGCGATAGCAGTATTAACGGCAGTCTCCCCCCTAATTAACACCCTCATTTTCAAAAGAAAGCATGTAACATAATAAAGAAAAAAATCAGGTACCGCCAAGCCTCCTCTTTCAAGAGGCAGAATCATAAATTTCATCGCCCGTCTGGGTCTTCCCGGACTCCATATAAATTTCCCACAGATGGCTTGTAAGTGCTGTAATCTCGGTTTTGATATTTCCAAAGGTATTGACCGGAAGAGGTAAAGAACTTTAGGGAGTACATTCATTTTAACGATGTTACAGTGTCCAATAATAGTAAAATACAATCCATCCCACCTGTCCAAAGAAGTTTTAACTTTATGGACAAGCGCATTCCAGTTAACATCCATAAGTTCGGTCATAGAGGCTCGAATTTGTATCCCCAAGTATGTAAACTCTTTCACAACCCGGTCGTCTTGCCATACTACACTGTCAGAACATAAAATTTGCATTTTTGATTCATTGAGTTTATAGCCCGTAATCCTACCAAATTCTTTGGCTTAGCGCTCTATCTCTTTAATTGAAAGAGAAGGATTCTCTGTAGCTACCGCTATGCATAAGCAAAGACAGAAAAACAATAATCAAACACTCGAAACGGGGGGATAGATACATTATATGACAACTGTTCTATAAAAGGATTAATATATAAGGCAAATAAAAGAGGAGAACAGGAACACCCCTGCCGGGTTCCTCTAGTTATACTTAAAGGGTCCGATAACATTCCCATTGCCGAAATCTTAGCCGTGGGAGACCTATATAGCGGCTGTAATGCTACAATAAATTTCTTACCAAACCCAATTTTATCCATCAGTCGCCACATATAACCCCATTGAACGCGATCAAACTCTTTTTCCGCGTCCAATAAGATTAGCACTACATCCCTTTTTTCTGTCACTGCAATATCAAATAAAGTTATTACTTTATTTACTTGGTCCAACGTGCCCCTTTTTGGAATAAAACCATGTTGATATCGTGAGACCAGAGGTGAAATAACTTTAGCCAATCGATTGGCAAGGATTTTAGAGTAAATTTTATTGTCGCTATTCAATAAAGAAATTGGACGGTATGCTCCTACTAAATCCGGGGATTTACCCTTTTTACAAAATACTGCAATCGTAGCATCTGACCAAGATCTAGGAGGGTGTCCTGCCTGTGCCAAATGTAATACTTTCAGCATTTCATGTTTAACAAAATTGAAAAACACCCTATAAACTTCCACAGGAATCCTGTCTGGCCCAGCCACTTTCCCTAGAGCCAAGCTTTTAACTGCAGTTTCTAATTCCGACATAGAGATCGGTGAATCCAATTGTTACAGGAAGATAGAATCTAATTGTTTCAAGCCTTCTTCAAAAAACAATCTCTGATCCCACTCCCTGTCCACTGTCCCCTGCTGAGTGTACAAGTCAGTATAAAACTGTTGAAAGATTGAAAGAATCTTGTGAGGATCAGAATGCAACACCCCATTCGAATCCCTCAATGCCTGAATATTTCGAGCCGATTCCTTCATTCGTAATCGAACAGCCAGCCGTTTTCCAATGGTTTCACCAAATTCATGGCTTTGGCGCTTCGAAATAAAATATTTTCTAGCGTTCTCAGCACTCCTGAACCCAAGAACACTGGCTCGATCCTTAGCCACCTTATTCTCTAAGTCAGATATATCATTCCTACTTAATGCAATCCCCCTAGTTAACAAAACTTCTGCCTCCGTCAACGCTTCATAAAGCCTTGCCAACTCCCTTTTAAGTTTCTTTTCCTGCCATAAACTAAAACCAAGACATTCCCCCCGAAAACAAGCCTTAAATGTGTCCCAAACTATACTAACAGATGCAGTCCCATTATTATTTCCAAAAAAGCCCTTAATCCAGTTACCCATATAGTCCTTAAATTCATCATTAACACTTAGTTTCCGATCAAATGTAAAATTATTGGGCTTAGATCTGCCTCTAACTAAGGCCGATTCAAGAACAATTGGAGCGTGAGCCGAGGAAATCCTTGGATATACATGGATTGACGCACCCACTAATAAAGAAACCGGTGCAAAAAAATAATCTAATCTTACCAATAAAAAAGGTAAACCCGCTATCATGTTCCCTCATTTTACCACACACATCCACCAATCCCTGATCACTAACTAAATTCTAAAGAGCTTTGAAAACTTTGGGCTTTCGTCCAATGTATTTATCGGGGCAGTCCTGTAAGGCTCGATTAATCAAATTTATATTTATATCACCACATACCAACACTGGTTGCGGCCATGTAGCTAATTCTGCATTTAATTCGACTAAAACCCCTGCATCATCCACATTGGAACCATAGATAGTGCAGAGCGTGATCTTTTGACCTTCCATACAACACTCTGCTATGACCCAATGCCCGTTTTTATCCATTCATTTGCGATCAACAGTTACCAAATTTCGTCTGGCAAGAATAGCTACCCCCCGAATCATGCTAGTTTGGCCAGTTGTGACAATTAAAGAAAATCCCAATTCAGTCAAAATACCCCTCTTTGCCCATGGAAATGTGTTTCCTGTATACATACTAAATCTGGCAGAAAATGTCGTAGTTCTGAAGCCACCTTTTGACGTTTAAACACATTATTAAGACCCGACACATTCAATGAACAAATTTTAATTCGAGCGTTTAACATTCCAATTCATTTAAATACTCGGCCCACTGAGATCTTACAAACCAGGAACTAAGCTGCCATTTATAGATTCAATGCATTCGTTTATGCATATTATGGATACAAATGCATTCTTTCATTTGTAACCAAAAACTGAACTTTGTACTTGTCGCTGTGAAATTGTTTCCCCTTTTACACCCCCTTAGTGCTACCCAACTCCCCCTAACCCCCTACCCCTTTCTCCCCTCAAGCCCACCATACACCCACCCTTAACCCCCTCACACCCCCTAACCCCCAAAAACGAGGTTTTAGGACTGATAGTCCTGTAGATGCGAGCTCTACCACATCCCCTTGCGTTCCCCTGCCGAGTCCTTCGCTGGCAAAGTCAAAAAAATTAAATCGAAAAAGAAGCAGTTAGGAGCATTAGACTAATTCAAGACAGAAAAACAAGGTACCTGACAAGTGCATAACCTTATCCTTAAAGTTTATAAACTTAAACAGACATGTTCCCCAAATTTAACATTTCCGCCTCCATAAGTACCTAAGCTATATAGGCCGTGCAAATTCTGTCGCTGAGGCAATATTAGTGAAAAAGCGAGTTTGGTCCTTAAAGACTATCTTCAGTTTGGCTGGAAACATTAAAAAGATTGAAGCCCCTTTAGCCTGTAACTCCGGGATTAATTGGCGAAATTGCCAGCGTAGCTCTACTGACTGCTGGCACAAATCGGGACGTACAAAAAATTCCGCATTCCCAGCCTTCCCCTTCTTATCGGGCCTAGCAAGCTTGAAAACCTCCTCCCATGCCAGAAAGCTATTAAAAGATAGTAACAATGCCCTAGGTTTAGCTTCCTGACCGGGCCTCAGCCAGATCTTAAAGGGAAATCTATATGCACGTTCAATTTCATTATCCCAATCCCATCGGTTTAACCCAGGAAAAGCATTTTTAAACAAACCCACAACAAACCCTTGGATCTTGCCCCTCTTTCCCCTCAGGGACCTGAAGAATCCTCAAATGATTGCGTTGTGCGCGATTCTCAATGTTGGCTAGTTTCCAGATCATGTCCTCTTTCGTAGCCAAACTCCGTTCCACAATAGTTTTCTGTTGTACTAAATCGTCCTCCAAAGTTGATACCCTTACCCCTACTTCATTGAATCGGGATACAAAGTCTCCATTAGTTTTCACCAGGCGTCTAACAGAGTTCTGTAGCTTCCGGCATCAATTCTGAACCCTTTGACTCTCCTCTCTGGTCTCATCTCTATGCTGCATAATGGACCGATAAATTAACGCTAGAGAGACCTCTCCCCCTTCAATCCCATCCACACCCACTTGCACCTCTTGATTTGGGGTTTTCACTTTAGTATCTTTTTTTGCACACAAATCCAGCTTCCTAACCGTCTTAAGCTGACCTTCCTCTGATTCCTCAAGTTCCTTCAGTACTGAGATGCCATAGTCACTACCATCCATCATAGAAAGCTGGGCTGAGTACTGTACAGCCAAATCATCGCATGAAGAGCCAGAATGTTCGGAAAGAGAAAAAAAAACTCCAGAATCCACTTCCATATTTACTGTGCCACGCACATTTTCTTCCATGTTCAATTTACTACCAGAAGCCACGATGGCGGAAAGGTTAGACAAAACCTCATCCGTGGATTCCTGAGCAGCCACTGACCCTATTTTGCATACAAGAGTCTCTCCCCGAATCCAGTTCGCCAGGTTCTCCCAAGTTAATCACTACCTCATCCGTTGGGGCAGCCCTATCAACTTTATTTTTCCTATTCTCCCTTTCTTTCTGCCTTTCTGCAGTAGTCGCGAAAAGCGCAGGTATTTTCTTTCCACCTTCCCCTATAGTGGCTCTCCCCTTCTCCTGGCCGCTGGCTCCCTGATTTTGCGATGCCTCTATCAATTTTGGTAGTTTAGTTGCTAGCGCATTATTAGACTCAGCGCTTTACCCAGCTTCCTCCCTCACCTGTCCGGCCGTTACAGCAGTTTCAGTGGCCTCAGCTGGGAGTTCATCATGTCCGCGCTGCTTGGTGCGAGAGCCCTTCGCCGGCATCAACAGCTTGGCTCCAGTCACAACTTAGTCATGTGCAAAGTGCGTTATGATGCATCCAAAGGCGATTGGAGAGAGGGAAGGAAAGTTATGTTTCACCGAACATTGGAAGCGGTCATGGGTCACCATGAATGAACCTGATTCCCAGCCTGTAATGCCATCATTAATACCAGTGACTGGTAGCCCTTTATGACTCTGATTCGGATTTAGTCCAAGGCTTACAACATGTTCTTCATGAGCACGACAAAGTGGCAAGCAAACTGCTCCCCCTCACTACACTTTTGAAGGGGTTTATTTGGACCTGCAGTATGAAGGGGAGTTCTCCGGAGACTGAGCTTTACTTGCCACATATTCTACCAGCGTAGAAAAGTGCTTCCTTCACAGTTGTGGTGCGCAGAGCAACTAAAGCCTTCAAACTAAATCTGCAAACGATTTCAAATAAAATTACATTTATTGACTTCCTTCAGCCAGTGCTAGCCTCCATATGATGCAGACTGCCCCTGGTGATCCAACATTCCTCACGCAACACCCAATTCTATACAGGCTTTGACTAGTAAGGTGAGTCCTTTTGCCTTTTCAACTAACCCTCCTGATGCAAACTCTAAGCGCACTGACTCCATCGGAGAAAAAAATATGCATTCTTCAGCCAGCCTAGCTTTCTCTTGCTGAATACAGTCTGCCTGTTGGATGGGTATACCAACCCTTTGTCTGATATAGCCAGCAAAATCTTGTTGGATTCCAAGAGGACATCTGAGTGGATCATGACCAAACCATTTAGGATGGACAGGATGTAGCAAAGTACATGCTGACCTTGATACTACTGACTGTGCAGGGCATCTGACGCCACTTTAGTACTCAGGCGGCACACCTAGAATCATGCAACTGGATTTTCAGTGAATGTCCAAGTGTCTCTAATTGCATTTTGGGTAGTATGCCGAATAGGCTTTAGTATTAAAATTGAAAGAAAGTGCCGGGCTCTTGTCCTGTCAGGAGGCAGCCTGCACCAGCCCATTTCTCCAGTTAGCCTCACCTAAAACAGTACCAACTACTAACCGTGAAAGTGGGTAGAGGATGTGGCGCCAGAGCTCCCTGCTTCGGAGCTGGGGATCCAGGGGCCAGCTGTACGACTATTTGCTTTTGCGACACGGAAATTGCGGAAAAATTGCGAGTCGCAAAAGAAAATGTACAACTGTGTCAGAGGCACTTAGCAATTCTCAATGGGGTTGCAAAATGCGAGGCTCATGAATATTAATGAGCCACACGCAATTTGCGACCCCATTGGGAATGGCTGAATCTCCCAGGGATGGTGGCCTGCTGGGCTCAGCAGACCTCCATGTCTGGGACTGCTTTTAAATAGAGCAGGTTTTTTAAAAAAAATGTAGCACGTTTTCCTTAAAGGAAAACGGGATGCATTTAAAAAAAATGAATGAAATGTCTTTGTTTCTTTTTTTAAGGGCAAGCAGTGGTCCCAGGGACCACTGGCTGACCTTTGTTGTCGACAACTGGGTTCACGAACCAGGACGTCTGCGGTAGAAATATACGGACTTATCAAGGTCCAGGAATTGTTTAAAGGATATACTTCCAGGAACTATACATTGGAATACATAGCTTTTTGTGCCACCGTGGGCCAACTTTGCTGGTGATTTTATTTGCATTTTTTCTACATAGAAGGAATTTCTACAATAAACTAGGTTGAGATTGGGTAGCAACCTCATCAATATCTACAAAAACAGCTTCTTGAGCCTTGAAAAAGCCCTGCAGGCGAAACTCACGTCGGCTGTTGCTACCATCTTCGTTATTTCCGAAATAAAAGACAAAAGACCTGATTCGGGAGTGTGTTTGAGGTAATTTTTGAAAGGACATTGAAACAAGGACTTATTGGACACATATCATGAGGAAAAAACTCCTCCAGTGCTTGCTATAACATTTGTTGGATTATAGATATAGTGATAGGGTGTGCTCTGGTGTACTACGATTAATCATAGTTTCAGACCTCATAGGTCTAGAGATAAAAATACCCTGGTGGGTGGGTATTACAACACCATCCGAGCACCCTGTACGAATTCATTTGAAAATGTATATCTAGACTCAGTATGTCAAGAGATGTGCAGACCAATCGGCAAACCCACACTTTGTTTTTCGAATATGATACTAAATAGGACTTTAAGCAAAATCGAATGTATTACTGTTGTAACAACTTTTATGCCTTTATTTATTTGAATTGTTAGTCAGGGGTTGTTAACGCAGCTTTACAACACATTAAAAAGTGTTTGTTATTTATATTTGTTGTTTGAAGTATGTACAGATAAGGGCTCAAAATATCGGCTTTAGGTGATTTTGCATATTTTTGTACTGGCCGGGACATTAAAATACCACTGGTGCCGGTAGAAAACCGACTAGATGGCAACCCTAGTGGGACCTTAATTTGGCTCTGAGCTTGCTCATTTGCGTGACAATTTAGCCTATACACAATTGCTTCTTCCTGCTCATTATTAAGAATGTACTCCTCATTGCAATAACCTCTACTTGTCATGCTAGTGAACTGCAGGTCCTGTCACCCCCTTCTTTCCAGACCACGTTTAGGCCCGGATGAAATTAAAATTACACCTGTGCAATTCGCATAATTTTAGGAGTTTTGCATTATGCTTATAACACAAAATTCCAGAAATTATGCCAATTTGTATAATTATGCACCACTCCCAGTAAATTTTTACATAGAATGACGCAATTTTGGTAATTCACCATAAAAATGTTGTGCGAACGCGCAGAAACAACGGCGTGAGCAGCAGCTGTTTGCAGTGCTCATGTTTAAATATGTCCTTGTGACAAAAATGTATGCAAGAAGGCAATTCATGCTAAAATATTGCAGAATGTTGCTGTAAATTTGTGTAATTACGCAAAAGCAAACTAAGCAAATTCCATACATCCCAAACAAATTGGAGCTGAGGACCCGGGCCTCCTTTCTACCTGAAGTGGTATTGCCCTTTCACAGAGGACAGTCAATCAACCTGCTTTTTTAGGTCCCGTCTGGCGTTGCAGCGCATGCGCTGCTCGCTCGGCGAGGGCTATTGTGATCAAGAAGATCTCTGAAGGGCACTTCAAGTGCTGCCTCTCTTTCTTATTGACGAGCGTCATTATTTATGTTAAATGCTTGCTCCCTATTTGCAATGAGGCTTTTTTGTTTGCGCCCTGTATCCTTGTTGGCACGCCCATGTGGACTGGATTGTGTACTAGCGGCGTCAAATGCTGGGCTTTATCTGGTGTTGAAGCACTATTTTATGGACACATAGGGAGACTGGCATCTGTGCGGCGATAGCTCATCGTGCCGCTGTACAGTGTTGATCTTTTCACAGTGCTTTGTTTCCCGGTATTTTTTTCTTCAGGTGTGCACACACGAGCATATGCTTTTTTTGTATTGTTTAGGTGCCGCTTATCGACACACTGCATCTGTGCAGCGATATCTCGGAGCCTTGTTCTCTGGTTAGTGCGTATTTCACTGGACACTGCTATGCTTTTTACGGCGCTTTCTTCTCCAGCTTTTTCTTTAATGCGCATACGCAAGTGTATATTTATTTAATTTGTGTGATGCAGCTGATCACTTTCCCTCAGCACATAGATATCTCTGAGCTTTGTTCTCCGGTTAGTACGTTGCTTTTTTTCCGCACACAAGCATATGTTTTATTTTTGTTTATATTGTCTCAGTGCCACTGTATAGTGTTGATCTTTTCGCGGCGCTTTCTTTTCATGTATTTTTTTGTTCAGGTGCGCACACACGAGCGTATGCTTTTTTTGTATCGTTTAGGTGCCGCTTATGGACACACAAGGAGACTGGCATTTGTGCGGCGATATCTCTGAGCTTTGTTCTTTGGTTAGTGCGTATTTCACTGGACACTGTTATGCTTTTTACGGCGCTTTCTTCTCCAGCTTTTTTTTAATGCGCATACGCAAGTGTATCTTCATTTAATTTGTTTGATGCCGCTGCTCACTTTCCCTTGGCACATAAATATCTCGGAGCTTTGTTCTCCGGTTAGTGCTTTGCTTTTTGCACACGAGCATGTTTTTGAACATATGTTTTATTTTTTTTATATTGTTTCGGTGCCGCTGTATAGTGTTGATCTTTTCGAGGCGCTTTCTTTTCATGTATTTTTTTTGTTCAGGTCCACACACACGAGCGTATGCTTTTTTTTTTTATTGTTTAGGTGCTGCTTATGGACACAGGGAGACTGGCATCTATGCGGCGATATCTCAGAGCTTTTTCTTTCTGTTCCCCTTGGTTTCTTGGCCACTGGTTGCCCTTTCACACCTCCTGTCAGTGGGGCCTTGTGGAGGGGAGGGGGCTGCAGTTCCACGCAGATGAACATCTTGCCTGGAGACTGTAAATCTGCTCAACAACAGACCTGGTGGAAGTGTAGTGGAGGGAGTCTCCTGGGGAGGGCTTGAGCGACTCTTTAGGGATGAAATCACGTGAAAAGGAGATGTGAAAGTTGTCAGCTGGACCCCTAGAGACAAGATCTGCTGCGTAGATAGCAGTCCCTGCTGCCAGGCACCAGGAAGACCTGTCTCCCCTCCGCTCTAGCAGGGCTGAGGTGACGAGGAGCGCGCAGGATTGCGGTACCTAACCCCCGCGTGCGTCTCGCGGATTAATACTCGTAATAAAGTTACTGGTAATATAGGAACCACCTCAACAGGTAAAGAAGCATTTGCAATGCAATAGGTCTAGAATTTAGACAAGTTCAAGCTATTGGCATTGTAAATGACAATGCCTTTTATTTATGTTTTATAAACAAAAACAACAAAAAAGGCATTGTCATTTGCAATGCTAATAGCTCAAACTCGGGTAAATGCGAGACCTATTGCATTGCAAATACTTGTTCTCTCTCTCCCTCGCCCTCTGTTTACCTCGAAAGAGGAGGAGAGACTTAATTGGCTTGACCTCAAGCGAGCCTTAAGATTTAGAGTGAACACAAAAAGGAGTATTGTGATGATAAGCTCTTCGTGGGGATTGCCAGTGCTAAAAACAGAAAGATGGTACAGTAGTGATCGCTGTGAAGATGATCGTCCTGTGTATAAAAATGTCTTGCACCCCAAACTAGAAGGAACCCCCAAAGACCTACGGTCTCATTCCACCAGAGCTCAAACGGCCGTGGCAGCATTTCCGAGGGGGTTTCTGTATTAGAGATATTCCAGTTTGCAACTTGGGTGGCAAGGAATATTACCCTCAGGCGTTACTACTGTGAAAGCCAGGTCCATATATAGGAAATGGTTGCCTACTTGATCCTACAAGAGTGTTTGGTTTCAGTCCATTCCTCAGATCCTCCACCTTTTGGGAGATACTACTTCTTCAGGTGAGAAATCTGCAGTTATAAGTATCCATCAGAAAAAAAAGTTACTTACCTTTTGGTACCATTCTATCTCGTAGATCCTCTGTCTCACCCCAGATTCCTCACTGCCCTCCTACCTCACCATTATTTGTAGTGGACACCTGCATATTCTAACAAGCATTGGCATAGCCAATAGATCTCGCCTTTGGGACCTTATAAGTGTTCAACCATGCAACAGTTAATGTTGTTGCAGTAAGGATATTGTGCTGCATAACTAAATACTTATAAGGTCCCAAAGACGTCTCTATTGGCTATGCCAATGCTTGTTTCATTTGCATGGGAGACTGGCCCCATACAAATGACAGCAAGACGTTGCCATTGTTTCCATGCAGTATCAAAGGCACAGCCACAAGGCTAAGAAGTAACCACAAGACATGCTGACAGTAAAAGACAGAGCTGTATTTTCAAACCACGACTCTCTTGTGCTGATGTGCTCTCCTACAGTGAGTTTAAGTTTACTATTTACTTTCTGTAATGAAATAACTAAGTGCCTTTTTAAAGGGAGGGAGGCATCGGTGGCATAAGGACTGGGGCAAGAAGGATGTGGTATTTTTCATTTAGGGCTGGGTGTTGGGCATTGGAGATACAGGGAACACAGTGATAGGAGTAATAATCTTGATTATATGTTTTGAACAGGCTATTTTATTTCTTTCCGTGGGCTTCTTAGATCCTTTTGGTGGAAGAATAGTTTCAGTTAAGAAAATGATTCTAGGTCAAGAGATGACATCAATAACTTGGATAAGAGTGTAAATGGAGTGAGTTATCTGAAGATATTCGAATTCGTTTCTAAACTCAAAATATTCTCCATTGACTAGATCAAGTACAAATAAAATTCTTTTGAATCCCATATGACTCTTTTTAGTAAATCAAGCATCTGTCTTATGATGGAGGGGAGACGTTAGTGCAAGCTTTGGATTCATGCAATGAGCTTACCCTTTAAACAGATGAGAGAGTGGGGTGTACCCACTCAGCACCCGGGGTGCAGTGACACCAATGACAAGTGGCAAAGGTCAGGATTGCAGAATGGAAGCATGCCAAGGATTCTAACGGGGGTCCGCACTTCTATTCATCCAGAACTTATGCAGCGTCCTCTGCTTGTTGTAGAATTGGAAGCATGAAGAAGTAGCATGACTCTCTAAATTTCTCACAACAATGGTTACATTAACATTCAAGGCCGTGCTTTGCCTAAAGGAACCATTTTAGGATAGATTTGCATGTGGCATTCACAAGGATGAAGGGGTTGGAATAGGCTCTCACTTAAGCACATTGACTAAAAATAATACATAAAGCATCTGCAAGCCGCCACTATCCGCCGAGGCCACAGTAGAGACCTCGTCCATCCACAGCAGCAGTTGAGAAAAAAATAGGAGCGTCTAAGCCCATTAGCTGTATTTTTTAGAAATGACAGAGGCCACCTACAAACTACCAGGTGACCGAGCAGTCACAGGAGCACCTGACGTGACTGACTGCAGTAGAGCAAGCATGAGAGGAAAAGAGTAAGTGGAAGCAAAGAGAGCTTGAGAGAGAGAGAGAAAGAAAAAGAGAGAGGTTGGAAAGTGGGCAGAGAAAAGGAAGATAAGAGGAAAGACTGAGAGAAAGAGACCGAAGAAGACATAAGCAGAGACGAAAGAAATAGAAGGGGAAAGTGAAAGAGGACGAGATTGACAGGGGTGAAACAGAAGCTCAGAGAGAAGGGTGCGCGCCTCGCGCTGAAAGATTAAATAAAAAAAGCTGTGCAGGCTGCAGCGGGAAAGAGGCGGAGGGGTGCACCCGCGAGTGGTGCTCGGACGCTAGGGAGAGCAGTCTGCTGTTTTTCAAAGCACATACTCTGTGCTTGTGGTGTGCCGCTGCGCACTCCCGCAAGCTGTATGCCGCCACAAGCACGAGTATGTGCGTTGAAAAAGAGCTGCACGACTGCTAAAGGTCTCAGCATGCGCTGCATAGGCGAGACCTAAAAAGGGCCCAAGTTGGGATTCGGAAAACTGTCTCCTGCAATTGTTTTCAGCCGATCCATGTTTGAAGGCAAGGCAAAAGAACAATGCCCACACTGACATCAGTGTCCTGGATGATGCCTATATACGCCTCTGCTTTGTCATTTCCGAGGCGCTGGGGTCACCACAGTCTCAGAGAGACTACTGGCGACGTGCAGGATCTGTTGCTTGAAAATCTAGGAATAAAGTCAGGTGCCCCAAGAATATTCTTAAGTGAGGAATATGTATCTGGTTAGACAGAGTATCCACCAGAAGGTAAGATTAGACCTCTCGCTGTTGGCTAAGCAAGCCATCTCCATGCATTGGTACCCCCTTCCCCTTTTAGCCCACTGGAAAGATGAGGCCATAAGATGGACCTGAGTGGAGTGTACCGATCTTCTCAGGGAAGAAATATTAGGTCTCCAGGGGAGAACAATAGCAGGCTATCGGGACACCTTGCATGATGCCTTCATGAAGCATGTTAAGGATGATGCCACCCTAATTATGCACATGCTGATGCCAAACCTATTGCTGCACCATCATATCAGAGCTGCAAGAGAGACTCCCTTTATCGTACCACTTACACACACTCCCTCCCCATCGTGGCCTTACTCAATCCGGTTTTGATACATTGGATAATTGGCGTACTGCCCAAGCGCCGGCACAAATATTGACTTTTGGCCCCAAGTCCCCCATTCCCTTTTGCGGATACTGCTGGGTCGTGGGTCGTAGTTGGGGTTGGGGTGGCGGGGGATGCTCATGTTTACTTTTGTTGTTTTTCCCCTTATGGGTTTAATGTTTACTGATTATGATAGGATACAATGCTATCTCAGTCCCCTTTAGCCTATTATCCACAGCAGCATTTGCTTACGTACTACCAGTGAGACAATCTTATAGTGCTCATCTGCTGACTTCTTTCCGTTGATGCTTGAAACCTTGTTGATGGTATACGGTTTGTTTGACCAAACTTGAATAAATGAGATTCAGAAAATAAGTGTAAGAATTGTGTGGTAGAAATTAAAGCAATATAGACGGTAAATACTTTATAAAAAAAACAACAACAGTCTCGCCTTCCTCATGAGAGGTGAACTGATGCACTGTATCAGAAAGACAGACCAAGAACAGAAAGTCAGAGGTGGAAGATATTCCTTTTTAGTTTGTAAATATAAAATCAGCAGTTTTGAACTCTGCGTGTGCTTTGAAGTCTTCAAACTTTAACGTTGCTTTTTTTTCTGAATTCCTAGAACGATGCCCATCAGTTTCGTTATATGGCTGCTATACTTCGCCTTTGTTTATTAACAAAGGGACCAACTGAAGATAAAACCGAAGAGCTGCACAGGTTGGTATGACAACTCTCTCTGTTGGGGACTCTTAACTTGTTCATGTGAAATCCTATTTCCTTGCAGGACCGTGTCTTAATGCAGACCGATGAGAATACCCAATCTATCCCTTTAGTGTGCTTTCTATCTCAAGGACTTTAGTGTTTCGCAGTTAGTGTTCTGTACCTCGGTGAGCACAAAGTGCCCGCTTAACCACTTTGGCAGTTCTCTTACCCAGTGCTTGAAATGGAAAAATAGAAGTGCAGGTACTCTGTACCAGAGTACCTGCTTGTTTCTGAGAAGTACCGGTACTCTCCAATTAAAAGTATTACATTTCTCTTCAGAAGTGCTGGTACTGGATAGTACCGGCCCATTTAAAGCACTGCTCTTACCCACTTCGGAGACCAAGCGCGCCTAGGGAAACAACACAAAGGCACTTGAGCTTCATGTGTGTATTTTGCGTATTTCATCACACATGTAATACCGTTTTATTGCAAAAAAACTTTACCTAATTAAAATAGAGGGCCCGATATACTGAGCCCTTTTTCGGTCATTAAGCCTGGGATTTGCAAAACCATAGAATTTGCAACCGCAAAAATGGCAAGTGTCAATAAAAAAGGACAAATAGTAATTAAGAACTGACTTTCTGACTTGCGTAACTCCCTTCGCTTGTGATTTGGGGGATCAGTAGTGAAAAGGGCGTCCTCCTTCCCTACTGATTGCAGTTGAATGCATCAGCGAGAATACACTCTGTGTTTTGGCCGTGGCTGAGCAGCCAATCACAAAGGACCACCGTCTGCACCCCCGTACAGCGACAGGGGCTGCCCCGAAAAACTGCCTGCATTCAGTGATTGACATCTTATCAGACCCTTGTGCCAATCATTGAATGCAACCGTTTTTCAAGCCCCCTGACGCTGGACTGGATTGTTGTTAAAACAAAAATGTTGGCATTCAGGGAATGCGAATGCGGTGACGGGAGTCTTCTGTCCCTCGCAGGTCTCCATCCCTTCATTCTCAGTTCTTCGCAGGGGTTCACTTGTGTACTATTGTATTGCGTCATAACTGTTAATGAGGCCGGAGTTTCTGGAACTCCCCTTGAATAGGCTTTTTGTATTGAAGCCGATTAGTAAATGTCGTGCTCCCAAAATGAAGAGGTGGTCACAAACAAGTCGGTGTGCCAAGAACACCAGCTAGTTTGCTATCCCACCATCACCCATAATATTTTACCTCTTCACGTGGACGCCGACCCCATTGTCACTGTATCTTGAACTTTCATTTTTTTTTATAAAAGTGAATGCTGTGTCCTTTTTTCATCCATAGTCGCATTCTATGAATATTTCTTATTATGCGGAGACCACTATTTCGGGCATTTTTCATTTTTCTCATGTTATTGTTGGTTTCATTGACAAGTGTACAGCAAAAAGAATGCAGCGCCAGTAGCGTGGCAGTGAGTGGAGCTCACCGGCTACTGTGTAGGAAAGGATGGAGAAGTGGTAGTCTGACTTAGTGGGCCCAGTGAAGCTGTGAATCCGAGCCCAGCACTGATTTACCTTCTCATGTTGATAAATGCACATCATTGTCCATCTAGCCTTGTATCATCTTGGTCTCTCATAACTTAAGTAATCGATGTCTAGGTTGCTGAACTATCTGTTTTATGGACCTAGATTGTAGCTACTTTTCTTTTTGCTTTGTTCATCTCCAATCTAGCACCATTTGCCTTTCTATTTCTTGTATATGTTAAACCAGAATTCTCTTTTATAATTCTTCTTTTATATGTTTGTCTAGGTATTCTCCACCTGGATAAATGTTTCTCGTGTGATGCATGCTTCTAATCCCAATTGTGGTCTGTGGTCTTGTGTGTTGACGTCTAGACTTAAGCTCTCTTCTAGCCTGCAAAATGACTGTACCCTGCCCTTTGTTATGTCCGTAAACCAGTCACATTTCTGCAGCTGTGCATACAAGTATAACTCAATTATTCACATAGTTTAGCTCGACTCAAACTCTTCCCTCTTTATCCCTCCACTATCCTTTTTCAATTCAAATAACAAACTCGCATGTCCATCGCTCAAATTAATTACATATCTCCTTATCCTAATTCACCACTAATCCTTTTTGGCGTCTGGAGTAGTGTGCGACTCGGTGAAAAAAAAAGCTTCAACACCTCATCAGGGGTAGCAAGTGCTATATAAATGCAAACATTTCCCTCCTCTATCACTCCACTATCCTTTATCGATCCAAATAACAAACTCGCCTGTCCACCGGTCAAATTAATTTCATATCGCCCTATACTAATCCACCACCAATCCTCTCAGGGTTCTGGAATAGTGTGATACTCGCCGAAAAGCACTTCAACGCCTTGTCCGAGTTAGTAAGCTCAATATAAATACTATTAAAATCAAAGTTTGCATTGCACCTTTCTTTTACGTCATATCTGTTTAGAACTGTTCACATACTGCTTGCGTGTCTGTGTTGTCAAAGTTGACAGGCCTTTGTGTTGTTTTGCAACTTGTATTGTACGTAATGGTTATTCTATTCGTACGTTTACATGTATTATGCTGTTTATTCTTTCCTGTTTTGTGAAATAATGACCCTTTTCTGCTGCTTACATACAAATAGTTACTTGGCAAATAATTGGGGACCTCTACGGCTTTGCAAAGTAAAATTATTCTTCCCTTTGCTCATGGATCTGGCCTTCGAAGGTTGCCTGGTCCTTTTACTTTGCTTTTGTCGTGCATTCTGCTCTGCAGCATGGTCCCCGTGTCTTTAGTGGTGTTGGAGCTCACCTTACCTACAACTGCCATACCATTAGTCTACAACCATAAATACAACAGGATCTGCCCTGTAGGCTTCTGTTTAATGTGAGCATACCATTTTAAATAATTTCAATGATATAACCTCTGTGTATTAATGGAATTAATTTGGAACACAGGAGATATTTTTTAGTTAATGAACTATGCTGTATGTTAATGATACAAACGTTCAAGGGTGAAATTACAAGGCGTGTATATAGTGGCTATAAACTTTGATTCAGAAATGAGTTAATGTACATGGAGGAAATATAGCTGAAGAGTATTACCAAACGAAAGGGAAGAAAGTGCGCAGGAAGAAGGAAAATAACTAATGGAGAAATGGCTTAATACCAGACCTGCTCTTGTGCAGGTTCCCACCGACTTCCTAATATCACTGTTATGGCTGAATTGACAAAAAACTACTTTCAGTTTGAAGAAACTTCTATCTTCAGAGGAAAGGCTTTTCAATGGGGGCAGGTTTC
Organism: Lissotriton helveticus; assembly: GCF_964261635.1. Classification (NCBI taxonomy): domain Eukaryota; kingdom Metazoa; phylum Chordata; class Amphibia; order Caudata; family Salamandridae; genus Lissotriton; species Lissotriton helveticus. Next base: position 487,722,977 of record NC_136057.1, read on the forward strand.
GCACCAAACATTCTCATATTATACAGGTAATTCTTACTGATAATAATGTGTACTGAAAACACATTCTGCCTCTGAAGAAATTCCAATGACTTCATCTTGATTTGGCATGGGGAATCAAAACCTTACAGACCTTTGTAAGCTGTCTTAAACATGTACACACAGACTTATCAGCAACCATAGCAACATTTCTTTACCATTTCTAGATCTCACTTTTAAAGCAGTAGCTGGCAAATGAGGAACTCATTTGTATGAAATCTGCCTCCCTATATTTTTGCTGGCTTTAGAACTCTGTGCACTGTACTCCTTTAACCAGAGGTAAAGTGCTTGTGCTCCTAGTTTTAACATGCTACAATTTGGATACTTCTAATTGGCATACACGGCCCTAGTATATTGTTTTAAAGTGTACCCAGAGTCTGTAAATTAAATGTTACCAGGGGACTGTAGCACCCATTGCACCATCCACTACTGTGACGGTGTAAACATGACTGCAAAAAGAACAGTTGATGGACAGAATGCTGCACAATGTCAAACACTCACCCCAGCACAGTGATCTTGGCCTAAGTCCATCATGTATTTGCTCCCTATGCCTTTCCAGTTCAGACCCAGCCATATGCAAATCAGTCCTGACCCCCTGCACCCAGTAGGAACAGTCCCGCCCGAACTGCCAGGCCAGGTCCTCCCTGGACTGGAAACAAGCATCCTGGGACCGGTTTCAGGGCATCACCCCTCATAGACCAGGCTAGCTTGACTCCAGTGGCTTGGAGAGCATGGAACCCAAGTCTGGGCATGCCTGTCTCACTTGGATTGACAAATGCAAAAAGAACATTTTATGGACAGAATGCTGCACAATGTCAAACATTCACCCCAGTGCAGAGATCTGGGCCTAAATCCATATTTTTTTTGCTCCCAATGTCTTTCCAGTTCAGACCCAGTCATATGCAAATCAGCCTTGACCCTGTTCCCCATGGGCCACAATAACACCGAGAGAGAGAGGGTCATAGGGGAAATTTAAAGACCTGCCCAGATTTACATCCCTACATACTACAATATGAACCACAAAAAGAACCGGGGGTCTGAAGGCCAATATTATGGCAGGCTAACCTTAATTGCTTAGAGGTCAAATAGTGCCAAAGTCACAGAACAGCCCAAGACACAGAACTTGACAAACAAAAGTGAATCAGAATAGTGATAAGTGATAAGATCCAATATCATATAGTTGGATTGCTATCAATGTATCTTAATGATCAATCTTATCATTTGGTTGTCCAAATAGGGGGAAGTTATGTCTCTTGATCATAGAGATATGTTACCATCCCAGCAAAGATAGGCTGGATCACGCCCACAGTCACTATTAGCAGAATGTGAGTAACTAGATAGTTGATCACAACAGCAATCGGGTGCAGTGCAAAACCAGAAAAAGTGGTGAATTACAATAGGATGATGAGGTCAAAAATGAACAACATTTTATTAGAACAAGGACTCATCCCCTAATTAACAAGCATTAGAAATGCAATCGGGCTCGGATTTATTTGAGTTTGAGCTAATGGCATTGTAAATGCCAATGTCTTTTTGCCATGTGTTATGGAGTGTCTGCATGTGGTGTGTAGTGGAAGTATGTTTGTTGAATTGTAATTTTACCAATGGTGGCATGCTGTGCTTTATACGAATATGTTTAAAAGTAAAGTGTACCATACTGCGATTGCTTGGTGGAAAAGTGCACTGCCGGCTGGAGGTGTGTGTGCCTGGTGGAAGGGTGCACTGACGGCTGGTGGGTGTGTGCTTGGTAAAAGCGTGCACAGATGGATGATGGTTGTTGGTGTTTGTGCATGGTGAAAGCATTAATTGACGGCTGGGGGTGTGTTGTTGTGTGTGTTGTCTTCTGTGTGCTGGTGAGTGTGTGGTGGTGAGTCTGTGGGGGTGAGCCTGGGGAGTGAGTGTGGTGGTGAGTGTGTTGTGTTGAGTGGTGACAAGTGTGTGGTGTTGAGAGACTGAGGTGTGTGGTTTGTGTGTGCGTTATGTGTGTGTGGTGTATGTGTGTGTGGTGTTTTCTGCACACTCACACACTGCCCCGTAACATTCACACACTGCTCACCCGCACACTCCCAATGTCACCCTGCATAGTCACACACTGTTTACCCTGCACACTCATTCTGCACACTCACACAATGTGCACCCTGACACACTGTCTCCGCAGTCACTCTGCACTCACTGTCACTCTGCACTCACTGTCACTCTGCACTCACTGTCACTCTGCACTCACTGTCACTCTGCACTCACTGTCACTCTGCACTCACTGTCACTCTGCACTCACTGTCACTCTGCTGTCACTCTGCACTCTGCTGTCACTCTGCACTCTGCAGTCACCCTGCACTCTGCAGTCACCCTGCACTCTGCAGTCACTCTGCACTCTGCAGTCACTCTGCACTCTGCAGTCACTCTGCACTCTGCAGTCACTCTGCACTCTGCAGTCACTCTGCACTCTACAGTCACTCTGCACTCTACAGTCACTCTGCACTCTACAGTCACTCTGCACTCTACAGTCACTCTGCACTCTACAGTCACTCTGCACTCACTGTCACTCTGCTGTCACTCTGCACTCACTGTCACTCTGCTGTCAATCTGCACTCACTGTCACTCTGCTGTCACTCTGCACTCACTGTCACTCTGCTGTCACTCTGCTGTCACTCTGCACTCACTGTCACTCTGCTGTCACTCTGCTGTCACTCTGCACCGCCACTCTGCACCGCCACTCTGCACCGCCACTCTGCACCGCCACTCTGCACTCTGCACCGCCACTCTGCACCGCCACTCTGCACCGCCACTCTGCACCGCCACTCTGCACCGCCACTCTGCACCGCCACTCTGCACCCCCACTCTGCACCGCCACTCTGCACCGCCACTCTGCACCCCCACTCTGCACCCCCACTCTGCACCCCCACTCTGCACCCCCACTCTGCACTCTGCACCGCCACTCTGCACCGCCACTCTGCACTCTGCACCGCCACTCTGCACCGCCACTCTGCACCGCCACTCTGCACCGCCACTCTGCACCGCCGCACCGCCACTCCGGCCTGGGGGGGGGGTCCTCCTGGTATTCCGGGCCATAGCACCGTGTGAGGAGCCGGCAGGAGACGGAAACAGTGTCAGAGAGCCATAGCACCGTGTGACCGTGTGAGGAGCCGGCAGGAGACAGACTCAGTGTCACGAGAGCCACAGCGCCGTGTGAGGAGCAGGCAGGAAACGGTCACAGAATTACGAAAGCCACAGCACCGTGTGAGGAGCCGGCAGGAGACAGACTCAGTGTCAGGAGAGCCACAGCGCCGTGTGAGGAGCAGGCAGGAAACAGACACAGAATCACGAGAGTCACTGCACCGTGTGAGGAGCCAGTGAGAGACAGACACAGAGTCACAGCACCGTGTGAGGAACCGGCAGGAGACAGACCACAGAGTCAGGAGAGCCACAGCACCGTGTGAGGAGCAGGCAGGAGACAGACACAGTGTCACGAGAGCTACAGCACCGTGTGAGGAGCCAGTAGGAGGCAGACAGTGTCACGAGAGCTACAGCACCGTGTGAGGAGCAGGCAGGAGACAGACACCGTGTCACGATAGCCACAGCACCGTGTGAGGAGCCGGCAGGAAACAGACACAGTGTCAGGAGAGCCACAGCACTGTGTGAGGAGCAGGCAGGAGCCAGACACAGAGTCACGAGAGCCACAGCACCGTGTGAGGAGGAGCCGACAGGAGACAGACACAGTGTCACAAGAGCCGGCACTCACACACCAGCTGCAGTTTCAGGCGTCCGATCATACTCCATACAGTCCACCACTATTATATTTATATATGTACAAAATTCTCTTTTCTAGATATTTCAACTTCACTATCGTCCACAAACAATGAACTACACAGTCACAACTAAATACATTGAATTAAGATGGTATTATATGCTGTGCACAGAAGCCGAAGGAAAAATCACAACGTCGGACAAATATTCTTTTAAACGAATCGAATCCCCACGCCGCTGTTGAGTGGCTCAGGACAGGGTTTCTCCAGAACGCGTTTGGTGCACTTCACGGGACGGATCTCTTACGAACTGTGTTCACCCGACCGTTTCCGCCATTCATGTCGCAGCCAAGTTCGTATTTCTTTTAATCTTTGCGAATGAAGAACAGCGAAGTGTCCATCTCCACGTATGGACTGTGACACCTCCAGACATATGTGTGTCTAGTGTATGAAACCCTTCTGTCGCCATCCAAGGAGTTAGTGAAAGTCTTGTTCTCGGCTCCAAACTCTTCCTCTGAAGTAATTGCCGGCGCTCCTCTCACGGCTACTTTCTGTTCTTAGAGAAAGGGTCCAAGTGTCCGCTAATGATGGCCGCAGCTCTTACAACTACTTTTCGTGTGTCCGTGGGCTGGAATGAGGTTTCTCGCGCACACAGCTCACGTGCCGCAGGACTGAGCAATAAAAAATGATGTCATATTTGACACTGTGTGATTCCGGCTTGGAGCCCGCTCGAGTGCCAGAGTCTCAGGAACACTTTTTCACATTCCCGAGTGCGCTTCGAGCGGGGGAAGCCGAAGAAATGGTGAAAAAAACAAAAGGCGCTTTATTCGAAATACACATAAACATCTTTATGAGGCGTGAACCTTGCAGTGCATTGTTGCGTACCTGTAAAAAATGTATTGTATTAAAAATATATATGTACGTTTAACTTTATTGCAACACATTCTTTTTAGCGCTCTGTACCGTGCTCTGTTGCTCCAAAGCGGTGTCAATAAATTGGTAATACATTTTCCGATCCCAAAAGGATGAAAGCGCAAGGATGTAGGCTTACGGCTAGAGCGGTCGCCCTCGAAGCTGGAGAACGGGGTTCGTGTCTCGGCAACGACGCTCAACATCCGTGATTCTGGACAAATCACTTAATCTCACCGTGCCTAACAAAACAAGGAAGCTGCGCGCTGAGCGCTGCAGAATTGTGAACGCGCCCGGCCATCTGGATTCACTAACGGAGGCACCCTGACAGCTCCTAATTATAATTTATGTACTTCTTTGCGCGAGCACGAACGAAATATGCCCAAAATGGCGGAACAAAACTACATTTACCCTATCACTTCAAGCCTATTAAAACGAAAACACAAGGAAGACGAATCACTGGCCAGATGACAGAAAACCCTAAGGAATGTGTGGAATTCCTCTCGCCAAGGCCCTAGGAGATACTTCTTTTTTTTCTTCATTAACATTAGGATCTCGAAACTCCTCCCCCACTTACAGTGGGGAGGAGTCCGAGCCCTAAAAATGAAACAGTGCAAGGGGCAGTTTAAACAAATAACTGCAGAAAAAAGGCCAACATGTTTCAGCCAAACGGGAAACCAATCCCTAGGATTTCTTTAGGGCCTCTGCTCACAAACTTTGCTACTGCATAAACACAGTGTTAGTACCACTCAGTGAAAACTCAAAGGTGTGACTCAAAATAACATAAATATAACTTCCATGTAATAAGTCATGAAAAAGCAAAATGCAGGTGGGAATAAATACAACCTGATGTATACTACTCCTCCGCATCAAGGGATGTAGCTGATATCTAAAAAGATTTTCATAAAGGAAAGTTAACATCTATTCAATTCTTTGCCAAGTTCATATCAATTTTTGCTTATTCTGAAACATTAAATTTGCTCACCCAGCTTGACCGGAGACTGGACCTCACCTCACCTGGACCATGCTCAGGAAATTGAGGCCCGCTCTGAGAAGAAAACATAAAATGGAGACTGTAGAATAGAGGAATAAAAAAGCCTGCAATATTGGTCCCCTGATTTCCTCAATCCACTCTGCCCCCCTTAATATCACCTCCTCCTCAAAAAGGTGTCAACCAAAGACAGCCCACGGGCTTGAACCCTCAAAATTACAGAAACCAAAAGACGAACACTCACACTTCCAAGACTATAGATCATTATTCTGATAGTACCCCTAGTGTTGATTAGGGAAAACTCTCTGGACCTGTTTCCGCCAGATGGAATGATATAATACAGCCAATGTCATCTTAGTAGACCATGTTAATAGTGCTTGTTTGAGCACCCTGAATCAGTTCTTAAAGCGCCTTATCTGTGTTCCAAGGCCACTTGGGCTAGACTCTAACTCAATAATAAGACAGTCCCCCTCCTGGTTACTTAATAGGGAAAACTACCCGGACCTACTGCTGCCCAGAGGAGTGGTATAATATAGTCAATAGCATCTTTGTGAGCAAGATTAGTAGTGCTTAATTCCCCTACAACGTTAGTAAAAATGCCCACGATGCCTCTTCTGTTTAGCAAAGTTACTTGGACTGGAACAAACCTGCTTCACACTGGACCGTGCTTAACAGTAGTCCAAAGCATCCTACGATCACAAACTGAACTGTTCCCCAAGCCCGCAAGCTCCTACCTGTCCGTTGTTGCCTCTGGTGGATCCCAAGTCTAGGGGGAGGCAACGACGGGATCATGTTCTGCGTTCAAATAGGATGTACAACTGAGCCTGTACAATGGCCACCGTAGACACGCCCCCACCGTTGCGAGCCCGTATGCATGGCGCGTGTCCACTCGGAGTAACTCTCCTGCCCATCATGTATTTACGCAATATTATTTTTGATCTATAAACCCGAGCAGGATCAGAAGAGTAAATGCCTCCTCTCTATGATCAAAATGCTGAAACAATCGAGGCAAGTGGATCGAACTCTCGCGTTGTCCCGCAGGACTACAAAATGATGTCATGGAGATGACGCTTGTAGTTCCCAACCACGGGCAACGATGCAGCCTCGAGCAAAAGGACTACAAAAATGCGTCATAGGTCTGACGTTTGTAGTTCTTGTTTACAAACTCATTCAAGGTCATTATCTCGGGGCACCCTTCGTGCCCCTGTCAACTGATGGTATCCCCTCATAACATAGTACTGTCAATGCCTGGAGGTGTCATTAGTGAATCAGTCTACAGAGGGTGCTAGTCTCTATTGATAGATGCTTATTACAAGACTAGGCCGACTGCTTACATTAGCTCCCGGAATCCTGTGTATAGAGAATGTATTCTAAATGTAGCTCTGACAGCAATGTTGTGTATATAAAAAATGTGCAAATAGCAGACAGTATAGAGGGGTAAGCCTATGTCTCAAAGCTGATGTGACAATGCTGGTTTGTACTCATTCTGTTATGTATCTATCTAACAACAAGGCTAAGGACGATGGTTAATTACCATCCAACTCATGGTTACAAGTATGATATATGCAAGGTGTGTATGTTAACATAGAACAGCTATTTGTTGTGAATGCATTATAGGTACTACCCACATAGCAGAACCATATTACAGGCTTGACCAAGGTATATCATCGTTTAGCCCGCATGTATCGCTCCGAAGCTAAAATATCCATTTCTGCTCTCTAGTAAACAAATATCTGGGGATATTGCTGATGTGGGATGGTATAAATAGTTTTTCCCATACTGTCCATTGAAAGTCTTCCTCCCCATGATTCTTTTCCACAAAATGTTTAGTGAGGCTCGTCAGTGTCTTTTTGCAACGGAACAAACTTTTGTGTTCAAGCATGCGTATACGCACTTTCCGTGTAGTCATTCCAACATATCTGGTGGAACAAAGGCAGGTCAGAAGGTATATAAAATTGTCACTATTACAATTAGTAAAGTGCAAATGTTCCCAAGGGCGATCGGTGCCTATGTCCAATGTCGTAGAATGTTTAGTCTGTGGACAAACTGAACAACTCCCGTATGGATGGTGTCCAACCACTGCTGGCAAATTCCAAAGAGTCCCAATCGTTCTTTTAGGTGTATCCTTCGGGCGTGCGTGTACCTGCCGGTCACGTGTGTTGCTCGCCCTCTTGAACGCAAACAGTGGTGAAGCAATTTTCTCACTGCTATGGTTTAAGATACTCCAATGCCGGCAAATTATCTTCTGGATGTTATTAGTTCTTGTGCTGAAAGTGTTCACAAAGGTCAAACGCTCAGTGGAAGATTTTGGTACTGGTGGCTCGAGCAAGGCTTCACGGTTGTAATTCCTTGCCCGCTTCAGTGACCGTTAGATCAATGAGTACGGGTAATGTCTTGCCAAAAGTTGTTGGGACAGACCCCTTGCATGATCCTTAAAGGTCCTATCAGTGGAGCAATTCCTCCTTACGCGGAGAAATTGCCCTTAGGGCAAATTGTCGCGGAGAGCCATAGGATGTTGGCTCTCATACTGCAGTAGAGAATTTCTAGCCATCGGTTTCCGATAAAGTTCACTCTGCAGACCGTCAGGAGTGGCATAGATAGATACATCTAGAAACAACAGTGTCTGTTTATTGATTTCTACAGTGAATTTAAGATATTGATTCCTAGCATTGAGCCATTTGTGGAACTCCAATATTGATTCATAGTCTCCTCTCCACACCACCAACACGTCATCAATATAACGTTTCCATCATCGGATAGACGCAAAAAATGGATTGGTATGTGTGAGCCCATGTTGTTGTTCAAATGCATGAACATAAAGATTCAACAAACTCGGCGCAAAAACGCTGCCCATGCTGGTCTTTTTTTTTTTTTTTAATATTTTTATTGAAATTTGTTTTTGCACATATAGCACAGCACAACATTTAATCCAAAAACAAAATTACACATGTTATTTACTTTTCCATTCAAACTACATTTTTCCTAATTATAAAAGAAAATATGAGTTACCATAGGCCTTTCGTACATACACCTATTCCAATAGGACTGAGCGGGATCGACCCGTATATCGTTCCTAACACCACTCCGCTATTCCTTCACTATGTCCCCTTTCCACAGCATCAATGGTTTCCAGATCTTCTTACCTAACGCCCTACCCCTTTTTCCTTTCCTTTTGTATATCCCCTTTTCAAGATTGTAAACAGCCAAAAGACTAGCAAGCCAATGCTGCATAACTGGGGGAGTCTTATCCAGCTATGTCCTGGCAAGCATCAATCTTAAAACAGCCATAGCTAAAAATAAGAATTCTTCGTGGATATTGTTATATTCTGTTGCTACACCTAACAACATTAACTCGGGGGTAAGGACGGTGTTGACCCCTATGAGATGTGTTAAAAATTGCTCAATATCTTTAATTAGCGTATACAATTGCGGACATGTAGAAAAGATATGTATAATGTCAGCTAATGGTGCAGCACAGCGAAAGCGCGTCGTCCCTGAAGTGCCGCGCCACTGGGCTATTCTAGCCAGAGTATGGTAAAGCGAAAAGAGCGTTTTGTAATGCTGAGATTGCAGCGGGGCTGAGCACAACACCGTACAGCCAAGCTCCAGGGAATCTTGAAATCTAGCCATCTCAATCCCTAACTTATTCACCCATTTACCACCATGCTTCTCCATATCGTCTGGCTTAGTAGTAACCAGATTTGCATATACACTGCGGATCGACACTCCCCCTCCCGTCCCTATTGCGTCCAGTATGTAATTATTATTAAATCCTGGCACCCCCCCCCCCGAATATTACACAGGAAGCTGCGTACCTGCAGGTATTTAAAAAAGCTGTTCCTACTTATATTAAACTTATCCTGCAGTTCCACAAATTGCATAATCCCTTGAGTGCCTATCAAATCACCATGCTGGTCCCTGATGTTTGAAGATATATGGTCTCTTCAAAATGGAAGAAGTTGTCTTTCATGGCCAGTTTCGCAAGGGACATGATGAAATTAACAGGTGATATCGTGTCCAAATCAACCTCCCCAGGATGGATGTGATGGTTTCTAAGGTCTCATCCTCCCACAACTTGGCAATGTCGTCTTGCATTTGAACAACAACATGTGCTCACACCTATCAATCCATTTTTTGCGTCTATCTGATGGTGGAAACGTTATATTGACGACGTGTTGGTGGTGTGGAGAGGAGACTATGAATCAATATTGGAGTTCCACAAATGGCTCAATGCTAGGAATCAATATCTTAAATTCACAGTAGAAATCAATAAACAGAGACTGTCGAATTTCTCCACTGAAAGGACCTTTAAGGATCATGCGAGGGGTCTGTCCCAACAACTTTTGGCAAGACATTACCCGTACTCATTGATCAAACGGTCACTGAAGCGGGCCAAGAATAACAACCGTGAAGCCTTGCTCGAGCCACCAGTACCAAAATCTTCCACTGAGTGTTTGACCTTTGTGAGCACTTTCAGCACAAGAACTAATAACATTCAGAAGATAATTCGCCGGCATTGGTGTATCTTAAACCATAGCAGTGAGAAAATTGCTTCACCGCTGTTTGCGTTCAAGAGGGCGAGCAACATACATGACCGGCTGGTACACACACGCCCGAAGGATACACCTAAAAGAACGATTGGGGCTCTTTGGAATTTGCCAGCAGTGGTTGGACACCATCCATGCGGGAGTTGTTCAGTTTGTCCACAGACTAAACATTCTATGACATTGGACATAGGCACCGATCGCCCTTGGGAACAGTTGCACTTTACTAATTGTAATAGTGACAATTTTATATACCTTCTGACCTGCCCTTGTTCCATCAGATATGTTGGAATGACTACATGGAAAGTGCGTATTCGCATGCTTGAACACAAAAGTTTGTTACGTTGCAAAAAGACACTGTCGAGCCTCACTAAACATTTTGTGGAAAAGAATCATGGGGAGGAATGCATTCAATGGACAGTATTGGAAAAACCATTTATACCGTCCCACCTCCGCAATATCCCCAGATATTTGTTTATTAGAGAGCAGAAATGGATATTTAAGCTTCGGAGCGATACATGCGGGCTAAACAATGATATACCTTAGTCAAGCCTGGAATATGGTTCTGTTATGTGCGTAGTACCTATAATGCATTCACAACAAATAGCTGTTCTATGTTAACATGCACACCTTACATATATCATACTTGTAACCATGAGTTGGATGGTAATTGACCATCGTCCTTAGCCTTGTTGTTAGATAGATACATGACAGAATGAGGACAATCCAGCATTGTCACATCGGCTTTGAGACATAGGCTTACCCCTCTATACTGTCTGCTATTTGCAATTTTTTTATATACACGACATTGCTGTAAGAGCTACATTTAGAATACATTCTCTATACACATGATTCCGGGAGCTAATGTAAGCAGTCGGCCTAGTCTTGTAATAAGCATCTATCAATGGAGACTAGCACCCTCTGTAGACTGATTCACTAATGACACCTCCAGGCATTGACAGTACTATGTTATGAGGGGATACCATCAGTTGACATGGGAACGAAGGGTGCCCTGAGATAATGACCTTGAATGAGTTTTAAACAAGAACTACAAACGTCAGACCTATGACGCGTTTTTGTAGTCCTTTAGCTCGAGACTGCGTTGTTGCCCGTGGTTGGGAACTACAAGCGTCATCTCCATGACGTCATTTTGTAGTCCTGCGGGAAAACGCGAGAGTTCGATCCACTTGCCTCGATTGTTTCAGCATTTCGATCATAGAGAGGAGTCATTTACTCTGCTCTGATCCTGCTCGGGTTCATAGATCAAAAAATTATTTTACATAAATGCATTGATGGGCAGGAGAGTTACTCCGAGTGGACGCACGCTATGCATACGGGCTCGCAACGGTGGGGGCGTGTCTACGGTGGCCATTGTACAGGCTCAGTTGTACATCCTATTTAACCGGGGAACATGATCCCGTCGTTGCCTCCCCCTAGACTCGGGATCCACCAGAGGCAACGACGGACAGGTAGGAGCTTGCGGGTTTGGGGCACAGATCAGTTTGTGATCGTAGGATGCTTTGGACTACTGTTAAGCACGGTCCAGTGTGAAGCATGTTTGTTCCAGGCCAAGTAACTTTGCTAAACAGAAGAGTTATCGTGGGCATTTTTACTACCGTTGTAGGGGAATTAAGCACTACTAATCTTGCTCACAGAGATGCTATTGACTATATTATACCACTCCTCTGGGCAGCAGTAGATCCGGGTAGTTCTCCCTATTTAGTAACCAGGAGGGGGACTGTCTTATTATTGAGTTAGAGTCTAGCCCAAGCGGCCTTGGAACACAGATAAGGCGCTTTAAGAACTGATTCAGGGTGCTCAAGCAAGCACTATTAACATTGTCTATTAAGATGATATTGGCTGTATTATATCATTCCTTCTGGCGGAAACAGGTCCAGAGAGTTTCCCCTAATCAACACTAGGGGTACTATCAGATTAATGATCTATAGTCTTGGATGTGTGAGTGTTCGTCTTTTGGTTTCTGTAATTTTGAGGGTTCAGGCCAGTGGGCTGTCTTTGGTTGACACTTTTTGAGGAGGAGGGGATATTAAAGGGGCAGAGTGGATTGAGGAAATAAGGGGACCAATATTGCAGGGTTTTTTATTCCTCTATTCTACAGTCTCCATTTTATGTTTTCTTCTCAGAGCGGGGCCTCAATTTCCTGAGCATGGTCCAGGTGAGGTGAGGTCCAGTCCCCGGTCAAGCTGGGTGAGCAAATTTAATGTTTCAGAATGAGCAAAAATTGATATGAACTTGGCAAAGAATTGAATAGATGTTTACTTTCCTTTATGAAAATCTTTTTGGATATCCGCTACATCCCTTGATGCGGAGGAGTAGTATACATCAGGTTGTAATTATTTCCACCTGCATTTTGCTTTTTCATAACTTATTACATAGAAGTTATATTTATGTTACTTTGAGTCACACCTTTGAGTTTTCACTGGGTGGTACTAACACTGTGTTTATGCAGTAGCAAAACTTGTGAGCAGAGGCCCTAAAGAAAGCCACTTACAGTGTGTATGTGTGTATAACTGGTGTGGTCTTGAGGCGGAAGCCGGGACCTGTGAGTAGTGGAACGTTGCGATTGAGAATTGCACGTAATCGTTTTTAAAAAATTTACTTGCGATTGATTTTAAGAATTGCGTTTAATCATTTTTTAAATTGACTTTGGCTATCCCCCTTGACACCCTGTTCAGATATTGGGACACTTCCGGGACCTGTGAGTAGTGGAACGTTGCGATTGAGAATTGCACGTAATCGTTTTTAAAAAATTTACTTGCGATTGATTTTAAGAATTGCGTTTAATCATTTTTTAAATTGACTTTGGCTATCCCCCTTGACACCCTGTTCAGATATTGGGACACTTCCCTTACCTGCGGTGCCTGACTATCACACATCGGCAGTATTGCCCAACGGCCGCCATCTTGGGTGAGGAGCACGGCGAGCAGACCAGTGCTCGGCCACTCCCGCCCTCGTTACTATAAAATACCCAGAATCCCACGCACTCCGACTTACAGTGTGTACGTGTGTGTAACTGGTGTGGTCTTGAGGCGGAAGCCGGGACCTGTGAGTAGTGGAACGTTGCGATTGAGAATTGCACTTAATCGTTTTTAAAAAATGTACTTGCGATTGATTTTAAGAATTGCGTTTAATCATTTTTTAAATTGACTTTGGCTGTCCCCTTGACACCCTGTTCAGATATTGGGACACTTCCCTTACCTGCGGTGCCTGACTATCACACATCGGCAGTATTGCCCAACGACCGCCATCTTGGGTGAGGAGCACGGCGAGCAGACCAGTGCTCGGCCACTCCCGCCCTCGTTACTATAAAATGGTACCCTCATTTAGGAGGCGCAGCGGGCGCGCGGGCGGCGCGCCGAAGGCTCGCCAAAGGCGAGCCCGTCTGCGCCCGTCCACGTCCGGCCGGGGCTAGGGGCCATTACCCCTGCATCTCTTACAGGGATCGTTAGGAGCTATACCTCTACGGATTTGAGAGGGATAAGATTAGAAGCGAATGTGACTTGTTCACATCTTTATCATCCCTCAGATATTCCAACACAGTGTGGGCATTGTAATGCTCAGCTTAAACCTATGCCCCTCTCTGACAAACAACACTCTTTTAAAATGTATCTTCTAAACTGCAGGTCCTTACCGAGGCACTGCTTAGAAATATCTCTGCTACTCGAGGAGCTCAAACCGGACGCACTCTTTCTTACCGAAACGTGGTTAACACCATATTCGGAACCGGAGTTAGTACAAACCCTGGGGCAGGGGTATCAAATAGTAAGACATGACCGACCTAATGAGAAAGGAGGCGGCCTGGCAATCATATTTAGGGATCATTATGCCTGTTGTTGCCTCCCCAATCCCTTCACTGATTGTGAAAGCATGTCCTTCTGTCTGGAGTTTTCTGCCAACATAAGTTTTACTGGAGCGCTCATCTATCGTCCTCCCGGCCCAGCTAAACAGTTCCATGAATCATTGCCACCGAAGGTTGCAGATCTTGCATCCTCCCCGTCCAATTACACTTTATTAGGCGATCTAAATATCCATTTTGACGATATGACTGACCACATCGCAAGAGAGCTAATAGGCGAATTCTCCGCTCTACAGTTGACCCAGCTTGTCTTATCTCCTACACATACTAAAGGACACCTGCTAGATCCGGTGTTCAGCAACTGCTCTAATCTGAAGGCACTCTCCCCAATAGCACTTCCCTGGACAGACCACTCGCTAATTCCCCTAGTATGGGAGACTTGCAAAATTCCCGCCCTAACATCTGCAGTGCGAGAAGCTCGCAACTGGTCAAAACTCCCGTTGGACCAATGGTCACATGAGTTAGAAACCTCAACACCATTAATTGATCAGGATCCGTCGCTAGCTAATGATACATTTAACAAATGGATAAAGAGTTCCCTTAATGCCATTCTTCCTATCAAGAAAACTGTTTTAAAACGATCTAGGATTTCTGCCCCCTGGTACTCGGATGTGCTTCAGGAGAAAAAGTGTCAATGCAAAAGACTTGAGAGGAAATGGCGTCTGGGGTATGCTGAGTTGGACACATCCATTTATAGAGAGGCTATCAGGGCCTATAAAAATGATATAAGGACTGCCCAGTCTATATACTATACACATAAAATTGCCGAAGCTGGTTCCAACTCCAAAGAGATCTATCAGATTGTGAAAAGCCTCACAAAGCTTCCACCACCGCAATTAACTGATTATGATCCTCAGCTTCGGTGTGAGGATTTGGCGGAATTTTTCTTCCACAAAATTGATCTCTTATATTCCTCTTTTCCATCCATAGACCTGATCACTTCAGAGGACCTACCGCTCCCTCCTTTACAGGAAGTTAAGCGCAACCGTTCATCTTCGCTAGATGAATTCCCCTTACTGAGCGTGGAAATACTTACCTCCTTAATGTTGCAGGTGAAATCGGGCTCACCCAGCGATCCTGCCCCTCCCCGTGTCTTGGTCACTGTTACCCACACCATTCTCCCCATTCTGTTAAAAGTACTCAATACTTCAATCACCACAAGTATAGTCCCACTGGCATGGAAACAGGCCATGGTGCGGGCTCTTGTTAAAAAACCCAACCTGGACACTAAGAATTTTAATAATTTCCGCCCGATTTAATTGCTCCCCTGGGCTAGTAAAATCTTAGAGAAGTATATAAATGGCCTAGTGACATCCTTTCTCGAGAATAATCAATTGCTAAACCCCTCACAGACGGGTTTCCGACCCAAACATGGGACGTAGGAATCTAGAAAGATCTTAAATCGAGGAGGATCGGTGGCAGTCATCCTCCTCGATCTGAGCGCGGCATTTGATACCGTTAATCACGGTATTCTTCTGCAGCGTCTGGCGGACATTGGAATATCTGGCAGAGCTCTGGAGTGGTTCAAATCGTATCTGAACAACAGAGCCTTCCGGGTTTACGAACACAATGCCATCTCCTCCAGTAAACCTCTGGGCTGTGGAGTCCCTCAAGGTTCCTCTTTGAGCCCGACGTTATTTAACGTCTATATGAGACGGCTGGCTGAGATCGTCCGCCCATATGGGATTAAGATCATCACCTATGCGGACGATACTCAGCTGGTGGTCTCTCTGGCTCAAGAGAGTGGCTCCTCAGCCGGAGTGGATCTGGCGGGCTGTTTGGCAAGGGTCAAAAGCTGGATGACCAAGTCTTGTCTCAAACTCAATGGAGACAAGACGGAGCTTATGTTACTTGGTCGACTCGCTCCAGCTGCCATCGATTCGATCTGGTCACCCTGTCTGGGCCCACCACCGGCACCAAAGGACACCATTAAGAGCCTTGGTATCTGGTTAGATAGGTCTTTGTCATTTGACTATCAGGCAACCAGATTATCTGCCATCTGCTTTGGCCTCCTCAGAATCATTAGAAAGTTCCTTCCTCTGCTACCTTTTCAAGCAAAACAGACCGTGATTCAGGGCCTGATCCAATCCCGTCTGGACTTCGGAAACGCCCTGTATTTGGGAGCACCTGATTTTACCTTGCGCAAACTACAGACAATCCAACACTGTGCTGCCCGGACATTATTGCAAATCCCCCGCAGGATGTCTGTTAAGTCTGGGCTAACAAGCCTACACTGGCTCCCCGTTAGGGATAGAATCCGTTTCAAGTCCCTTTGCCTCGCTCATCAGGCATTCTGGGCTACTGGTCCAGCAATAAACCTATCCCTCATCACCCCGTATCACCCTGTCAGGCAGTTGCGCTCAACTCATGCCACTCTGGCCACGGTGCCCAAAATAAAGAGAACTAGAACGGGAGGCCGTTCTTTCTCCTATACCGTGGCCAAGATGTGAAATGCTCTCCCCCAGCATTTAAGGTCCAATCCAGAACTCACTTCTTTTCGCAAGCAATTAAAAACGTTTTTGTTCAATAAGTAGAACCCTCTCTGGTACATCACTTTCATCTAACTACACCTCTGTTTTAGTCCCAGTGCTTGGACGCCTCCGGGCAGCTATGTGCGCTCTATACAATTCAATTTCATTTCAAAGCCTAGGGATTGGTTTCCCGTTTGGCTGAAACATGTTGGCCTTTTTTCTGCAGTTATTTGTTTAAACTGCCCCTTGCACTGTTCCATTTTTAATTAGGGGATGAGTCCCTGTTCTAATAAAATGTTGTTCATTTTTGGCCTCATCATCCTATTTTAATTCTCCACTTTTTCTGGTTTTGCACTGCACCTGATTGCTGTTGTGATCAACTATCTAGTTACTCACATTCTGCTAATAGTGACTGTGGGCGTGATCCAGCCTATCTTTGCTGGGATGGTAACATATCTCTATGATCAAGAGACTTACCATCCCCCTATTTGGATGACCAAATGATAAGATTGATCATTAAGATACATTGATGGCAATCCAACTATATGATATTGGATCTTACCACTTATCAATTTTCTGATTCACTTTTGTTTGTCAAGTTCTGTTTCTTGGCCTGATCCCCATGGGACCAGTCCAGCCCGGACAGGTCCTCCTTGGACTGGAAACAAGCATCCTGGGGATTTAGGTCGAGGTCTCTGTACTGGGGTGAATATATGACATTGTTCTTCATTTTGTCCATCAGGTGTTCTTTTTGCTAGTTTAAACTTGACAGCAGGCCTACCCTCTGTAGCCTGGATGTGCAGCCTTTAACTGCATATTCGGCTTGTCAAAATAACCCCTTTACAATAACAAAAAATGGGGGAAGGTAGAGGTTAAGGTTAGGTTCACCCTCCTTACAGAATGTAGTTCCTTGATATCCGGAATACCGGAAATAGAAACCTAACTATAGGAAGAACAGGGATTCCACTGAACATGTGTGAAAAACCCTCTTTCAAGAAGGAAAAAATATTTTCTAGAGTCCCCTCACCCTCCAGGTTACCCCTAGGTGGCATGCTTCATCATTGGGGTCCTCTCAATCCGCTGCGGATTGAGGTGTGCTGCGACTTGCAAACTACGTAGGCTCACTTAGTTACACTCCCTCCCCCACCATCCTCAAAACCCAAGTTTAGTGTGGGCAAAAAGGTTTGCCTTCTTATAAATGCCCACACTAGGTAGGTTTAGCCACGGGAATCTGTACTCAATTGCCTATGGCGTGCCCAGGGGCCAGTCCTACCCACTAACTTGTGTCCAGCATAAATGTGGCATTTCCAGGCACCCACTTTAGAACACTCCTGGACCTGAGGAAAATCCGAAACCTACTGAGTCTGTTGTCTATGATCTGAAGGACTAGACTTGCTCAATCCTCCTATACCCAGGACAAAGTAGTGGACTCCTAGGGTCATAAGGCTGACCTCTTGCTCAAACTTTAGTGATATGAGCTTAAAAGAGGCCTTTCCTGCAACTGCCCAGCTGACCAGTGGTAACTGGACCTGGACTGGACCCTGCTGTTGCTTTCTGCCTGACACCTAGTGAGTCTCTAAACACCTCCCTAGATGTCCTGGGAGCTTTAGAATGTACTCCTGTGATAGATTGGAACGTAAAAGACTGAGTCAGAAGGAGATTTTTTTTCTCCAGGCCGAACCTGGTTGGTGTATCGGACCCGCACTCCACCGCAGTCTGCGTCAAATTACACCTAGGTCCTGTACTACCATGACTATTGACTAACATAGACAATTTGTGCTTCTTGATGCTATTTCTACTTACATTTTTTTTAATTCATATCACTGGTTCCCCACCTTGGATTGTTGTCCTTTTCTTTACTAAATGTTACTCTATTTTTCAAATTAATTTTGTGATTTTTATTGTTTTGCCTTTCAACTATATTATTGTTTTATTGTTGCATAACTCCTTTACACATTTTCTCTAAGCCTCTATGCTCTGTGCCTCAGCTACGTGGGGATTGAGGTCAGGCATATTTAGTGGTTTTAGTGGTTCACCTGGGTAAGCAATGTGATTATTACTTGAAGTGGGTACTTTTCAATTAATAACCCAATTTCTTTAGTAATTTATATTGAAAAACTGCAGAAACACAATTTTAAAGTGTCAAAGTATTGCCCCTCTAGCCCCTAAAGTAGTCTACTATTTGGAAGAACACTTCATAACCTGAGGAACTGTAAGTGTAAACAAGATTTTCTCCTAGGCATACGCCCTATGTGAAAACGTATCGGAAGAGGCTATCCATACATATTGCTCAAATGCTTAAAGACAAAAGCCTGGTATTACCCATCAGAAGATCTACTGATACAGAACAATAAAAAAGAAACTGAACAAATCATGTGTGCCCACATTCAGTCAGGCCACTAACTATATAATTAAAAGTATTCAAAAACATTGGCCATTGCTATATACAGTAGGGTTGAGGTCAGATCTTTCACTATTTTCTTTTAGAAGGGGTAAAATAACAGAGACCTCCTATTACAAGCAAACACTCGAAAACCCACACATTCATCAATCACCAAATACTGGGGCTTACTTACCATTTGCGGCTACTTCAAATGTAGAATCTGCTCCTTCTGCAACATCCCGTAAATCCACAGCAGCTTCAAGGGCCTTTCGATGCTCCTGGGTGGTTTCTGGTGTTTTGTTTGCCAAATACATGGTCAGATCCCTCCCAGTGATTTTCACACTGTCCTGTGTTCTCAGTGGTGTGATAGAGGGATAAGGAGTGGACTATGGGCCACCTATTAGGACATTCTCCAAACCCGGCTGGGGGAATGTAGGAGGTGGGCAGGAGGGTTTGTGTTGTTGATGAACCAGGAGAATAAGGTAATTGAGAATTTGCGTGGAGGAGGAAGTAGAGGGCCTGACTGGACAGGTAGCGGGATGAAATCTTGCAGCAGTGTAGTGGCTGGCAGTTTCGTCTTACTAGTATGATGCTTGGGGGGAGGGTGAGGGGGGCAGACAATGGCTTTGGTCTGTGTGTTTTGCTCCTGTTCTGCAGGGGCCCTATATTTGCCTTCCGGAACAGTATCACATGCCAGTTTGCAATACACCCAATGGCAGTATGGGTTCAAATCCCGGGTTCTCTGATTCACTAGTCGATGTTCACCCTGTGGTTTATGGTTTTCTGCTGGTCCTCCACCTCCAAGGAACAGACTGGCTTCTCGGTTTGCAGCCTTTTCTTGTGAAGATAATTGCAGTCCCAGGTCTGTAAGTCTGATAGTCTAGCATTGAAGGTCTTCTGGTCTCCACTGAAAATATTTGTTGGATAGTGCTGATGATGGCTCGCGTCAGGACCTGGAAAATGGAAGTGCTTGAGGGCTCCCCTTGAGTTGTCAGTGGAGGTGGTAGAGCAGTGGTGTTCTCTGATGGAGGCTCGGTTGAGTGCTGTGTCCTATTCTGGTCCAGGGTTAGACCTGGCAAGTGGTGGCTGTTGTGTCCTTTTTGCTGCCTTATGCTTCCCTCCTGTTGTCTCTGTATGGGGGTTCAAGCACGACTGGTGCCTCCGCTGTGCATTCTGGATGTTTCCATGTGGTGGGAATGCTTGAGTGTTGGTCTCACCTGCCATTGTCCAACTGATGTGCCTCCTTGGATCTGACCTGTGTTTGGCAAACAAAACACCAGAAACCACCCAGGAGCATGAAAAGGCCCCAGAAGCATCTGTGGAATGATGGGATGTTGCCAAAAGAGAGCAGTTTCCATATTTGAAGTAGCTGCAAAAGCTCCAGCATTTGGTGATTGATTATTGTGTGGGTTTCAAAGTGCTTGCTTGTACTATGATGTCGCTGATATTTTTTTCCCTTACAAAGGAAAATAGTGGATGATCTGATTGATCTCCTTGGATACAGGAAATCCGTGCCTTCTCCCGCCCTCCCTCCCATTGTCCGTGATGCCAACCATTTACAATGCAATGGGTCTGGCGTAAATGCAAGACCTCTAGCATTGTAAATGCATTTTTTTCTCAGCAGCTGTTTGTGGTTCTTGTGCGGAGCGCCCTGTACATCTAGCTTCTACTGAGGGCAGGGCTGGCAGTGCCCAGTACGTTCAGCCTCTGTAGCTGCGCTCTATGTTCAGCTTGCAAGTCACAAGTTAGAATCCAGCCTTCCCTGTTCAATCTTCAGTGGTTACATTTGACAGGTCTTGATTTGATGTGCAGTACGAAAGAGCAAAAAGGTGCCGGCACACAGCATATTCCAGTCTGTATCGGGTAGGAGAGTGGATCAAGATTCGTGCTACATATTTGAAGTTTATATCCTCTCAACCTATTGTGGATCTTACATGTGGTTGTCTTAACTTGCATTGGTTTTTGCAGTTCAATTCAGTGTGACATAGGATGTACGTTGGCAAAGGGCACCTGTGGTATCTGGAGTGACCCCACCCTCGTTTTAAGCATCTTTGTGGTAAATTACAAAATGGTTCTAGTAGTGGTGAGGATCTAAGCCAAGGCTATCTCATCTGGAGTGGGATACCACTGTTATTTTGTAGAGGTTTCATGATGAGGGTAGGGAAGGCAATCCTTTTTGGCTGCCCTATCACTGCACTATCTGTTCCCTACATCATACACAAAGAACAGCTTGTTGCTATTATACCCTCCTAATTCCAATTGAGCGAATGGGGATTGCCCAGTTTTTGTTTCCTCATTGGCTTCCAAGTCACTCATCAGGCCTTCTGTGCCTAAAACGACTGCAAATATTCTTCCTACGGACAACCCCAATCTGTTCTCGGCACTTGCTTGTGGAGAATATGAACACATAAGGGTAATTGCAGTCACAATTTTAGGAAATGTAACTAACACGGGCTCATAGGGACCTCGAGTGTTTTTAATGCTCTTGGCAGGACCTTATTTTGCTCTTAGCAATATCGGCGACAACATCTGCACCAGCACCCAAAATATTGGTATGCTAATTAGACCATGAGTAGTATGCTGTGGAGCGAGTCATATTTACTAGAAAATACACAAAAAATAGCCGAAGTTTTAAAATATACAAAGTAAACAGAAAAGATGTGCAGGATATGCAAGGATTATAAACCTGCTCTACATGGAGAAGGTTACCCCTCACCCCTCTCGTTTGCCGCCATTCACTTGTCACCATTGTCACTGGACTACAAACCATAGACCACGTGACTATGTAATGAAATGCCTCCAAAGAAGTAACATGCAGATTTTGCAGTCCAAACACGTATTGACAGAGTAGGGTATCCGGCAATGTTACACCCTGATGACAATATTCAATGTGAAGAAGGATTACTCTGGGCTGCGAAATGCTTATTAGGTCTCACCTGAGCCAGCGCATGCGCTACTCTGGTGAGACATTTAGTGAGTGGGCTTTATAAAGCCGACCACAGCTTTTTGTGTGGCCTTAGAGCATGCGGTTATGCGCACAGTAAAGGCCATTCCTCACATCGCTCGATCAGGGGCCATCCGGCTTTCCTCGCTTGCTTTCCCAAGCGCGCGCTTCAATGCTCCTCCCCCTGCCTCACCACAGAGCGTGTCTCACGGCCGCGCTTCTTGCTTGCTTTTATTTAAGCTTGTTTGCCTTGGCTTTGCTCTTTATTCGCTGCATTAGTTTCCTCTTTCCTCCTTTTCTTCCTTCTTCTTTGATTTCTTTTTTCCATTCTTCTTCCTTCCATACCACTTTCCTCCATCTTCCTTTCTTCCTTCCTCTTGCTATTCCATTCTGCCACCCTACTCTTAACATCTTTCACACTCCTTTTCTTACTTTCCTCCTTTTTGCCTCGGGTCCTCTTGTCTACACCATCAAGAGAAAAAAGCCCAAGTAACATGTTTTTCTGGGTGAAAATGTGATGCTTTGTTGTCGATCTCCAGTTCTCTCACAAAGGATGCTATTAACCTGAATATTAGATTCAGGTTAATGCGTTCACCTTATTTCCTCCTCGTTGTCTCCCTTTCTTCGCTTGCGTGTTTCCTTCTCTTAAGAAAGTCACATAGATATGGATGGCTTTCATTGCCGTCCTGCCGCCCCCATTCTTTACAGTGAATTCTTGCCGGCTCCATCCCTCCCCGCCCCCACCCTCGGTTTACAGCTCCAATCAACAGTGAACAGCTTGCTGAAGCACTATTAGAGCATTTTCAGAAATATGTAAGCACAGTGCTGTACTGGAATGTTAATAACTTCTTTCCATATGAGCTGGCAGAAATATGTAAAGCGAAAACTCAATTGACGTAAAAGCAAAGAATGGCCATAAACTTGTATTTGAACAGAGGCTGAACACGTTGCAAAGCACTGTTTTTATCGATCTCCTAATGTGCCAAGCAGCTCAAATTCTGGGAGCTGGTGACCAGTTGTAGTGATTTTTAGATTTGATAATTTCTCTCAAGCGCTGTTCCATTCTACCACCCTACTCTTAGCATCGCTCATCCTCGTTTTCTTTCTTTCCCTCCCTCCCTTCCTTTTTGCTTCCAGTCCTCTTGTCTACACCATCAAGGGACGAAAGCCCAAGTAACGTGTTTTTCTTGGAGAAAATGTGATGCTTTGTTGTCGATCTCCAGTTCTCTCACCAAAGATGCTATTAACCTGAATATTAGATTCAGGTTAATGCGTCCACCTTATTTCCTCCTTGTTGTCTCCCTTTCTATCTTCGCTTGCGTGTTTCCTTCTCTGAAGAAAGTCACATAGATATGGATGGCTTTCATTGCTGTCCTGCCGTCCCCGTTCTTTACAATGAATTCTTGCCAACTCCGTCCCTCCCCGCCCCCACCCTCCTTTACAGCTCCAGTCAACAGTGAACAGCTTGCTGAAGCACCGTTAGAGCATTTTCAGAAATATGTAAGCACAGTGCTGTACTGGAATGTTAATAACTACTTTCCTTATGAGCTGGCAGAAATATGTAAAGCGAAAACACAATTAACGTAAAAGCAAAGCATGGCCATAAACTTGTATTTGAACAGAGGCTGAACACGTTGCAAAGCACTGTTTTTATCGATCTCCTAATGTGCCAAGCAGCTCGAATTTCGGGAGCTGGTGACCAGTTGTAGTGATTTTTAGATTTGATCGTTTCTCTCAAGCGGCCCTGTTCTTTGAGATTAAAAACAATTATTTTAGAAGCCCTTGTTGACATAATAATACAAGCATTGGCATAGCCAATAGGTCTCGCCTTTGGGACCTTATACGTGTTTATTTATCCAGCACAATAACCTTTGTGCAACAACATCAACTGTTGCATGGCTAAACACTTAAAAGGTCCCAAAGGCGAGACCTACTGGCTATGCCAATGCGTGTTTCTAAAGGGCAAAGGGCCCAGTGATGTGGAGTTTTTGGCAAACAACTGTGCTGCAAGGCTGGATGTGTCCCCAACCTCGTGGGCTCCTGGAGAAGCGGAATAGACAGCCTTAATGCAGCACCAGGCTCAAAGTCACGGCCCACTGCACTTCAATATGGTTGTCTTTTACTACCAAAACGGGGAACAAGAGGGCAATTTACTTTTCGTGTATTAATGCCCATGGACCCCTCTAATGCAACTGCCAGTGCGGTACCGAGACACAACATGTTTGGATTGGACGTGTCTGTACAGTCACTCTAATAAGAAAAAAAAACATTTGCAATACAATAAGTTTCGCATTGTAGACATTTTGACCTATTGGTATTGTAAATGACAATGCCTTTTATTATTGCAGGATTGTAAAACACATAAATAAAAGGCATTGTCATTTACAGTGCCAATAGCTCAAATTCTCGCAATTGCGGGACGTATTACGTTGCAAATGCTTGTTCTTGTCAGAAAACGATTAATCTTCACATCCATTTGAAAGTAAAGTTACGGCACAGGCTCGTTTCGCACTGGAATGAATACCCATAACTTTTACTAACACATTTGAGACTAGTTAGACCCACAAACACGAATCACTGTTAACTATAAACCACTGTGTGACAGTTACGCATAAAACGATTATACGATGAACCATAACGGGTTTAGACTAAACAAAAAGCAGTTGGAAATAGATGAAAACGCTACATTCTTTGCAAGAGTCTAATCCCAAGCGTAGGTTTAGCAAATCAATTTATAGTTGGTGAAGTAGTCAAATTAACAGGATAACTACTCGTAAGATATAACTGCTCCAATCAAGACTAAATGACAAAATATTTTCAATAAAACATTATTTTCTTACTCCGTAGTAGAAACCCACACGTTACATACTTAACACAGCTGTACTAGAGCCCAGTGATCGATTCAACAATGCCTTTATGTTTCAACAATTCTTCACTGTTGGGCTTTCATGGGGTTGCGCCCCCTTTGAATAACGTTAGTACAGTCCCGCGTGACGCAGATGAAATATTTATGCTGAGCGTATCGTACGGCTTGGCGCTTTGTGGTGTTCGATGTCAGGAGGGGGGTGTGATCTAAGGGGGCGGATGTCATGTCTCGGTGATTAATGATCCTTAGAGTGCGGGAAGGCAGGGGGAGGATGCACCCACAGTATTTTTTTCACCCCCTTGGACTAGGAATGCAAGCACCATTGTGCATCTCCGCGCACGGTCACCGAGTTCCTGGTAGTAGGGGATTTCATACACTCTCTTGACACAAATAAAACTGTCAGTTAAGTGACAGAGATCAAACAGTCAGACGCTCTTGTTGGAAAAGAATAGCTCGGGCACAGTCATCTACAAAAGAGATTTGTTGCGGTCTAGGGAGGAAGTTCCAGGAGCAGACACTAGCCAATAGTATCATTTTTACCACCAAACACTTTGGTAACTAAACCGTACTTACTGTTCTTGTGTTTTCCGAGCTTGCTTCATTTCAGCTTCTAAAAGCTTTAATTTAGACATTGTACTTTACCGATTTCAAAACTCGGGCCCCTAAATACCGAATGTCTAATTAGACCATGAGTATGCTGTGGAGCGAGTCATATTTACTAGTAAATGTACTAGTAAATAAACAAAAAAATAGCTGAAGTTTTAAAATATACATTGTAAACAGAAAAGATGTGCAGGATATGCAAGGATTATAAACCTGGTGTACATGGAGAAGGTTACCTCTCGCCCCCCTCTCGTTTGCCGCCATTCACTTGTCACCGGACCATAGACCACGTGACTATGTAATGAAATACCTCCAAAGGCTTGTCGTTTGTCCTTTCACTTTGTTGAAGGCACAGTGCATTTTTTTTGGTGAGTTATATATAGCGCGAACTCGACGCGAAGAGATCGGAGCGCTTTACAGGATCACCAGTTGCGTTACAGACGGACACATTCATTTTGTTAGGCACGGGGAGATTAAGTGCTTTGCCCAGAATCACAGGATGTTGAGCGTCCCTGCCGAGACTCGAACCCGGTTCCCTAGCTTCTAGCTGCCCCTGTGGATCAACTTCAGTGCAGATTAGAGATCTGCCAGGGTGAGGCGCTAAAACCAAGTGACTGATCCATACACTAAAGAGGCCCATACCAGCAGAGACTTTTATGCACTGATGCTGCCATGGGACGTATCAGTTCAGCAGA
This sequence comes from Lissotriton helveticus, assembly GCF_964261635.1. Taxonomy (NCBI): domain Eukaryota; kingdom Metazoa; phylum Chordata; class Amphibia; order Caudata; family Salamandridae; genus Lissotriton; species Lissotriton helveticus. The sequence continues at coordinate 487,749,039 of NC_136057.1, forward strand.
TATCACTAGTGTGGGGGATTATAGTGTTTTCCAGTTGGGGGGTCGGTGGTGTCTCCCTCCCCTCTATGTGTTCTTGATGACTGATCTAGACCTTCCAGTTTCTTACCACCATAAAGTGGTTTAATGCGCATGCGGAAGTATTTAAGCCAGATGTCAGAATGGGAAGAGGGGGCTAAAGGTAAAGAGAAGAGTACATGCTGTTTTGTTTTCCTCGTGTATGTCAGCTGATTAGACTTACTTTGCGATGTTAAACGGGTAACTGGGTATTTTGGTCCTGTCGTGCCATCAGGTAGTTCTGGTGATTTGATAAACCATGAAGCTGTAGACTTGGAGCCTCATTCCAAGTCCCACGATAATATCTACAGGAGTTCGTGCCTGATTTAGGATTGCAATATATGTGTAAATACCGCATCCAGTGTTTCTTTCCCCCTTGTGAAATTAGATTCATCCTAAGTTTTATATCTGAGAATTGGGAAAAACATGTGGTATTACGGCATGATCCTCCATTCCAACTGGCAGAATCCATAATGGCAAGGCAATACCACGTATAAGAAATACCACACCAGAGATCTCCAACAGTTTCAATAATAAGAGCTACTTCATTGAGGATTCTGTTATTATTAGAGTTGTAATAGTGACCACATCAGACTCAATTAGATTAGTGTTTACCAGTTTCAAGATTACTAGCACTGATCACCACAGTTGCCATCTGTCATTAAAACAATTAATTGTCAATGTGGGTAATGTATGACAGCCATAACGGCAGTGCCCCTCGCAGAAAGTTAATAATTATAATGTCTCCCCATTTCCATATGTTATCTTACTCAAATATCAGCATTAAATATATTTTGGAAATTCGCCCATTTAATCAACCAATCATCAGCTCAGCAGTTCAGAAAATGTACACATTTTCGTCTTAAATACACACTTTTCATTTTGATATATATACATAGCTGCCAAGGTTTCAGATTGCCATGTGTGACATTTTAAAAATTTGAGTGAAATTATGAGTGACATTTCAACGACTATGAGTGACACTTTCTCGCGAGAAAAAAACATGCAATTAAGGCGAGGGAATCTTATAAATATCAGAAATTACAGCCATCTGAGCAACAAGAAACTCCAAGAACTTCTTGAAACTGTTGCAGAGCACCAGCAATGGAAGAAGACTAATCCTATTGCTCCCTCCTGTAACCGTCGTGGATGATCATGAGGCGCAGGCTGAACCGAAAGCAACCGGGCTGGCCACCTGTTGTTGTGCTGGTAGGGGCTGGTGACATCACTGGGGCTCAGCTCTGCCTCTCCTCAGCTTGCCTTGTAATGATCACGAGGCAGCCGGGCCATTGCTTAGCATCAAGATGGGGACCCCTGGCCTGGGCCTCGAGTCTGAGTCTCATGTTGTGGCAGGTCTCTCGGACCGTCCAGGCCCCAACTCAACAGGATGTGGGAGCAGAGAGGAGCCACACTGAAGTCAACAACACAGGTCTCTGTCTGTGTGACTCGGTGTGTTTCGGGCAGGCCACTTCACAAATCAGAAAAACAAGCATTTACAATGCAACGGTCTCGGCATTGCAAAAGTTAGAGCTATTAGCATTGTAAATGAACGCGTTCTTTAAAGAGGCCATGAAGTATCACAGTGCACTTTGTTTCCTTGACCTTCCACCCGCTATTTTTTGTTGAGACCGAAAGACAGCTATACCTAACATATTTAATAGGTATTAAGCAACGGTGTGTGGCTGATGTCTTCAATGCATTACGTGCGCTCTGTTAATCTGCTAAGTGCACGAAATATGAAGACTTTGCTGTACGTGCAATATGTTAATGTTTGACCCCTCCCCATTCAAATTAAAAAGTGCCTTTTCGCAGAAAATAAATTAACCGAGGCATTTTCTACCAACAGCATGTCAAAACACCTATACCCAGACGAATACATGGGCGGCTGGACGCTTGCTTGCAACCCTTCTCGGGAGCGCCTGCCAGGTGTTAACTTCATTTGGGAGCGCTTCTCTCTCGCGCTATAGTAGCCACAACAGGCCCGTTTCAAGCAGTGATTGCTAGCTACTCTGAAAGCAGTAGCGCTTAAGACATACAGCAAGTATCCGGCAAGTGGGGAGCATTGTAACAAATACAACTTGCTGAATGAAACCACGGCTATCTGCGTGTAAGCAAGAGTCTCAGTACCGGCAGGTGGGAAGCAGTCAGTTGGCGTTACTTTTAAATTGTGTGCTTATATCAATGCACACGTGTTTTAAAGAGTTAGACAACAAAATCCACTAAATATTACACGTTTACTCGAAACGCGCATTGTATTGTAATGAAATACAACTTGCTGAATGAAAGCACGCCTATCTGCACACGTTTACTCGAAACGCGCATTGTATTGTAATGAAATACAACTTGCTGAATGAAAGCACGCCTATCTGCATGTAAGCAAGAGTCACAGTACTACAATAAACGAAACAAAAAGCGCCAGGAATATCCTGAAATCACAAATCCTTTCAGCGCACAAGTCAACGCTCATACAGCGCTCGTACTTGTGCGCGTCCTCGTTTCGAATCGCCTCCAAGGCGATGCGCGCGGCCAGGAATGTCTCCTGGAAAGGAGACACGGCCACAATAAGTTCTCGGCGGAGACGCGCTTCCGCGCGTTCAGCCGAGCCCTAAAAAGACACTGTGAAGAACACAGAGTGTAAATGTCCATGCACTGGCCCGACCTCGGACTTGATAATAATGCCCACTATTCACAGCCCTAGATGACACTCAGAGCAGCTGCTGTGAGAACACGTGCTGCAGAGGTATTGTATCATACTGACACCCATGTACAGCTCTGCTGATTTACCTCTGTCCTGACCTGACTGACACCCATGAACAGCTTTGCCAATCTACCTCTGTCCTGATCTGAAGCCTCCTGCAGTGCTGTACCGTACTGACACCCACGCACAGCTCTACCGATCTACCTTTAGCCTGTTCTGAAGCCTCCTCCTTTATCCTGTACTGACACCCATTTTCAACTCTAACAATCTGCCTCTGTCATAACCGGAAATTTCCTGCAGTTCTGTACCGTACTAAAACCGAAGTACAGCTCTGCCAATCTACCTCTGTCCTAACCTAAAACCTCCAGCAGTGTTGTACTGACACCCATGTACAGCTCTGCCAATGTAAACTGCGTCCTGGCCTGACTGACACCCATGTACAGCTCCGACATCTACCTCTGCACTAACCTGAAGCCCCCTGCGGTTTTGTACTGTACTGACACTCATGCACAGCTCTGCCAGTCTACCCTTATCCTGAAGCCTCCTGCATTTCTGTACTGAACTGACACCCGTGTACAGTCTGCCTCTGTACTCCAAGCCCAACTCAATATTCATCCGTTTGGTTCGAACATACCGCCAGTGCCCCTAATTTAGGTCAGACTAAACCAGGGGCAGCAGGCTTTCTGACTCCGGAAGGATGATCAGACAGAACAGCCCTGCAGATCGATGCTTTTTATTATGCGAAATTATTGTTTCACTGCATCATGTCATGTTAGTAAAGGTCACGGTGGTGCTACGGCCAGGCAAGTAGAATACCTGACGCAGTGCTCTTCGTAGAAGGTGCAAGGGGATGGGCTGTAATAATGCTGAAGGCTCAGTGGTTACCTCTGTGCGTAGGTGCTGTGTGACAGTGAGTGTCTCACCTTCTGGCTGGCCTACCGGTACCCAATTTCTTTGAAAACTACTCTTCCTACTACATTCGCAGCCTAGGCTTTCTGCCTTTTTTTAAAAAAATAAACGCATATCACGGGAGGTAAGCGGCTACATAGAAGTTAACAAACAGCTCTGAGCTCTTGCTGCTGAGTGTCACTTTTGTCTTAACATGGTTGCTACCTCCTACATTTTGTTTGCTGTCACACTTGCACCAGACAGTTCCACCATTGCCTACGACGTAACGTTACGTTTGTTCTTGTGTTTGAGTGTCTGCCATTTATTGCACTATTATAGGCTGTAGTCTACTTGTTACTAACTTTTCACGCTTTTAAAACTTACTTGCACACGTCACATCATCATGCCACTTTCCTGTAATGCAGGGTTTGTGCGATCTCGTTTGCTCACAATTGTCACTTATGCCTCATGTAACACGTTTGCTTAAGCTTTTTGTGTAATTAACTTGCCTCATAACTAGTGTCTCCTCAGTACTACAGAGTTGTTGTCTCTGTTGTTGAAGTGCTCTCTGACACCCGGGGTAAGTTGTCCGCGTGACGCAGCGCTGCAAAGTGCATAACATAAAAAATAAATAAAACCGTGACAGTCAGTGACTGACACTCTTACTAAGTGACTTGCTCAGCTGCTGCCGTGCCCACCCAGCCACGATGTGGTTCAACACTGGCCACTCTGACGAGTCTGCCTGCCAGCTGTGCCTGCTGCTTCATCCCGACGGACACTGTCACTCCTCGGCCGCCGCCGGGCTGCCGCCCCCGTCACCCCCGACCTCGGGCCTGGGCGCAGCTTGGCCAGAGCAGCAGTGAGTCTGTCGCCGCCGCCGGGGCGCTCGGCTGACCTGAGGAGCAGCTCAGCTGCCAGAGGTGGGCCTGGGGCAAGGTGCGAGCTCAGCTGTAGTGTCAACGCCATGATGGCACTCAGAGAGACATGAGCGTCTCGTGCCGCACAGCCTGCACTTGCGCTAATCGGCACATCCGGATTAATCCCTGCCCCCTGGTGCGGTGATTGACAGCTGAGTATTACGACTCAGAGGGCAGCCCGGCCCCCCTACAGCAGACTAGGAGAGAGTCTGAGTAGCCGCGCCGGCGCCGCCTGCACCATGATTTGTTTGCGCATACAGTTTCCGGGCAACAGGAACTTAGTCGTACAGCAATGGCAGCTGCTGGCAGAGAGACTTGATTCATTGTAGCGCGCCGCTGAGCGCGGCAGCAGAGTCTCTCAGTTAACTGTTTAGGCACTCGGGCGGCTGGCAGCACCTCTCTCAGACCACTGAGAGCCCGGGCACAGGAGCGCCGCTGGCGAGCCTGGCACAAGTCGAAATGCGTGACAATGCATTTCAGTGCGGTGATGCGGATCACCGCACTGAAATGCGTGAGCGTCACGCCCGTTGCGTGACGCTTGACAGGACTGTATATAATATATATATTCGACCAAGCAAAATCTACAAACTTAGTAGGTGAATAGGAGAGGCACTTACAATTAGCTGGAGAGCTTCAAGTAGCACATGAGCTACTCATTGGAGAAGTATTTTCTACACCCTACGGTATGTGTTTTTACTGCATTTGGTAATACCTTAGAAAATAGCAGCCCTCTTGGAGTGAGTGGCATGTGTTTTAGTTCTGGAGAGACCGCTTCAGCTCTCTGCCAGACGTCCTGTCCTTGCAGAAAAAGGAATGCACAGAGGGCTTTCGGTGTTAACTTGTGCAGTTACACATATTGCAATGGTTAGGAAAGCCTAAAAAAGAAGTACCTCATCTCATTTGTGATACAGAGTTCTTGATGCAAATGCTGCTCCCGGCAGTACCATGACATAAGCATATGCATCCACAGGAGGGACTACAGCAACAACTACATCTGCGACCACAGCAGGGGCTTTAGCAGAAATAACAGCTTTCACGAAAGCAGTGACCAGCTGCCACCATGGCAGATGATTTTGCTACATGAAGGACTTCTTCTCTGAGGATATCTATTTCCATGGTGTGAGGCGTCTGGAAATCCTGGAAAAGGATCAGAGTGTTCTCTTTATCTTCAAAAGTTCCACATCTGCAGCTTAAGATGTCATTGCAATTCTGGCCTCTAAAGATGATTCCGCGACACAGGGACCTACAGTTGTCACTTCAACTACAGCACAGTTGGTCCTAGCTTCCACCACCCAAACTAAAGTTCTCGGCATGCTGACAGTACTATAGCGTCTCCCTTGTCCCCAGTGATTCCAGGGGAGGACATTTTACCTCCATATATGTGCTTGCACAAAGTATTTTATGTGGAAAGATCTTCGGGTAGTTTTTGGAGAAGACACTGGGGAAGGACCTTGTGAAAAATGTCAGCCTCAGCTTCCTCAGTTAAGGCACATTTCTCCGAGATTGACATGGAGAGAAGATCTACCTGAAGTTGCCTCTTTCCAGCCGTCTCCTAGATGTAAACGGTCCACTACAAATACTGACCCTTTATTGGATCTACTTGCCTATTCTCCAGCCCTACCACACTATTCCAAACTGTTCCATGAAATGTTTTGTTAACTGATAACTTTTCAACATTCCGGAAAGTCTCCAAGACAACAGTAAGAAAACTTGATATTTTGTGTTGGAGTCTTTAGTTGTATTTGAAATTTTGCAGATGAAATAGCAGTCTAGACATAGGAATCATCTTGTTCCAATCCTACTGGAACCTTTGAAGGACATATTTCTCACTCCTTTCTTTTGAATGAGCACAGAGAAAGTATGTAAAAAAATCAAGACTGGAGCCTCCGACTTGAAATTTACGAAACCTAATCCTCCATTTGACTTTGCAATTGTAGTTGCCGCAAAGAAGAGCTGTAATGACAGTGGCTCTGCTTCATAAACAGTATGTTGGGTTCCCTCAGCAGTAATGTTTTCCAGATGTTAGCTACTGTATCTGAGTTTAGTTCCACCTACAGCTTTATAGGATTTTATGAATCAATTCATGGAGTATATGCCTTAAGGTAAAGGAAGTCACTTAATGAGTTTGTAAAAGAACATATACTACCGTCTAACATAGTAGGTTCAGCAAGGGGTACCCCTGACCTTTCTACAACTGATTATATCTGCAGTCTATCAATCAGACATTTGTTTCATCTCAGTACAACATAAGATCTCTGACCGGCCTTTCACCGGATTGTCTTTCTTTGATTTCCTCATGAACTGCAACATCTAGAAAAATAAATTGAAAAATGAAACATTAAAACTATAAGATGTAAAAAAAAATAGGATATTCCCACTGCAGGATTTATGGAAAAATAAAAAATAAAACGGTTTCTATTCTCTACTCAAAAGGGGAGTTTAAATAACAGCAGCAGCAACTGCAATAGCCAACAGCCATCAGCCTCAGCAGGCAGAGCTAAAACAAACATGACTTCATCAGTCTGGCACTACTGTTCAGCACCCCGTCGAGGAGACCAAAAGGCAAGCCAAGGCGAGATATTGTGCAGAATGGGTACAAAGTCGTTGAGTTCCCATATGACTCAATCTTCATTAATATCTACATACTCCAATTCCGATGAAAACATATTTTTTTTGGACTGGCTGGGTCAAAGGGTAGGTATCCTGCTGAAGGCGGCAGATTTTCAACCCATTAAAGGAGCAATGGAGGTTACTCTTGCTTTTTAATAATCAAAAGCAAGGGCTCGTAATAGATTTTTCACCTGAGACATAATCTCAAGCAGGTGAACAACTTGGTCAAACATTCAGGATATTGGCACTACTCCAAATGTTTCCTAATCTTCATCAAGGATTCTGGATGCAAGCCTTCTACCAACGGGATGCATATTTTCATGTTTGTCTGCACAAAGCAATTTGTTTTAGAGTGAAGAAACGCCACCAATATAGACTTTATTTCCTGAAAAAAGTGAACATAGCCTTTTTAAAATGCATGGCTGTGGTGGCTGCTTTTTTTTTTATGAAGACGATTCTTTGTTTATCCTGACCCAGACAGCAGCGTATCAAAGTCCCCTCTGAGCAAAGCCTTCTACAAGGCTTACAAATGTCACACTTTAGGCATGCACATCAATGTGAGCAAATCAACTCTGATTCAGGTGTGGTGTGCCCTATATTTTGAAGCACAGTTAAGCATGCACAAGGAACCGTGGCTGCTTCCCAGGAGAGATGACTTTCCATTCAGTAGAAATGTGTTTACCTTCAGCTTTCTCCTTCCTCATTAGTCACACAAGTATCCTCTTCCAGGGCTCTTTTGTATTGTTTGTGTTCCTTGTTTGGTATAGCACACGAGGCTCTCTAAGAATACTTGGAGGATCAGTGGTCCCAGAAGACAGAGGCCTAGGTTGGATTAGTTGACGGAAGCATTAGTCTCTACAGTGCTGGTGTTGGTAGGGCTCTTTGCCCGAGGGTTATTCCATTTCGCTACCTGTAGGCAAATCAAACCATGGCAATAAACTTTTCCTTCAAAACATTTCTCAAAGGAAATGTTCTACGAAGGTGAAAATTATCACATCACTGTGCAAGAGTGGAAGGCAGTACATCTGGCTTTGCGGCCTTTCTTTACTGCCATCGCATGCACTTTTAGTCTTCTTCATATGGACAACACAGACATGGTGTTTTTTTACCTGAGCAAACCAAGAGGGACAAGATTCAGAATCCTTTCCATAGAAACACAATAAATGTGGCCCGGGGAGCTGGCAAGGGACATCGAGCTAATTGGATGGCCTGAGCCAAAGTCTTCTGTAACAAGACAAGTGCATCCCAAACAAGGAAATGCTTTCAGAATTGTGTTCATGTTGGGAATGTCCATACATAGATCTTTTCGCTACAGAAAAAAATGCAAAATGTCTTGCTTACGCCAACAGGTTCCAAGAGCTATATCCTGGAGAGAATTGAGAAATTGATCAAAAGAATTTCTTTTCCCACTAATTCCTCTTCTCACAGTAGTGATCTCCAAGTTGAAACGCAGCAAGCCATAGAGGATTTAATAGCCCTCTTTGTGGTACCTGGATCCATTCGACCACATGAGAAACTTCCATACAGACTGGCTCTTCTTTCCAGGATTTCAGATAGGACCTTCTGTCCCAGCTTTTCGTTGCTGTACTTGACTGCCTGGCACTTGTGTACCAAGTATGTTTTACTTGTGGAAATACATGATTAGGTCACATTGAAGCTTGGGAGTAAGGCACAACTACTCACAAAACATGCTTTGTGAATCATGGATGGGTATTCAGGTCTAATTAAGAAAGTTGTAAGACGCAGCTACTAAAAAAACTGATTTGTGAACTGGGCCATATTAGTTTCCATTCTGCAACATTCTTTCCTGGACTGTGGGAGTGAGCCAGATTCCCCGAATAATTTGGACTCCCTTTAATAGATTTTCTGGCTCTTTCACCTTTGCTTCCATTTTCCTAATGCTTCTCACTGTGAAATGCTGGAAATCCTTGAGCTGTATAGAGAAATCCATAGGAGTCGTTAGTTTTTATTTGATTCCTTCCTACTCTAGTTTCTACCCTTGTTCTAACTCTTCCCAATACATTCTCCAATTATGCATTAACCCCTTCGACGCTCATGACGAGCTGGGCTCGTCATGAGGTAGCCTCCTCGCACGCTCATGACGAGCCCAGCTCGTCATGAATAATGGGTTTTTTAAAACATGAGCACAGGAGGGGAATTTCGCTAGCGCTCATGTGGTTAATCACTTTTGACTTCAAGCTCTGTGTTCTTTGCTTGGCGTTCATTCCTTTGTGTAGATATCTTATTGCTTTTACCTGGCTCCTTTGGTAAGTAGTTTATTTCTACTCCTCCATCGTGTCAATGCTCCTTTTTTCTCCTCTGTGGCCTCTTGTACTTACTATTGGCTTAAAATAAATTACTATTGTTCATCTTTTCTGGCATTTCAGAGTCTGATCTCTGCTTTGTAAGGTGTGGATTCTCCTAGTTCAAAAAAAAGTGATCCACCCTTCTTTTCATTTGCACAGGGATTAGCATGAAAGTCTGGCAAGTATCCTGCCTCCTGGACATACTCTCTCCTGTTTTGATTTCCCATCTGTTGAGGGTTAGAGTTAGTGTGTTTGTGGCACGAGGAGGTCAGTAGGATGTGCAAAGGCCTATCCTAGGAAACTCAGTGATTTAAATGGTTCTGGAGTAGCGCAGGCAGAGGCGCACATACCACAGACCCATAGCTCTTAGCACTGGTGTGCGCTCCAAGCACTGTGTCAAGCATTGAGATGAGCCAAGTCCAGAGACCTTTCTCCTGCTGGAGTAGAGGCATTATCACCAGTAGCACTGGCTTTTTTCTTTTTACATCAATGAAGCAATTCTGCTAGAACGTTTTCCAGACTTTCAGATATTTTGTGATTAAATATAGGTATTTTATTTCCAGAGTAGAGGCTCCTAACTCCACATTATAACTTTCATTGCTTTTATTCTACAGCAGCAAGAATAAAAACAAAAATTGCAACTCCTATAAATCATTCAGTAAATTCAGCAAATGATAAGTATTCCGCCAGTCGTCATTCACAGAGCCCTCTAGTGCTGCAGTGACTTTTTTCCCTTTACTACTGCAAGCGGACGATAGTTCTTTAGATTCACCTTTCACTTTCTGTCTGTGACATTTCATTTATATGTTATTTTATGTGTCTAATCTTTGTCTACCCCATCATGCTATCACGACGTTGTCAGTCACAGCCTCAACGACATTCATCCGGTGCTTTTAATTGGGAATGCATTGGCCATGTTTTTTCATTTGGAAATGTGGTGTGCCTCATGACAGTCTTATATTCGCTGGTGTCAGCGTGAGTATGCTGCACAGCTATTAACTGACAGGTGCAGCTTGTGAGGGCCACGGTGAGGAGTCACCTATGTCTGAGTGTGAGAATGAGGGTTCGGTGCCTGAAGCAAGACTTCCTACCCTTGTTCTGAAAATCATGGGCAACCAGGTCTTGCCAGAGTTTGCCATGAGCGAGAAGCTTCTAGCTAGCAATGTTCAATAGAAAGACTAAGAGTGCCTTACTGGAAGGGGATAAGCTTGTTAATTGCTGCACCAGCCTAAAGAGGCCTTGTGATATATGAAAGAATACCTTTCCTGATGGAGGTAGTCTACCTTATAAGTGACCCATTGAACCAGAAGTGGGTTTCAAGTCATAAACCAGCTTAAGAACTGGTATATCTGTGGGTTTATTCTCAGATACTGACTCTAAGAGGCCTCAGGATACCCTTTTTAACCTGGGATCTGTTGAGGCTAACCATCCAGTGGGTTGCTAGTAGAAAGGAGAAATTACAAGTAAGTGCATTTCTAAAGACAAGTCATTTTGATGAATTCCTGGTTCCCAGGGATGTCGTCAAGGATCCCAAGTTTCAACCATCGACTTTGCAACCATCCAAATCAACTTGAGTGCAGGGGTGTGGAATTTAATAAAATATCTACTTGTCCATGAGACAACATTATTCATAAATCTACTTGTCCTGTGAAAAAATCTACTTGTCCCTTCAGTGCCATGTAGCACTGTGGCAAATTATGGAAGAAATCTTATTATAGCCGAGCTCTGAATATAATCTCTCTGATTATGCCAGGACTAATACTATAGTAGGGCTTGAAAACTAGTATTTTCCTTATTGTGTTTCCTTTCTGCAGATCTACATACTGGGACTGGAGAAAGCAGTAAGCAAGAGTTCCAGGGTTGAAATGCCCTTTCGAGTCTGCGTAAACCTACTAACTTGCATGTTTTTAGGGGTTTCACCAGCTCTTTTCTAATCTTTTCCCATACTGAGAAAGGTTGGAAATTTGCTCCTGATAAGGGCAGAAGTAAAACTTCTTTCAGGGTTGGAAAAAAGAGGTTGGAGAGAAAGTGGACTTGTAAACGCTCAACAGATTTTCACAGAGCAAATCTACAAATGCATATTTGCTACTTCTAAAATATAGTACACAAACATTTTCTATGAGTACGACTTCCTGGTCTACTTCTATAAATTGTTGTGAATTCATGAAATATGTAAATCTGCACTAATGCTAAGACCGATTACTTGGGTGTACTTTTGTGAGTTTCTTTCAGAACTGGGCCCCTAAGTAGGTGTGGCATTAACCAAGATCTTTTGTTTTTGTTAAAATCCTTTATCTATCAGCTGGCTTCCTTGTGAGTTACAGCATTCTGTTCTTTCACGAGGAGCATAACCGTACATAAAGTAGTTTTGTTCAGTGCCAGGGACTACTGTCTCAATGTTTGCTTTTTGAGACAACAAATATTTTGGCTTTTTGCCAGTGTTTGTTACAATGGTGATGGACCGACCTCTCCTACAACCGTAAAGTTTTACAAAAGCCATGTCAAACCAAGACACTCTCTGACAAAACCAAAACACTGACCACCAATGTTAGACATGTTGGATTTGCCTGTGCTTATTCATTTTCATGTTCCTCATAATCTTGTTGAAACTGTTTACATTGATTTTCCAGAATGAATATTTTTGGAAATACTAACATGCATCAACACATTTTACTACATGATGGTTTTAAAAAACAGTACCTAAAATTCCACAGTAGTTTAGCAAAATGTTTTTTTTCTATTCATTTTTTTGTGAACGTTTTATTTTGAAAGCAAAGAACTATCAAACTTGCTTTCAAGCTTCTGCAAATATTTGCATCTAATCCAAGACCCTTCTGGGAGCATTGTACCTAGCCTCATATTGTTAAACTTTGGAAATGTTTACACATTTATTTTTTACTGGAACCACTGTCCGTAGTGCTGTCTGAGCATACGCCATTTATTTAGAGCACACACCCTAATAATAAAGGCTTGCATTAATGAACCATAAATACAAGGTTGAACAGCATTAACATATGGATGCAAATATTACCTCAACTGAAGACAGTTCCCATCCCTGCTCCAAAATGTGTTACTGTAAACTGGCAGCCAGAGGGTTTGTGCTACAGGGGTTTGGGGGCTACATGTCCAAGGACAAAATAAACATGAACACTTGTTGTCCTTGATCCCAGATAATATTATCTGGGCATCCAGCTATAGAAATCCCACATCCCTGGAGTGGTAGACTGTACCTCATTTTGTATTTGCCTTAAATAAACCATATACATTTTGAAGACCTTTTAAAATATGAAAATGCACTATTGTTTTACAAATACACTTACCTCATTGTGTCTTTAAAAGAACTGTTTATTATTTATTTTTCAGCAACACAATCAACCTTTTAAGTAATTTTCCAGTTTCTTGCTTGGATGTACTCATTAGTGCTTCAGCAGAAGAAGAAGAATCTTTGAAGTACAACGGTATGAATATGGACGCCATTCAAGTTTTGCTCGATTTTATGGAGATGAGAATAGACAAGGTATAGCTCTCAAACTAAGTTGTAGATCTTAAATGAAAGATAGTGTGTCTGAATTTAAAATCCTTAAAGCTGCATCCTTGTTTTAGGGTTGCTCCACACACTGAAATGGACGTTCACTGAATAATTGCATGTAATGAACTGGGTTTAGATGAGTGGTCAATGTAAATGTAATTTGCACTTGTATAGCGCCTATCATCCAGGGGTCTCTAAGCGCTGTACGAATACCGCTGTGGAACCCTTCCTGGCCTGTTCCTGTGAGGTGTCCACTCCTGGGCACCCCCATGGTGAAGCCAGGCATTCTAGCGTTGTTAGGGCCGGTGTGGAGATTAAGCAAGCTATTACCCAGAGTTGCAGAGTGGAACCCATGATTAGAGTAGGCACCGAGGCGAGAATTATCAGGTCCGAGGACATTGAGCCCAACACCCTGCCGTGACGGTGATTGAACCCTGGTCCCGGGCCAGGCCTCTGCCTCAGGGTCTGCCGCTCTAATCGGTGAGCCGCACTTCTCCACATCACTTCTCCTGATGTTCAGTGATTTCAGCATTTATAATCCCATCAATATCACCTATACCCTCCTGAATTAGGATCAAGGCTTGGTAGTTAAAAAGGTAGTGACTTGAACGCTACATCCAGCTCCTCCTCCTTTCTTATTGATACTACTTGCAGATTCCTCAGCTTATGAATAATTGAACTGGTGCCTTTGATGTTGGTGGTTAGCTCCTCAGGTAACCGCACTGATGTGGTTTTGCGTGGAGAGGGCATTATCCAAGATTATACCTAAGGATTTGCCGAGTCAGTGATGTATGGGGTACAGTGCAAGGCAGTAAGATGAGCGAACCAGTCTTTGATACTAGGGGCCATGGCGGACGGTGAGATAAATGAGAATTCTGTTTTGAGGGCATTGAGTTTAACCCCTTGACCCCGGCGAAAATTTCACCGCGGTGCGGGTGATTTATGGCCTGGGCGTGGTTCGGACGGCCCCCGGCCATCCTCCGCACACGCCCACCGTGACGTCGGAGGTTAAAGTAGTTATGAGCCAGCCAATGTTGCGTTTTTGTCAAGGTGTTATTGAGGTCATTGGTAGAGGCAATTTTCATGTAAAGCTGAGTGTCACCCAAATACATTTGGTAGGAGATGTGGTTGAGTTTGAGGATTTCAGGTAAGTGCTTCATGTATAGGTTTAACAATGTTGGGGAGAGAGTTGAACCTTGGGGTACGCCATGTGAGACCGGTGACTGATCGTAGAGGGTAGTGTTGATTATGGTATGCTGAGATCTAGTGTGAAGGAAAGAGGAGAACCGTTTCAGCATGGTGCTGGAGAGACCCATCTAGTGTTCTGATAGGTTTAAAAGGGTATTATGATTGACCATATCGAACGCCGCTGATAGGTCAAGTAGTATTTGTAGGCAAGATTAATTCTGATCAAGTGAGCATAGGCCATCATTGGCAATGTGGCCAGGGCAGTTTTGGTCAGATTGACACATGCCGAGGAGTTGGATTTGTTCTATATGATTGCAAATATGTGAGTGTACATGTTTTTGTAGGAGTTTGGCTAAAGTTGGGATGTTGGAGATAGAGGGATAGTTGTCTGGCTCGGATTGGTCTGATTTTTTAATTTTTTTTTATAGAATGGGTGTGACCTGTCCACTTTTGAGGCAGTCTGAAATGGAGCCATGGGTGAGTGAGGCGTTGGCTATCATAGTCCATAATTGGGGAGTAGGAGGGGAATGGAGTTGTTGAGGAGTTTGGAGGGAAGGATATAGTTTAATTGGTTGGTGTATTGCATAGTGTCCAATAGTATTAAGATGTTGTTTTCATCAAAGGTTTTGAAGTTAGACCAGGTGGCATCATTTTTCAGGTATTATGGGAGGGTTTCTTAGACGTTGTTCCTGCATGAGTGGTATGGAGTGTAGGGGGTCACATGGTAAGAGTTTCATAGCGTTCTGGATCTGGATGGCGATTAGGATGGTTTTCTCAAAAAAGAGGGAGGCAAAGATTTGGCAGTTGAGTAGTGTTTTGCTGTCGAACAGTTTTTTGGTCTATTAATTGCCGTGTCAAGTTGATTTTGGAAGAGTGCCACTTTGGAGTTTCTGATGTGCCTATTGTAGGTGCTTCTTCATTGTCCTAGAAGTGTGAGGTTGAGCAGAGAGAGGGTGTTTCTCTATGCTATTTCTTCAAATCTGAGGAATCTGCTTTTCTTGTTAAGGTTACTATTGAACCGGGTATTGGTTCTTTTAGACGGAATTCACGTAAGTTTTTTGAGGGCAAGATGTTCATGATTTTAGTCATGGAATCAATGTAGTGCTCAATCAGCATCATACATGGGGGAGGACTGGAATATGATGTCATTACTAAAAGCCGAGTTAGTGATTGGGTTAATGTTGCTGGTGTAGCAGAACCAATGTTTGGCTTTCTCGGGTTGGCCCTTTTAGATGATTGCCCTTTCTGTGATGAGGAAGGAGATGCAGTGGTGGACAGACCAATCGCAAGGTAGGATAGATTAAATTTGTATGGTACGCTCTCCAGCAAGGATTACATCTAGGGTGGCTCCTTTGTTATGGGTTGGGTTGTTGCAGGCTTGGATAAGGTTGAGGTCCTGGAGGAAGGATTTAAAACTGTTCACAAGAAGGTTGTTGGAATTGTTCAGATGAATGTTGAAGATTCCCCAAAAATTCTAGATGTTATGATCATCATTGTTAGAGGAGATGATCTCCATGATCTGTTTGATGAACTAGTGGTTATCCCCAGGAAGGTAGTAAGAGGTTTAAACAGAGCGTATTGTCATTAGTGGAGATGTTGATCCTAATGTATTCGCTGGAGGGCAGTGATGAAGCATGTGATTGTTTCATAGATAGTGCGGATCTGTATATGTAGTCTAGGCCATCTCTGAATGGTCTAGTCTGATGATGGCATGACTGGGGAGGGGGGGGGGATTAGTATGTCAAGAACTGGGAATGAAGATTTGTTCAGCCAACACTCTGGATACTCGGGGGCCAGCGGCAAGTGGGAGAGTGGGCGTCTGGTCTGAGACTCGCGATGGAAGGAGTGAAATATCTGGGGGTCTAATCTGCGGCTGCTTCCCGGGAACGCAATCTTGCCCTGGTCTGGGATCGCATGCGGGAAGACATGAAGGTGTGGACCCGTATGCCACTGTCCATCTATGGCAGGTCCGCCATCTTCAAGATGGTGGCGCTCCCACGTCTGGTCTATCAACTCCAAAATCATCCATACTGGATTCCGCCCCGCTGGTTTCAGCAGGTTAATTCGGCTCTGGGGGGGGTTTCTGTGGGCCGGGGGACCGGTGCGCGTGGCGCTGCGAACGTGCTTTCTGTCCTCCTATACAGGGGGCTGGCTACGTCCGACGTGCTCTCCTACTACCAGGCGGCACACCTGATGGTCCTCAATGACTGGTGGTATGGCGATAGGAATGACCCGGCCTATGCGGTTGAGCGGTTTCTTATGGGCTCTGCGTCCGTACATACTCTGCTGTACTCGGCACCGCTGAGAGGGTGCCTCCCTGCGGCCACCCAGGTGGTGTTTCATGTTTGGAGGGCTGCGCTGCACAGAATGGGATGGTGGAATGTGCTTACACAGGAGACCCCCCCTCTCTGGCGCAATGGTCGCTTACCCCACCTGGACGCTCTGTTGGGCTTCGGAGGGTGGAATGCGATGGGTATCTCTACGCTGGGGGACGTGATGTCCGGCCTTTCCCTGAAGTCGTTCCAGAATTTCCAGGATGAATTTGGGATGCCCCGCTCGCAGTTCTTTAAATACCTTCAGTTCCGGCATGCTTTGACACCTCACTTGGCTGCTCTGGAGAGCCTCCCTGAGTTCAGTCCCCTAGAGGCCAAGTTATTTATGGGGGAGCTGCCGGATAGGAAGCTCTCCCGTATTTACCAGACATTAGTGCACCACTGCTCTTCTGACTTACACAGACTTAAGGCTGCGTGGGAAGGGGACGTGGGGGACTTGGAGGGAGAAGATTGGGCAGAGGCTCTGGCAAGCCCGAGGGGAGCTGCGATTTCTACGCGCTTGCGGCTTATTCAGTTTTAGTACTTACATCGCACGTACTTCACCCGGCAGCGATTGTGGAGGGCTGGAATGATTGGTTCCCCTGACTGTCTCCGTTGTGGATCAGAGGTGGGTACCTTGTTACACACTGTCTGGGGGTGCACTGCGCTATCCAGATTCTGGGCCGGAGTGTTTAGCTACTTATCTGAGGTGCTGGCCTGGGAGCTTCCCCGGAACCCCAAATTGGCTTTGCTGCATGTTATGGCGGGGATTGGGGGCAATCTGTATAAACGTCATCTTTTACTGTTGGGCCTTACCCTGGCCAAGCGAGACATTGCCAGGGCTTGGAAGGCGTCCAGCGCCCCGCCGCTGGCAGCCTGGAGGAACGGCATGGACTTCTGCATGGGATTGGAGCAGCCGGTGTTTGTGGCCAGAGGGTGCCCTTGCAAAGACTTTAAAATTTGGAAGAGGTGGGCAGATTACCGGGGGCTGGACTTGGATCCCCCGCCTGAGAGGGATGCCCTCCCGACGCTTTGATAATTGGAATAATGGTCAACCTGAGAAGTGTCCTCCTGAACTTGGCATGTTTTGCATAGATTCTTTCCTGTGTATATGCATTGGCAGCGGCGCATTGGGGGTGGGGGTGTTGGTGTTTTAGTATAAGTCTGCTGCACTTATTATTGGTTCCTATTGTTGCTGATGCCTCCGGGCCTCGGAGCTCTGCATAATATGTACTTACAGACAAATAAAATCTGTTTTCAAAAAAAAGATTTGTTCAGCCAAGTTTCAGTAAGTATAGGGATGCCACGGTCCAAGTTAAGTATAAGTTCTATGTCTTGTGACTGGGTAATGAGCATTTAAGGGATGTTTTGGGTTTATTTCTAGATGTATGTGAAATGGAAACATGTTTGAGGTTTGCTTTGTTAATGTACTCAGTGCTGGGTAGGGACGTCCTTAGAGGTTGAGTGAAAATAATCTTGATTTTAGTAGTAGGTATAGTGTGGTTGGCTGGAGCATGGGTATAAGTGTCTAGGAGGGAGAGTATATCGGTATTGAAAAACTGTCTGACTAGATTATTGCGACGAGAGGAGTGGGTATACTTTGGCCTAGATCTTCAGCAAGGGTGTGTGACCTGGGTGTAGGCAGGAATAGATCGGATAGGAGCAGATTGGCATTTGGGAGTTAGTGTTGATATTCTGGAGGAGAGTCCGATATGAGGATAGCTTGTGTTCAAGATTGGAGGTGATATGAGCTAGTTGAAAGTGTTAGCCCTAATCAGCTGCAGTTCAGATTTTATAGTGTTGAACATGAAGGGGAACAACTCATAAGGGGCTCCTGGCTAGGGGATGCACTGTAGTGTGGATACTGGCCAAATCAGGGCAGTTGAAGAAGCCAGCGTCGGTAGGGTCAGCATTCACAGCTTTTGGGAATGGTTGGTTGAGAGGGGATGGTGGGTGTACTGATCCTATTGATGGTCATGTAGCTGCAGGGGTCTAAAGAACAGTGAGGAATACAGATGTTGAAGTGTTGTTGATGTGGGAGAGTGCCAACAGTATCGCTGGAGGGAGAGGGGTGTGTTGGATTGCAGTGGTTTCTGTGGAAAAATGGGAGTCTGCCAGGAGTGAGATGTGGGAAGAGGGGAAAGGAGAGGTGGGAGAGATGGGGTTGTCCAGTGAAGAGAAATCAGGGGTAAGCCTATGAGGAAAGGAATGGAGTTTGGAGACACTCATTAGTGTTCTGGTCTAGGGTGTGGAGATATATACGGAAGAGTGACCACATTTCTTTGGGATGAGATGTGAGGGGTTGTAGATTAGCATAGTCCTCCCCCATACTCTCGCATATACTCATGCTCCCCAGCCATTCTTCAGCAGAGGACTGTCTCCCTATCTCAGAGATATCTCCCTCTTGCCTAGCAACAGTGCCATAGAAACCAGTCGGCAGATCGTCTGGAATACTTCGAGTGTGTAGCTCAACAAGGCAACCACTGGGTTGGGGGTTCATCTTATAGTCGGTCATGTCTGAGGTGTGCGCATATATATTTTTCCAGTAACTGTCAATCACAAGGCATGTCCAAGTTTAGTGGGCAACGGCTGATCCGGGAGCTTGGCATTTTAAACATTTGTCAGATCTGGTACGATCAAACTTGCTAATATCCGTTGGGGAGAGAACACCTATATACATATTTGAAGTGTATCAATTATTTGTGTCTGTGATTGATGGAAATATGCTTTATTTGTGCACAGCAGTAGCCCCCACACTTGGTCTGAAAGAGGGGCTCCTATTTCCTTCTCTCAGATCTCCCGCACCTGTGTGGTTGTATCCGGCCTCAGGGCCATACAGGTGGGGTATAGCTTTGATGACATATGCTTGCCATCGGATGCTGTAATTACCAAGGACATGGGTGGGATATCGTCTGGTGGGAGTGCGTATGTGGAATTAAGAGATTTAAGGGTGCTCTGAGTCTCTTGAAGACAGAGATCCATGTAGGAGGTGTTTTGGTTAGTGGTCATTGGGAAACAGGTTGCCAAGGGTAGCCAATGAATGTCTGCTAAGCATGCGTTTAACTAATCCTTCTCTTACAGTTGGGATCCAAGGGTTATCCGATAAAGGGATGGCGTTTGTGTAGAGGGGGGGCCGCCATTCAACATGCGCTGCAGCCTGCGCCAGGCCCAGCAGGTCATGGAGAGCGTCTGTATGTCTTCGGGTTCTGGCGGTATACCCAGAGGTAGAATCTGCAAGTGGAGTTATCCGCCCAGCTGAGCACGCTCTGGGCGCATATACGGAATGCCCACATCTAGGTGATACCAATGAGATGGGTAATGGCATTGGGCTGCGAGGTAATAAAGGCAGATGTTTGGTACCCCAAGGCCTCCACGTTCATAAGGAAGGATAAACATTTCCCAGCGCACCCGTTGGCGGTCCAACCCATATTAAGCGTAAGAGTATGCCACAAAGGTTATGGAGGAAGGCTTCTGGCAGTGGAATGGGGATACTGGTAAATAAATATAAAAAACGTGGCCGCCCCACCATTTTAATAACGGCCACTCACCCCACCAAGGAGAGAGGTTACTTTATCCATCTGTCCACTTGTGCAGTCAAGGTCTCCAATGCAGGCCCTTAGTTATGTTGGAGGACCTGATCCTTATCTCTCTGCAGTTGGATACCCTGGTATTTAGTACTGGTCGGCGGCCCTCCCAAGAGGATACTCCAGAGAGATTCTTTGTTAAGTATGACAGTTTTGTGTTTGAGATTTCTCATGGCTTTTTTGTTCGGTTTGGTGGGTAGTTTATTAGGTATTTGCCATTTCATACATGGAATAGTAGCGCGTTAAGCTTGCTTGCATGGGTAAGATCTTTTCTGGGTGATGCAAGCTGGGGAGAGCAGATATATGCCCTTATGGGAGCAGCAGAGAAGGCTACTACATGGGGAGGCATTGAGGATCCTTATCTAATACCAGGATATATTTGAAATGGCCTTAAGGTCCATTTTCTGTGTCTAGCTCAAATAAGTGTCACAAACAAGGGACTGTTATAGTGGTCATTTAAGTTCTGGCGTATAGGAGCAAAGAAGAATGACAAATGATACAACCCATATAGATTGACAGTACAATTACAGGTGAGATATTGTTCGCGACAAGAACAACAATCGAGGGGGAGGAGCCAAGCTCGCGTCCGAGATGGCCGCGTTTTAGCTCGGCTCCGATCACTCTCCTGTCTCCGACAAATATCCTGTACTTTATCCTGCCCCGGGAAGTATTCCACGATGTGTAGTGGAACGACGATAACTTACAGGCACTTACCGTTTGCTCCGGTGATTCCTGGGTGCCGCGGATCCTGAGTTACGCCCCTGTCTACTTCGGGGCCTCCGGAGCTGCCGGGCCTGGCACTCCTTGGCGGCGCCCGGGCTGGACGAGGCGCGGTGGCCGGCCCTTGGTGGTGGTGTGGAGTCGGTCGGAAGGGCCGATGTGCTAATAGACCGCTTGCGGCCTCCCGGGCCTGGTCCGGCGGTCCTGCTGCCTGTGTTGGGGAGCTGACTTCCATGGACGGGGTTAACCGTACATCTGGCTCGTCCCCCCTTTGTTCTCCGGCCCGGCCATTTTGAGTTCCTCCGCCCGGACTCGGAGAACGGTGCCGGCGGCGTGTGGGGTGCCGGCGCATCGCCTTCTTCTGGTGGCTCCCCTTCCTGCCCTTGTGGCACTCCCGCAGGTGGTTGCCGGTGTCCTGTTTTGCCTCGCTGATTTCCGGGTGGGGGTCGGTGTTCGCAGCGGCCCCGCCGGGCTTCTAAGATGGCGGCCGACCCCATGATTCTCGGCCTTGCGGGGACCGGCGATGCGGGTCCACCGCGCAGCACGTTTGCTGAATGCTGTAAAGGTGAGCCTACGCTTCGCGACATCCTCGCCGCCCTGCGCTCCTGGGGGGCACACATGACCGCACCGACCGCTATCCTGGAGGGGGGTCCCTTTGTTGGGTCTGCCGGACCCCCCTCGGTTTGCGCGGCCTCATCTCTGTTGTGTGCTGCTGGAACTTTCCTTGGGGTCGTGGACCTGGAGGCTGCTGTTGGTGTAGATGTGCGGGGGTCCGCTGCCCTTCTTCGTCCTGTGCCTCCTTCTGCTCCGGAGGTTCCCCGGCTGGATCCCGTCTGGACCGACCTCGATGGGTCTCCTTTACCTCTTTTGCCTCACATGGCCGTACGAAGATCCTGTGACTGTGCCGCTGGACCGGCTTTCTCCGTATTTTCATCGGAACTTTGCCTACTTTGCCTGAAGTGGTTACTGTACTTTCTGGATGATCCGGGTCACGATCGCTACAACTTGAGTGTATTTTTGATTCGACTCCCTGTTATTCACCTCCTGTTTTATGTGATCTGGTTCCTGGTGCGCTGGAAGATTACAGTTTGCGAAAAACGAGGACAGGGTTGAGCTGATTTTGCCTCTGTGGACTGTTATTTTGCGGTATGTTTGGGTGATCTGTTCATAATTGTATAATTATGTTTGATACATCTTTACGTTCCTGGAGCTTCTCCGTGTGTTTATTATCTTCCCGTGGGTTCTGAATATTTTCGGGCGGGGGGGGTGGGAGCTGAAGGGGTTTTGATTATGTGGCTCCTCTCCCGCTGTTTTTTCCCTGTTTTCCCTCCCCCCCCCCCCTTTTTAATCTAAGTGATTCTTTCTTTCTTATATTTCTCTATATTTCGGGTTCTAATTAGGGCGACAGGCACGCTGCTGGGGGGTAGGCCATAGCCTTCTGCAGGGGTGCAGGGTGGGCTGTGCGGGGTGGTGGGGGGGTCTGTTTATTGTATCTTTCCCTGTTCCTCTTTTTGGTTCTATGGCTCTTATGTATCCCCTAATTTCGTGGCGCGGTGTCGGCACGTAGCCCCCCGGGGTGTTTGTGCTGGCATGGCCCTTTTGGTATGTCTGCTGTCCCGCTTTACTACGCATTCATTTCTCCTGTTGCCACTAGTTCCATGTGCCGAATTGGTGTTGGGTGCTTTGTTAGCCGTGGGGGGCGTGCACTGACGCTGCGCCCTCACTTTCCCCCTCCCCCTTTTTTGATGTCCTCTTCCTCCCCTTTTTTTCCCTTTCCCCACCCCATTTTCTTTTCCCCCCTTGGGTGTTGTAACGGAGGGCTTTTAGTTTTGTAAGCGTGTTTTTCGCTGTTTTATTATTATGTGCCCTGGTAGTGGTGGGTGGGTGTTGAGCAGCGATTGTGATTGTTCTTATGTGGGACTCACGTTCTGCCTTTGCCAAAATGTATTGTTTTGTTGGTCTTTTCCTGTATTTAGGACTTCGACTTGCTCACGGCCCACCACGGCCCTCTGGACTTTACAGATTTTCATTATCCTGTGACACCCTTTTTCTATTATAAAATTAACCTACTTTTATCCTGTCCGTGATGGCGACTCAAAGACTTGTTGCTTTTGCCTTTCATATGAGCTATTTAGAAATCCTGTTGTCTCTCCTGTATTGCCTCGTATGTCTCCTTATTGTGGTGGCCGGCCCGGTGGGTTGTAGGCCCGTATCTGTGAGCGCCTTCTGTACAATAAAGGTTTTTACAAAAAAAAAAAAAAAAAAAACAACAATAGATGTTTGGGGTAAGGTAACAAGAGGCCAGACCCTCTTTGGGACCAACACTATCCGCGCCCTGTGACAGAGTCTTGGGGGGGGGGGAGGGGGAGGAGGGTTATCAGGCCACACACTAAAGAGTGAGAAGACGCAAAAGTCACTTAGCTGCCCACCGCTCTCCAAATGCAGGCAGGAAATCAGCTGTCAATGGCCAAAAGAGGCCGACTGATATAATGTTAGAGGATAGAGGCAAACACCATATAGCTAGAGAAGAAGACTCTGGAGCAGTGTATGGACCTCCAACCCCAGGAAGGCACAGTGTAACTGGAGCACCACTTCCGTGAGAATGAAGGTCAGAAACTTTTCTTACAACAGGATTGTTTGAAAAGTGGTTGCGCCACGGCGATTCCATGGTATTGGACTGAACCTGGAAAATTGGGCTGAGAAGCAGCAGCAGGGTTGGATGTGTGTGATTGGGTCCAGCGTCCAATCAAATCAAGATGGAGGGTTCCAACATACAAAATGATCGACCCTAGATTACGGACGAGTGGGGTAGGAGTAAAGCGAAAGGCTCCAGCAGTATTGCGGGAGAGTGGTTACGCTGGTGGACTTGTCGGGAGTGGGCAGACCCTCTTCGAATGGTGGGAAGCAGCAATAGAATCCTCTGTCAGGTGAGTACGGTAAGCATTGAATCAAAGATCTGAGCTTGGGCGAGCAGGGTGACTGGATGCGATATGCATTAGTGACCCTGCAAGAAGAACAGCGGCTGAGAATGGGGCCTGTCCGAACCTTCCATGCAACAACAGACGATGGAGGCACCTACAGCTTTGAGGTCTCTGAGATGAAAAGAGACTCTTCTGGATTTCTGGTGGTCATTCAGAGTAAGACATCTGCAGATTCCTCTGTTTTTTCAAGCACCAGCTGGAGAGTGTGTCTGAGACAACTGTTAAAGGCTGCCAAGATGTTATGCACCACCAGCCCAGCTCAATAAACCTTATTTCTTATCAAACAGGCATAAGTACAGTTTGGGCTTTAATTCCCAGGTAATAGATCACAAATCAGGATTAACAATATTTTACATCTGAAAGAGCAAGGGGCAGAATACGAGCAGAAATTGAGGAGATTGGCAAATTCATTTTGATCAAAAACTGCAGATCCCACTTCTGAGGCCCCAGCTTTCACAATTTCCAACTGAACTGCCATTAGCCATGCTACCTACCCATTCTCCATCTCTACCCTTAAGCCGCATTAAATGGAAACGTACAGTTTGTCTGAAGACACCCCATTAATCATTCAGGATTTACAGTGATTTTTTGGCCAGAGTTGCAAACATTCCCTTTTAAACTCCTATGAGGTTCATTAATTTTAAGGTGTTTTCACGTGATATCTTGCCGGAGTCTTCTGTCACTGGGGTGCTTGATATCAAATATAATATTCAATAAGAAAATGATTTGGGTAAATAATCATCCTCATTAGTCTCTTGATCGGGAATATTAGAGGGTCTAGATGCTCTGTCGCGTCTGTTTTAGACAAATATGCTAATTTTGGAAGCACTAAGGTCTTGGGCATGCCAAGGTGCCTGAAAAGGGTCAGGGAGGCAGGGTCCTTTTTTTCTCTGTATCATACCCCGGTGTGGTACAGGCAGGAAGAAGAAACGTGTAGTGGGGTCACTTCTTGTGATATCTGGGTCAAAGGCCATTTTGTGCCACCTTCTTCAACGATCGTGTGATGCCCTCAGAGGAAAAGTGACTGTATATAAATCTTATCTGAATATGGGTATGGCCATTTAATGCTTAATTTGTAGTTGCCATCTACCTGCAATTCTGGGATGAAATGTATAGGCACTCGAAGTATTTCCTACGACAAATTGAGGCTTTCGATTTCAAGTTTCATATGGACAGTGAAGTAGATTTTGAATTGTGTCTCTATGTATTTTTTATTTATTACGACTTTCTCTCATAACTACTATGTATTGCTCTTTAGATTTCAATCTTTTCAGGCATATAAGACCTATACAGCCTTGCCCTCCTCAAACTCCGAAACCTTTCCTTATATGGAAACCTGTAGTTTTTAAAGGCTAAACCCATGCTCTGCATCCACTCTTAATTCTTCCAGGAAGTCGTCCTAATCTCGTCACTGCGTGGCTCCACATCTATTACTTTAGTAGCAGAAGTATACTTGCCCTAATAGGGTCAAAATCGTTTCATAACCGAGTAATTCAAAGCCCAGATTCTTAGATGCTTAAAACCATTAAAGATTGTTATTCACTCACTTTTCTATTATGCCCTCCTTCAGCAGCACAGTACTTAGAGCATAACGCCAGATTTTGTTCTGGAGTTTCACATGTAGCTCCACGTGATAGCCATTGAATTAGTTTAAAAAAATAGAGAGGGAGGTTTTCACTCTGGCTATTGTATGGGGTTGTATGTGATTTAATATAAAACAGTCTTAGAACTCTGTTTCAGAGAAAGCTTTTCACTCTGTCCAGTGCTATTAGTGCTCCTTAGTAGATGATGCTTTTAACGAGACCCTTTACGTTCTAAAACCCTTTTTATCTACCCAATTGGTAGCAATTAGATGGATTCAAAGTTCCATGCTGCTTCACCGAAATCCTTCTGCAGCTTCTTATTTCCACAGGTCTAGTTTTTAGGTCTCGCCTGAGACAGCGTATGCACTGTCTCTTAGAGACATGTAGTAAGTGTCTTTTAAAAGTGCCACCAGAGGCTTTTGCTGGCCTACAGTTTGCGTTCACGAGCTTGTGCAAGTGCACTGCTGCCATCTGTGTTTAGGTCTCGCCTACCCTGCGCGCATGCGCTGCATAGGCAAAAAGACCTTTAGTGATTGCTTTGGCACACGTTCCATTGCCTTCAATGGCAACGCGTGCACGTGTGGTGATTCACTTTCGGGAGCGTGCAGCGCCATATGGTAGCAATTATCGCTCCTGGCACTGCTCGCTCTCGCAAGTGAAATGCTTTCACTCGCTCCCTCCTCTCGCCCCTCCCCCTGCTGCCTCCTTTTAGCGCGAGGAACGCGCTTGTTTTCTTTATTTCCTGGATTCATAATTTACTGCTCAGAACTTGGGTGAGAGGCTCACTGCACTCCTTAATTGTATGATTACAGGAGTTTCCCTCATTTTCCTTCGTTGATTAATGTCACAAACTGGAAGCAGAACACAAACAAAGACTCTCATAATGCTGCGGCCTCTGGCATAATGTGGTATGTTTAATCCAATGGTGCCCGGAGTTTCTCCAAGTGTGGTTATGAGGCTTACCGACTCACATATATTAGAACAGTTGTTAATTCCCTAGAAAGGGATGCGTGTCTGTCGGCGCACTCTCATTTGGCGGGTGTCTTCATCCTAACACCTATGACCCCCTTGCAAATAAAATGCCACAGTAGACTTCTATATCCCTGTAAAAAGGTGTTCATTCCCCTTTCAACTTAATATCACTCTTGTCAATGCCTACCTTCACCCTAATTTAGAGTCAAAGCAGGGTGACAGGTGTGATGATGAAACTCCATGAATTGTTTTTTTTAAAATTTTATTTTTTACCCATCACGTTATTTTTTCCCACCTCCTCCTTTAGACTGGGGCCCTTCTGTGGGGATTCCGGCTGGTGTTGCCCTAGGTAGCTTTCTAGAATTGTCTTCCTACCTCACGTATACCCTCTCGGCAAGGGCTCTACGGGGCAGCATCAGAGAGACTGTTTGTAGCAGGACATACTTTTCTCCAGGGAGGTGTGCATGGCGTCATGCGGAGCATGATATGCCCATCATTCATATAAACTGGAAAGGTCACATTTAGGTAAATATTTGCTCTGAATCACATGTTCATTTTCCCACTGTTAGTTCTACTTCCGCCACTAGCCCTTCAGCAGCAATTTTTTTTGTATTGTAAACTAAGCTGTACTTCTAATGTTAGCGTGTCTGAAGATGTGTTTATTCAATTTTTTTACCTTTAGTGGGAGCGCAAAACATAATTTGCTAAAACACACTGCATTTTCCTCTTACATCAGTAGATGAAAGAGTGCAAGGATCCTGCATTTTTGTAAGTGACTGACGGCAGTAATTGTTATTAATGCTTGATTTTAATTGCCATTCTCTTTTGGGAGAGAGCTTATTTTTCTGATAGAAGGCCTCGACAAATAATATAAATAAATATATATTATGTGTGTTTCAGTTTGGAATTCTGCATACTAATTTGCATTTCCTATCTGTACAGATTTGTATATGTGATGCAGTCTTTGGCGTAGTTAAACTTTTTAACATTGAGTGAGCTTGTGTTTTTGTGATATATGTGGTTTGCATGGGCAGGCCACATGTACACCGAAATAGAACCTCTAAAACGTAAGCCTACTGTATAATTTTCCGTATTATAATTAGATGTAGAAAAGCCTGAAAGGCCTTTTGAACAAGCATTGGCATAGCCAATAGGTCTCGCTTTTGGGACCTTATGAGTATTTAGTTAAGCAGCACAATATCCTTTGTGCAACATCAACTGTTGCATGGTTAAGCACTTATAAGGTCCCAAAGGCGAGACCTATTACCTATGCCAATGCTTGTTTTATTGCTGTAATCCGGCTCCTCTGTTTGCACTACCCCCTCCCTTTCCCCCCTCCCTCCTAGTCAGCTTCATATGTGTCTTCTAGCTGTGAATCATGCTCCTCTGCTCGCACTCCCCCTCCCTTCTCCCCCTCATCTTCGTCAGTTTCATTTGTGTCTTCTATCACTGTAAAGGCTCCTGCTTTCACCAGGCACACACACCACCAGCCATCAGTGCACGCTTCCACCAGGGACACACACCACCAGCCGTCAGTGCACGCTTCCACCAGGCACACACGCCATCAGCTGTCAGTGCACTCTTCCACCAGGCACACACATCACCAGCTGTCAGTGCACGCTTCCACCAGGCATACCCACCACCAGCCGCCAGTGCATGCTTCCACCAGGCATACACACCACCAGCCGCCAGTGCATGCTTCCACCAGGCATACACACCACCAGCCGTCAGTGCACGCTTCCACCCGGCACACACACCACCAACCGTCAGTGCACGCTTCCACCCGGCACACACACCACCAGCCATCAGTGCACGCTTCCACCCGGCACACACACCACCAGCCGCCAGTGCATGCTTCCACCAGGCATACACACCACCAGCCGTCAGTGCACGCTTTCACCGGGTACACACACCACCAGCTGTCAGTGCACGCTTCCACCAGGACACACCACCAGCCGTCAATGCATGCTTCCACCAAGCACACACACCACCAGCCGTCAGTGCACGCTTCCACCAGGCACACACCGCGAGCCTTCAGTGCACGCTTCCACCAGGCACACACACCACCAGCCGTCAGTGCACGCTTCCACACCACCAGCCGTCAGTGCATGCTTTCACCGGGCACACACACCACCAGCCGTCAGTGCACGCTTCCACCCGGCACACACACCACCAGCCGTCAGTGCATGCTTCCACCCGGCACACACACCACCAGCCATCAGTGCACGCTTCCACCCGGCACACACACCACCAGCCATCAGTGCACGCTTCCACCTTGTACACACACCACCAGCCATCAGTGCACGCTTCCACCAGGCACACACACCACCAGCCGTCAGTGCACGCTTCCACCAGGCACACACACCACCAGCCGTCAGTGCACGCTTCCACCAGGCACACACACCACCAGCCGTCCGTGCACACTTTCACCAGGCACACACACCACCAGCCATCCGTGCACGCTTCCACCAGGCACACACACCACCAGCCGTCCGTGCACACTTTCACCAGGCACACACACCACCAGCCATCCGTGCACGCTTCCACCAGGCACACACATCACTAGCCGTCAGTGCACGCTTTCACCAGGCACACACGCACCACCAGCCGTCAGTGCAGCAGGCAGGCTTTTCTCATAGTTTCTTGGTAAATATGTTTTCGATGCCTGGGAGGGAGGGGGTCGAGCTTCCTTAAACCATGCTGAGTATGCAGGTGCAGTGCATGAACTCCTGTGTGAGTGAGTCATGCTGCCTGGGGCTCACTCACTCCACACTTGTAAATTGCGCCTGCACCCTGCTTTTTCTCAGTTGCAAAGTTCGGCGCATGCGCACAGCTATCCAGCCCCCACACCATGACTGCTTCCTACAACCAGAATGGAATCAACATTCAGAGCATTGAAAACAAGTTCATTTGATGCAAAGAACTGTTAACAAAAACTATGTCCAGCTATTGTAGATCTGGCAACTTAAACAAAACCGCAACAAAAAATAAACAAGCATTGGCATAGCCAATAGGTCTCGCTTTTTGGACCCTGTAAGTATTTAGTTATGCAGCAGAATATCCTTGGTGCAACAACACCAACTGTTGCATGGCTAAACACTTATAAGGTCCCAAATGTGAGACCTATTGGCTATGCCAATGCTTGTTTTGTTAGGAGATGTCTAATAGACTAGGAATTTCTCTAGATTGTTCCCCTTTGAAAGTCTCTATGCAACTTTATGGCATGTGGGTACGCAACTCTTACTAGCTAATGCAAAATTTCTGCTGCTTGTAGCCACAGTTTGGTCCTGGGCATGCACTGCTGATTATTCTCTTGTTCTCTTGGAGGGTGTTCGACTTTCCTTCTTGGAGGATGTATGCAATACTGTGATCACTAGTTTCTTTGGTGCCAGTTTGTACCATGTGATAATTGTGCCCAAGAGATTTCATTTTCTTTTTTTGCTGTCGGAGATACCTGATTTATATCTATGGTATTGTTGCAGGGTGGCTTCCTCATAAGGTCCTGCACCTCCCTTTGAACTTCACCAACTTTCATGCAGCAGTTAGTATGACTCACTGCCTTGATAATTCTTAGGTGATCCAATTCCTGGTGCTTCTCATGGGGATCCTCCATTTATGACGTAATTGACCTTTATGGCAGGCAGGTGAAGAACGTTTTGTTGTCTGAGCACTCTTCATCTGATGCACATACATGTGACTCTGGGCAATAGCTCGCTTAATCTTCCCGACGGCCCCCCAGCGCCTAGAGACCCTTACGGGTGATTGTGCGCTTTACAAATGTGGACTTTACTTTAATCTGAAAATTCGAGCAGAAATTGGTTCGTTGTCAGAGCTCTGGTATAAGAAGGTTAGCAACAACCTCATTCCTTTGTCACCCGGACATCTCATTTTATCATTTGTGCTTAGGCTGTCCGTAGGGCGCTGCGTTGTATAGTTGTGACTCATTTATCCTTTTTCGGTCGAAGCTTACCAGACACCACAGCTGTCTGGTTTGCTTAAGCTATCTTGGGGACTTTCAGAAAGGTGACCTAGGAATGCATTACGTCCGTTGCTTACCATTGGTTTTGTGGTTTGTGGCTCACATTTGCTAGCTTTCCATTTGCTGGCTTTATTTTCTTTAGGCTGTCCAGCTTGAGTTCATCCCGCCGATCGCACAAACCTTGTTTACTGTATTCTTCCACAAATTTGCTTTCTTTAACAGGCCTTTAAATCATGTTCTTATCTTGTCACATTTGCTGTGCATACAAGACTGAGATCAAAGGTCATGCTTTCTCCTTCAGGGAGCTTGGTGTTCTTTTTCTTTCTCTGACTTCAAAGAGAGAAAATGTATGTGACAATCCTGCTGAGTACCCATGTAAGGGGAGAGGGTGTAGTATGTCTTTTTTTTAGCACACAACAACAAACAAGCAATGAAAATGCAATAGTTCTCGCCTTTTATTAAGTTAAAGCCATTTGCTTTGCTAATGGTATCGTATAGCAAAGCAAATGGCTTTACCTTAATGAAAGGCGAGACATATTTCATTTTTAATGCTTTTTTTTTCTTATAGCGCTAAACTCTACCGGAGTTATGAAAGCACCGCAATGGCCTATGATGCTGGTACCCAATTCACTGTCACTCATGTCATGCCATCAGAGAGTAGAGAGTGAGTAGTGGAGAGTGAGTAGTGGAGAGTGAGTAGTGGAGAGTGAGTAGTGGAGAGTGAGTAGTGGAGAGTGAGTAGTGGAGAGTGAGTAGTAGAGAGTGAGTAGTATAGAGAGAGTAGTAGTGAGCGAGTAGTAGTGAGCGAGTAGTAGTGAGTAGTAGAGTGTAGTAGTGAGTAGTAGAGTGTAGTTGAGAGAGTAGTAGAGAGTGAGTAGTAGAGAGTAGTAAAGAGTGAGTAGTAGAAAGTGAGTAGTAGAGAGTAGTAAAGATTGAGTAGAGAGTAGTAGAGAGTGAGTATTAGAAAGTGAGCAGTAAAGAGTAGTAGAGATTAAGTAGCAGATAGTAGAGCAGTAGAGTGTGAGTATTCGTGAGTATTCGAGAGTAAGTAGTAGAGAGTGAGTAGTAGAGTAGTAGAGAGTGAGTAGAGAGTACGTAGTAGAGAGTGAGTAGTAGAGTGTATTAGAGAGTGCATAGTAGAGTGACCGTGTCTCACTCATACACAGTGTGTCACACACAGTGTCACACACATTGTGTCACAGTGTCACACACACACAGTGTCACACACACAGCCTCACACACACACAGCCTCACACACACACAGCCTCACACAGCCTCACACACACACACACACAGCCTCACACACACACAGCCTCACACACACACAGCCTCACACACACACAGCCTCACACACACACACAGTCTCACACACACACACAGTCTCACACACAGTCTCACACACACACAGTATCTCATATACAGAGACACACACACACACACACACACACACACACACACACACACACACACACACACACACAAACACACACACACACACACACACACACACACACACACACACACACACACACACACACACACACACACACACACACACACACACACACACACACACACACACACACACACACACACACACACACACACACACACACACACACACACACACACACACACACACACACACACACACACACACACACACACACACACACACACACACACACACACACACACACACACACACACACACACACACACACACACACACACGTCAATTTAAGAATCCGGAGGAGAGAAGTGTGGGCAGGCCCCCGTGGAAGCCTCTGCTATTTAATGTGGTTTACTAGTCGGGTTTCAGGGCTCAGATAAAAGGTTGCGCCTACGTAAAGCAGCCTGTTTGCCTTCTCTCCAAGGTCTGGTCACAAGAGGGCTGATGCTAGCCACATGTCCGGCCGCCGCCTCCTCACGGGTTACCTCAGTGCACATTGGCTTGATTTATATGTGTGATGCGGGCCAATTATATGTTGTGTGAATGTTTACCGCGCTCCCCATTAGTCAATGTCGCAGTCCCTAAAGGTCATGTCTGGGTAGCCCCCCAGGGGGGAGGTGTCTGCATTTCTAACCAGGGACCCACTCTCCCCTCCTCCCCCCTTAGTAACCGCTACCCTGGTGCTACCTGGGGGCGGTGCCAGTTGTTGCTTTGGTGGTGGTGGGTGCTGTGTGGTGTTCCCCTGCTGTAGTTCAGGGGGAGGAGCCTGCTTGTGGTGGTGCCAAGGGGCGGTGCTAGTTGTTGCTTTGGAGGATGTGGGTGGTGGGTGCTGGTGGTGTTTCCCTGCTCTAGCTCAGGGGGAGGAGCCTGCTTGTGGTCGTGCCTGGGGGTGGTGCTGGCCGTGGCTTTAGAAGGAGTGGGTGGTGGGGCTGTGTGGTGTTCCCCTGCTCTAGCTCAGGGGAGGAGCCTGCTTGTGATGGTGACAGGGGGCGATGCTAGTTGTTGCTTTGGTGGAGGTGGTGATTGGTGGTGGGGTTGTGTGGTGTTCCCCATCTCTAGCTCAAGGGGAGGAGCCTGCTTGCGGTGGTGTCTGGGGACGGTGCTAGCCGTGACTTTAAAAGGGGTTTGTGGTTGGTGGTGTCATCTGTGTGGTGTTCCCCGGCTCTAGCTCAGGGGAGGAGCCTGCTTGTGATGGTGCCAGGGGGCGATGCTAGTTGTTGCTTTGGTGGAGGTGGTGATTGGTGGTGGGGTTGTGTGGTGTTCCCCCATCTCTAGCTCAAGGGGAGGAGCCTGCTTGCGGTGGTGTCTGGGGACGGTGCTAGCCGTGACTTTAAAAGGGGTTTGTGGTTGGTGGTGTCGTCTGTGTGGTGTTCCCCGGCTCTAGCCCAGGGGGAGGGGCCTGCTTGTGCTGGTGCCTGGGGACAGAGTCATCAGTGGTGGCCTCTGTAACCTTTCGGTGGCAGTGTCTGCGCCGCAGCAGATCGCGTGTTGACCGAGCATCAAAGGGATGCAGTTGCAAGCACTAATACAAATGTAGGTTACATAAAGAAACCGAAGTAGAACCACAGTAGTCCGTTGAAAGAAGCATGACATGGGATACGATGGTACAGATGACAGGAGGAAGTACAGAAAAACACCAATTCTTGATATTAAGTTAAAATGCAGAACCTTGATAAGTAAAGGAGGTCTTCTAATATATAAGCACAATAATAAAAGCCAGAGAGCTACAGGAAATGACCCCTCCCATATTAAGCGATACAAAAGGGGATGATGGACGGAGCGTTTGAGCAATTCAAACACTCACTCCCAGTCAACTGATCTGGGTTTAATCCATCACCATTCTTTAGCCCACTCAGCCACCCCATTTCAGACATGGCTATATGCAAATCAGTCTGACCCTGTGCCTCATGGGAATAGTCAAGCCCGAACTGCCAAGCCATGTCTTCCATGGACCGGAAACAAGCATCCTGGGACCGGTTTCGGATTCATAATCCTCATCAGCCAGGCTATCTTGAATCCAGTGGCCAAGTGAGCAAGGGACTCACGTCTGAGCATACCCTGCCATACTTAGGGCGAACAAAGCGATACAAAAGGGGATGATGGACGGAGCGTTTGAGCAAATCAAACACTCACCCCCAGTCAACTGATCTGGGTTTAATCCATCACCATTCTTTAGCCCACTCAGCCACCCCATTTCAGACATGGCTATATGCAAATCAGTCTGACCCTGTGCCTCATGGGAACAGTCCAGCCTGAACTGCCAAGCCATGTCTTCCATGGCCCGGAACCAGCATCCTGGGACCATTCCGAAACCGGTATGCTCAGACGCGAGTCCCTTGTTCACTTGGCCACTGGATTCAAGATAGCCTGGCTGATGAGGATTATGAATCCGAAACCGGTCCCAGGATGCTTGTTTCCGGTCCAGGGAAGACATGGCTTGTCAGTTCGGGCTGGACTGTTCCCATGAGGCACAGGGTCAGACTGATTTGCATATAGCCATGTCTGAACTGGGGTGGCTGAGTGAACTAAAGAATGGTGATGGATTAAACCCAGATCAGTTGACTGGGGGTGAGTGTTTGATTTGTTCAAACGCTCCGTCCATCATCCCCTTTTGTATCGCTTTGTTCGCCTTAAGTGTGGCAGGGTATGCTCAGACGTGAGTCCCTTGTTCATTTGGCCACTGGATTCAAGATAGCCTGGCTGATGAGGATTATGAATCCGAAACCGGTCCCAGGATGCTTGTTTCCGGTCCAGGGAAGACATGGCTTGGCAGTTTGGGCTAAAGAATGGTGATGGATTAAACCCAGATCAGTTGACTGGGGGCGAGTGTTTGATTTGTTCAAACGCTCCGTCCATCATCCCCTTTTGTATCTCTTTGTTCCCTCCCATATTAAGGCCTGGAAAAAGCACTCTCCACAGGTTTGTGCTATGAACATGCACCCCGACTGATGGCGGAATGAGGAGTGCCCCAAATCATGGGATAAAAGAAATTCAGATTCGACAGCCCCCCCTGCAGAGTGATTTTAAACGACAGGCACATTTACTTTTCTGTTAATCCAAGGGTTTAGATACCACAGTGTCATTCTCATGTTTACTTCGTATTCTATGCAGGGACGGCCAGTGCGGCTTAAGTAGGTACAAGATTTGCTTTGCTTTATAGTTTTTCTTTTGAATGGCTGCTAATGAGCTCCTTTTAATTAACGAATAGTTCTGCGCTCCAGTTTAGAATAACACATCATATATAATTCTTGGCCGGCTTGTATGTATTTCTGGTGATGAGAAAGGCGGTGTTAACTAATTAGTTTAGTGCAAACTGCATCTAGAAGCCGGGACTGGTTAATTCTGGGTACTGGAGATGCCTGGTGCCGCCCGCGACTTCTGCTGTGGAAGAGATTTCCTTGTTCCCCGGAGACACTGTACTACGCGATTATTCACCACAAGCAAAACAAACGGGAAGCAAGACAGAGCGAGAGGGCTCCTCCCCTCCCGCCCTGGGTCTAGGAAAGAGAATGACGTGTGATATCCCAGGTCCATGGCTTCCACACATACATGTCGTCCGTCGTCCGGAACGTCTATGAAGTAATGTAGGGGCCTTCTAATCCAGCAGCATGAAAGACAAGACTATATTACACCACACTTAGCAGGCATGCTGCACAGTGCTTACAGGATCACGCAGCAGTTGCTCTTGCCTGTCTTTTCACGGTTCCTCTGACCTTGTGAGTTCGGTTCTGGAAAAGTCTCTTTTGCCTCCAAGTGCATCACTGTGGTTTTGCCCAGAGGCAGCTTTAATGCTCCTAATGTTACGTTGCCATGTAGAAACCTTTACTGATATATAAGCTGTAGAATGTTTGGACTGCTGACTTGCTCCTCTTCCCAGTCCATTGGCCAATTGTATGACCAGGCGAGTTTCAAAAGAAAAAAAACTTGTCTTTGTTTTTCCTCTTTTATGTGTTACAGAGGTAAAATCCGAGTGTAATGATCTTCAAGGTGGCAGCCGAGAGAGAGGCAAAGAAGGGAAGGGAGAGATCGCGCCAGAGCTTGTCTTTATGGGGCCATGTGTTTCAAACACATGGCACGATGAAGATAAGAATCCTTTTGCGACGGGAGGAAGTCAGACAAGCCTGGCTGTCTGACAGAGAGAAAAATCTACATAGGAAAAAGCTCTTTCCCAATGGCTGGCCACCGTTTATCATAAACAGTGACGCCTGCCAATGGGAAAGAGGGGTGGGGCTTAAGGCCGTTAGTGAAAGCTCCTCAATGTCATTAAATCTCGCCAGTGAGACTGCGCATGTGCGCAGCCCATGCAGGCGAAACCTAAAAATGAACTGTACTGAATTAGTACACCTGAAGCAATTTATTTGTGATTCTGAAGTGTGGTGTAAACAAATTTTTGAATACGATTAAAACACATCAGTACACTAGGTGAAGATTTTGCACACATTATCGTTTGTGCGCAGGAACAATGTATTTCGGTGTAAATGTAATGGTCATTTCAATTGAAAATGAGTTGTCTGTAATAGCAGTGCGCTGCCACACCATGCATACTCCACACTACGCCACTCCACTTCACTCTATGCCCTGCAACTCTATGCCACGACACTCCATTCCTCAACATACCACTCCACTCCCCTCCACTCTAAGACCCTCTGCGCCACGCTACGCGACTTCATGCCATTCCAATAAATGGCACTCTCTCCATGAAACAACATGCCACTCCACTTTACCCAACTCCAATCCAGTTTAACCCACTCCTATTTATCCCACTCCACTCCAATGTACCCAATCTACCCCACCTCACTCCACTTTACTACAATCTACTTCACTCCAACCTACCCCCCTCCACCCTGTCTACCCCACTCCAGTTTGCCCATCCCTTTTCACCCCACCCCAGTCCAGCCCACTCCAATCTACTCCACTCCAACCTAGTCTACCTCTATCCTCCCCACTCCAATGTACCTCGATCCAACCCACTCCAGTCTGCTGACTCCAATCTACCCCAGGCCAGTTTACCCCACTCATTTCCATTTTGCCCCATTCCATTCCAAACTCCAGCGCAATCTATCCAACTCCTCTCTAATCTACCCCACTCCACTCCAATCTACCACACTCCAATACACTCTATCTACCCCTACCCCACACTACCCCGCTTTGCTCTGCCACACTGCACTCCACTCTACCCAAATCTACCCCACTTCAATCTACTACACTTCACTCAAATCTACTCTACACTCCACTCTACCCCATCCCACTCTACCATCCTATATTCTACCCCTCTCCTGTCTATTCCACCCCATTCTACCCCACTCTAAACCAGTCTACCCCAATCCAACCCAGTCTATCCCATTAACCCCACTCCAATGTACTTTAGTCTAACCCACTCCACTCCAGTCTACCCGACTCCACTCGAGTCTACCCCACTCCAGTCTACTTCACTCCAGTTTACCCCACTACATTCCAATTTACCACATTCCTCTCCAAATTCCGGTGCAATCTATCCAACTCCTCTCTAATCTACCCCACTCCACTCCAATCTACCACACTCAGTCCACCCTATCTACCCCACCCCACTCAACTTTACCCCACTTTGCTCTGCCACACTGCACTCCACTCTACCCAAATCTACCCACTCAAATCCGTTCTACATTTCACTCCAACCCACTTCACACCAATCCACCCTACTCAATCTACCCCACCTCACTCCACTCTCCCATCCTATATTCTACCCTTTCCCTGTCTATCCGCCTACTCTACTCTGCCCCATTCTACCCCATTCAACCCCATTCTACTCCACTCTAACACAGTGTACCCCACTCCAACCCAATTTACTCCATCCACCCCACACCAATGTACTTCATTCAATCTACCTCACTCCAATCTAGCCTACTCTAGTTTACCCCACTATATTCCAACTGACCCCATTCTTCTCCAAATTCCAGTGCAATCTATCCAACTTATCTCTATTCTACCCCACTCCAATCCAGTCTACCACCCTCCAATCTCCTGCACTTCAATCCACCCTGTCTACCCCACTCCACTTTACTCTAACCCATTTAACCCAAACCCACTCCACTCCAATGTACCATCCTATAGTCTATCCCACTTCACTCTACCCCACCTTACTCTACCCCACCTCACTCTGCCCCACCCCAATCTACTCCATCCCAATCTACTCCACCCTAATCTACTCCACTCCAATCTACCCCACTCCACCCCTCTGCAATCTATCCCACCCCACTCTACCCCACTCCAATCTACCCATACCTACTCAATCCTGACTCCTTCCCTCCAAAACTCCTTTTTACTCATCCAAAAGCCTCTTCCTACTACTAAGACTTATAAAAAATTAAACAATCCTTCAATCTTTTATCCCTCCACTATCCTTTTTCAATCAAAATTAACAGACTAACATGTTCACTTCTCAAATTCCATATTCCATATTCAACTATACTAATAACTGAATAACATATCTACTACTCAAATTACTTCATATTTATACTATACTAATTTTCAACACTAATCCTTTATGGGTTCCGGAGTGGCGTGCTACTCGCCAGAAAAGTGCTTCAACACCCATCAGGGGTAACAAGTGCTATATGAATGCAAATCTTTCTTACCCTTTTTATCCATCCGCTATCCTTCTCACTCCAAGTAACAGAATAATATCCACCACTGAAATTACCTCATATTTCACCATATTAATTCACCACTAATCCTTTATAGGCTCCCTGAATAGCATACGTCAACAAGCGCGATAAATAAATACAAACCTTTGTCCTACTCTATCCTTCTGCTATCATTCCAAATCCAAATAACTGACTAACCTATCTACCACTTAAAATGTACTTGCATGTTTCACTATACTAATTCAACACTAATCCTCTGTGGGTCCCGGAGTAGCGTGCTACCCGCCGAAAAAGTGCTTCGACGCCTCGTCAGGGGTAGTAAGCGCTATATAAATGCAATTACAATACAATACTCTAATCCACCAAATCTACCCCACTCCACCCTAATCTACCCCTACTACACTCTTACCCAATCAATCTCACTCCACTGCAATCTCGACTTTACTCCATTCCACTCCAATCTCGACTTCCCTCCACCCACTCCAATCTATCCCACTCCATTCTACCACACTGTACCCCAATTGACCACACTCGATTCAACTTTACCCAAGCTACTCTACTCCACCTCACTCCATACTACCACATGCCACTCAAATCTATCCCACTCCAGTCCAATTTAACCAACTCCACCACAATACACCCCTCTTCAATCTACCCTACCCCACTCAACCCCAAACTACCCTACTCCAATCTACCCCATCCAATCTGCCCACTCCAATCTACCCCTATGTGCTTCACTCCATTATATCCATCTCTAGTCTGGCCCACCCCATACCAATCTACCCCTCCCCATACCAATCTACCGCACATCATACCAATCTACCCCACACATTCTATCCAACTCAACTCCAACCTGCTCCACTCCGAACTGTCCCACAGCACCCTCCGCAGGATGTCACACTTCGCTGTCCACGCTAGCCGAGGCCCCGTCAGATCAACTTTGATGCACCCTGTTCAACACCGGATCCCTCTGCAAACAAGCCACCAAAATCTGGGAAACCATCTCCACCCTCACCCCGACGTAACCATCACTGAGACCTGGCTCACCCCAGCTTCGGCCCCGGACATTACCAAGGCAATACCCACTGGCTACAAGATGAAACAGTGATGCCACCAACAGACACAGAGGTGGCATCGCCATCGATCACTTGTGCCATCACAGATCATGAGACCAGCTCCATACCGCCAATCCCACCACCATCAAAGGCACCCTCATGCACAGACCTCTAGGACCACGAACTGGACTCCATCACCCCGCTCACCATCAACTCCCAACACTACGGCCTTCTAGGAGACCTCTACTTCCATCTAGATGTTACCACCGACACCAACTTCACCGACCTCCTGGAAAGACTAGACAACATCGGCCTCAAGCAGCTAGTCACTGAACCCACGCATGAAGCAGGGCACACACTGGACCCCATCTTCACGTCCAGCAACATAATCAAATACAGCCACGCTTCAGAACTCACCTGGCCGGACCACTCCACCGTCACTTCACCATCGCCGGACTCACCCACACCCTCCCCAACATACACACCTCTCCCTTCCGCAGCTGGTCCAACGTCAAGCAGCAACATATGTCCTCACCACCACACAGCCCAGAAACACCACCAATTTGGACCAGGCAGTACAGAACTTCCACGACTGGATCACCAACGCCGTCAACCGAGTCGCCCCCTACCAAACCTGCCAAAATGCACAGACCCTCCACACAAGCCTGCTGGTACACCCCGGAACTCAGCATGTCAAAACGCAGATGCAAACAACTAGAAAGAAGATGGCGCACTGCCAAAAGCCACCCTGACCGAGCCACCTTCAAATCAGCCCTCAACAACTACCAACAACAGACCATAGTCGCACAAAAAAAGCCTTGACTGACCGGATCAACACTAGCGCCAACCAAGCTAAGGAGCTTTTAACCATCCTCAGAGTTCACCTGCCCATCAGCCACCTGAAACCTCCTCCCATCTTAAAAGAAGCTCTGTGACTCCCTCGCCGACTACTTCCACAACAAGATAGCGACCATCTATAAAAAATATAATTCCCCAACCCTCAGACCCCCCCCTCAGGCTCTGATGGACCACCACCACCGCCGACCACCCGCTCCCTGTTTGGAAACAGCACAGCACACAGAACACAGCCACCCTTATGAATTCCATCCAATTAGGGTCACCCAACGACCCCTGGCCCCACCGATTCTTCAACCTCGGAAGAGACGGGATCAGCCATCAACTCACCACCATCCTCAACGCCTCATTAACCACTGCCAACTTTCCCAATGCCTGGAAACACGTTGATGTCAGACCCCTCCTCCAGAATCCCTCGGCAGACCCTAATAAACTACAATCCCATCTCTCTTCTCCCGTTCCCCGCCAAAGTCCTGGAAAAAGCCATCGACCTCCAACTCACTGAACACTTGGAGAGTAATAACCTACTGGACTGCTCCTAATCAGGCTACCAAACACAGCACCGAGACAGCCCTGATTGCCGCAGATGATAACATCCGCACCCTACTCAACAGAGGAGAATCAGCCGACCTGAGTCTGCTTGGCCTCACCGCAGCCATCAACACTGTCTCCCATCAGACACTCCTCAACTGCCTACACCAGATTGGTAAAACTGACGACGCTCTCAGGTGGATGGCATCCTTCCTCACAGGACCCACTCAGAAAGTTTGACTCCCTCCTTTGACGTTGCAATTTAGCTCAACATCTGTGGCGAGCCCCAAGGCTCATCCCCAAATCCAACCCTCTTCAATATCTACATGACACCATCGCAGACACCGTCAGATCGCACAACCGCAACATCAACATCATCTCCTACACCGACTACACTCAGCTCGTCCTATCTCTCTCAGTCGACCCCACCTCAACATAGACAAACTTCCACAACTGTATGAAGAATGTTTCAGCCTTGATTACGGACAAATGCCTCCTGCTCAACACAGACAAGACAGGAGCCCTCATCTTCGGCAAACATACTGCACTCTGGAATGATTCCTGGTGGTTGTCGGAACTCTGACCCACCCCCATGCCAAAAGACCACACCGCAACCTCAGCATCATTCTTGACGCAAACTCTCAATGAAACATTAAGTCAACGCCGTCTCCTCAAGCTGCTCCCACACACTCTGCATGCTCAGAAAAATCTTCAAGTTGCCCCTTATCAACAAAGGGATGATGGTAACGCATGCCCTAATCAGCAGCAGACTGGACTACTGCAATGCACTCTATAGGCACCACAACCAAAATCATACAAAGACTACAGCCGATCCAGAACACAGCCGCCAGACTTATTCTCAACATGCTCAAGAGAACCCACATCACCCAGGACATGAAAGACCTCCACTGGCTCTCCGTCCAGAGAGATGGCAGTTAAAGCTCCTGACTGACTCCTAATAAGCCCTCCACGACCAAGGACCCACCTACATGAACCACCCTCTGCACTTCCACCGACTCCTCCTCCCTGGAACCTCTACTCCGCAAACCTCACCCTTGCACAGATCTCATGCATATGCTGCTGCCGCGCTGGAAGATGATCCCTCTTCCACCTAGCCGCAGAGCCTGGAACACCCTACCCCTCCAACTCTGCACCTTGCTCTTGCTGACTGATTTCAGGCAGGGGCTCAAGAACTGGCTTTTTGACTGAGACCTTCAGCCAGTGTCTGGATACCCGCTCGGGTGACAAGCTGCTCTTTACAAATACGACTTGACTCATTGACTTTACTCCAAACTACCCCACTCCATCACACTCTACACCACTTCACTCCAATCTACCCTACTATAATCCCCACAATCTACCCTACTATAATCACTCCAATATACCCCGCTCTATCCTAATCTACCCCACTCCACTCGTCTCCACTCAAATCTGCCCCTCTCCACTCCAATCTACCCCACTCCACTCTAATCTACTGCACTCGGCTCTTCCCCAATCTACCCCACTCCACTCAACCCCAGTATATCCCACTCCAGTCTGCCCCACTCCACTCCAGTCTGCCCCACTCCACTTAAGTCTGCCCCACTTCACTTAAGTCTGCCCCACTCCACCTCAGCCTACTCCGCCCCAATCTACTCCATTCCCCCACTCTTGTCTAGCCCATGCCAATCTGCTTCACTCCACTCTATCCCACTCCATTCAACCCCACCTTATCCCAATCTACCCCACCACTCCAGTCTACCCCACTCCCTTCCACTCTAACCTATCCCAATCTAGCCTTCTTAAAACTACCCTAATCTATCACAGTCTCTTCCATTCTACCCTATCATAATAATCCACGTAATCTACCCACTCTAATCTACCCACTCCAATATACCCCACCCCACTCCAATCCACCCCAGTCCCACTCTTTCTAAATCTACTCACCTGCAATCTATCCCAATATATCCCACTCCAATCTACCCCACGCTAATCTATCCCAATCTAATCTACCCCAATCTACTGCACTCCACCCCAATCTCCTCCAATTCAATCTACCCCACTCCAATCTACCACGCCAATCTACCTAACTCCTCCACTCCAATGTATCCCACTCCACCCCTCTCCAATCTACTACAGTCTAACCCACCCCAATCCACTCTACCCCATTCCACCCTACTCCGTTCTACACCCACTCCACTCTACTCCAATCTATGCACTCCACTCTACCCCAACCTACTGCACTCCACTCACCCCCAGTATATACCACTCCAGTCTACCTCCTCCACTCCAGATTACCTCACTCCATTTCAGTCTACCCCACTCCATCTCAGCCTACTCT
This sequence comes from Lissotriton helveticus, assembly GCF_964261635.1. Lineage (NCBI taxonomy): Eukaryota > Metazoa > Chordata > Amphibia > Caudata > Salamandridae > Lissotriton > Lissotriton helveticus. The sequence continues at coordinate 487,792,197 of NC_136057.1, forward strand.
ACTCCATCTCAGCCTACTCCACCCAATCTACCCCGCTACTCCACTCCCGTCTATCCCACTCCAACCTATCCTAATCTGCTCCAATCTACCCCACTTTATCCCAATCTATCCCACTACTCCAATCTACCCCACTTCCCTTTACTCTAACCTACCCAAATCTAGCCCGCTCCAAACTACCACAATCTACCCCGCTCCAAACTACCACAATCGACCCGTTTATTGCACTCTACCCTACTATAATCCACCTAATTTACCCCACTCCAATCTACCCCACCTCGCTCCAATCTACCCCAATCCACCCCCGTCCCCACTCTTCCCCAATCTACCCCACTCCAATCTAGCACAATATATCCCACTCCACTCCAACCTACCCTACTCCAATCTACCCCACTCCAATCTACCCCAATCTACTGCACTCCACCCCAATCTCCTCCAATTCAATTCACCCCACTCCAATCTACCACAGTAATCTACCCCACTTCAGTGTATACCACTACACCTCACTCCAATCTACTCCAGACTAACCCACCCCACCGCACTCCACTTCAATCTACCCTACTCTGTTCTATTCCAACTCTACTGTTCTTCAATCTATCCCACTCCACTCTACCCCACTATATCCTACTCCACTCTCTTTCTACACCAATCTACCCCATTCCACTCTGCCCCAATCCACCCCCCTCCAATCTACCCCACCACCTTTTAGCCACGCTGAACAGCAGCCACACTGGTGTACAACACGGCTAAAACACATTGACAAAGTCAATAGCTCTTTCATAGGCGTGACCTATTGGCTTTGCCACTGCTTGTTATTGAAGTTGTTACTTTTAGGCCATTGGCTCCCTCTGTTGTTGTTCTCTGTTTCAAAACCTAATGCTTCTATTTGCTCTCCATACTAAACAAGTTGCATCTTCTATTTCATCTTGTTACTTTTATTCTTAGGAAAATTAGTCCTTATGGGGTAAAACCAGACATTCTCGTCAACTTTTATGCCTGGAAGGCTGCATCACTCTTTACCTTTTTTCTTGTAATAACCATGGCCCTGTTATTATCTGTTTTGATGGATAGGAAGTTGAGAATTTCTTTCTTTTGGATTTCTCCCTTATACTTGCCTTGCTTACGACATTGTTCTGCAGCCTTATGGCTCACCAGCCAAGTTGTTACTTTCTTGCTGAAATTCAAATGGAGTCCCAGGCAGACTCTTGAATCTTTTAATGAGTCTCGAGTTCTGTACAATTTACTTTGTATCGTCGCTCTTGTCTTAGTAGTCTGACGTCCCTCTTCCTTTAAATGACCCAATCACTCATCCGTTTTTAGGTCTCGCCTGGCGAAAGCAGCGCATGCGCTACTCTCGCCAGAGAGTACCTTTTGGAATCAATTCTCCCCGTGGGCTCATGCACGCGTCTGCATGGACCAAGATGGCTGCTCTTGCCATCGGTCCAATGCAGACAGCATGCGCGTGTCCGTGGGCCTGTGGACAGTCCCACTCCATCTTGCGAAGCTTTCATTGCCATAGCAACGAAAATGCTGCTTCGCGTGTGCTCTTAATTATGTTGGCCTTTGCGTGATCGCTTTTGCGATCGCTTTCACTTTCACAGCCACTTGTAGTCACACGTCATGAGCGTGACGCTCAGTCTGAGAGCGCCACTGCCCAGGAACAGTCTGCGATTAGCCGGGATCTGTCCAGAGGGTCTGTCTGTCAATGATGCACGCGACGGCTGTTGTCGAGGACTCTGCACAGGGAGTTCTGCAGAAGCTCACTTGCCATTGGCAGCAGGGTACTGTGTTGTTATAAAGTCTTGTCTGGTCTTTAGCCCTCCTTCTATTTCAGCTTTCACTTGGATTGGTCGTCTCTCTCAAAGTAAAAGAACGTTCGACCAATCCTCGTGCTACATCCGCAGCAGACCTAGCCCTCTTCAGCCAATGGGCGGGGCCGCGTGTTTCCCGCGTGTGCTCAGGCCGTGCGGTCGCTTGAGGAATAGGTAAACCGAGAAAGAAGCTAGGGTCGCGTGCAGACCGGATACAGTGCGAGGGCAGCGCGCGCGCACACGGAAACAACAGTGCCTGCACCTGAGATGAACCCCCTGCCAGCGCGTGCCGCTGCTGCTGCTGGGTGAGGAGGCGCGAGCTCTGGACACCGCATACGCCAGGTAAACCGACGCAGGCTGCACCCCAATTTGCGAGATGGGGGCGCAGGTGGTAGAGATGGTGGGAGTGCCTTAGAGCTGGCTTTGAGGGGGGAGTTAAGGGCCTGCTGCTCGCAAAGGCCTTCCAAACAGTGACCATGCACAGGGGTGGGTGTGTCCGCCCGACATATATTCACTGGTCTCCCCCTTGGTGCCCCTTGCTGTTGCCTGTTGTCTTTGCTGACCTTGGCCTGCCCTCTGCCTTTTAAGCATATCTCAAAGATTCCATGTTCTTTCATTATTGTCAGTGCCCAATAGCTGCTGCGACAGAGACCTGCACAACCCTGGGCACTTCAAAGCTGCAGGGCTTCTCATCGCCTGTGCTGTAACCGTGGAGCTCCTAGATTGCCGACCCCTATAGGTTAATGCTGGGCACTCCCTGTAAATCACCTAAGCACATCCAGCATCGCGTAACCTTAATTGCCTTTTAGCACTCCGCTTAATTCACCTAGGCACTTCTAAATATCGCCTATCCTCCATTAGACCTGTTAATATTGATCTGGTCAGTACATTAAGGTCTCAAACCAGTTCCATTTTCTATCCAGATTGACCGACAGGCTTCCCTTCGGATTCTATTCCCACCCGACCAGACCCCCTTTGTAAGTAAATTTCGACTTACCTCTGTCATTTGTGACGATGATTATCTATCTGCACCTCTCTGACACCTCCTCCCCTTCCTTTCCAGGTCCTTCCCACCCCTTGTCTTGATAAAGACCCGCCGCGACCACCAATTGGGGCGCAATAGGGTCGAAACGTCGACGCTCATACTTGGCCAAGATACCTGCAGGAACTTGGACATTAACCATCTATTTCCTTGGAATACTGACTTTGTAATACTGTCCTTCTAACGAAAGATAACACCCCTTCCCCATCCCCCGCTAGGTTCAACTGTATAATTTTGTATATAAGTGTCACTATATGCAATGCACAAAGTCACTTTGTTCACCACAGTCACTAATCACATGTTTTAAGCATCTATCATAACCAAAACGGAATGAAGTAATTCCCGTGTATTGTGTTCCCTGTTTTTATTATAAAAAACGTTTTTCTCAGAGAGGTTTGCTTGTGTGTTCTGAGCTGTTCCAGCCTTCCTTTAAAATAATTCTTGCTACCACCCGACAGAACCATTTTTGTTGTTAATCACGCTTACCCAGGTTCTGAGGGACACAGGGTTACCCCTTTTTTGTAAAACAGTAACCGTGGAGCTGTCGGTCTGTCCTGTTCTGTGGAGCTCCAGTGCCGGACCTACAGAGCCCCGTTAACGTGCACCAAGAAAGGCTTGTGCCAGCGCAATCAAAAGGTCTGTATTTTGACTAGAAAAGTAATTTCTAATAGAATCCACAATATAAAATGACCCAGCATTTCATTATAAAAATGGGTATCTGCTAGCTACATTAATACGCACATTTGCTCTTCTCCAGGGCAGCCCATGTGCTCCGATTTTAAGCATATGTTTGTTTTCAACCTGCAGCGAATGCCTGCTGAGGGTTAACTTAAACAATAACTGCTTCTTTAATCACTTATGGTAAACAATAACAGCAGGGTAGTGTTTGGAAGCAACCTGAGTTGACTGACATGACCCTGTAGGTAATTTATGTATTGTAGCGCATTGAGAGGTGCTGTAATCCCAGCTTCTCCATTTGGTCAAACGCATTGCTTAATGCTCTGTTTACATAAGTCAGTATAGTGTATTTTGATCACAAACATTAAGAACCACTGCGAGTGTGTGAAAGCTTTGTAGTTGCATTCATATAGTGCTTTGTGTCCCTGATACAGCGACAAGCTGCATGGTTGCATGCTTCTGTCAGTGCGATGGAAGCAAAAACAATAATCGCTATATTCCCTTCATGGGTAGGGTTTGGAAATCACGTGTGAGCTTCCTGCTCTTCACATGTTTTGTTGCGATGCACAGGCGTGAAGTTGAACCGAAAAGGAGCCGGGGATGGATACTTTCATGTGAGAGCTGATGTATAGATGGGTACAGAGTGTTTGAGTGCAATCACAAAGGGGAAACAATGCTCAAACCGCAATGCTGCTGGTGTGAGGCTGTGCTTATGCAAAAATGGCGATTAGACATGGTCATCCTGCTGTTTTAATTGCTCTCTGTCATACAGTGTCAGCCTATTCGAGAATGACACAATGGAAGACCTCAAAAGCGAAAGAAACTTCCATTGGTGGCGCATGCTTTAATTGACTATAGTATAAATTCTGGTGGTTCACCTAGGAAGGGCTGTGGAGCGTCCCAAAGGAATGAGCATTATGCACCCAGCCACTGACTATGCTGTGGGGTTCATCACAAGTGGCGTCGTAGGAATCCTTAGGAATGGGTGGTATAGAAGCTGCCATAGCACATACGCTATGGAAGTCTACCCAGGAGCAGCAACTAAATAACTCCGTAGAATGGGCATTATGCAGCCATTCATAGTGTGTGCGTTGGGCTTCTATCCTGGACCGGCAGAGGAGCAAGGAATGGATATTATACAGCCAGTCACTGAAATTCTCACAGTTCTACCCAAGAAGCGAAACCGTTACAAATGGGCAATATGCAACCAGCTACTGTATGTGTTCTGATCTACCTATAGGAGTGGTAAAGAAACCCATAGTATTGTACTGCCGATCTTAATAAATTCCCTGTGGGGTGCTCCCAGGAGTGCCATAGAAGCACTTCGTATAAAATGGTGTTTTGCAACCAGTCACTGTTCTGTGTCCTTCCAGAAGCAGCAGGGTAGTAACCCGTAGGCAGGGGCGTAGCTTCAGGGGTGGTGGTTGGGATGTTATACCTCACTAATAAATGTATTTTCTGCTAAATATTGGGTACATAGCAAGACTACTGACTCATTGTCAGTGAAATTGCTCTCCCACCCTCGCAGCTCCACCATTAAGTGAGGTGCCCCTGCCCCTGCACTCTTGAGTGTTGGTGATCGAGACCCTCCTCCACCCACAGGTTTCCCTGCGCCTCATCCCTGGTGGTCCAGAGGACCTCTGTCTCCTTTCTCTCACTCTGCTCCTTCACTCGTTTTTCTACCCTTTCTATCTTTCACCTTTCTGCATCTCTGCTCTTTTGTGCCTTATTTCTGCCCATTTTCCCTTTCTCTCCCTCTGCTCCTTCACTCGTTTTCACACCTTTCACCTTTCTGCACCTCTGCTCTTTTGTGCCTTATTTCTGCCCATTTTCCCTTCCTCTCCCTCTGCTCCTTCACTCGTTTTCACTCGTTTTTCTACCCTTTCTATCTTTCACCTTTCTGCTCTTTTCTGCATCTCTGCTCTTTTGTGCCTTATATCTGCTTATATTCCCTTTTTTTTTTTTTTTTTTTTTTTAAAAACCTTTATTGAGAAACAGGTATAAGTACAAGCGCAGGCCTACAACCACAAGGGCCGGCCGCAAAATCAGGAGAGTCAAAAGGGAACAACATCAATGTGTACGGCAGGATGAATACAGGATAGACGAGTAGTGAAATCGTTACACAGTAAGCGCCAGGATAAGAAAGGTTTCATTTTATGATGTATAGAGGAGGCAGAAGCCATATCTACCCATGTGTCATGCAACATACTCAGAAAAAGAGGGGGGGGACGAGAGGGATGCAGCCCCCTACGCAATCAAATAACCACAGTAGAGCAAAGCCCAGATACATCCAATGCCCATCAAAGGTTCAAAAATAAAGGACAAATCGTAGCAAACAAGTAAATGGGTCACCGCATAGACCGCCCTCCCGCCCCGAAAAAGGAGAAAGTGCAGACACGAAACGAAGGAGAAAGAACAAAGGGACATAGCCCACCCCCTAGAAAGAAAGCAAAAAAGGGACCATAGAAGAAAACAAACTAAAATAACAAACACCCCCCCCACCCTACATCACTGTAATGGCTATGGCCTATCCCACTAAACAGCGTGCCTGTCGCCCAGAGTCACCCGAAATATAGAAGAAAGAGAAAGGGAATAATAACGAAGGGAAAAAAGAGAAAGGGATAAAAGGAGAGGAAAAAGAGGGAAAAGAAGGAGAGGAGAGAAGAGAGGAGGGGAGCCAGCGATCGAAATACAGAACACCACCCCACCCGCAATAACGGATCACTAGTCGAGGTCAAAAAAGGATACTGAGAAAAGCCTACATAAAGGATGAAGACAGGAACTGTCCAAATGATGAGGCACGGAGATGCCAATTAACAAAACAAAAGTCCCGCAGGCACCCAGGCACGATCACCCCTGTCCACTTCTATGAAAAGCAGAGCTGCCAGACCCCGCCACGGCCAGGAAACAGCATGATACAGTGGGTCCATACCAGTCAGGGAAAGCAAGTGGGATCTTCACGGAACACCGTCTCGGCGAACAAAAAGCAGCCAGGAAAACTCGGCAGCAGTCAGAATGCAAAAGTAACCCAAAGATCCACGTGGCCAAGCACAAAGTCCGGGCTGTCCAGCACAAAGCAAAGAAATCAGGATGTAGGAAATACTGCTGCATTGGCACCGGGTCCACTTGATCCCATGGAATCGAACACCCAGCCGGATATCCCAGCACAGCAGCTGGAGAAGTCTCAACAATACCAACTCGGGGAGACGACACCGCGTCACAAAATGGCTGAACAACCATGGCGGCGATCCGCAACTCCAAGTCCCGGCAGTGCAAGGACAGGTCGATCCGCAGAGCACCCAGGGCGAACAAGACAGTACTCCGTGTAGGGGCCGCCCGAATCAAACGAGGTCTGGGGAGAGCAAATGCAGCAACGTCCCCGTCTCCAGGAGGAAGACACTCCGAGGGGCCATCCGCCATCTTGTGCATATCGCCCGCCGCCATTGTCGCATCCGCTGCCAAGCCCACCAGGAGTGCCGGAGGCCCCAGGACACACAGCCGATCCGCGGCGGATGGCGCTCGGCGGAGAAAGGAGAGTCACCAGAAGAACGGGCGCGCTCCCCACAACACTCGGGGGAGCCCTGCACCGGGTCCCAGGCGGGACAATCAACAGGAGTGGGCTTCTCACCCGAGGGGTGCCGGACAACGCGGCTTCTCCTCTTCGGGCCGGCAGGCAAACAGGCATGCGGGGTGGCCCACCATCGGGGGTGGGTCCGCTCCGGCGCTTCCGGCTCGCGGCTCTCAGGCTCTCACCATCGGGTCTCTTCAGTGGTTCCGGGCCGCCGGCACTCCGAACACCTCCGGGCAGACACAGCACTCGAGGCCCCGGCGTCAGGGCCGGGAAGGCCAGCAAGGTTACAAGGGCAGAACGCAGAAACCACTGCACGCCAGAGCCCCGGAAAAAGACGGTAAGTGAAGGCTCTTCCCAGGTAACCAAATTCGGAACACCCCGATCAGGATTAAAGACAGGATAGGCGGCGGGGAGGAAGGGATCTCGGAGCGAGGCGTTTATGCGACTGTTCCGATCGCCATCTTGGCTCCTCCCCCCTTTTTTCTTTATCCCTTCTTTCCTCCCTTTACCTTTCCCCGCCGCTGCTGCCCCCGTGGCCCCTCCCCCCAGCGCAACCGGCCCAATCCAGCTCCCCTCCCCGCTCCCGCTCCCGCCTCCCAGCTGTCCAGCCCTCCCCGACCCCTACTTAATGGCGGCCACTGCGGGGACAGGCGAGCAAGACCACTGACTCATTTTCAGTGAAATTGCTCTCCCACCCTCGCAGCTCCACCATTAAGTGAGGTGCCCCTGCCCCTGCACTCTTGAGTGTTGGTGATCGAGGCCCTCCTCCACACGCAGGTTTCCCTGCGCCTCATCCCTGGTGGTCCAGTAGACCTCTGTCTCCTTTCTCTCACTCTGCTCCTTCACTCGTTTTTCTACCCTTTCTATCTTTCACCTTTCTGCACCTTTCTGCATCTCTGCTCTTTTGTGCCTTATTTCTGCCCATTTTCCCTTTCTCTCCCTCTGCTCCTTCACTCGTTTTCACTCGTTTTTCTACCCTTTCTATCTTTCACCTTTCTGCACCTCTGTTCTTTTGTGCCTTATTTCTGCCCATTTTCCCTTTCTATTCCTCTGCTCCTTCACTCGTTTTCACACATTTTTTAGGTTTCGCCTCGTCGAAAGCTGCGCACACAGAAAACAGTATAGAAACCGCCCTCCTCGCCGCAACAGACGACATCCGCACCCTTCTGGACAAAGGAGAAACAGTAGCCCTCATCCTCCTAGACCTATCAGCGGCGTTCGACACAGTCTCCCACCGCACCCTAATACGCAGACTCTACGACGCAGGAATGATTGTTTGCTATTACATTGAATAGATCACGCAAAGTGTATTTTACCATCGTCTGTTTAAATTTAAAAGCACTTACAGACTGCCCTGTTTCTTTTGTTTGCCTTATTTGTATGTCATATGTGATAGTAGGACACAGGCTGTGTCCCGCTTGGCTATTGTTATCTCATCTCTTTTGTAACATACAAATATTTATACTATTAAACTGTGTCCGGCTGGACAGTTTAAAATATAGATTCCAATTTTGCTCTATATTTATTTTGATTGTTATTTTGTTGTTAATGTTTGGGGCCACTGTCTTTTGAAACATACAACTAAACACCAACAAAACAGAAGTACTCATCATGGGCCCAAACCCTGACGCCTGGAGCGACACCTGGTGGCCCACCGCCCTCGGAAACCCGCCAACCCCCACAGACCACGCACGCAACCTGGGAATCATCCTGGACTCCGAGCTCAAAATGGACCGCCAGATTAACTCTGTCTCATCTTCCTGCTTCCACACCCTCCGCCTCCTTCGTAAGACCTTCAAATGGATCCCCCTCGAACACCGAAAGACAGTCACTCACGCCCTGGTCACCAGCAGACTCGACTACGGCAACGCACTCTACGCCGGAATAAACAAAAACCTCATCCGCAAGCTACAGAATATCCAGAACGCCGCTGCAAGACTGGTCCTCAACCTGCCAAAACACTGCCACATCTCCCAGCACCTGTGCACACTCCACTGGCTCCCCGTCGAGGCGAGAATCACCTTTAAGATGCTCACCCACGCACATAAGGCCCTCCACGGCACCGGACCAGCATACCTGAACAGCCGGCTCAAATTCCACGCACCACAAAGGACCCTACGATCAGCCCAGCTCTCATACGCCGTGGTCCCCCGCACCAGAAAGACCAGATCGGGAGGGCGCTCCTTCTTCCTCGCGGCCAAAGCATGGAACGCCCTTCTGCTCCACCTCAGACAGACAACATCGCTCCCCATCTTCGCAAGAAACCTCAAAACCTGGCTCTTCGACAGACCCCCTCCTTGATGAAATGGAACCTGCACCCCCCCCCCCCCACCCCTAGCGCCTTGAGACCCTTACGAGTGAGTAGTCGCGCTTTAACAAACTCCTGATTGATTGATTGATACATGCCCTTTGAGTCGGGTATGGCGAGGTGTCAGTCGGAATTCAACAGGAAGTTTTACCTACACAACAAAATCACACACGCTTTTCCTTTTCTTGTTTTGAAAGACTTAGGCAATGTTGATTATTTTACAAAATAATGTTTTCTCTCACTTAGTACCTCTCCAATCCGCATTTGTCTCCCTTTCCATTGCTCCTTTAGACCCTCCCATGTGCCCTGTTTGTCGTATAATGTATTTTAACATTGTAGGCAAGCGCCATTGTTGGATAAACTTAAGCTCACACCACCCCTATCTACTTCCAAGCTACTTCCCTGCTGATAGGAAAAGCAATTGCACAACCAAGTTTGGTCTATTCTCCACAGGTGTACGGTTCAGAATGGGTGCTTCTAGGTGGGCCTGAATTGTTCACTAAGTGTGTGGGAGGTTCTACTTATATTGCATAGCATGATGCAATAGGTCTCGCCTTTAATTAAGTTAAACGCCATTTGCTTTGCTATACAATACCATTAGCAAAGCAAATGGCTTTAACTTAATTAAAGGCGAGACATATTGCATTTTCAATGCTTGTTTTTCTAAGGGATCCTGGTCACCTTCTTGGCAGAGATTTGAGGATGTGGACATAGAAGCTGTTTAGCGAAATGCCTGGCTTGGCGCTGAACGGCAATAATAGATTTTGGGCTGACAATTCTTTGGTCTTCAAAAAGGGGGGCTTAGAAGTTGTGAGTAACCTGTACTTTTCATGATTATTGATCTATACATCCCTAAAATGCAGGGATTATGTATTGATCTTTAAATAAGCATTTTGAAAACACGTATTTGCTTTTTTGAGTTATGGTATGCGCTTTTTATGAGTTTTATGTCACTGGTTAAAGATGTACATAACTGTGTGACTGTATACACAGATAGTACTGAACCCTTACATAACAAGCACTGGCGTTGCCAATAGGTTTCGCATTTGGAAAGTTGGAGCTATTGGTTTTGTAAATGACATTTTATATTTATATATTGTTATTGACAATGCCAATAACGATATATAAATATAAAATGTCATTTACAACAATAGCTCCAACTTTCCAAATGCGAAACCTATTGGCAACGCCTGTGCTTGTTTTATATGTGTTTAACAAACATGCAATGATAAAAGACATTGTAATTTACAATACCAATAGGTCAAAATTTTGAAAATGCGAGACCTATTGCATTGACTTATTCCTGGTGTAATCTGGTGCGAGTTGCGGAGCTGGGCAGGTAGCATGCAATGTGCCGGACCAGGGCAGACTGCTCAGCTTATGATTTTTATAGCATTTTTATAGGGTTGAGAAAGCTGAAGTCTTTTTAAAATAATACAGCCTGGCTGTGACCTATGTGTGCCTCATACTTACTCTCCTGAGGGCTTATATGTTTTCCTGTCTTCATTGCTTGGTTTTGCTCACGAGAAAGTGTCACTAAATCATTGGATTGTTACTCAAGAGTACACTGAAATTATGAAAATGTCACCATAAGCAATCTGAAACCTTGGAAGCTATGGTGGTTCTAGTTTTATACACGTAGCGCGCCTGCTTGTTGCCCATGTAACACTGTGCCCGGCAGTAACTCTACTGCTCTTCGCTAGAACAGCACGCACCCTGCTAAAGGGATCAAAAGAAAGAGAGAAAAAGTGTGACAAAGGGAGAAAGTAGGGGCGAAAAGAACGTGCAGGAGTGTGTTTAAGGGGCATGGAGTGTCTTGTGATGGATTCAATATGCATGAGGGTAAATCATGACCATGCAGTTTTGATTTTCGGCACCACAACTGTGCATCGCTGGTAGCAGCATACGAGCAAAAAGGTCTGGGCCCGGCACTTATTATTTCACAAATTACGCACCAAATTACTCCCCTAACAGCTTGCATGCACAGATAAAGCTTTCTACCCATTTAACTGGGAAAAGCGGAGTCTCTGCAGCCTCGCCATGGTCCCATGGCACTCTGTGCAACGCCGAGCCTCTGTAGCCTCCTCCTGTACCTACCGGCCGGGTCCGAAGTTCTCTGCCCATGATGTCATGTTAAGCTTCCACAACCTGCACCTGTTTCACGTTATCAGGGACAGTTCTAAAGCATATGGCCATGTAATGCTGTACCCCTACACCACCAGCATCCCTAAAGCGCTTTACCCTTTAAGCCCCAGATCAGACAGAGCCAGTGAATGCCCATACTGCTCCTGTGGACACGGTGTCAGCGAACGTTCTGTATCCGCATGCCTCTTGCAAAACTGCCTGCCCTAACATCCCGGTGGAAATGTGAGACTATGAGGGCAGCTAAAGCCGTGGTTGCCGTGCAGTGCACAACTTATGCAGCAAGAGACGGCTGTGTGCCTGAACCATGGCGCACACAACTAATATCACACAGTAGTAAAAGAAAAAACCACCAGAGGCCACAATTTATTTTATAGCAGCACATTTGTTAAAAATAGCGGCCATCACGTGCTTCAGCGGATTTCAAAGGAATATCGTGATTAGCAAAATCTCAAAAAGCGTTTTCCTAGACAGCGAGCGCCACACGCCTCTGAGTCACGAGAGCCCTAGAGCCCTGCTTTCATCCAGTGCACTTCTCATACTGCCTATGCAGCTCCGGCTAAACTGCTCTCGGCGAGGCCAAATCAAACCTGAACTGCCATGGTAAGCAGACATATCAGGCACACTAGGAATGTGTGTCTGGTCCTGTGGAGCAGAATGCTGTTCCACTGCTGTGTTTTGCTGGTGTGGGTTTTTAAAAACAATTTTTTAACATGATGTTTTGGAGCAGGCGAAAGAGGGAAGAGGCATCCGACGCTGCGTGTCCACAGGCAGAGCCCGTAGCACAAAGTGGTGAAGCGAGGGAGCCTAAATGTAGGACGGAAGCGTGCAGCCTTAAGGTTGCAGACTCCAGGAGCTCACTCCACATCTGCAGGCTGGCTCCAAAAAAGAAGGGGGGGTGTGGAGGGCGGATAGGGCCATGCAGGGGCTCGTGGCAGATCGACAGTCCAGCTGGGACGCATCCGTCCTGCCTTGCCGGCTGCTAGCTTTCTCGAGTCAGTCTGGGCTGCAAATGGCGCACGCCTTCCGTGTCTGCTACGCAGGCAATACAAAACAAGCACTGGGGGGGGGGGGGGGGGGGGAACAGAGCCGGGGAAGAAGGGAGGCACGGCCTGCGGCCGTGATTAAGTGACGGAATCAGCACTGGGGTGGGGGGGGAGGGGGGAGCAGAACCAGGGAGAAGTGAGGCACGGCCTACGGCCGTGAATAAGTGACGGCGGGGGGCGGGGCAGCGGAAGCCTTTAGCCGGGGAAGTGAATAAGGGACATATGCTGCATGAAATTCGCCTGATGGTGAGCTCTTGGTTTGACTGCATTAGGGCTGCCTGGTGGGGGGGCGGGAATGCGTGCGAGGGGAGAAGTGTGGCAGGCAGATGCGCGGAGGGAAGCCGGATGGGGGCGGGAGAGCCTGGTGGGGGCAGGCGGATTAGAGAGATGCTCGTGCTTGTGAGGTCACGTGACCCGCTTTTGTGTTCACGTGACCTCACATGCACTGTGAAGAAACCGCAGTGAAACCGCAGTGGTTTCACTAGTCGATCAAGCCCTTGAATTTTCGCCTATTCCATTCGCAAGCGAATGGTAATAGGCGAAACCTAAAAAACCGCAGTCGATCAATGAAGCATGAAATTTGCTATCGACAATCACACACTTGTTGGTTTTTGCCATATTGGCTAACTGTAATGCAAAGAAAAAATTTAATAAAATTGTGTTAACAAAAAAGAATCTATCATTTGCATGTGCATATTGCATCCAAACATAAATTTGAGTTTATATTCATGAAAAATGTAGAAAGTGCTGAAAAATAATTTTAACATTTAAATGACATGTTTAGAGAATTGCTGGTAAAGCAGACCAATTAGTGCGTAGAGGAAAACATACCTCTTCTTTGAATTCTTGAAATGCATTTTTACTGGAATTCAATTGGTAGGTTCGGCTAATTTTGGTTAAAGCATTCAGCAGTTGCAAAACATTTATGTTTCAGTGCTTGTTGGCTATGACGGTTCCAGTTTAAGAAATATGTTCTGTTGCTGGTTCAAGTATTGTTTTATTCCTTACATTTTAGTTCAGTCTTACAAAATTCTATTCAAATGTCAAATAATGGGAAAAGATCCACAGTAAACTGTGGTGTAACGTTATCTATCCTCAGTAACACTGCTTCTCCAGCACCTCCGCCACAGCTCTTTGTTGTTGGTTTCATCTCAGAATTAAGGCAGTAATGTAGACATGCAAATTTTAAGGCACCATAACTCAGTGCTTTGCTACAATTATTTCCAAGCGGGGGCTCAGATTAACCTATGTGATCTTGCTACACACATTGGCTGCTGGTAATTTGGGCAGGCCTGGGTGGGCTGGCAGGCGGGGGGGACCACGCATACACTCACCCATCTACATGCACACTCAATCACACCCATGCAATTATAAGCATGCACACATGCTCAAAGTCACATGGACATACATACGCACTCACCCATTCACAGTATGCATGCTCAATTACACAAATATTCATACACACATGCACACACCAAACATATATTTTTTTTTTTACTGACGCAGCAGTGATCTCATTTGGTGGTGAGAAGCTTCAGGGATTCCTGGAGGACTGGGTTGTTGCCTCCTCTCATTGGCTGACCTTGTTTGAGTCAGCCAATGAGAGGAGGCGACAGTCCCTTACTCGGCACAGAGTGAGATCGGGTCAGTGAGTCTGCTGGCCCAACCTCACTCTATGATGAGCGTCCGTGATGGTCAGTCAGCCCTGGACACTTCAGAGCTTATGACTGAAGCACCCAGGTCCGAGTCTATCAGTGACGCACCCCCTCCTCATGAAGGGAAGGACCTCCAAACGCTTTGCCAAGCTGAGGAAGTCTCGCCCACAGGGTTGTGACATTTTCAGTTAGGCAAAATTTGCTCAGGCATTCAGGCGCCTGCTCATTCAGTGCATGTATAGCACCTGGTTAAGTGACTTGAACATAAAGAGTGTCTGTCAGTCTGACCTTTGCTCAGCCTAACAGACCATCTTAATGTCTTCAAAAAAGTGGGGCAGCGGGCCCCTTGGCTGATGCTGATTACACAACAGAGGATCTCTTTTAGGGATGTTCATTACAAGCATGTTTATCGCTGCATGAAGCACATCAGATGCCTTGAGACTATAGAGGCCCAAGAGCTAGCTCACATCAAACACAACTCTTTACCCAGTGCACTTTTTCAATCATGGAATTCTGTCTGATCTTTAGAGTTTAACCAGTTGCAATGCGAGCACTGGCACTTGGAGTAATCTTATCCATTATTACCTTTGTAGGGATGCAGTTACGTAGAAGGTTTGACGCCAGTTCTGAGTCTACTGACTGAGTGCTCCCGAGCACACAGAACCATCAGGAAGTTTATAAAAGCTCAGGTAATCTCGAATTCACCTACAAAATTGTTTAGCCTTGTTTCAGACTTCTGTTTCTTAAACAGTATGCATTCATTGTTGATTGTTTCAATCTTTGCTTAATTTTATGTCTTCATAAACTACTCATCACCGTGTTGAGTCTCTTAGGTATTAAAGGTTTCAATGACCGGGTTAATAAAAGTTATCAAATGTCTACATTAATCTGATATAGGATGCAAATGTGCGTAGAATGCTCCTATGCAAGCTAATGGCGTGATCATATTGGAACATCTGCTGAATCTCAAATTGTGACGTGTTTGATAAACAGTTTGTAAACTGGCTGACTGAACAATGTAGGAAATGTGGAGAGAGTATCAGTGTTGTTACCGCTAGCATCTGAAAACAACTTTTCTAGTAACAGCCATCTGATCAGTCTCTGATTAGATGCCTTTTTAAGTTGTCAAGCTTCAAAAATATCTTTTGCCTATTCTACAAACTGGTTTCGACTTATAAATGCTTCTTTAATGAAGGGCACTTTTGGCAATTCCTTTCGATGGGTCAAATCACTACTCATTTAAAGAAACCCCAGGATGATCCAAATCGGTTCTCACATTACACACCAGTAACTAACCTACCTTTGTTAGCTGATCAGTCAACCATATTCATCGAACAGCATAAGCTGTTGACCTATTACCAATACGGCTTTAGAATAGGTTGCAATACCAAACTGAAACAGTTAAAATCCTGGCTGGCATTCACCGGATGCTGGACAGTGGTGATATCTGCCTAATCATCCTGCTGGACTTATCAGCAGTGTTTAACCACGAGTGGCTGGCCTCAGTGTTTGATCATTGCATGAGCTTCAAAGCTAAAATCCTTGGATGGTTTTCTTCCTTCTTTAAGAAATGTCAACGGGCCATAACCACTTGCAGGGTTCCTCAGGTATCTCTTTTAGAGTCCATGTTATTTCATATATACTTGTAACTACCGAAAATCTTAGTGGACGAAACTGGGGCAATGCACCAGCATGCAGATGACATATTACTATATCGAAAAATAACATTGCCACAGGATATATACTCCCTTAAATAACTGAATTATGTCAGAGAACTTCCTGAAAGAAATAAAGCAATTCTCATTAGACGACCCCTCAAATCAAATGTCACTATGGATTGACTTTCTTTGCTCCATACCTACAGTTTTACCCCTTCATTTGTAGAGGAAGTGAAATCATTTAGTTTATGGGTTGGCACCTATCTGTAGGAAAGTGTCCCTTTTTGCATGGTTACCCCCAACTTTTTGCCTGACACTTGATTCACTTTGACTTCATGTGCCCGGGGTCCCTGCCAGTCAGGTTCCCAGGGGCTGTGTCCTTTCCCAAAACTGTACCTTTGTACTCACATTTGGCACATCTCTGGCCACAGGAAAGCACCTTGAAAATTTACCATGGGTACCAAGGGCACTATGACTAAATAAGGCCTCTAAGGCTGCATCACCTATTTTGCCACCCATAGAGACCGTGCACCTTAATACCCACCCACTGCCATTGCAGGCTGCGTATTTTGGTCCAGAGAAGTGGCCTAGGCAAGTCACCCCTCTAGCAGGGTGTACTAGACTACAGGTGAGGGTACAGTTGCATGAGCACTATACCACTACAGTGTCTAAGTACATTCTTGGGCATTGTAAGTGCAATAAAGCCACGAAGACTATATGGTCTGGGAGTTGGTCATTACGAACTCCACAGGTCCATAATGACTTTACTGAAACCTGAGAAGTTTGGTAGCAAACTTCTCAGCACATTAAACCCACACCGATGCCAGTGGGGGATCTACTGTAAAATGCCCTCAGTGTGGTTCCTGAATAGCTGTCCGACATTTGCCACCATCAGACCGGTTTCTAGACCCCTGGCTAGAGGGCTTCCGCTCTCTGGGTCCAGAAACAAAGCTCATCCTGAGTTGAGGTGTCATGCCTCCTCCCCCAGGATGGGCTGGTTCCACAAAGATGAAGCTTTAAAGGCCTACTGGCTTTTATTAGCTGACCCTGCTTTTTGCTGCCCCCAGTACCTGGCTCCCACCGGTTCTGACCCCCACTTTGGGCAGGTGAATCAGCAGGAAAATCAAGTTAGGATGAGAGGTGTGCCCACCTTTGCCAACCCCACCCCTCAGTTGGGGGAGGCGAGGTGAAGCTCACATCTCAGTCCCCTCCATCTTGAAGGTGGGGGCACAGCCAATGGAGGGTGGCATAATAGGGACTGTACTCATCCCAAGGAAGGGACCCATTGGTCCCAATCCGCACACCCCTGTAACTCCCCTAAGTGTATTATTTGGGGGCGACCCTAAATCTTGCATGATGAGATTCAAAAAGAAGGACAGAAGAGTTGTGCTGAACGAGGAAGAAGAGGACAACAATTGCTTTGGCCCTAGTCCTACCGGTCCGTCCCAACTTTGACCTGTAACCAGCAAATCCCTGGCATGTCCAGCACCATCCAGAACCCAGAGGACCTGCCCTGCCTTCACCAAAAGGACTCGGTCTCCTGTGTGCACTAGATTTGCTCAACCCTAGACTCCAACACAGATCCCGAATCCAGCCAAATCAGAGGTTTGCACCACTCTGCACCTGTAGCCAATGGCCTGAGTTCGAGTGGCCCAACTCCACGAGGTCTCCCCAACGATCCTGACCTGGGATCCGGTGATCCCTGACCTGCCTCGATCTTCTACCCGATGCCTGCAGCCTCAACCTGATGGGTCCTCCCGAACATGACCGCAGCTGGTAGTAAAACCGGTCTCCTAAATACACCCCTGCACCAACAACGCACAGCCTTGGGTGATACAACCAACGGTGAACGGGCATCCTCCAACAAACCAACTTACCTCTCTTGCCGGTGGTTGCCCTCAGGAAACCGTCTTGTCTGAGCCTGCAGCCCTTCTTCTGCACCAGTGATCTCAATTGGAATCAACAGTGCTCCGATGTCTCCTTGGCACACTGCATCCGGCTACCCCGCGCAGCTGGTGGTGCAGCTCCTGTGCTGGTTGTTGTCCCCTGCAGTGCTGATCTTAAACCCAGGAGCTTTGTTCCTCCATCGAGTGGCCTCTCGTGAGCAGCCCCTAACCGAAGGCACCCATAGCCCCATTGGCAAACTTGGGGTCCCTGCACTCTGCTCATGGCCACCCTAATGCTGCTGGTCATGCAACTCGAGTGTTTCCTTGGACCCTGAGGAACCTTGCTTCTAACCCCAGACACCCAACCTTGTAAGTCATTTACTTACCTGCAAACCAATAACATTCTTTTTCTCCATAGGAACCGATGTTGTGGTTTTTCCACTGAAAAGTTCTGTCGACCTGCTTTTTGTATGGAACAAAAATAACTGTGCTTAATTACAACTGTATTGCAGGACCCACGGTGTGATATCTAGGCATATCACCCCGAGTAGTCGATGTAACTAAAAAAGTAACGCAAAAGTAATCAATTCAATTCAATAACTGTATTCGGTCTAAATAAGAATAGGCCATAAAAGTACATAGAAATATTGCACATAACTATAGTCTCATATAAAAGTTTAAAAATTATCATACATTAAAAACAATTAAAAGTACATCAGGGACTTTAGGGTACATCGTCACAACAAATACCCGTGCTTGAAATAAACGGAAAAGTGCTAGTAAAAGTCAGAATTCAGAAGTCGTTACAATGTTATGAGCAGTAGGTGTAGTTACAAAAGCATTAGTAGGGGATAGCGAGAGAACAACAACTTCAAATAGGGTCTGCCATGCGCTTCTACTATCCTCCAAAAATGAACCCAACATGTTTGCCCCGCCATATGCTAAGCCGCTATACATATAAAATTCTAACTGACTAGCCCATCATTGAGTGTCTAACCCGAAATGCTGCTTTCAAGAAGGCACTGACCGTTAGAACAATTTTGAGTGAACACCGGGATTGTAAATGAAAGAGGGCTGGTCTGCAATGGCGGAGGCCTAGCCTCAGTAACAATGGAATCAAAAACTGCTTTCGTGCTAGACTGTGCAATTTGCAAAAGGACATAAAGTGTAATAGAGATTGTGCAGAATGATTATCACAGGGGCAGGAGGAGACTGTATTCCCTGCTGGATCTAAAGAGTGTTTGAAAAATAGGGACCAATAAATTGCCCTGCTCTGAAGCAGAAAAGAAGTGACCGCTCCCATCTTGACAGGTCCATAGACCGATACAAAGGAGGTTCGTCTGTGTATAAAAGACTATAAAAATGCAACACCGTAGGTTTGGATAGCTGGTGTTCCAGCCTAATATTTGCACGGTTTTCACCTCGGTCTTTGCATTTTTAGGCATTTGACTTAGTTCATTAAATCACCAGGCTATGCCAAGGGAACCAAGAGTATCCTGCATGTAACTCAGCCAGGGTATTGAGCATGCTTTATCCAGCGTCAGGCATTCAGATATGATGTCCCTACAGAGCTTCAGAGCTTAGTGCTGGTTTTAACCAAATACTAACCCATAGTAAAAGTGGCGTCCGCTGAATTTTATCCTCTATGAAACCCTGGTTTAACTCAAAGTGGGTAATGAGACTTGAAGTGGACGGCGGTGAACTCCGCAACCGTCGCAGGAATCGGTTTTCCTCGGACTGAAGAGAACAGCATTTACTGAAATCCAAGACTCCAGCTCCGTAGGTGGCTGCGCTGATGCATTGTGATTTATAAACTATCAGAGGTGGATACCCAGTCCCCCTAACTTGTGGGCTAATGAGGTTGCAAACTGTACCCGCGGTTTTGTTTAATGTAACACTGGCCTGAGCAAGATGAGGATTCCATGACCCTGATGTACTACAATTTTATCCCAAATACCAAAAGTTGTCAACGGTCGTCAAAACGTTTCCACTAAATTTGCCCGGGCCACAGGATATGATATGTGACTTAGAATAATTAGTAATTAGGTTCAGATTTTGCATAAAAGAAACAAACCTGTCCACCTGATGTCTCAGTACCAGTTGTAGACTGTCAGGACCCAAATGGTCCTGTGGAAACCACGCTCACCAACAGTATTCTGCCTGTTATTGCTAATATAATTCATGACAAAACAGGGAGTACTGGGGGTAGGCCTGGTAAACGATGTACTTTTATCCATTCTAAGCTGGAATGTCGCAGGATTGGAATCTAAGTTATTGGACCCTGCATGGATTGAGATAATTAATGATGCAGATATTCTCTTGGGAGAGGTGTGGCGCCGCGGCCAGGGCGACTGACGCTGGAATCTGGGGACCACGGTTCGATCCCCGGCTCCGGCGGCAGGTTAGCCCAGCACCATGTGACTCTGGGCAATAGCTCGCTTAATCTTCCCGACGGCCCCCCAGCGCCTAGAGACCCTTACGGGTGATTGTGCGCTTTACAAATGTGGACTTTTGTTTCAAGAAACATGGGCTGTTGGGAACCTGTACATAGAGGGCTATCACTGTTTTAGTTTAACATCATCTAAACCCAGTTTCGGCCGAGCAGTGGATGGCCTATTCATTGGGATTAAGATTCTGGCAGGAGGTACAATTAGAAACCTGCAGAGTGTTAACCCTGACAATCCCAATATTCAAATTCTTGAATATAAGCTAAAGTCAAAGACCATAGTTTATTTAATTAACTTTTATAACAATGATTTTTATTGCGTACCGAATAAAAATTTTATGACATTAGCAAAGGTTTTAAGTAAACTGGAATGTCTCTTATCTGCTGATATTGAGTCAGGCATTCTAATAGGGCGTGACTTTAATGCGAAACTCACAGAATGCTACGGACCTGGAAATCAGATCTATCCAGACTCAGCGGAACGCAGGGGTTTGGAATTGTCTAAAATATTAACTGAATTTGACCTTGCTGACGCTATGAGAGTAGGGCTTAATTCCAACACTCCCTATGCTCCTACATTTATTAGCAGGGATAGTAGCTCTACTATTGATTATGTATTCACGTCACGACTGTTAACAGACTGTATAGTTAAAACTTCTGTGGTACAAACAGCATTTAGTGATCATAATCCATTGGTTGTAATTTTAAATCTCGCTTCAAGCCCGATCTTTATGAATTTAAATGATGCTAGGGACATCACACCGTCAATCGACGGCCTCCACCTGAAATGGAGGGGAGTTGATTGTGGGGCCATTTTAGACAGTGTACAAAAGTCGCATTCAAATTTGATTGATTCTTGTTTGTTCCCAAGTGGTAATCATGTTAAATTAATTGCTAATTTCGAAGTTTTGTGTTCAACCATTAAAACCCTTTTGTCAGTCCCATTACCCAAGGAAGGCAAAGAGCCAAAGTGGTTTGATTCATCTTGCTCTTTGGCAAATAGAGAGTTAAGAAAGGCACTTTCTGCCAAACCTAGGTGTAAAGTTACTGTTCAATCTGCTAGGAAAAACTACAAAGTTATAATATCCGAAAGGAAGGCTAATTTACTTTCTGAACAGTGGGACTCTTTGGTGATCAGTGCAAATTTGGGTGGCAGTGGCCCATTTTGGACTGCTGTTAGAAAAACAAGGGAAATTGGAAAGAAGCTCACCCAAATTAGCTGTAATATAACAAGTGCAGTATGGGAGACCCACTTTTCTAGAATCTATGCAGCCCCCCCTGAGGAGTTTTCTCCTCTGTCTGATTTAGGGCAACCAGGTGGCCTACAGATTCTGGATTACGAAGTAAAAACAGCTATAAAAGAGAGTCTGGGTAATAAGGCGCCCGGACCTGATGGCCTTCCTATAGATATCATTAAACATAATGTTGATTTATGGACACCAATACTTCTCAATATTTTTAATAGCCTTCCAAAAGCAGCTATGCCGGCCACATGGGCAACCAGTATTATCGTCCCAATTTATAAAAAGGGAGATAGATCAGATCCTGCGAATTATCGCCCTATCTCCCTTTTGGATAACACCTTAAAAGTTTTGGGACGTATAATTTATAACAGAGTATTGGAATGGGCCGTTGATACTGACTTTTTAGACTCTTGCCAGATGGGATTCCGGAGTGGGGTGGGAACAGTGGAGCAATGCCTAAATCTGAAGTTAATAATTGACAAATATAGTGTTGTCCGCTCATCTCCCACCTACCTTGCTTTTATGGATCTTTCATCCGCTTTCGATCTTGTGAATAGATCCAAACTCTGGTCAATCCTTTTACTCAATGGCCTTGATGACACTCTCGTAAAAATTTTAGCCTATCTCCATACTGACCTGAAAGCACGGGTACGTATTGGGATGGGGGGAGAGGTCTCAGGAGCCATTGATATAGGGAGGGGGGGTGAGACAGGGGTGCGTTTTAGCACCTCTGTTGTTCATCATCTATATCAATGGTTTATCTAACTGTCTGAAAAAAGCCACCACAGATGTTCCAACAATTTCAGCGAAACCACTACCAGTGCTCTTATATGCAGACGATGCGGTGCTTATGGCCCGCACTCCAAATGCTCTTCGCCTGCTTGTATATAGCTTTGTTAATTTTATGGAGGGTCTGGATTTGAGGGTAAATTTAAAAAAATCTTTTATTATGTCCTGTGGCCCTGGTAAAAGGAAACTCAATACTATACAGATAGGCACAGATAAACTAGAATCTGTCCCCACATTTCCCTATTTAGGGCTGGTTTTCGCTGCGAACGGCTCCTGGAGTGGGCATTTGGCCCACGCCACGAGCAAGTTCTCGAAAGCCAACAATTCTGTTCTGAGTCTCCCTCGCCCAAAGAAAGTTGGTGCCACTAAGGCTATTTTAAAGATTTTTAAACTTCAGTGCTCACCTGTTGCCTCGTACGGAGCTGAGGTATGGGGGTCGGGAAGCAGCCTCTGCATCCAAAGGGAGGAAAACCGTTTTTGCAGAAAAGTGTTGGCCGCACCGATCTCCTCATCTGATTTTATTTGTCATAGTGAACTAAATCTTCCTTATTTAAGTGATTTTATCAGAGCTAGACCAGCACTCTTCTGGATTAGAATCTGGAGGAATGATGCTGCTGTCCTTACACAAAATATTATAAAGGACTGTTTAAATTGTGATCATGGAATGGAAATCCCATGGCTCTCAGAAGTTTGTAAATCACTTAATGAAGTTGATAAAGGCATTCTGTTTACTAATCCTATGACAATTGAAACAAAGGACAAAGTCGAGGTCAAAAATGCACTGTATGCATTTTATAATAATGAACGGATAGGAAGTCAAAGTCAAAGTCAAAATTTATTATGATTTGGCTCTCATTGAGGGCCACATAAAAAGATACACACATATTAACACAATATTATACATACAAAACATCATACGACATAGAAAATAGCCACAAGAATTATCTGCACGAGAGGCAATTATCAACATCTCCCGGAAATTCATTAATAAATATCTAAAAACGCTTTAAAATAGTTAAAAATTCTGGAACAGAACATTTCGCTTGGGGGGCAATAAAGTGCATGGAAAAACATTTTTACATTCACAATTCCCAATTGTAAACAAATTGGTTTTATCCATTTTTGGCGCATGGGACCCAATACCGGGCAAATAAACAAAACATGATTAAAATCCTGAACAGCATTTTTACAAAAACTGCACAGAGGCGAAACCCCATACCATTTTGCTAACAGTGAATTCAGTGTAAGCAAATTATGGCGTAGAAGGTACCAGAATCTACGGACGCCATGTGGAATATTCCAAATTAAATATTGTTGGGCTACTTTGGGAGTATATGTCGTAACCAGTGCTTCCCTTTCTTTTTGCTTCGGTTGGGCAAGTATATCTGACTTGATACAGAGTTCCCAGGACATACTTTTTAACTTCAACTTTAACTCTAATGGAGAAAGTAAAAATAATGTGCTTTCATCCAGTTCAAGCAGCGATACCGCTTTTCTAAAATTTCTTACCAGCAGCGAGAACTCATTAAAGTTGCCTAATAGTTCTTTTTTTATAATTTCCCGTAAGGTTCCCGGTTTACCTCTGGCCAGACAAGCTACCCATCTCACAAGGGCTACCAACCCCTGTGCCCAACAACTTCGAAGTCCGAATTCCAGCCTGCATGAGGATGTAGAGCAGGCTGAGTTAAATGACAATATTTTTCTTAGTATCTTTCCTTCCATTTTTTGCATGAAACCCCATTGTTTCAACTCCACTAATTCCATTCCATAAAGGAGAGTTGCAGGAATTTTCATTCGGAATACCTCCAAGCATATGGAGAAATGTCTCTTCCCAGTAGCTTTATACAAGGAACATAATCCCATACCATGGGTCATCGCTTTTCTGGAATTATGTTCGATGTGAGGCTTCTCACTAAGGTTAGCAGATATTATTTTGCCTAAAAACGTGTAGGTTTTTACCACCTCAAGTTTTTCTCCGCTAATTGTCCAATTATAGCTACTAGACCTGCTTTTCTTCTTACCGAAGATGCACATAACTTTACTTTTAGAACTATTAATTTTCATATAATGTACATCTGCGAATTGATTCAATGCATGAAGACGATTAGAAAGACCTTTCGGAGTCAGATCTAAGACAAGTATATCGTCCGCATACATTAAAATTGATATAGCTGACCCTCCAATTTTCGGGGCTAACCCCTCACAAACTGAAACAGTCATAGGGAGATCAGCCGTATATAAAGAAAACAATATGGGTGCCAATATACAGCCTTGTTTTAATCCGTTCAGGGAGGGGATAGAATTAGAAAGACCCCTCTCACCTCCTTGTAACACCTTACACCATGTGCACGAGTGTAAGGACTTAACTAAGTCTAATAGGTATCCCGGCATACCCATAGCCGCCAATTTTCTCCACAGCGTTGGACGATCCACTTTGTCAAACGCTGTGGAGAAATCAATGAATGCAGCGTATACGCCACCACCTCGGACACGTGCATATTTATCCATTATTACCTGTAGCAATGTTAAATTATCTAAAGTTCCATGATCTTTACGAAATCCTGTCTGTTCCATGGGTAAAATATTGTGTTGATTTATCCATTTCATTATTAATAATAATAACAGTTTAGCAAAAATTTTCCCTATTGAGTCTAATAGAGCTATTAGACGATAATTAGAGGGGTTGTCCCGATCACCTTTTTTAAAAATTGGGATTAGGATACTTCCCCGCCAAGAGTCGGGGACTGTTCGTAATTTAAAACATGCCAGAAATACTGGAAGAAGAATCTTGCTCCAAGTCATAACATCTTGTTTAATTATAGACATGGGCAATTCATCAGGCCCCATAGCCCCGGAAGAGCGCATGCTCTTTATTACGGTTGCTATGGATTGCTCAGTGGGGAGTTCCATTATACAGTCACTATTTAGTCCTGACACCCGAGGGTCCGCCCCTGCGCCATTAGACGCGTATAGGGTGGACACGAATACGGTCCAGACATCTTCCGTAATAACTATCGGAGTAGGCGTTGTTATAGAGCCACATCCTTGTCTTATTATGGACCAGAAATCTCTAGAGTTATTACAAATTGAAGCCTCTCTTAACTTGATCCATAAATTATCTTCTTTTTCTTTTTTTAATTTATATCTCAATCTTACCCTCCTTCTTTTTAATAAAGCTAACTGAGATTCAATTTCCCCCGATCTATTGATGTATTGCTTCCTCACAAGTTTATTTATTTCTTTATTTAACCTTAATAGAGGACTAGGAGAAAAATGTTTCTTTTTTGGTTTTCCTGAAATCTTAGCCACCGCGGTGACTTTTTTTATAAGGTTTTCAAGAAAGAGGAATTCCCTACCTTGCCAGTAGTCCAACTCCAATAATAATTGGCTAAGGATAATTAGTACATCCTTACTAGTAATTTTTCCCCAATAGCATCTATTTGTATTGCACTTGATTGAAAAATCTCTATTCTTTAAAGACCAGAGGCTCGTTGCAGGGGGTGATAATGAGACTGTTATATTGATAATTTTATGATCACTCAAAGGGGAGTGAGAGATCACCAAATCTTTAAGAAAAAAGAACATATCAAAATCTGTTATTACATAATCCAAAATAGATTCACCCCTAAAAGATCCGTGTGTATAATTTGCAGGAGTATCAGAAGGCATCCTGCCATTTATAATAATTCCCTCCAAGGAGCAAAGTTCCCCGAGAAGAATCTTGCCTCTTTTGTTAGTTTTAATATGAGCAGGCAGGACTGCTTCAGGTATATTATATGCTTCTTCCTTATCTTTATTTCTAAACATGGCCAAAGAAGTGTTAGACACTTTACAATTTAAGTCCCCCACCAACAGTAAATATGGCGGGTGATCCACCTCTATTAGTTGTTTAACATGGGAAAACATACGTTTTAAAACTTTCGTGTAATTATCTTCTGGAGGAATATAGGCATTTAATATTATAAGCGAGGACCGTTGACTAACAGAGTCCATATTGGATATGGTTATGGATTGGAATAGATTACTCTCGTCCTTATGATGGGAAAATTGCCATTGTAGTGCGTTTGATAACAAACAGGCAATTCCTCCCTTAGCATGGCCTTTTTTTGATGGTGTTGCAGGAGCCTCTAAGACAAAATAATCTTTCCCTCCATAAGGGAGAGTTTTACACCATGTTTCTTGGATACATATCACATCTGCTTTCAGAGAAGAAAGAAAATCAAATTTCTCAGGGCAATTCGACAAACCGGCGGCATTCCAAGAAACAATTTTTAAACAAGTGTTAAAGATGCGAAAAAGGTCGTGGGTTTCTCGAGGTTGTATTTGATAAGACTCCTGGTAACCAGTTCCACATCAAATTGTCTTCATTTAGAGGAACGTCTGTACTAACAGGTAATGGAAGCACCTGTGAAACCATTCGTTTTCCTTTGGAGACCCAAATTTTTAGGTCTTTATTGCACATAGAAAAATCATCATGAACAGAAGCCAACTTTGTGTTTCTTTCACTAGATGAGAGGCACGAATTATTATTCACAAAGGGTAGCACGTCAATTCCTCTACATTGAAATGCTTCCGCCTGGTGAAGAACTAAATTAGTTATTATTTTTGAGTAAAACTTTACCCTTGTTCGTTGCCCATTTATAGATTTTATTGGGAGAACTAAATCAATATCATTTGTTAAAACTAACTTTAGACTTTCTATCTCTTTAAAGCAGTTTAATAACCAGGCTCTATTCATTTTTAAATCTGAATCAAATAATGGGAGAAAATCTAATGACAAAGTATCCACATTTAAAATTGGGCTTTTTGCTGAATGAGGGATTGAGTTCCTGACAACCTCTGTCTGTGGCCGAAATATAGGAGCAGACGGATTAAATACTCTTGTTACTATCGGCGTATGTACAGTGTCTTCGGAACTTATTGGCAGAGGAACAGAGACATTTTCTAATGGACATGGGACTTCCTCCTTCAAAGATACTTCAATCGGGGTACTCCCATATACAGCTTTTTTGCTACCTCCCACTTCCACCATACCGGGGATATCTAAGGCTGGATTATAACCACTGTCTATAAGAACAGGCCTTTCAGATGTTATATTTTTTTGAAAAATAATTTGCCTAGGTCTTTTCTTTTTATATTTACGTATCAGTTTCCTATTTTTCCCTCTTGATTTTACTTTAGGAGCTCCAATAGTCCCCAAAGGGCCTTCAGGCTCCTTTTTATCTTGTACAAAAATAGGAAAAAGTTCATGACCCTCCGTTTGCATCTCAACAACCACATTTTCTTCCTGTTCAGCCAACACAGAATCATTTATCAGTGGCAAGGAAGATGGGGAAGAACGATTTGGGGGCCTATGAATATCCGCCTCTATAGACAATCCTATGGGGGCAGTTCCCCCCACCTCTGCAGTGTTATCAACAACTTTTTGGACAACAGAAACAGAATTAGTAGGAATAATAAGAGGATTAATCATATTTTCAGCATTTTTTACATTTTGTGCCAGCAATACCTGCAATATCTCAGTAACCGAAGACAAAATACAATCAGAATTTACAGCAAATTTACCCATTAAAAGTAATATGGAAGACAAAATCTGCTCAAGGGCTATGAGAGACTCAGAAATAGGTTTATCATTTTTTGGATAACTGGATGATGTAAAAGCACAAATCCCCGATAAATTAAGTTCCGGAGATTGTACACCACTCTGCGAGGAAAGGTTGTCTGTGGATTTAACGGAGGGAGTGCTGCTATAAAGTAGCAATCCTGATGGTGTTTCTCCAGTGGGGGTTTTATTAGGCACCAGATGAAACAAAGATGGCTTATCCACATATCGTCCGCAGAGGTCAAAATCAATGCTGGTAGCTATTGAAACATCAGCCTTATCCTTTTCCAAGTTATCATTTCCCAAGAGAATACTACGTCCCATTGTTTGTGCTGGAATTAGCAAAGGTTCAACGCCAGACACATATACTGGGCATGTAGGAGTATTTACTTCGCTTGACTGACTCAGTGTCCTTTTTGTTTCCAACATAGGATCAAACTGACAAGCTCCCTCCATATTAGGACAACATTCCGATTGAGGTAACAAATCAGTATCAGTTTTCTTGGGAGCGTCAAGGGATTTATTCAAGCTTTTTTCCCAGATTTGAGACAGTTGCAACTGGCCTTTCATAGTATCACATTGAACATGCTTTTTCCTCAATTGAGTAGAACCGGGTATTGAACCGGGTTTCTCCATTACAACTTTCCCAGATCGGAGTGTTTTTGCCTCCATAATTCAGACAAAACTGGTCCTACAACTAAATTCCCCACTAATGAAGGTAATACACAATGAATAATAATATGACCTAATAATAAAAAGAATAAAAAACCCAGGGGGGTGAACACAAGAGTCAAACCTGCAGATAAAATAGTCTGTGACTACAGTTCTATCGGCGTATTTGCATGCCTATAAGATATAATAGCTCAGGCAGCATGCAAAAACATTAAAAAGAAAAATATTCAACAATACCAGGGCCCAGCCCGGCCTACCTCGGCCACTGAGGGCCACAGAGGGCCCGCCCTTTGCCCGGGCTTAGCCCCGGGCGCTCCCGCGCGCTCCCGCGACGCGGGGGTGACGCGCTCTTATGCGCCGCCTGGCGCGTACTTTGCTCCGTCTTCCGCTGCGGAGCAGGGCGGGAAGTGTAGTTCTGTGGTCCCCTCCACTTCACAACCGCTTCAAGCTGGAAAGTGCGGCGGCGGGAGGGGTACCAGCACCAGCAGGCTCCGGGCTTTCAAAAAAGGTCCTTGGCGGTGATTTGCGAGGTAAGCACTCGCTTTCTGCTTTCTTCACGGTGGCCTCAAAGATCAGACAGCGTCACCCGCTCCACCGGGGTGACGCGCTCTTATGCGCCGCCTGGCGCGTACTTTGCCCCGTCTTCCGCTGCGGAGCAGGGCGGGAAGTGTAGTTCTGTGGTCCCCTCCGCTTCACAACCGCTTCAAGCTGGAAAGTGCGGCGGCGGGAGGGGTACCAGCACCAGCAGGCTCCGGGCTTTCAAAAAAGGTCCTTGGCGGTGATTTGCGAGGTAAGCACTCGCTTTCTGCTTTCTTCACGGTGGCCTCAAAGATCAGACAGCGTCACCCGCTCCACCGGGGTGACGCGCTCTTATGCGCCGCCTGGCGCGTACTTTGCCCCGTCTTCCGCTGCGGAGCAGGGCGGGAAGTGTAGTTCTGTGGTCCCCTCCGCTTCACAACCGCTTCAAGCTGGAAAGTGCGGCGGCGGGAGGGGTACCAGCACCAGCAGGCTCCGGGCTTTCAAAAAAGGTCCTTGGCGGTGATTTGCGAGGTAAGCACTCGCTTTCTGCTTTCTTCACGGTGGCCTCAAAGATCAGACAGCGTCCGGATAGGAAGTGAATCAAAGAAATCAAGTGTTATGAAATATATAGGAAACGAATTGTGTAGACAAACTTTGCCACCCTATCTTTCCCTTCCTATGACTAGCTGGGAGCGATCTTTATTGTTTCGCTTGAGGGCGGGTACTGTTAAATTTTTGTTGTCTTTTCCTTTGGGACATCGTCATAGTGCTGATTTTACTCCATGCCCCTGTGATGGTGTGAGCACACAGGATGATTTGCACTTCCTATTTTTCTGTAAATTTTATCTTAGATTTATTAAATGGTTTTTAACTCCCTATTTCAAAAAGTACAGACCAATCACACTTAAAGAATCATACATCATGTTGGTTACTCTGGACAATGATGAATTGACTTTTCGCACTAGCACTTTTTTAAGATCGGCCATACGAGCCCGCAAAACGATGGAAAATCCCTGAATATAATTAGTTTTTAATGCTGCTATAATGTAAATAATTTAATGAAATGGAGTGCACTGCATCGCTATTGTATGGAATTGTATAATATGAAATCATGTAATGCTGCTCTGTATAATACTGTTTTTTATTTGTTTGTATATTTATTTAATGAATTGTTGTTGTTATCGGTACTTTTATGAATTTTATGAAATTCGAATAAAGGTCTTTTGAACTTGATGTCTCAATTCTTTTGGTAATACCGCCATATCAGCGTACAGTAAAGCGGGAAGTGGGGAGCCCTCGATTCTGGGTTATCTGTGTAAGAAGTGGATTAATGGGCTGTTAATCTGTTAATATAGCAAATAAATAATAAGGGTGCCAGTATACATCCTTGCCTCACACCACTCTTCAGAGGGAATTCAGAGGAAAGCTTCTCATAAGGATTTAGGCAAACCTGAGCTGAGTGGTCTGAGTACAGGGAGTACAAGAAATTTACCAAAGGAGGGTTAACGCCTTCATACAGCAACATTAACCAGAGTTTGGTTCTGTTCACTGAGTCAAAGGCTGTTGATAGATCATGAAAGCTAAGTAAATAGGGGAGCACTTGGCCTTAGTATATTTAGAAATAATCAGAGCCAGGTTCAGACGTGGTTCGTTGGTTCCTAGTTTTGGCCGGCATCCAAATTGAAAAGGGGAGAGTATGTCATTATCAGCTGCCCATTTGACCAGGCAATCATAAATAACTGCCGATAATTTTAATAGTGCTGTCGGTAAGTGAGATAGGTCAATGGCACTTGGGCTACATCCGGTCACACTTTTTAAATACAGGAACTATTGTTGTGGTAGACCATGAGGGGGGAATAGTAGTAGATAAAGAAGTGTTAAATATATTCGTGATAAGGGGACCCCAAATTTTGGGCATGGATTTCAACAAATTCATCGGTACCCCATCCGGACCTGGGGCCTTCCCACCCTTACTGTGATGGATGGCCGACTTGACTTCCTGCAAAGTTAATAAAAGTGGAGGAGAGTTCTGCAATCTATTGAGAAGGGTAGCTGACATTGTTGGCATGTCCTCAGTGTGGTCGGTAGTGGTGAAGTGGGTAACCCAGTCCGCGCCCGAGATATTGTTTTGCAAAAGGGGATTGGTGGGGGAATTCCTGGATCAAATTAAATTTACTATGTCCCAAAAGGACTTACGATCCTTTCCCAAGGACGCCTGTTCCAAAAGTTCCCAATCTTGGGTAAATACTTCCCGTTTCCTGTTTGTAAGTGCAATTTTGTACTCCGTGCGTGCCAGGAAGATTGCAATCCTATTCCTGGGGCGAGCATTCAAGGCTTTCTTCAGCTTCTTGTTTGCCAGGGAACAGTTCCTGTCGAACCATCTTGGATCCGAGTTCGAAATACAAATTGGCTAAAGCATGGAATCCCTCATTGTGTGTGTATTAGTTTATTATAATAGAAAGCCAAAGATTCCTGTACGCTCTCTGCTAGGCAGTAGAGAAATGTATTTAAGCATGACTTGAGTAAGGCAGCTAATAAATCTTTGGGGTTTCTCAGGCGCCAAACTAGTTGTAGGCCTTCCGAGGAGTGATGTGTAATGGAGGCTAAATTATTGTTGCGGACCAAGCCCTTAGGGTGTAAGAACATAGAGGCGCTCAAAGCATTGTGATCACCCTAATCTGTAGGCAAGATCTCTCCTTCTCAGAACCAAGAAAAAAAATCAGGGCTGACAAACATCTGGTCTATAAGGGAAGCTCCCCCTGCCCCCAAATGACGTCAACATGTTGCATGCCCCCCCCCCCTAGATTTTCAAGAAGGTCAAGCAGGCCATGAGCAGTAAGATGCTTACAAAGCTCTGCACCTCTTGCATCATGCATGTAATGGTTCCCATTCGTGTTAGAGACTTGTGGGACCCCTGTTAATCTTAGCGTTAAAATCATCGCAAAGAAAAAAATTAACTTGAGAAGCACGGTTATCGACCTTGGATTGCAGTAGGGATATAAAATTAAATAGGCTGTTGTAGTGTGTACAACTAGCATTGGTGAGATCATTATTATAAATATTTAACAAATCAAAAAACATATTAATCTTTGATATGCAAATTGTTAATGCTAAAAGAGAAGAGGAGCTGGGTCTGATCTGGGACACCTCTACCTGAAAGCTTAGGCTGACCCAGGTAAATAGTCCAATGGCCGCTCGGCTGCGAGTGAAAGGAGTTGCAGGGCTTGAGTAACAGGCATATCCCTCAAAGTGCGGAGCAGCAGTGAGCCAAGTCTCCTGCAGTAGATTTAAGTCAAACTTGGAAACTAATGCCTTCCAGTCTTCCCTTTAAGGCCTGCCACTTTCTAGCTAAGGACAGAAAGAGTTCTATATTGTATGTGCAGAGTATGCGATGCGGCTGCCTTGGAGGGGAGGTGACTGAAGGGGTCACTAAAGCGTGGTCATTCATAGATATAATACAAGGAGTGGCAGGTGTTAAGACTGCTGTAGGGCCTGTAAGTCAGTCAAAGTTAGATAGTGCATCAAATCTGTTAGGTGTAGGTAAAGGACACGAGACAGGAGAAGCGCTGTGTGGTGCCTGAACTGCCGACAAGACATTAGAGAGTGGTTGACTGACTTTGACAGCCTGTGTTGAACTGTCTAGGTGTGTGTTGGTGTCGCCTTGGCAGTTAGATAAGATTACATCATGTGCGCTACAGATTGAAGCTGAGTTGGATAGATATTGCCTAAGGTGAAAGGGAGGTCTATAGAAAAAGCCTAACGGGACCAAGGAGATAGACGTAGTGGCCCGATGACTTGGTCTAGCATTAAAGAACAGATGATTTGCCATTTCTGCAAGACTAAAATTAATCACAATGCAGTTTACCTGCAGGTCTGGGCATTTAGGCCCAATCCATGTGCATCTCCTCGTGTGCAGGATGTCCTTAGCATGTGGACATGCCGGAATGGCCTCTGTTTTGTGCCAGCCAGTCTAAGCTTTTGTTGTAGAGCTGCTCATACGATTCGCATTAGTCCTCACACAATGGGGGACCACCTATCAGGACAGCCACTTATGGTGATGCAGCAGGAGGGAGATTAATAACTGATAGTTGTGACTGGAAGTGTACTAAAGCTGCTCTGCCCTCAGGATCTCTTGTGGTGTTAAGATAGGAAGTGGAAGCGGGTAGTTGGACTGCTTTCTGACTGTAAAGAGATTTTTATTACATGAGTGATCTACATGGGCTAGCAGATTGCTAGAAGTAAGTGAGACCTGAGTTGCTGGAATACGCTTTCCGGGAGGATAATCAGGGTTCTTGTTCTAGGTGCTGTGCCTAGTGTAAGTACTGTCTGATGCTCCTTCGGCAGAGCCTGAGTGGTTGATATCAAGCACCGACCAAATTGGACTCAATAGTAGCCAAACGTGCAACCAGAGGAGAAAGTATGGGATAAAAGAGGGCTAGTCACCTGTTTATGAGCCTTGCTGCTTTTAGCTCTCTTTGGTAATGTTGTAGGCAAGGACTTATTAATTGCACCGTTGGAGATAATGGAATGAGTGGCTACTGGGGAAGTCGATATACAATTCATTGTAGATCCTTGTGTAAGGAGAGAATCCGCACTGTTTTGGGGTAAAAATATAGGCATGTCCGAGGGCAGACGAGGGGACAGGCCAGGTTGACCCCCGCTTAGACCATCTGAATTAATGAAGTGCCTCCGTTCAGTTTGGACGATTTCATTACTGATCGCGCTGACAGTTCGTTCAAGCATCCGGTCAATTGAGATAGGCTTTACTAAAGGAGGTAAGACAGTCCCGCAGTTGCCGCCTTTTCTTTTGCCCATAGACCCGACAAATGACCAAACAATTAAAAAGAAAGACTGATGGAGCCTGAACAAACAAGAATCGTGGGACTGGACTGGGAAGAGACCACTAATAACAATTGAGAATGAAAAAACAGTACATCTCAGTAGTTAATGACTCAATTTCCAGGCAGTGGCTTTGCGACTTCAATGAATTCAAGCTCTGATTGGAAGCGTCGAGACGTGATGATAGAGGCCTCAGAGAGTGGGCCCAGCCCAACCTTGAACAGCCACACACGGGCCCGCTCTTGGTCTGGTCTTCACCCGGGCACTTGCCCGTGCGCGTCCCACGTTGTGGGAGCCAGGGTGATCTATGTAGAGCCTCCTGGCTGTGTCCTGCCTCTGTGGTTGCTGGGGATCGTGGTCCAGTCCTGCCCCCTTCTGTAGCGAAAGCAACAAGTCTCATGCAAATGGAGCCCGGGTGATCTATGTAGCGCGCCACCTGGCGCGGAAATGCCCCTGGCTGCGTCCTGCCTCAGTGGTTGCTGGGGCTCGTGGTCCAGTACATCCCCCTCCTGCAGCGAAAGCAACAATTCCCGCACTGGGGGAGCCCAGGTGATCTATGCAGCGTGCCTCCTGGCACGGAAACACCCCTGGCTGCTTCCTGACTCAGTGGTTGCTGGGGCTCGTGTTCCAGTCCGGCCCCTTCCTGCAGCGAAAGCAACAAGCTGCGCAATGCGGGAGCCCGAGTGACTATGTAGGGCGCTTCTTGGTGCAGAAACACCCCTCGTGGCGTCCTGCCTCTGTGGTTGCTAGGGTTCGTGGTCCAGTCCAGCCCCCTTCTGCAGCGAAAGCAACAAGTCCCGCGCTGCGGGAGCCCAGGTGATCTATGTGGCGTGCATCCTAGCGCGGAAACACCCCTGGTGGCGCCCTGCCTCGGTGGTTGCTGGGGCTCGTGATCCAGTCCAGCCCCTCCTGCAGCAAAATTAATCCAAAGGAATGTCAAAGTATTCTGCACTGTTTTAAAAGCAAATACAAACCTGTAACATACCAATTTCATCTAAATTGTATTTCTGTGTACAGCCTTGCACTTGAAAGTATATTTCCCCTACCTGTGCCGTCCTGCTTGATTCTAGAAATTAAACATAAGTATACCTTTTTTTATACTTACCTAATTAGTCTGGATTCTGTCTGAGTGTGTGCCATCATTTATTAACTGAGTGAATGCAATACATGCTTAACACGCTCTGATAAGCCTAACTGCCTGAACACACTACCACAAATATAGCTGTTAGTGATTATCTAATTTAGCCTCTGCTATACCTATGGTGATACGCTGGACTCAGTGCACACCATACCTTACTTTGGTATAGTCTATACAGAGCCAGCTTCCTACACTATCTATCCATAAGTTCTCAAATAGCACAGACAGCCCCAACTGATAGGTCATCCCACCCACCAAGGATTTTTACACTGCTGCAGGAACTGTAGTTCTGCTCCTCAATTTTTCCGAAAACTCTTCTCCACACAGCAGCCATATGATCTTTGGAACAAGAATGTTTGACCACATATTGCCATTCCTAAAATATTTACATTGGCTCTCCTAGAGGCCAAGATCAAATTCAATTGGCATGCTTCACGTTTATGCACATAGACAATCATCATTCGGAATACCTCAAAAATGTTCTAAAAAATTCCGGAGACTAGAGCATAACATGCATTGTCAAGCTAAGACTGGAAACCAAAAAAGTCAAATCTTGTATAGCGGTCAATTCTCTAGAGCATGCACCTTAATCTGCAACTCACTTCCAGTTGATTTAGGATGCAAAGGACTAGAAACGCATTTATTTATAAACCATCTCGAATTATATCTTCATCTCTCCTGTTTTCCCTCAATCGTCTCTAACCTACCTCAGATCCTCTCCTCACTCCCTCTTATCCTTCTGGTCACAAGTATATTTTTCTCCTACTTCAGATACTACACTATCCTCAATATCCTACTTTCGTTGCCCTTAAATCAACTTCAGTTCACCGAAGCCCCCACACCTCATCTTCTGCTACCACTGCTTCTGTACTTTGCATCCCTCTCTCTCACTCTGTCCTTATTACACTTCCCTACCCGCTCCTTTTACATGGACTTTTTGGATATACCTCCCCTCTTCCACTGAAGTCAGTTTTTGCCTACTAATTTTAAGTAGGAATCCACGAATAAAATCCTCTTTTATTCATTTGTACACAATAGGTTGGTACATGTTTTTTTGAAATGGGCGGCCCTGTCACTTCCAATTTGCTGTCCTGTTTAGCCAGCATCTTGGTAAAGTATTGCTCTATAAAAACGTTAAATAAATCAATAGGATCGTTAAATGAATAAATCAATAACAGTATTTTTGGATTACTTTTTGCATGGATGTTCCCTGGGAGAAGTGGACTACTGCCTCAGATTGTTCCACATTAATACCAGAGTTGTCGGGACCGCATGTATTCGGGTTTTTTTGATCAGCCACTCTGCTGTGTACATAGGAGGAATTGAAATCTGTTGAACTTTAGATTCACCCATAGCTTTATAAAAAATGGCCTGAAATCCTTCTCCTATATCTGTTAAACAAATATGTAGTCTTTTTTTACCAGCCTTTTATTGGGTGATGTGGCCCCAAACATCTGCACCACAAAGAGACATTAGCACTTAGCAGCACCAAGGCCTTACAGCATTCTAAGATGGGGATCACAGGTCTACCCCATTACCTGCTTAAAACAAGCCTTTCAGTAAGCTAAAGTCATTTGCTTTACTATGCAATACAATTAGCAAAGCAAATGGCTTTAACTTAATCAAAGGCGACACCTATTGCATTTTCAATGTTTGGTCTTGTATGTGCATTGTCTGTGTAGGATCGGACTGGGACAGAGAAACCGGTCTGGATACCAAAATAAAAGTATCCGCCAACAGTGAATCAGTAACTGAAATAAATGAGCCTCAATCTGCAGAACGGGACACTTTTGATCTTGGAAAGGCACGCTGTTTCCAAGGTGTGGGAGACTGCATGCATTTGTGCTTGCTGCAGGCAATCTTTGTGATAAAATCAGGAAAACAACAGTAAAAAGCAACCCCCACACCATATAACCGTCCTATGAACAGCCCAAAAACTGGACCCGATGCTGACCTGTCAGTCCAGCGCTTCTAGCACTGCCAGATTGCTCTTTGGGCCAGTCCATCCTGTCCTGTCCTATGATGTGCCTCTGTACATATAGATGGGCACAATCATGCTTTCTGCCTGTTGGTCTGTGCACTCCAGCACGTTTGAATGCAAACCTTTATGCCTGTTGACCTGTGTTCGTAGGTGCCTTTGCATCTTCTGGAGTGTGGTTCACGAGTGATGGTCCGTGTGTTGGCCCATGTGAATGGGAACACAAATCTTTGCATGTATGATTGTAGGTCTGTGGACAGGCGTGTACAGCACAGACCAGCACAGCCCGTCCCTCACCCATCTCTTTAGCCTTCTGTCAGCCCATCTTCTCCTCAGTCCATGTGTCTGTATGTGTGTGCCGGTAAGTGTGTTGTCTGTGTCTCTGTGCATGTGTGCGGTTTATGTGTAAATGTGCCTCTGTGTGTTGTTTGTGTACATATCTGCATATATGCATGTTGAACTGCGTCTGGATATGTGTTGGTTTGTGCATATGTGTGATTGTATGTTTGTCGGTTTATGTGCATATATGTGTAAGTGTCCATGTCTGTCAGTCTGCATCCTGGGTGGCTGTAGGTGTGTGATCTGCATCTAAAACCGCACATCTTAGTTGTGTCTGTGAGTATAGAAGAATATACAAAGGGGGCCCTGCTGATTTTGGGGGGACGTCTGCGGTGGTGTACATCGGCCTCAACTCTTCTTAAAGAACTGGGAAGTTGTGTAAGCATTATATGTGTGAGACATATGGTGCTGCTACTGTCTAAAAAGCAGTGTTCCCAGTGGGTGCTATGGGTGCCAGTAGATGTGAACAATGAGCAGGCATTTCTCGATGGTTTTGTGCTGACTGCTCTAATGAAAGCCAGAGCTGCGCCACTACAGGGGCGCCCCGGGCTCAGAGAGGAGATGCAGCGCACACGTGACACACATACATGTAAGGAAGCTACAAACAGTTTCATGCCAGCCAACTCTGCCACAGTTTGCTGCAGGACTGTGAATTATCTGTTTTTCATTTGTGCGTATTTTTTGCCTCCTGCACGGCCATATTGAGAGATCTCTGTGACACCCTTCTGCACCCCCACCAGAGCAGAACTCACGTGCGCGTAAATACAAACCTCACTGCACGAAAGCAAAGGCTGCTAACGCACGAGTACTAGGTAGGACACACGCACCTATTCCTGCGGAGGCGCGCGTGCAGCCGGTCTCTGGGCGTCAGAGCATATTATTACGGCGAGCTGACTTTTTTCTCTGAATTATTGTTAATACATCCATCTCGCTCCTCGGCGCAGTCTACCAGGCTATAAGCATAAAACCGAACAAAGGGCCAGATGTAGGTAAATACTATTTACCTATTCTTAATACCGATTCGGTATTTAAGAATAGGTAAATAGTATGTAGGTACTTTTTCGGTAAATTTGACCGAATCTGTAAAATTCGGTCTTTACCGAATCTGTATTTACCGATTCAGTAATTGCCATTCATTCCTATGGGCCTGGAGGGCCCATAGGAATGAATGTCGAAGGGGGAAAACATTGAAGGGTGGCAGGGTTGTCACTTTGACACCCTGTTGCACCCCTCAATTGTGTATGGGTGCACATGTTGCAGACATACATGCCCTAAGGGAATGTATGTCTGCAACATTGCACTGTTGGGAAAGCAAAAAAATGCTTTTTCAAAGGTTTTCATTATTTACCACCAACTTGTAGTTGGTGGTAAATAACGAATCCTTAACTGAGGAATGCACTAACTTGTGTGCTCCCTACATCCTGGATTTGGTAATTTACCGAATCGGTATGTTAAGAATTCGGTATTTTATCGAATCCTTAAATTACCGATTCGGTAGAATTCCGAATCATACAAAAATGCCACCTACATCTAAAAAGCCCAATACCGGTCGGTAACGGCCGAAATTCAGTAATTTCGGCCGTTACCGACCGGTATTGGGCGACCTACATCTGGCCCAAAGTGCGTTAAATGCATGCGTTTACATCCTCAGTCTGCCATAAAGCAACCACGGGCGTGAAACACACCCCTCTCTCTTACCTTGGTATGTCGGGAGCGCCTCCAAGACTGGCGTTAACTGCAGCAGAAACTGCAATAAGAAGCACAGGGCCGCCTTCCCGGGCAACATCTTCTCTTCAGACTGGAGCTCCAGTCAGGATAAAGGGAGGTCGGACTTGCTGGCGCATAGTGCAAACGCGCTCGCATGGCGGTGTGCTTTCACTTAAAACTGCGTTTAAAGTGAAAGCACGCCGTGTTTACACTGAAAGCACGCATGTTACTGAAATAATAAACAAGCACAGTGCACGGATGCTCCTCTCTTTCTGCTTTGGGCGAGCGGGGTCAGTGGGGTCCCGAAAGCGAAAGAGGATCGCGCCGGAGCTTGTCTTTATGGGGCCATGTGTTTGAAACACATGGCCCCATAAAGATAAGAAAACGTTTGCGATGGGAGGAAAGCAGGCGAGCCCGTCCAAGTGGGACGGCAGAAAAAGCCAAAGGGAGGTAACACACACAGCTCTTTTCCAATGGCTGGCCACTGTTTAGCATAAACGGAGACGCCGGCCAATGGAAAAGAGGGGCGGGGCTTAAAGCCCTTTACTGAAGCTCCTCAAAAACATTAAATCTCACCAAACGAGCTGCGCATATGCGCAGCCACACTAGCTGAGACCTAAACATCAGGGCTCCTCCTTGTGTGGGCCAACATTCATAGAGATTTTTTTCATTTGATCTCCTCAGGAACCCTTACCATTAAACATATACCCTAATAATCATACCGCAGCACTTTTTTACGCAGGAATACTTGTGATTTATGTGCATGTGAATCCTCTTTATACATTTATTCAATTAATTTGGTCTTTAACAAATTAACGACTAAACGATTTCATGAAAATACGCACTCAAGCAGCGCAGGACATTCTGTCACCCTATCTTTGAACAAGATAAGAGAACTGCATCATCCACAAAGAGTTTTTTAGGGACTGGACAGTCTGCTAGCCTAAATGCATCGTGTGGAATTAATTGGAACGCTCTTGCCTCATCTATACTACTATTATAAAGAGAGAGCTGAAACCTTTGAGGCAGGTAAGCTCAAGAAGTACAGCACCAATCACAACACCCAATACAGCATTGTTAAGGGGAGTTGCAGCAGATGGACATAGGCTATACAGCAGCCCAACATATACTTTGTAAGGGGAAAAAACATTGTGGGGCAAAGTAGTCTGTAGGAGTGGCACCAGCTCAGAGGTGGGCGTGTGAAAAGCCATTATACAGCGTGCGAAAGCGTTTTGGGCGTGTCATTTAGCTTTGAGGGCGTGTGCGGTCTGATACTCACGCCTGCAACATCGGCGTCAGGATAGCGTTCTATCACGTCGCGAATAGTGTTTTGGGCCTGTCGTTTAACGTTGTGGGCGTGTGTGGTCTGATACTCACGCCTGCAGCATCGGCGTCAGGATAGCGTTCTATCACGTCGGGGCGTCGTCGGGAGCTGACACTGACGCAGTGTGTGGCGTGGAAGTGCCCCGCGCTGTCTTTGTGTGCGTCTAGCATTGGCGGGAGCGGGAGCAGACACTGACGCGGTGTGTGGCGTCTTAAGTGCCCGGACAACGTTGGGACGGGCTGCTAGTTGTTAATACAAAGATACAAAAGCATGAAGGAATGCTCTGAGTCTTAGCTCACTTCTTGTTGTGGCAGAAACGTAATCTTGTAGTTTGGACTCTGGAAGACTGAGGCTAAATATTATCCCAATACAAGGACATCAGAGCTGACAACAAGTATGCTGATAATCCCATAAACTAGACCATATAATGTGCTTCTTCATTCCATCGAGTACAGTGTTTAACTTTATGAAGACATCACACCAAACCCGTTTTCTAGAGGGTCCTAGGTTCAGCAAGTTGGTTCCACAGGTCTGGTTTCTGTGCTTTTGGATGCACCTCAGCCAACAGCAAAGCATACTTTTACCAAGGCATTTCCATAGTAAGTACTTACCAATGTCTTCTCTTTTAACGTCTTCACTCTAACTAAATATCCACCGTGCCACTAGCTTCTTGAACGACTTGTATTTGCCAGCCTTTGTGCTTCCCACCTTCAGGACATCCCTCCATTGAATTGGCCTTAATGATCAACACCTCTAAGTAATAACAACACCACTAATTAGTTGCAACTCCTGGCACCTTCTTTCACACACCATAGCTGCAAGCCTTATGGTTGGGTGTGTGTTTGCCCTCTCTGTGGTACATCTGCATTCAGCATTACTTGAATGTTGCCCTCAAACAACATATTAGACACAACTCCTGGTGGTTGAAAATGTACCTCCTCTAGAGCACACTCAGTTGAAGCCCTACGTACTCATTAACCAACAGCGACATTACACTCTAGATACAAATATTTGCACCAGCTGGTGTTTGATATCTCAATGACATCATATGTATGCACACCACAGCCCCAAGCCATTTAGTTGACTGAATTTTTGTTATCCCAATGGCACACGCAGTACACGAGACACTACGCTTCACATGTACAACATGGCTCCATGCTGTGTAGTTAAGTGAGCTTTCATGACAAAGGTACACATATTAACCAATCCAGAAAAGTTAACATGAGGTTACCGTACCTAAATACGCATAAAGTGGTATCAAAGTCACAACGGGCTAAGATGTTTCTAAACTTCCCAGCACCTGAACCTGAGCAATGAACAATTTGTGTCCTGCAACAAAACATACAGCAGTGTTCATCAGCAGCAGAATGAATTCACATAACCCTCCACACAGATCCAGAACAAGAACACATTCAATAACAAGCATTGGTAAATGGATTAGGTTTCGCCTTTATGATTAATAATTAGTAGTTTGTTTTGTTGTAGGTTGTAGCTTGCTGAGTAACTGTACAATATAATTTAAAGAAAGTCTGTTAAAGTGTTATTACTTTTTTATTTACAAAAAGGCAATATATTATGCTGTGACTAGTGGTATAATCCCGGTAAGTAATAGCAACATTTTGAAAACTTAAATTAAAGAGGAAAATAATAGAATTAATAGATGTAATAGCAATATTATATGTTTAGAGGAGTTTCGATAACGTATGTGCTTTATGTCACTGCATCTGCTGCACCATTCGTGCCACTAGTGCCTGCAAGATAACTGCATTCGTGACTGCCTGTTTAGTAGAAAATGATAGCAATATTTGGTGTTTAGAGGAGTTATGAAAACGTTTGGCCCAGGTGCCACTGCACCTGCTAAAACATTCAAATCATGACCTTATTGCCTGTAAGGTAACTGCACTTGTGACTGCTTGTTTAGTAGTTAATTATTGCAATATTTGGTGTTGAAAGGAGTTATGACAACTTTTGGCCCGGGTGCCACTGCACCTGCAGCACCATTGAAATCATGACCCTACTATCTGTTAGATAACTGTACTTATAACTGCCTGTTTAGTAGTAAAATTTAGCAATATTCTGCGTTTAGTGTGGTCCCTAGCGCTTTAGGCCCCAGTGCCACTGCACCTGCTGCACCATTCAAATCAAGCCCCTTTTATCTGCAAGCTAACTGCAAATGTGACTGCCTGTATAGTTGTAAAATATAGCAATATTAGGTTTTAAGTGGAGTTATGACAACTATTTGACCCTGTTGTCTGAAAGTTAACTGCACTTGTGACTGTCAGTTTAGCAGTAAAATATAGCAATATTAGGTGTTTATTGGGGTGCCTAGAGCTTTTGGTCCTGATGTCACTGCAACTGCTGGACCATTGAAATTGTCCCTATCGCCTGCTACATAAATGCACTTGTGGAATGTCTTGTTTAGTAGTAAAATTTAGCAATACTCTGTGTTCCGTGGGATCCCTAGAGCTTTTGGCCCCAGTGCCACTGCACCTGCCCCACTATTGACATTACTCTAGTGCTTGCTAGATAGCTGCACTTATGACTGCCTGTTTAGTAGTAAAATATAGCTATATTAGGTGTTGCAGAGTTCTGACAAGTTTTGGGCCCAGTGCCACTTCACCTGCTGCACCATTCAAATAATGGCCTTGTTATTCAGCGGCATACCCAGCACTAGGAGTG
This sequence comes from Lissotriton helveticus, assembly GCF_964261635.1. Classification (NCBI taxonomy): domain Eukaryota; kingdom Metazoa; phylum Chordata; class Amphibia; order Caudata; family Salamandridae; genus Lissotriton; species Lissotriton helveticus. Next base: position 487,835,267 of record NC_136057.1, read on the forward strand.
TTTCTGCTACATTCACACATGGCAATTTAAACATAGGTGGAGACCTCCACGCCACACTAGATGATACCTTGGACCGCACACCCCAAGACACCAACACAGGACACACCAAGCCCTTATGCACTTTATAGAGACAATTGGTCTCGCAGATGTTTGGAGGCATTGTTTCCCCCGGACGCGACAATACACGTACCACTCAGGCGCCCACAACAGCTTCCCACGAATAGACCACATACTAGCGCCGGCGGGTGAAACAGATCATTTCCTAGAAATCTCTCACTTGCCAAGAGGTATCTCTGACCATTCCCCTCTCAGTACTCTGTACACATGGCAGACCACAACCCAACATAGGCCATACCCGATATATCCAGGATACTTGAAAAACCCAGAGATAGGGAAGGGATTATTAGATGCTACCACGTACTACTTGAACGAAAATGCAACTTCGGTCCCATCACCACTTACACTGTGGAAAGCATACAAAACTGTGTTCCCTGGGCAAGCAATTTCACTAATAACACAACACAAAAGAGACAAAACCCAGAGAGTGGAAACACTTGAGCAAGAAATAGATGATCTAGAAAAGAACCAGGGGCAGGATCCTTCTGATGCTGTTGCACATAGGCTGACCCTAAAAAAAACAAGAGTATAAAGACCACCTATGGGAGGAAACTAGGACACGGCTCTTAACAAAGCATACAGTGTACGAAATGGGCAACAAAGCAGGCAAACTGCTGGCCTGGCTCGATAAACGCGAGAAAGCGGATAGATGGGATAGATGGGTGGCAGAACTCCAATTACCTAAGGAGACACCACCCAGAACCCACAGGAAGTAGTAGATCTCTTAGCACACCATTACGAACAAGTCTATGCCTCCGCACATGCGTGAACGCAGGAGGAGTTGGAAGACTTCCTCCGTGACATCCGTCTCCCCAAACTTACGGAGGAAGAGTCCCAGCTTCTGGAAGCAAAGCTCTCAACGGACGAGCTGGCTCTGGCAATTAACAAAATTCCGTCTGGGAAAGCCCTCTGCCCTAACGGGATCCCCCTAGAATAGTTTAAACGTAACGTTACGACGCTAGCGCCCTATCGTCTAGCAATGTTTGAGGCCAGTCTAGAGGTGGGAGAATTACCACGGGACCCGCGAATGGCGACCATAGTGGCCATCCGCAAACCTGGGAAACCACAGATGGAATGCACCTCCTACAGGCCTATATCACTGATAAACGCGGAAGCTAAAATCTTGGCCAAAACTTTGGCCAACCGACTTATACCTTACATAGCCAAGTTAATACACCCAGACAAATCGGGCTTCATGCCGGGGAGAAATACGGACTCAAACCTAAGACGTCTCCACGGTGTCATGGTACGCAGGCATATGATAGAGGAAGACGCCATTGTGATCCCATTAGCTGCGAGAATGGCCTTTGATACGGTTGAATGGGCCTTCCTGTTTGCTGTTTTAAAAAAACTGGGCTTTGGATCAACGTTCTGCTCCTGGATACAACTCCTCTACACTAATCCCCCGGTAGCAAATGGGCGCATCTCCAGGGAATTCCCACTGCATCGAGGCGCACGACAAGGCTGCCCATTATTGCCACTGCTCTTTACCCTAATATTAGAACCCCTAGCAGCTTGGGTGCGACAAGACCCGATCATTCGTGGGCTCCGCTGGACTGTAGACTACGAGGATCGTATATCTCTGTACGCAGATGATATTCTTTTATACCTGGCCACTCCTAGAAGATCTTTATCATGCTTCCTAGATATTTGTGAATCCTATGGGAGATTCTCAGGCTACACAATAAATTGGGCGAAATCCATGCTTTATGTCCTGCATGGCCCCCCGCCACGACTACCGGCTGGCTGTAACGTTACAATAGTGACAGATCACTTTAAATACTTGGGGATACACATCACGCACAGCCCTGAGGTATTCACGACCCTCAACCTACAAGCCCCCCTACAACGGCTTCAAAGAGACACTAAACACTGGCAGTCGCTACCATTCACACTCTTGGGTAGGGCGGCGCTCTTCAAAATGATGGTGCTACCACGCTTCCTCTAGGCCCTTCAAAACACACCTTTCCAGATTCCCCAGTCCTACTTTCAAGCCATAGGAGCAGAGGTCACCAGTATAGTGATGGTTAAGCTGTGCCAAACATGGTATGACGGCAGAATAGCTCTCCCAAAAATTCAGACATACTATTGGGCATCCCAACTGGCGGTAATGAACAACTGGCTGCATGTCCCTCACACAGACCCAGCTTACGGGCTAGATAGGATGGGACTGGGAGACGAAGACCTGTACCGTGCACTGTACAACAAACCGAAGACCCTCCTAGGCCCGAGGAACCACATGCTCCAGATATGGCATACAGTGCGTAAAAAACTGGGATGGCACAACAGAATCACACAGGCAACGCCGCTTTGGGTCACGGACAGATTGGGTAGGCTGGGCAAGAGTAAGGGGTTCCAACATTGGGATACTATTGGCATCTCCAGGGTCAGGGATCTCTGGGTACGAGGGAATATGCTTACCTTTGAGCAACTCCAATCCAAATATGAGATGTCACCAACAGAAAGATTCCGGTACTATCAAATAAAACACGCCTTAGAGGCAGCAATCCCGCCCACCAACGTTCTGCCCAAGGCCTCACCACTAGAGGACAGATTACTTACGGGACATATGAATAAAAAGGCAATTTATATGACGTACCGGAAAATTATTAATAATGCACCCGACCCCATGCAAAAGCTCCGTGATAAGTGGGCTGTGGAGTTGGGAGAACTAGACGATTCAGACTGGCAGGATGCACTGGCTTCGCCTAGTGAGATGGCAATCCCGTCTAGACTTTGTCTGATACAACTTAAGATCCTACATAGAGTTTACTACACACGACCAACACTTCACAAAATAGGGAAAACTGATAATTAACTTTGCTTGAGAGGCTGTGGAGAAATCTGCACATTTTTCCACACTATCTGGGGCTGCCCTGCGATAGCAATCTACAGGAAATCAGTAATGGAAAAGATTACACGATTCAGTGGCAGTCCAGTCCTGCCTGAGCCCAGGCGATGCCTCCTAAACATATGGGAACCCACAGACCTGAACACCACAAGGCAAACATGGGCAACCTTAGGAATGATGTTGGCAAAAAAGAACATCTTTAGACATTGGGGAGCTATTGCCGCCCCCACACTCGCGGAGTGGTGTAACGATATGAATGCGGCTATGGTGGCGGAAAAGACTGTGTATTTACGCAGAGGTTGTCCGAAAAAGTGGATTCGACTATTGGAAGGGTGAAACACACACAGGGGAGGGATATGCACTTTACCAATCATACCCCAAGAACCAGAAGTATTGTAATGACGGTTTTAACAACGGTATAGTGTGACAAGCATGCACTATATTTTATATGTACCTACGACTGTGCAAAGACAACTGAAGATAGACACCTTCATCTGTAGATCTACCAAACACATGAAATGTAATGAAGAGTACCTGAATGTATATATACTTTTTCTATGTGCCATTTTAATATTCAAAAATTAAAATATTAAAAAAAATAATAATGGCCTTGTTGACTTTTGGGCCCAGTGCCAACTCATTTCCTGCACATTCAAATCATGACCCAAGTGCCTGAAAGATAACTGGACTAGTGACTTTCTGTTTAGTTGTAAAATATAGCAATAATCGGTGTTTAGTGGGGTGCCTAGAGCTTTTGGTCCCAGTGCGAATGCACTTTTGAAACCATGGCCCGAGTGTCTGCTAGATAACTGCACTTATGATCGCCTGTTTAGTAGTAAAATATAGCAGTATTTAGTGCTAGTGGAGTTGTGACAACTATTGGCTCTGGTGCCACTGCACCTGCTGCACCATTTAAATCAAGGCCCTTTTAACTGTGATTGTGACTACCTGTATAATGGTAAAATTGATTTGATAATGCCTAGAAATGCAAGGAAATGTATGGATGCATTAATAGGAAATGACACAAACTGTTCTAAGGCTAACGCATCTGCTTTACACAAAAAAGTAATCAAAAAGCAAGCATTCCCGCATACAGTTAGAATCGGTCTGCCTTTTTCCAGGGAAGAGATCTTATCTTCTAGTTTAACTGTCCCTGAGGTCTCAACAGTGAATGGGGCTTAAACAGTGTGAGCAGCTGTAGTAGAAGATAAGTATCATAAATACGTTCAGCCAGAGACAGATAAGTATCTGTAAACAGTACATATTGTACGTCCATAGTGTAAGAAAAAAAGTTGCACCCACTAAAGCGGACCGAGATGAGTAATTTGGACTCGGCAACTGTAAAGAGCCTTATATTAAAAACAAAACAGATTTCACGCAGGCGAAACCTAAAAATTATCACTAAACAATGGATTCATGTATCCGAAGCTTGGTTGCTCCAATTAAATATTAGTCACCTCTATAACATTAGGAAGCTCAATTTTAACAGGCCTCTGTGACACTGGTCAGCGAGAATCAAGTATGGCTAAGGGTGTACCCAGATTCTGAAAGTTCTGAGGAAGAATTCAAATGGTGGGAATTTACTACACAAATAAACCTAACATAGCAAAGCATTATTAAATACTGTAGGTGAAACACTTGCTGCTCTCAGTATTTGACGATATAAAGCAATGGGGTAGCAATGGGGTAGCCCAGTCTAGTGCAGAACCTGGGGGTTAATACTATATGTGAGACATGTGGTTCTGCCAAAGCTTTACAAACGGGATACAGAGGACGAGGGCTGCCCGTCGCTCTGATTTTACAGAGGGAACATTGATAAGACCGGTAGGTCTCACATCATTTATGCTCTGCTTCTGAATCTGTTGCTGCCAATCTCTCCCTCTGTGTTGCCCTTGCCTGCTGCTGTGCGTTTCAACGCCACCTCCACCTCACACCTCAGGTTCACTGTCTGGACCCCAGTTTTTGCTGTCACGTGCTCCGATATTATGTAAACTAGTATGTACTCTGTGAAAATGCGTCTGTGCTTTGTGGGTTTATTTTCAGTCACTCAGTAGAAAGGTATGTCACTGGTAGCTGGGGGCCACGCACCATGTCGGCCGGCAGTGAGTGGGGTGCATGAGGAAGCTTTGACTTGTTTACTCATTTACGCAACAACCCTCAGTTTCTCGTCTTCCCAACATACAGTGTGTCTGGCTTCGTGTGATTATGAGCAGAAGTGATCTGGTAATTATAGTTTTATTTTTTTTTAACTTAATGCTGGTAGGGGATGAGCATTACATGCGGTAGGTTGTATATGAGGCGCACTAGTTTAGAAGGTGCATTCTGAACCAGACCAACATATTGGTGTTTGCTGGCCATTTACATCCCCTGAGATGTCTTTAATGCAATTCAGTTGTATGGGTGACTCGGCAAAGGCTGGCATCAGCTGTGCCCTTCTGCTTCAGTTTCACTTCAAGTTACTTGTTTGACGCTGTAACGAATCCTTCACGGTGCTTCGTGCAGCCGGTGTGTTTGTGTGTGTCTTCCTGAGTGATGTGCGTTTGTGTGTTGACACATATATGTGCCTGATACGTTCTTACAGCTAGGGCGATATTATTAGTTCAAACTCAATATGTTTTCGTACAGCTGGTGTTGTAAACGCATGAAACTTAGCTGCCAAGGTTTCAGATTACTCTGTGTGACATTTTCATAATTTCAACGACTATGAGTGACACTTTATACCGAGCAAAATCAAGCAATGAAGATGAGGGAAACCTATAAATATCGGAAATGACATTAATTTGAACAACAAGAAATTCTAGCCTAGCACCCTTTTAATCTGATTGGACAGTGGCCACAAACACTCTGCATTGGGCAATGCTCAAGAGAGTAAGGCTGAGGCACACATAGGTTACAGCCTGGATGCTGTTGTGTGTAAAACAGTATGGCATAGATTCATCAAGGTAAAATCCGCTTGCAAAGGGGCAGATTCTCAGAATCTGCCCCTTTGCGACCGGTCTTTTTGAATTTGGGATTCATCATCCCAAATGCAAAAATCTCAAATTAAGAAATCGCAAAATTGCGATTACTTGCATTTAAGGAATCTCAAATTGAGATTCCTTAAATGCAATGCATTAAAGTTTAAAAAATAGAGATTTCGCTAATAGGACTCGCAAATTACCATGAAGTTGAACTTCATGGTAATTTGCAAAAACTTTGAAAAATGCACTAAAGTGCAATTTTCAAAGTTTCATGTTGCGTGCACACATGCCCTAAGGGCATGTGTGTGCGCAACATATGTGCACAGATCAATTTCAGGGGTGCAACAGGGTGTCCTTTGGACACCCCTGCACCCTTGAAATCGCATTCTCAATTTGCAATTCGCTAATTGCGATCCGCAAATTGAGAATGTCTTCCCATTTATGGGGAGGTATTCCTTAATTGCGACTCTTCATGCATTGCATTTTGCTATTCCTTAACCACATGGCTGCTGCACATGTTCCTCTGCTGTGCTGGACAGCAATAAAAACGGGTGTGGTCATGACGAGCTCAGCTCGTCACAAGCACAGGAGCACTGTACTGCATGACGAGCTGAGCTCGTCATGAGCATGGAAGGGGTTAATAGCGAACCGTTATTTTTCGCTATTAAGGAATAGCAAAATGGGTTCTTGATGCATCTGGGGGTTTGTCCCTTCATGAGAAAATGCAAACGTATGGCAGACGCTGACAGACCAAAAGAGAAATGGTTAAAGTTTCACACAGGCAACAAAAGGGGAGTAGAGTTTCATATCTTTTTTTTATTAATCCACCATACGTTTTGGGATGATGTAACGTTGAAGATAAGACCTAAGCACAAAGAAAGCTATATGTATGTACTGTAGCACATATACAGGTAAGAGCTGTCAGCCAGACAGTCAATCACAGAGAGAGAAAAGAACTGCACTCGAGAGAAAAATTAGTTCAGGTCTATGGACTGATGCAGAGCTACAGCTGTTGCCTAGGCCGCGGCGGTAAAATATACCGGGCAATGTTTTAGATAGTTTCTTGCACATGTATTTAAGAATTACTTTTCAAATTAAATTATGTTGCTCAACGACACTAATGCATGTTACGAATTTCAGTGCTACAGTGCTTTAGGGCTGTAAATGGAAGAGCAGACAAGCTAATTAAATATAATACAGATCTTGTTTTCAATGAATGTAGGAAACAGTCACTGTACGTGATTTTAATTCGGGAAAAACACCAATCTTTCCCTCACAAACCTCGAAGTTAGCACATCTCAGTACATACGTCACAATATCAACTTAGAAAAAAGTTTACTTACCATAATGAGGTCAAGTGCCTAGACACCTTCAGGTGCAGCAGGTTAGTTGCCGGACTCCCCGAACGGTTAACAGCCTTAACCACTGTCTGCCCTTGCGCTTTTGGCGCAGCGCTCCATAATTAAAGGCAGCGACTCTGATCTGCAAGGCCTGCTGCAGGCAGGCTCAGGCCTCAAGTCACCGCAGGTCTTGGTAATGCGAGTTTGCAGCCCGTCCGCCGCCAGCAGTAGACTCGACCAGGCCCGCAGCACCCGTCCATCATGGGACACACATGGAAAGCCTCAGTGATGTGGAGACACTTGTACCCCGTTTAGTGTCCTCAGCCCTGAAACCTTATGAAGCAGGGTCTTGAGGACACGAGCCTCGTGACAGTGAGTCGCATAAGCTGTGCAGTGACACTAGTGACAAAAGACTGCGCCTGAGACGCACTCTTTGGGACAAGTACTTCTTGCAAGGATTTCATGCCACACGTTGGTGTCTCGAACTTCCCTAGGTTTGTGTCTGGGTGCTTTGGCCCCCAATGGAAAGCGTCCTCACTGGATGGGCACTGGTGTGGCTCGTTCACCTCATTCTGATGCAGGCTGCACCGCTGCCCCGTGCAAACATCACCGAGTCCCCACTCTGAGGTGCACTGTGGGGTTTGCTTCATCTTTTGAATGAGCTCCGGTTGCCGCTCAGATGCTTCAGATCCTCGCCTGCTGCCCTTCCTGGGAATGACTGAGCACAGGGGCCTTGGTTGAGTGCATCCATGGGTCTGACATGGCAAGTCCATTTTATCTTTGCCTGTCTGACAACACTTTCAGGCTTCGGAGGCTTTGCTTTACTTACACTTGCAAACTAGTTGCCCTTGCTGCATTTCCAACACCTTTAGCAAACCTCCCGTGGGCAATCCAGTACTCTTAGTGTGAGTTTGGTGCAGCGGTGAGCCACACCGGTCGCGAACGCACAGCACTGACTGCAGCTTCCCGCAACGCCCGAGGCGTCGACTGATGCACTGCCGTCATGGTGAGAGTGTGGATACTGCCGTCCTGTCCGGTCCAAAGCCCCAGTAATAAATATGTGCAGGCAGCAGGGCACTTAGTATGCCGCGTCGCTGGGACAGCACTCCGCGCACCTCTCCACTCGAGTTGAGTCCCCCGCCCGCTGCTGCCTGAATCCGACCTCACTTCCGGACAGCCACGGCACGGGCGTGAATTTCTAGGGCCAGAGGCAGCAGGGCTAAAAGAATTAACATTGTAGCAAGCAGCAGACAGTGTTCAAGATTTAAAGATTATTAACTGTTTACTGAGCCTACTGGCAAGTCCCTGCAGGGAACAGCAGAGCCAGTGCGTGCGCTAGAAGCCTGGTAACCTGTTTCAGCGCTGGTACAGCAAAGTGAGACAGTGGCATTTAAATGCGTGACAACGCATTTCAGTGCGGTGATGCAAACACCACACTGAAATGCGTTAGTGTCACACGTGAAGCGTGATGCTTGGCAGGCGTGTATAAAGGTGTTTTCATTTATGAGAGTGAAGAAAAAGGAGGATCAGTAAAATAAAATATTTGGCCAAGATCACACAATTTAGTTGAGCAGGAAGCCGAGGTGAATGCAGGTTTTCTGGTTTCACTTTGGACAAATCAGGCACCAAAGAGTTGTATTTTGTCTCTCACTTCATATGTTAATGGTTTGTTTACCTCTTTCTACATAAGGGTAGAACGAGCGTGGCAAGCAGAAGCCACATGAAAGCTCAGCTCGATATAGGCTCGAGGTTCCAGCAAGACCCGAGCGGAGCCTGTTTCATACTTTAGGCTCAAGCCTCCAGTGGCTCACCCACCTCTACCCAAAATAATGAAAATTTACAATTTTTTTATGTGTCACAGTACTAAATGTTACCAGTTTTTGCAAGAGTCTTCTTAAAAAGTCTGTCTAGGCAGACTCATTCATAAATGCATGTATTTGTCTCAAGCAAGAAAAATGTGATTTGGCTGATTACGCTTTACTACGTATAACTCCACCCCCACAACATTACTTTCTATGATTTACTCCATTGTGATTTTATTCTCTATGTAATTTGGTCCCCCGCGTGATTTACTCCATGAAATTTCCTTCATGTGGTTTGTTCCACACTTATTTTTGCTTTGTGATTTGCTTCACGTGATTTTTACGTAGAGCCTGGGAAGCACATGTGCTGCTGCGAGGCATGCAGTAGTGGAGTATGGATTTGAAGCCCCGCCCACTCTCCGACAATATTTTTAATTGGCTTGTGTCATTGTCCTTCGTAAATGCTGGCTTCTGAGTCATTATTAGGCTTGTTAGTTCCTCCTTGGTACCGCCTTGTCTGCATTTGTTACCTCCCATAACAATGGGACCTTTTACTGGTGTTGTTGCATGGTCTGCTATATAAGTTGGTGAGCACTATTTTATTTAATGCTCTTCCCCTATTCCATCCACGACATCGCAGCACCCACCCGTTTTAGCAGCGAGCTTATTTAATATACAGCGCGGTCCGCTTTCACTTTAACGGCCGTGCTACAGAAGCTTTTGAAATTCATTATTTTTTTATCACTTTGGGTAAAAACACCATATGTGCTTTCACTTTAATGTTGGCCGCACCCCTTTGCTTACACGCTGCTTATTGTAACCTGACTATGCGAGCAGCAATTACAACAAGCATTTACAATGCAATAGGTCTCGCAGCATTGAAGTTTGAGTTATTGGCATTGTGTATGACAATGCGTTGCATAACATTTTTAGCAAACTTTGAATTGGTGAGCAGTGAGAGTGTGTGCAAGAGTATGCTGTTTTTGAAAGCAGTGTGGTAGAGAGTGCAGGAATTTGGGTGACCTGAGCAATGTGGATGATGCACCTCACGCACAGGGTTGACGCAGTTATTATTCACACAGCTCTGATGGTGCACCTTAGGCACGGGCTCACAGCTGTTATTATTCACACAGCTCTGATGATGCACCTCACGCATGGGGCTGACGCAGTTATTATTCACACAGCTCTGATGCTGCACCTTAGGCACGGGCTCACAGCTGTTATTATTCACACAGCTCTGATGATGCACCTCACGCACGGGGCTGACACAGTTATTATTTACACAGCTCTGATGCACCTTAGGCACGGGCTCACAGCTGTTATTATTCACACAGCTCTGATGATGCACCTCATGCACGGGGCTGACACAGTTATTATTTACACAGCTCTGATGCACCTTAGGCACGGGCTCACAGCTGTTATCATTCACACAGCTCTGATGATGCACCTCCGGCACGGGCTCACAGCTGTTATTATTCACACAGCTCTCATTATGCACCTCACGCACGGGGCTGACGCAGTTATCATTCACACAGCTCTGATGATGCTCCTTAGGCACAGGCTCACAGCTGTTATTATTCACACAGCTCTCATGATGCACCGCATGCACGGGGCTGACGCAGTTATTATTTACACAGCTCTGATGCACCTTAGGCACGGGCTCACAGCTGTTATCATTCACACAGCTCTGATGATGCACCTTAGGCACGGGCTCACAGCTGTTACAGTGCTTCCTTCTTTTTACTGGGGGAAACCTGGCTGGATAAATGCAGTGAAGTTTCTCAATGTATAGACTTTGCTGCCTCAGCTGCATGTTTACTTTGTTTCACTGTCTCAGAAATGTCCCTTTAAAGTGGTTAAACGGCTACCTAAACAAGAGCAAAGAAAATACACCTAAAAAAAAAAAATGAAGCCCGCTTACCGCTGGTGCTGTGGTGCGCGTGACGAAAATTACCGTGGGGCGGGACTTCGTTTCCTGCTGGAAGCTCGCGCCCACAGAGTGGCTGGCCAGGAGAGGAGCAGTCAGGAGAGGAGCAATGGTGACGCGGGGCTCCCATGCCCGAGGGAGAGCCTCGCGGTGGCGGCTGAAGTCCGGAGTTTCGCCGATGAGGTGAGTGGGGCTTAGTTGGAGGGGGGGAGAAGGGAGGGTGTCTGTGTGCGCTCGTGTGTGTGCGCGCGCTCTTGTGTGTGTGTGGCGGGGGTGGTGGTGTGTGTCTCTGTATGTGTGCGCTCGTGTGTATGCGTGCGTGTATGTGCTCTACTGTGTGTTTGCGTGCGTGTATGTCTGTGCGTGTGTGTGTCTGCGCGCGCGTCTGTGTTGGTGTGGGTGTGACTAGCCTGCGGAATAGGAGCACGTGGTTGTGCGCGCCACCCGTTTCAGTCACTTTAAAACGATTCAAGTTACTTTTTGCAATGTCACAGTTCTTATTAGCAATGTTCAATCCGTGTTAAATGCCCCTCAAACCACTTTACTGGGCCTCAAGCACTGTTTCTTCTTTTAGGGGGTAACAAGAGGCTCCAAACACGCCCTCCCTAGCTTGCAGGCAAGACCTAAGGCGGGGACGCGCTGTCCGTGAGGCCTGAACACCTCTGTGCGCCTCGTACGCCGATCGGGGGACGAACCTACCGAGTCTCACGCATCCCGCGTGAGAGGCGTACTCGGGAGCGTACTTGGGAGATGGTACGATTCGAAGTGAGTGTACGAGTCGTACCAGGCAGGTGCGACTCGTAGGGCGGTGCGCTTATAGTGCCCGCGCCGCCTGGCGTACGCTCAGTGACCCAGGGCGCAGGCGAGACAGAGGGGCTGTGCGAGTCGTGATGGGGGTGAGACTCGCACAGCGCACACTTCAGGACTTCAGGGGGCACAAAGGGCGGTGCGAGCCGTATGCTTAGCGGCGACTCGCACCGTGGCGGCAAACGCGCTTGTGTGTGTATGTGTGCGGGCAGAGGCAGCTGTCCCGCCATGTACACAAAAGCATACCCTCACACGGTGTTAAACTGCCACATCACAGCACCCTAAAAAGTCAATAATATTGACATTTACTACCGCCAGCAAGGCGCCACTTGATTTTAAGCAGATGCTGCTTTTACAACCCAGCGATACAAAAGTAAGCAAAACCTAATTGTATCCTGCTTAATGGAGCACGTGTTCATGTGCATGTGCGCGAGGGAGTCACAAAGCCAGCTCGACATAAGTAAGAACAAAACTGAAAGTAAAGGAAACTGAAAGTTGGAAAGGGAAAAAAAAAATGATGACGTTCAAAGTTCACTGTGTCTGTAAGCGCGCATTGCAAGGGAATTGTGGCCTGCTCAATGGAGCGCACGTTCTCGTGCGCGTGGCCCGTTCCAATCGCTTTCTTGGAGAGGAGATGCGCGCGGCCAGGTCCTGTGTCCTGGAAAGCTGAGTCGCTGACAATAGGTCTCTGGCGAGACAGCGATTCGCGCTGTGAACGCCACGAGACCTAAAAAGGGGTGCGGCCAACATGAAAGTGCTCTCGCGTTTGCGAGACTGAGCTCTTGGCATTAAAAATAGCAATGCCCGATAATCCACCTCACATATCCGCTCTCCGATTGGGAACCCCTCTACGATTGAGAGGACCCCGATAAGAACCTGTTGTGCACACAGTGGCCACGAAGCTGGCCGTTCGAGCGACGCCGCGAGAGTGAACGAGTCGGCTGTACGGTGACCCCCGTCCAGCACAAGATGGCGCCCGCTGCGGAGACCGGTCTCTGAGGCCCTCTGATCGTGGGTGCCTCGGCCAAGACCAAGCCCGCAGACATACAGCCTGCCCTTCCGCCACTGATCGGAGCAGATCGGACGCCAACCGCGGCTGCCGGAGACCCTCTGCACCATTGAGAGACCCAGGTGAGACGCATCGGAGGAGCGACTAGTCGCAGACCATAGTCTCGGGGCCGCGATCACACGCGACCCCCTGGCTTTTGGGCCTGGACTTTATAAGTGCCCCGGGACCGGATCCTTCCGCTCCCGTTAAAGACTGTGGCCCCCTCATTCCGACATCCTGGCAGCCCTCCCCCGCACCAGGGAAATCAACGGCGGGCCCATATCTTTTGCATTGGTGAGGGGAGTCCGCGCCCCGAAGGGGGTTGGCTAGCTGCACTTCACCCTAACTACGCAGCGAGTCCCAGCTTAGCCCCACATCCGACAGACTGGTCCTGCGCTTTTAGCGCGGGTTGGAGTCCCAAGGGGCATCTGTGAGGATACTGGCCCCTCTGCGGGGTGTTCTGGTACCGGTGCTGGGAGTGGCTGCTGGCCCGTCTCATTACGCATCACAACCTGGGCCCTGACGACCTCTGCCTCACTTTGGGACTATTTGGGGCAGACCTGGAGCCCCCCAGACTCCCCCTGCTCAGCACCACGAGTGGCGATATTACACCGAGCTGGGTTGGCGGAGGCTGGTAGACCAGTTTCGCTTGAACTTTGGCAGGCCTGAGCAGCGGACCTTGGAACTCTAAAGCTCTTCCCCGTACATCCCTTGTGACGACTCTGCTGCCAGGCCATTTGAACTAAGGCTGCGGTCGGTTCTACACTTGCCGCTCCAGTGGGCTGGAATTGCGGGTCTAGATGGCGTCGTCTAAGGGAGCCAGGACGTCGAACCAGAGGCAGATTAACAAACTCTCTTGGGGCTCCAAGGGCGACAACACGGTTGCAACTACATCTGGGGACCCAAAACCCGTGCCCGCCTCGCCAGGAGGAAAATCTCCCACCCTTGAAGACGTTATGGAGGCGATTGCGGGGGTCCGGTCCTCCCTAGAGACCCGTATCGACTCTGTCAACATAGAGGTAACCCTACTACGAGCTGACCCTCGAAAAATGAATACAAAGGTCAAGGATGTCGAGATCAAAACTGCAGCCCTTATGGATGACACTTCTACCCTCCAGCAGCAGTTTTCCCAACTTCAGAAACAGCAGAAGCTAATGGGAGACCTCCTCGATGACTATGAAGGGAGGTCATGACAGAACAACATCCGTATCCTAGGCGTTCCGGAGAAGATGGAGACACCAGCAGCGGACCTATTTGTTGAAGACTTCGTCACAAAACATCTCCAGCCCAAAAACCTCTCCAACTACTTCTCCATTGAACGGGCGCACAGAGTCCCAGGAGGGAAACCGAAAGTGGGGGCCCCTCCTCGCCCCATCATCGCTAGGGTCTTCAACTTTCGGGATCGAGACGCCGTCCTCCAAATGGCACGCTCGGGTCCGCCTTTGCTCCTGGAGAACGCCCGCATCACGATTTTCCCGGACTTTACCATGAAGGTGCAGGCACAAAGGCGCAGCTTTCTGGAGGTCAAGAAAGCCCTCCGAGACACACATATAAAATATTCTATGCTCTTTCCAGCCAAGCTCCGAGTAGAAATGGATGGTAAAGCCTGGTTCTTCCTATCGCCAGACGAGGTGTGGGATTGGCTGGAGGGCTGGCGCCGAGTCGGGAGGTCTCCGAAGAAACGTCACTTCCCAGACGACCACCCAAGTGATAACATCCTACCAGGCAGCCAAGATCTGTTCACTGGAACCAACGACGACAGGGAATGACGACGCTCTACCACAAAGGATTTAAGATGAGTCGTACTTTGGACCTTGCTTATTTGGTTTACGCCCACCATGCCGGTGCTGAAGTGGGCGACGAGTAGCAGCCTCATGCTTCTTTCTTCCCCTGAAGTGCTCTTTTCCGGTCCGGATTGGGCTGAACATGTGAACTGAATTGTATCTTTTATGCTGTGTGAATGTGCACCGGGTTATGTTTTTGTACAGACCTTGCTATGTCACTTATTCTACTACTTGCATCGGGCGAGTGGCATCAACGGCTCACCAGGTACCCCTGATATGGTTGGGAGGGCGACAGGCACTCTGCCTAGTTGGGGTGTGGATAGTTTCAAGTCCGCGGGCAGGGAGGGAGGGGGGAGGGGAGGGGGTGGGAGGGAACTTTCATGTTTTGTTGTTGTTTCGTGGGTTTTTGTTGGCGCATACTGCAGAGTCTTTCTTCGTCACAAGTCACTTCACCTACAAGGTCCAACAGTGGAGGGTCGGCTCCTCCGAGGGTCGCCTACCCCACGGGATGTCCAAGTGCCCCCTCATATAACGCCCCTACCACTACCTGGACCTGATCACACACATCGCTTTTCCCCTGGTCATAGGCGAGGGCCCCACTTCCACCACTACCATGCCACACACTACTTCTAGGACTATCACGATAATGTCATGGAATGTTAACGGACTGGGGCACAAGATAAAACGGAGTATAGTCCTTCAATTTCTGCGGCGACACTCCCCAGACATAGTTTTGTTGCAAGAGGCACACCTGGTGGGTAATACGTGTCAGGCACTCCAAAGAGGGGGCTACAAGTTACTAGTTCATGCAGGGTTCACCTCTGACTCCCGTGGCACGGCGATTCAAGTCAAGAAAAACCTAGCCCTAACTTACACAGCGACATGGGCCGATCCACTGGGCCGAATTGCTTTGGTTGAGGCTACCTGGGAAGGGCGCCCTCTGAACATTGCATCGATCTACCTCCCACCGACCTTAGGCCGAGACTCCCTTAAGGAGCTGGGCACCCGACTTCCCTGACACACCATATTTTACACACTATTCTCTAATGCGCACAGAAGTATGTCCCGTATAGACTATTACCTATGTCCCGCAACTGACTTAGAGTTCTTCACACGACCTAAGGGCCTCCCCCGACGTATCTCAGACCATTCCCCTATCACAGTAGAACTGACGTACCGCCGTCCACACACCCGAGGCCCCATAATCATTAATCCTTGGCTCCTCCAGATCCCTGACATTAAAGACAGCTTGGTGGAACAGACCGGACATTATTTTGAAGAAAATGTTGGGTCAGTAAGATCTACAGTCACAATCTGGGAGGCGTACCTGGCGGTTATTAAGGGTGAGGCACTTGAAAAAAAAATGGGATATCTACGTAAACACGACGAACAGGTCTCTCAGGCCGAGTCCGACCTCCTTCGGCTCGAAACATTGCATAATGCAGCCCCTTCAGTCGAGACAGCACGCCGCCTCAGAACCCAACAGTTGGCTTATAAATCCTTGGCTCAAGAGAAGGCGCAGGCTCGTTTACTCCACACTCGACACCGTATATACGAACACGGTATAGTGCAGGAAAGATGCTGGCGTGGCTAGAGCGGTGGGAAAAAGGATCCAGATGGGTCTCTTCCATAGTGAGGTCGGACGGGTCCACGATCGTGGATCCGCAGGCCATAGCGGAAGCTTTTGCTGACCACCTGGAAACTGTTTACACGGCAAGGGCGTATTACTCCGCGGAAGAATCCAGGCAATTGTTGGAGGAGATGCGCTTACCCACCCTCTCAGAGTCCGACGTATAGACTCTAGACGCAGACATAACTGTTGAGGAGCTAACTACGGCAATTATTAGCGTCAACTCCGGCAAGGCCATGGGTCCAAATGGGGTCCCTATTGAGTTCTTGAAGGCTATGGCTCCCGGTGTGGTCCCCCATTTAAAGACCATGTTCGAAGAAAGTAGAGATAGAGGTATTCTGCCTCCCGCCCAAAGATTGGCCTCCATAGCTGTTATCCTCAAGCCAAATAAACCATCCTCTGACTGCGGCTCATATAGACCGATCTCTCTCATTAATACGGAGGCCAAAGTCCTGGCCAAGCTACTGGCGGCTCACCTACTCCTCGTGCTCCCCTCCCTCATCCATGATGATCAATATGGCTTCCTCCCGGGCCGTAACACGGCCCTTAACCTAAGACGAGTCAACAATGTCCTGAGTCGGCAACCCATTTTACAGCAGGATGCTGCTATTTTATCTCTTGACGCCATAATGGCGTTTGACTCGATCGAATGGTCCTATCTTTTTGAAGTCCTTCGTAGATTTGGTTTTGGACACAAATTTATCCAATGGGTACGACTTCTCTATACTGATTTATCGGGTCAGGTGCGGGTCAACAACCACACCATGATTGATTGATTGATTGATTGATTGATTGATCTCGACAATTCCGACTTCACAGGGGGCCCCGACAGGGATGTCCTCTGTCGCCATTACTATTTGCTCTTACTCTGGAGCCCCTGGCTCACTGGTTTCGTATGGATTTGTCCATTAGAGGCCTCCAATGGAACGACGAGATATCTGACAAGATTTCTCTCTATGCCGATGACATCCTGGTATATGTAGCTTCCCCCCGATCTTCAATCAACAGCCTTTTCCATGTCCTCACCAACTTTGGGAAATACTCGGGCTACTCGATCAACTCGTCCAAATCGGTACTATATGTGCTGCATGGCCCCCCGCCCAGGCTGCCCCGGGGGTTTACCATTACGATGGCTCCAGACGGTTTCAAATACCTGGGTATCTTCATCACGCAGGACCCAGCCGTGTTTATTTATTTATTTATTTATTATAACACTTATAAAGCGCGCTGTTACCAGTCGGTGTCCTGGCGCTGAAGTGATAATCCATAGGGGAAAGCTTACAGGACCTAAGAGGAAAAGAGCCATGTTTTTAGATCCCTTCTGAATGCCAGCAGATTCTCATTCTGTTTAAGGGAAAGAGGGAGGGAATTCCATGCCACCTCTGCTCCCCTAAAGAAACTCCTTCCGCCCCAACGCATCTTCCTGATCCGGGTCGTTTTGACCAGCCCTAGGTTGGCCGACCTAAGTTGTCTCCCTGGTCTGTACCATTGAAAGCGGTCCTGAAGAAACTGGGGACCAAGACCGTGTAGAGCCTTGAAGACTATACAGAGGGCCTTGAACAGAATCCGCTTCCGCACCGGGAGCCAGTGCAACTTCTCGAGCTCCTTGGTAACCGAGGAAAATTTGGGCAGTCCCCCAATCAGGCGGGCAGCCGCATTCTGTAGGACCTGGAGTTTATTGAGCACCCCCTGTTGTGCCTCAATGAGGAGACCATTACAGTGTTCCTGGACCGAAATCTGATGGGACCCCTGCGAAGATTGCACAGGGACGTAGCACATTGGCGTTCTCTCCCGCTATCGCTTCCTGGCAGGGCTGCCCTGTTTAAAATGCTAGCGCTCCCGCGTTTCTTATACGCCCTGCAAAACTGTCCCTTTCCAATCCCGGACTCTTATTTCGGTGCCGTGGATAGCGACTTACGTCAACTGTTGTGGGACGGGGGAGCAGCCCGCATAGCCCTTCATAAACTCACCCAAAGCTGGTACGATGGGGGCATAGCCCTGCCCAACTTGCGTCTCTACTACTGGTCGTCACAATTAGTGGCCGTCAATCATTGGATTCACGGCTCCCCCTGAATCCGGCCTTCCTCCTTGACAAGAGTCAGACCGGGCGGGAGGGCTACCTAGGGGCCCTGTACAGCAAACCAACTAGGAAAAGATATGTGGGGTCCATGGCGCATACGATCGCAATATGGCATAGGGCCAATAAGTGTCTGTGCTGGTCCCATAAAATCACTGAAGCGACTCCATTATCGTCGACGCAGCAACTGGGCTCCCTCTGTTTTCTTCAGGGCTTCGATAAATGGGACATGATTGGGCTTTCCACGGTGGGCGACTTAGTACACAGGGGCAGGTTATTGACATTTGCAGACCTACTAACCAAACACTCCCTGGAACCAACGGAACACTTCCGATATCTTCAAATCAAACATGCCCTTCTCACAGCCATCCCAGACCTTGCTTCCATACCTGAAAGTTCCCCCCTAGAGGACAGACTACTGTTGGAACCTCTCCCCAAAAAGGCTATCTCCCTCACCTATCGCAAGCTCTGTAACAACCTCCCCGACACTTTCCGACCTCTGCGAGATAAAAGGGAGGAAGACCTGGGGCTTCTAGAAGAGGAGGAATGGCGGGCAGCCTTAATGTCCCCTAGAGAGTCGGCCATTAACCATAGATTCCGACTAATCCAGCTGAAAGTTCTACATCAGGCCTATATGTCTGCTCTCACACTAGCTAAAATCGGCAGGCGCCCTGACACTTTATGTCTTAGAGGGTGTGGCCAGCCGGGCACCTTCTATCATGTCCTATGGGACTGCCCGAGGGTACAACAATTTTGGGAGGGAGTCATACGTAAAATAAGGGCTTCCTTAGGCAAGTCGATTCCGCTATCGCCAAAAGAGTGTCCTAAATATATGGGGGGGGCCACAGACCTGAACGAACTGGAACTACAGTGGGCAGCGCTGGCCTTCCTGTTAGCTAAACGCTCCATTGCTATGAAGTGGGTCTCCCCTCAAAGGCCGCTAGTGGTGGGTTGGGTTGCCGAAATGGACCGTAGTATGCTTGCAGAAAAAACTGTGTACAAAATTAGGGGTTGCCCCACGAAATGGGATAAGAAATGGGGACATTGGAATACATTCCGGGGAGAACTGCGTGACTCTCCTACGCTTGAACTGACTATGTCCCGGAGTGGACCCAACTCTCGAATTGCTTCTTAATGTATCAAATATGAATACTGTGTAACTTGATTCAGCTGTATGTTCTGTAAGTGACTGATTTATTGACTGCTTTTTCTCAAATAAAATCTTATATTAAAAAAAAAATAGCAATGCCTTTTTTATGTGTTGCTTTTAAAAGCACATAAATAAAAGCCATTGTCATTTACAATGCCAACAGGGCACAAGTCCTAAAAAAATAAGTGGGGGGACGCTGTCACCGGAAGTGACGTCACAACAGGAAGTGACGTCATGAAAGGTGGCTTGCACCATCGGGCTCATTGCCTCCCCTTGCTCACCCATTAGATGCGATTGCATCTGAGAAGCCAGCGCGTGAGCAGCGTGCTGTGAGCTCCGAGAGCCTCGTCCCTGAGAGGCCAAAGAGTGAAGTCCAGCTGTTTGGCAGGGGTGACGGCGTCCACCCGGTAAAATAAGTGGGGGGACGCCGTCCACCCGCGTGGTACCCCGACTCGAGCCCTGAATGCCAATAGCTTAAACGCTCGCAAACGCGAGACCTATTGCATTGCAAATCTTGTTCTTTAGGAGGTTTTTGTGCTTTCTTCCCTGATGGCAGTTCTGTGCATAGATCTAAAAAAAACTCTTCTGCACCAGGCATATGTTGTCTAAAATAATAGCTAGGGGACTAAGTAAATCAGATACAATACAGGGTATCAATAAATTTATCTCGAAAGAAGGGCAGTTGGGTCCTAATTACGAGTGGCCAGGATGAGTTTGATGTCATTTTTACATCGGGTGAAAACAGATACCCGGAGTTCGGAACTTTCTAGGTGCCATAAACATCTCGAGCTCTGAGATTTTCCACTGCAAACTGGGAAAAGGAGCGAAGAATTCATGCTTTTCGCACCAGAATCCCGATTCCTCGGAATTTAATGAGATTCTCCTCTCTTGGTAAAGTTACTGAAATGTACCTAGGGAAAGTGCGGGGGATGCAGTAACACGTATACTTCTGACCCCCGTGCAAACTGGTGTTTGCGCAGGAGCCGTGGCTGTATGGACTGCTTTCAATAATGTAATAAAATAGACCAGCTTGTGGCTGGTCGAATGGAGTTAACAACTCCTTAAATCATCAGCAGCACTTACGTTTCTTAGCACCGCTTTTGGCTGGGCTTGTAGCAACATGTGAGCACGCACCTTCCCTCTGACGCCAGCAGTCTGTCATTTTTGTGTGGTGCACTTTATCATCGCAGGAGAAGCACAAAGGAAAAAAACTGCAAAAAAGGGACTATGACGCACCCAGATAACTTAGTGTTGTCAGTTAAAGGAAAGTTCTGTATGTTACTGAGCCTCTGGGCGGGCACTTTCCCATCTGGGTGTGGAGTTTTCGTTAATGTGCCGGCTGCCCCAGGGACATGGCACGCAGGAGAACTAACACAGGCCCTCCCGGTTGCACCCCTTAGTCGCTTAGAGGAGGGGGAGATCACAAAGTTGTCTCTGCTTCATGCGCAGGTACAGGATGAAGCCTGAACTCACTTATTCTCCCTTTTCCGCGTAGCTATGAAAATGCTGCACGTAAGCAGTCCCTCGCAAGCAAGGTAAAGGAAACGTCCCTGCTTCTTTCTTATAAGACGTGGCTGAGTGCATTTGACAATAGCAACTAAACCCACACGCGTTATATCACACTCGCTGACAGTACAGTAGCTTCAAAGCGATGTACTATCCAGAGATATAACAAACTGAAAGGCACGAGTTTATTTTATGGATCTTGGGGGTGAAAGACTGAGTCATGTCCTCATGGTTGCAAACCGATGGGCCACAGCTATAGCCATCTGCAGCAGGTGCTATTTAAATGCGCTATAGCTACTTCTTATGAGCACCAAGCGTACCATCGTGAAAAGTACTCTATTCAAATACAATCAGTGCTATGAAAAGCTGCACACACATGCTCACATGCTAACACTTCAGAATACTCAAGGGAGAAATGATGCCTCATGAGGGATATCGGGGATGCAAAGTTAAGAGTAAGACTAAGCAACATTTTACCTAATACTAAGCGTTTGCAATGCAATAGGTCTCGCTTTACTGATAGTTTGAGGTATAGGCGTTGCAAATAATAATGCAACGCCAATAGCTCGTACTTTCATTAATGCAAGACAGAGTGCATTGCAAATGCTTGCGCGTAGTGAGTCAGGAACCAGCATTGTATGTCTCAGTGCAGTACCGCAAGCTGCTCCTAGTGGTCCCTAGTGAGCAAGGCACCAGCACTGCATGTCTAGGTGCAGTACCGCAAGCTGCTCCTAGAGGTCCCCTCCAAGTGAGCAAGGCACCAGCACAGCATCTCTCGGTGGAGTACCAGCACTGCATGTCTACAAAGTTGAAGTTATTAGCATTATAAATGGCAATGTTTTTTTACCTAGCCACGTTGCAGGGTTCAGTACCATCAATTTCAAAAACTTTATTCGACAGCAGTCATAAAAGCAATTTTACATCCTACACAATAAATACTACAACAATATTAAGATCATTATCTCTTAAGAAACTCATTAAACATAGTGCTGTCATTTTACAGATTTAGATGCATAATTAAAACGAATCAACAATATCAGTAAATTCATCCAACAGTGTCTGAATGTTGTAAAGTGTGGGTGCGTATGGTCCATGACCAACCTAGGAATTTTGCTACAGCAATCGCCAAAAAAGGTGCACAGTCCGATTCCAATATTCTTAGCGCCTCTATACACCTGCGCGTACCTAGATTTAAACACACTGGTTTTATCCATTTACGACGTGGGTTAACATAAAGGGGGCAAACAAACAGTATATGGGCTGTATTCTCTATCAAATCTTTACAAAAGGGACATTTATCGTCCTGGTTTGCTGACCATTTGCGGGTAAACGCCTTTGTGGGGAGCGTCCCAGTTCTAAATTGGAAATATAGTTTTCTATAAAATGGCCTTTCAATAGTGTCCCAGTATGGCTCGCAAAGTGGTATGGGTTTTATATCCAAAAAGCATCCTGTTAGGTTTGTGTTAGAGTCTGAATTATGATTGGACAACCATACCATTTCCCAATACATATTCTTTAGTGTGGCCTTTGGTGGAAAATTTCCTAGATTGGGAGAGTTCCACAGATGGTCTAATCCCAGCTTACTAAGTAGCCCTCTTATATCTTTTAACCACGGGATTGAATGGAAACGATCTGCCCTAATGATGTCCTTTAGGGCAGATGCATAGTGCACAAGTTCAGGAGTGGACATAATGTGTCTCCAATATAATAAGGGACGCAGCCGTGTCAAGTCTTTGATGTTTTTCCTGCCTAGATCATATGCCAGTGCCATGGTTGGAGTACTTTGGGGGACCCCAATCAGACGGCGAAAAAAACTATTTTCCGCCAGAGTTAGCTGTTTCAAATTGGAGAAAGCCCAAAGTTCTGAACCGTGTAAAGAGGCACTAATCACCCTCATGTTATACATTTCTAGGGCAGGAGTAATAATCTTGGTCAGTGAGGTTTTATATTTATGGGCCACTACACCTGCCAGCTGATGGAATTTTAAGACAGCCATGTCAATATGATGCTTCCAGCTCAAATTAGATTGAAGATTTATACCTAAGTATGTGAAAGCATCGACCTGCTCTAGGGGGATACCATTAAAATTTATTGAACCCTTGAAGGTGTTCCGTTGGTTCAAGCACATGAACTTGGTTTTGGATGTATTTATCTCATGTCCTCGTGCTTTGCAAAACTCCCCGAATGCATTGACTGCCTTCTGAAGCCCACTCGGTGTACGAGAAACTATGAGCGTGTCGTCCGCAAACATGAGAACAGGCACGTGTGCCCCTGCCAGAATCGGTGCATCGTTGGAGAGCGGCTTAGATGGTCTACAATGCCGTTGATGTAGATAGAGAATAGTGTCGGTGCCAAAACACACCCCTGCCGAACCCCACGCTCTACAGGGAATGTGTCTGTCACCTCACCCTGACCAACCCATCTGATTCTGGCGTAGTTGTTCTCATGTAAGCGGACGAGTAGCGTCAATAATTCCGGGGCCATCCCTGCTTCGGCAAGCACACTCCAGAGCTTGGAACGAGGAACCAGATCAAAAGCTGATTTTAAATCTACAAAAACAGCGTAGAGAGTTCCATTGGTTAGCATCACGTTCCTCCAGTAGAGGGCTATAAAGAAAAAGACCTGATCAACTGAACTTGTACAAGGTCGAAACCCAGCTTGATAAGGGGATAAAATATCTTTTTCATCAATCCAGGTTTGCAGTTTGTTCTGCACTAATCGACCTATCATTTTTTGGGCAGAGTCTATAAGACTGATAAGTCTATAATTGCTGGGTTATGATTTGTTTCCCTTTTTAAAGACTGGAATTATTTCTGCACCCTTCCACGAAGTCGGTATTGGAGCACCTCTGGCCACAGAATTAGCTAGCCACTCAAAGTACTGACACCAGGATGGACGATCGCTTAAAAACACATCAGCAGGTATGGCGTCCATTCCTGGAGCGCGGCCCCCTGTCACCCAATCCAACGCAATACTGACATCTTTTATGGTGAATAACTGACTTTGATAAAAAACTGTGGGAGGTAGGGTACACTCTTCTTCAGTTGAAACACAAGCGTATTGTGGTTTGAAGAAGTCAACCCATAGATTTTTGCTACATTGTTTTGCGGGGTTTGTGCCACCCCTCCTCTATCCCACTTTACCAGTGCCCAAAATTGGCTTTGTTTCTTTGCATCACAGGCAGATTTAAGATCACGCCAGTGGGCCTCATCCCACTTTTTCTTAGCCTCTTTTTGAACATTCCTATATATGTCCCTCGCTCTTCTCGCACCTAGGATATTCTTGTTTCGAAGTTCAGCGCTGAGGATCTGGCGGGCCGCTCTACAGGTTTTGTCATACCATCCAGTTTTGGGCATTTTATTGTGGACATTTCCTGGTTTCATCTGCTTCTTAAAAAACTCCTGGAGCTTGGTAAAAAAGGACATATGGGTATCAAGCATAAATTCGGGGAAATTTTGCTCTTTAACATGTAAATTTATCTTTTCCACTTCTTCAAGCACCACTTTTTTAAGCTCCTCCAACCTATCTGTATTCTCAATTAAACTACCCCACTTTATGTGGCGCTGGTTGTTCGAGGCTACAATATCTAGAGTAATTTTACCACCCCTGTAGATTGGTTCTCTTGACCCTGTATTTGCTTTAAAAACCATGCAGAGAGGGTTGTGATCGCTCTCTATCCGGATTTTAACTGCCATATCAATCAGCCTATGCCATACTCTAGTATCTACCAGAAAATAATCTATTCGACTGGAGAACCTACCATTATCAAAAGTGTTGTTCCCCTGTCGATCTGAAGGGGTACGTCCATTAGCTGCTCTAAGTCCTCTTGCTAGGCACAGAGCCTTCAATTGGATGGCCACCGCTGACCATCTTTTAACTACGGGAAGTTCTAGCTGGGGGATACCCCACTTATTGTCCTCTTCTTCTGTTAGAATTTGATCTTTGTGGCCTAGCGGTTCAAAAGTGGTATTAACATCGCCCCCAATGATGAAGTGCAGCTGTGCTGGGAGAGCTTCAAGTTCATGGGACGGTGTGGAACTGGTTTCAATCCTTTCTGACCGGCCGTCGACAAGTGGTCTGGGCACCACCTTTTTCCGCAGAAATGCCGCCGCTGGAGGTGGGGGTTCCTCAGGGCTCTATCCTGAGTCCCATCCTCTTCAATATCTACGTGGCCCCTCTGGTGGCGGTTGCGGAATCTTTTGGTGCCCTAATCATATCCTATGCTGATGACACCCAGCTCCTTTTTACTTGTAAGAAGGGAGAGGCTTTTGATGGTGGTCTGATCGGGGAATGTCTGGGTGCGGTCTTTGACTGGTTTCGGCGGAACAGTCTGAAGTGCAATTCCGACAAGTCGGAGTTGCTCTTCTTCGGGTGTCCGCCGGATCCTAGCTGGAAGACCTGGTGGCCGCAGGACATGTCTCCTCCTGATGTGCCCTCGGTGAAAGCTAAAAACCTTGGTGTGCAGTGTGATGACGGCCTTTCTTTCGGACCGCAAATTGTTGGTCTGACGGGGAAATGCTTCAGCATTTTAGAAATGCTTCGGAAGTTTCTCCCTTTGCTGTCCTTGCAGCACAAAAAAATCATTGTGCAGTCTCTAATTGGCTCGCGACTCGACTACGCGAATGCCCTGTATCTCGGGCTGCCTAAATATCTGCTGGCCCGCTTGCAGATTGTACAGAACTCGGCTGCAAGAGCCATTTTTGGTCTTCCACGCAGGGCAAGAGCCTCGGAACTTCTAAAGAGACTGCACTGGTTGCCCATTGCTCAGAGAATCACCTTTAAGGTTTTGACTCTGGCTTTCAGGGCCCTCCATATGATTGGCCCTAAGTATCTGGGGAAGCGATTGGCTTTTTATGTTCCGAGGAGGACTTTGCGGTCCGCCTTGTTGGCTAAAGCCGAGGTTCCCCCTATTAAACTTGCCCGGATCGGAGGGCGTTCCTTCCGTTACTTGGTCCCGCGTTGCTGGAATGAGCTGCCGGTTTCCTTAAGAAAGTCTACCAGTCTCCTTTCTTTTAGAAGGGAGCTGAAAACCTGGCTCTTTTCAGTATGATTTCTCCCCCGGCCCTTGCGAGCAGCTGTGTTGTGTTCTTCGCCGTGGTTCTCTTTGCCAAAGCGCCGGGACGCCCTTTCGGGTAGCCGTGCGCTATAGAGGAGCCCTAAACATAACATAACATAACATGGTCGAGAGCGATTATTACTTCTGATGTTTGACCACCCGCTACTCCCCTAGCGTAGATGTTAAATATGGCCATCCCCTGTCCATTGGCCCAAATAAGATTGACTGACAAGATATCATCTAGTGGAGATCTCCTTTGCTGGATTCTGCAACATAAGTTTTGACGAACCCAAATTATCAGGCCCCCTGCAGGGCGACCCTTGGGATTTTTTATAGCAGGGATTTGGAAATTGAGGTACCCTAAGTGATGTATTGGGGTCACTGACCATGTTTCCTGGAACAATAGAATGTCAAATTGATCTATAAATTTACACCATTCTGGTGATGACAGCTTGTTGGTGATTCCAGCAATGTTCCAGGAAAGAAACGACAGCCCTGTCTCTACTACTTCATCCACTGCTAGACCAGGGGGAACCTGAGATGGAGTAGTGCCTCGTATTTCATCCACCAGCCCTATTTCTAGTTCTAGATTAGTATGGTGGGGGCATAAGGGTTCGAGTAAGGGTGCGATTAGTCCAGGAGCGAGATATGGTTCAGCCGTAGAGCGGACAGACTGTGACTCCAAGTGTCTGTTCTCATTTCTATTACTTAGAGTAAATGTAACATCTAGCCCATTCCCTGCAATCAAAGAAATATCATTTGTAAGACCGGACCCCTTCTTTATGTGGGTGACTATACTTTTTAGCTCAGCTAATTCGTTATACTCTACACTGTTGGTCGACTCAAGTCAATCGCATTCATTCAGATCTGACAGTGCCCCAAATCTGTTTTCAAGGTTAATTTCCCATTCGCTAGATTGGGGGACCCTGCCCCACTTATGTGCCACTGGATTCCACTTTGTTTTTAAAATACTCGGGTTCCCTATTTTACCTCTATGATAGAAAAAATCCAGGGTTAACGGAATGATATCTGTACTTCTGCGTTGAGGAGGAAATAAATTACTCAAAACATCAGGGAGTACTTCTGGGCTTAAAAAAGGTAGAACTACACAGTCACCTTTAAATTTTTTCCCACCATTCCCTATCCAATCCACCCTTCTTGCCATAGTAATTTCCTCAGCTTGCTGCTGTTTACCCCATGTGGATATCATCATGTTGTTAGATAGCCAGTGAAATGCTTTGCTAATCAGGGAACTAGTAGATTCCACTTGGCCCGGTTTTAAGGACGGTACATTAGCCAGGACCAAGACTAGGGGGGAGGCCTCTACAATAAGTTGAACCGGGCCTTTCTCGGTGCCTACCCCTGTTGGTTTAGGTGGGTGAACTTCGTTGGTTGTTACCTGGACACTGTTTGGTACTTGGAGTTGGGCCATTTGGAGGATTGGGGCCACTTTATCCCTGTCATCTATCTCAGTCCCTGGAACATTCAATGTAGGCTCAACTCTATTTGGAGCAGAAATTGGCAAATTACCCACCTCTTCCACCGTCTTATTTATAATTCCCCCTAGCCTATTTACCTCAGCGGTCAAATGATCAATTTTGGTTATCAGCGGTTTGACAATGCTTTTGATCTTGGAATCAATCATACTCACAAGTTTTTTAATTTGGTCGTCCTCCAATATCACCTTCCCACCATACTCTCCTGTTCCATCTTTTGTGGCCGTAGTTTTGGGTGGAGAGATAGTCCTTTTCCTACTAGAGCGAGTGCCTCCACGTTTTTTCTGGTCCTTTCTGCATGCTCTGACTGCTCTAGTAGCTGGCATAGACACAGGGGAGGAGGAGGGGGAATTTTCTATAATCATATTAGATTGATCTATGGAGTCGTTGACCAGATTAACGGCAGTAGGCAACATTTGGTCGAAATAGTCTTTCGGGGAAAATACAATATCCGGGATATCGCTACAATGAACCTGTATCGGGGCTTCGACCAGGTTAGGTTCTGGTGGGGAGTTCTGTGTAGGGATTATAGGTGTGGAGCTCAAGCCCAATGATATCCTTCTTGTGCTATTGATTTTGCTCACTACCTGCACTAAGTAGTTATCCATGGTATTAGAAGCAGAGGATGCCTTTTGTTTGGACATGTTATGTACAATAGGGTAGTAGCACAGTTGCACAAGAACCTCAAGGATAAATTGAAATTGACAGTTAACGATAGGGCACAACGCAAGTAGTACTCAAGAGTATTGACAACAATAAATCTTACGATAAGGATGCAACAAGGGGTCCACGAAGGCAACGGATAAAGATCCTGGCCCAGTCCAGTCACGGTCAGTCTCGGACTGTCTCAGACTGTCCGCCCTTTGTCCGGGCTTCGTTCCGTGCTCCGTCCCGCCCTCGTCCCGCGTGCGTGTTATAGGTATTCCTGTTAAGGAGGAAGCACTGGAGGGGGCGGGAAGAGGACCAGCTGCAGCCGATCAGCGCCGCTGGGCAGGCTGGTCCTCGCAGTCCCGCCTCTATCCGTGCATGGGTGGTGCAAGCAGTCTCAGCCAAGTCCTCTGGATCCCCGGCAGGTCGTGAAGAGCAAGGTTGCTGGGCCAACGAGCGGCTCCCGCGGAGCGGGGGCCGCGAGAAGTGGCGAAGTGGGCGGAAAACAGGTCAAGGGAGCAAAGTGGATGTATGACGTTATAACGCATACTTTTACTCCGCAGACCATTACAACGCGACTTTTACTCCGCATACCGTTACAACGCATAGCGCCTTGGGGCGCTGGATAGTGGTAAGTATAATTTACTATTCTAACTCCAGTCCCCGTGGACCCTAGGGATGGTGTTGGATAGTAAATTATACTTATCCCCTATCCTAGAGCGCCCCCCAGCGCAATGCGTTGTAATGGTATGCGGAGTAATGGTCGCGTTGTAATGGGTCTGCGGAGTAAAAGATCCGTTGTAACGGATGTATACCGAGCAAAGTCCGTGTCACCAGCAGCAGCCCTCCAACGAGCAACAGAGGCACCCACCGGATACGCTCACAGCTAGATCTTTTGAGCTGGAGGGGGCGGGAAGAGGACCAGCTGCGGACGATCAGCGCCGCTGGGCAGGCTGGTCCTCGCAGTCCCGCCTCTATCCGTGCGTGGGTGGTGCAAGCAGTCTCAGCCAAGTCCTCTGGATCCCCGGCAGGTCGTGAAGAGCAAGGTTCCTGGGCCAGCGAGCGGCGCCCGCGGAGCGGGGGCCGCGAGAAGTAGCGAAGTGGCCGGAAAACAGGTCAAGGGAGCAAAGTCCGTGTCACAAGCAGCAGCCCTCCAACGAGCAACAGAGGCACCCACCGGATACGCTCACAGCTAGATCTTTTGAGCTGGAGGGGGCGGGAAGAGGACCAGCTGCGGCCGATCAGCGGGCAGGCTGGTCCTCGCAGTCCCGCCTCTATCCGTGCGTGGGTGGTGCAAGCAGTCTCAGCCAAGTCCTCTGGATCCCCGGCAGGTCGTGAAGAGCAAGGTTCCTGTGCCAGCGAGCGGCTCCCGCGGAGCGGGGGCCGCGAGAAGTGGCGAAGTGGCCGGAAAACAGGTCAAGGGAGCAAAGTCCGTGTCACAAGCAGCAGCCCTCCAACGAGCAACAGAGGCACCCCTCAGTACCATATGTGGCCAAAAGGGGACCTCTTATGGTCACATATGGTACTGCACCCTGCAGAAGATATGATAAATCTACCCCCGTGCCATTAATGCATTACATGCACGACCGTACTACGAGTACATTCAAATAGCTATGTCCATATATGCAATTACTAGCTTTGAAATGTGACAAAATAATTATTACATAAATTTTGTATTAGGTTGTACTCTGTGTCGAGCTGATGAAGAGAAATTTATAGACGGTCTCATATAAATGTGAGATGTTCTAGGGAATTAAGTAAACACTGCCAGCCTAGCTTAGGACCAAGTGTGTGCCCTGCCTGAAGCCTTTTAAGAAAATAGTGAATTAAGACTGTAATCAAAACCTAGGAAGTAATAACACATGTAAAATGGGGTATCCTTATGGGAGGTTACAAGAAGAGACAAGACGGTACTAAGGAGGGACTACTAAGGAAAAACCACCATTTACAAAGGACAGGGACAGGCGGCAATTAAAAAGATGAGTGGAAAGTGGGCAGAACTTTATGCCCATATCCTGAATACAGCATGTCTGGAAGAGACAGCGCAAGCGCTGCCTAGGTGAGACCTAAAAAGGAATGGTGTTTGCTCTTGAATTAGAGGTGGAATGCAGGTTGAAATGCATACTGGTTAGTACATATGGAATGTTAAAGACGCAAGCACACAAACAGACACAGGAGGCGATGGTGTGCATTGGGACAGCAGCAGGTGGGAAGGGCTGGGGTACCTTGAAACAGCTGTGGTACGCTGCAGCTGTGCAGACAGGGACTTATGGTGGCTGCAGCTGGTACTTGTCTACCACTGCCTCTGCTTTTTTCAGCTGGTCCTGGAGGTGGTCGTAGAGCATTGCCCCATAGATGACGACCATTGCCACAGTGAGAAGCAGCAGGACCTGGATGATCCTGCCTTGCCTGTGGGAGTATAACCCGCTCCCCATCGAGTCTCTCATAACGCTGGCTACAAGGCGGGAGGCAACATGGAGGGAGGGGGAACATGCCAGCGGCTGCTGCTGGCAACAGAAAGTGGTGGGGCAGCGCGGAGGGAAATAATAATTTTTAAAAAACACTTACTTGCCTCTACCACTCTCAAGTCCCGCTTCTGGCCCCCTCGGTGCTCCTCTGCTCCCAGCGACCACACAGAAGAGGCTCCCAGACTACCCACCCAATTCAGACGCTGCTCTCATTCTATTAGCCAGCATTAGAGCAGCGCACGATTGGCATGAGCGTGCTTTTTTAACGCTCGCTCAAGCACAGGGATTCAGCGACTTTTCTCCAACTGGCTGTACAACACAGCTGGGTTGGAGAGATCTAAGTGCGCATGTCGGTTTGGCCATCCTAACATGGCTGGCCAAATCAACATGCGCACTTACAGTGCCCACCATTCCTCCTCCCTTCTGTCCATAGAGGATGGCCCAGCCCTGCACCACCCGGGATTGATTGGCACGGGATTGGCTCACTCAGTCAGGGAATGAAAGAAAATGATAATAAAATTGTTTTTTCAATTTTTTTCTTTTACTGGTGGTGAGCAGTGGGGCAACGCTCCTCCGCCATTATGGAGGTGCCGACGCTGGAACATGCAGCACGGATAGAGGGGAGGTAACATGGAGGGCGGGCCAGGCTTGCCATGTACAATGGAGTGTATTGGCAAATAAAAAAAAAAAGTGCTTGACATGACACTGTGACCGTGTCATAAAAATGTATTATGGCTGCTGGGTTGGCAAGCAATGGCATGGACAACGAAAGAAGGCAGAGTGGGTGGGGCAGGGTTGGATTAAAGCCACAATTTGGCCTGGGCAGCCCCAAAAAAATGGACCCACGTTTGCAGTTCGCAACCTTTCACAAAAAATTGTTTGCTAAGGATCCTGGAGCTAATGTTGGTAAATGTGCCGCAATTAAAGTATTTTAAAGCTTATTGGGACAGTAACTTTTGCCATGTCTGGAAACAAAAATATTCTACTGCAACATACCAACAGGGCGTAGGTTCCTGGTGCTCCTCTTGTTCCTTTCGCTGCTATGCCCCCTGTGCTAAGCCTTTTTTTGGTTATTTGAGGTAGTTCGCGCTTAGGCCCCGTAACTTTTTTCCACATAAGGTACACATGCCAAATTTGCGTCCTTTTCTTCCAGCATCATGGGGATTTTAAAAAGTACCCAGGGTTTGTGGATTCCCCTAGAGGGGACCCCTAAATTAGCCAAAATACAGCTAAATTCAATTTGGGGGGGAAATGAGGAAAAAGTGCTGCAGAAGAAAGCGTCTATTTTTTTCCCCCTGCAAATGGTATCAACAAAGGGTTTGTAGTGCTGAAATGATCATCTTACCAGCTTTCAGGGACAAGCAGACTTTTGTCAGTAAACCAACATTTTTAAACAGTTTTGGCATTTTACTGGGATATAGCCTATTTTTACTACTTTTTGTGCTTACAACCTCCTTCCAGTTAGTGTTAGAAATGGGCCTGAAAGGAATAAAGGATCCCAGAAAGTTATACATTCCCGTTGCCGCCGCACCTACACACACACTAGCGCACCTACACGCACACACAGAGACCCCCCCCACACACACACCAGCGCACCTACACACACGCACGCACACATACAAAGACTCCCCCGCCGCCATCGCACAAATACACACACACACACACACACACAAAAGTGCACTCCCCTCCCCCCTAGAACTAAGCCCCACTTACCGCCATTCGGGACTTCGGTAGCCGGGGCTCTCCCTCGGGCATGGGAGCCCCGCTCTCACTCCGTGGGCGCGGGACTTCAGAAGACGGAAGTCCCGCCCAAAGGAAGTGGCTCCACGTCTCCTCCGTGTTTGCCTGTCTTCCTGCCTCGTTCTATTTATGCAGCTGCCCCGTGTATTTCTCACAAAGCGGTCTTGCAGGAGGGCTTTGCGGAGAGGACTATTTTGTACAATGCCCTGAAGGAAAGAGTGCCATATTTTCCAGAATAGCAGGGACTCTGTAATGACTGCTCTGTGTGCGGTCCAGTGGAATAGGCCTGTGTCTGAAGGGTTTATAAAAGGACAAAGCGAACCTTTTACCCGTGGAACGAGCTGATGCCGCGAGACCTCCTTTCTTTCAAAGCGTAAGTGTGTTATATAAATGCCTTTCTGTTCAAGTTGTGCTTGGTGTGTGATAGGCAACGGGCATCCCTTCTCAGTATTTCGGTTATCTGAAACCCTGTCGAGTCGTGCTTCTTCCATAACATACGTGGCACACCGTGCAATTGGTCTGTGAAGCACTTTTGTGTCCCCCGTGCATTTTGTTGGCCGTGTCATGCAATGTGTTGTGTTCAAATATGAACGTGAATGATGCTTTTTTGAATCATTAAAGTCGTCAAAGCTAGAATATAAATAACCCTTGCTAGCCTTATGTCTTGCTAATTTTAAAACTGAGCGACTACCTCACCGGTGGTTTCACTGTTTTCTTTCCAAGGTAAAATCGACATGTTTGCATATATCTTTAATGATTGCGCTAATGTTTGGAAAGGTGCTTTTTAAACTGCTCTGTTTGCCATCTATCTACATTTATAGAAGTGAAGGGTTTCGATTAACAGTTTTTGGGTGACTGCCTATCTGGGAGCCCCCAGTGGTGGTAAGTTGTGCAAGGGGTGCTTCTTCAACTGCATAGTTCACAAAGAAGCCTTTTTTTTAACGATGATATAGTGCTCGGATATAAGCGTTTTTGCGGAGCTCATTACGTGACCTGGCCTGCTGTGAGTTACAACGTGTGTGCAGCGAGTTACAACGTGTGTGTCCTCCAACATTCAGAGCACCATGCAGGCTTGCACTTCTCAAGCATCCCGTCCCGTTCCCAGCAGCCCGTGGCGGTCGAGGTCTCACATTTACAAGAGTTTGAGCTTTTGACATTGTAAATGACAATGCCTTTTATTTACGTGTTAATTATCAAAACAGATAAATAAAGGGCATTGTCATTTACAATGCCAATAGCTTAAACTCTCACGAATGCGAGACCTATTGCATTGCAAATGCTTGTTTACACATGGTCTTACTTTTGAAATGCAAAAATGCATAGAAAGTCAATAGGTGATAACAGTTGCTCTACAATTCTGTGTTCTCTTATATCTCCTGATAAAAATGGTACCTCACTTGTGTGGGTAGGCCTAGTGCCCATGACAGGAAATGGCCCAAAACGTAATGTGGACACACCATATTTTTACAGTGAAACTGACCCTTTTTTAGGTTTCGCCTAATCTTTTGAGAATAGTATGAGGCTTTGTCCCGCCTCTGTCTTCCATTGGCTAGCTCCATAAATGGAGGCTAGCCATTGGAAGAGAGAGGCGTCCGTCATTGTGCGAGGCGATTCGTGGGCGTTCCGTCGAATTTTTCTCATCCCGCCCCTTTGTGACGTCATTCCGGCGGTGGGCGGATGTTATATATTTTTTTTTGTCTCGGCATGTTTTTGCCATTTTGGACGTGTGTTTTGCAGAGGTGGGCTGCGCGATTGTCGTCTCCGTGGCTACAATGTTACAAATTTGCCGAGTCACGGATAGAGGAAGTGACGGTTTGGCTCAGAAACGGCGCGGGAGACTCAATCTGAGAGAGTAGAGTTCTGGTGCGGCGCTGCTGTCTGCGCAAAAATACCCGGCGGGAGGCCTAGCTGGTCACCCGCATCTATCACTGATGGCCTCGGCCGCCGCATTCATCATGAGAAGCAGCTGGTGGCATGATCGCGGGCGCAGGCAGTGCTGCGGCTAAGCCCTGGGGAATAGAGTGTCTATCAGTCTGGCCTGGGTCCGAGACAGACTGCATGCAGTATTTTTCTGTTTTTGATTCCTCACCATCTCGTTTTTTCAACTCTACTTCCTTTCCATGTACACCCCCATACATTTATCACCAGTGCTCATTTCACAAAAATGTGCTGTCTCTGGGCTTGGCTTTGTTGTTCATGCCTTATTATTGCCTTCGCCTCTTTCAATTGTTGTGTGCTCTTATCCCATTTTGAGCCCTGGAGTGGAGGGCGATCGACCCTGATGAGCCAGTAAACTAAATTGAAGCCGGAGGCGTATTGCGACGGCAAGATGGCGGCTGCCGTACTTGTGCTATGTTGCCGGAGCTGCTAGGAACCTGTGTTGCAAGTGCTGGCTGCAAAATCCCTCCCCCATCCTGTGCCGGGTGTGATTGATGCTGAAATGGCAGGGGTGCCTGGCGAGAACATTGTAGTGGCAGCAAGTACGAGAGAAGATTGCGGGAGTACAGTATGCGCGCTGGACCTGTTAGCTGAAGGCAAGAGGGAGTTGCTGTCGAGTTGGAGCTGCCAGGCCTGGATCGGGGGTACGAGATTGCGTGAAGATACAAGCTGAGATGAGCAGTAATCCCCCCGCCCACCCCCCCCCACGTCTGAGCTGGGAGTGGGAGCCTGCCTTTAGTCGTAGAGACTGCTGAGAGCGCTGGATGAGTTGCGCCACACTAGCGCCTCGTTGACTGCAGTGAATAAATAGCATATAAAGAGCCCGGGCCTACGTGAGGTGCACTGGTCCTGCCAGCAAGGTGAGTCTGGAGCTGGTGACTGCGGCGGCTGCAGTGAAGGCGGGCCCCTGTATACCCAGCGCCGGAGGTGGTGAGTGCGGCGCGGCCTAGCACAGGTTAATGGTGGCAGAGGCGGATGCAGGACGGGTGCGGGCGGCGTCCCTTGAGCTGCAGAAAGGTGCTGGGGGGCACCGGAATTCACTGCGTGCGGCAGCACCTATATACGCATTGAAAACAGACACGCTTTGCGCCCTTAGTTTTAACCCCTTACTCCCTCCACACACTCACCTTTGCTGGCTCTTGGAATTATGCTATGGGGCTCTGTGTGTGTGTGGCTCTGTGTGTGTGTGGCTCTGTGTGTGTGTCTGGCTCTGTGTGTGTGTCTGGCTCTGTGTGTGTGTCTGGCTCTGTGTGGGTGTCTGGCTCTGTGTGGGTGTCTGGCTCTGTGTGTGTGTCTGGCTCTGTGTGTGTGTCTGGCTCTGTGTGTGTGTCTGGCTCTGTGTGTGTGTATCTGGCTCTGTGTGTGTGTCTGGCTCTGTGTGTGTGTCTGGATCTGTGTGTGTGTCTGGCTCTGTGCGTGTGTCTGGCTCTGTGCGTGTGTGTCTGGCTCTGTGCGTGTGTGTCTGGCTCTGTGCGTGTGTGTCTGGCTCTGTGCGTGTGTGTCTGGCTCTGTGCGTGTGTGTCTGGCTCTGTGCGTGTGTGTCTGGCTCTGTGCGTGTGTGTCTGGCTCTGTGCGTGTGTGTCTGGCTCTGTGCGTGTGTGTCTGGCTCTGTGCGTGTGTGTCTGGCTCTGTGCGTGTGTGTCTGGCTCTGTGCGTGTGTGTCTGGCTCTGTGCGTGTGTGTCTGGCTCTGTGCGTGTGTGTCTGGCTCTGTGCGTGTGTGTCTGGCTCTGTGTGTGTGTCTGGCTCTGTGTGTGTGTGTCTGGCTCTGTGTGTGTGTGTCTGGCTCTGTGTGTGTGTGTCTGGCTCTGTGTGTGTGTGTCTGGCTCTGTGTTTGTGTGTCTGGCTCTGTGTGTGTGTGTCTGGCTCTGTGTGTGTGTGTCTGGCTCTGTGTGTGTGTCTGGCTCTGTGTGTGTGTGTCTGGCTCTGTGTGTGTGTCTGGCTCTGTGTGTGTGTCTGGCTCTGTGTGTGTGTCTGGCTCTGTGTGTGTGTGTCTGGCTCTGTGTGTGTGTGTCTGGCTCTGTGTGTGTGTGTCTGGCTCTGTGTGTGTGTGTCTGGCTCTGTGTGTGTGTGTCTGGCTCTGTGTGTGTGTGTGTCTGGCTCTGTGTGTGTGTGTCTGGCTCTGTGTGTGTGTGTCTGGCTCTGTGTGTGTGTGTCTGGCTCTGTGTGTGTGTGTCCGGCTCTGTGTGTGTGTGTGTGTATATTTGTGTGTGGGGCTCTGTGTGTGTGTGTGTGACTGTGTGTGTGACTGTGTGTGTGTGTGTGTGTGTGTGTGTGTGTGTGTGTGCAAATGCAATAGGTCTCGCATTTGTGAGAGATTAAGCTATTGGCATTGTAAATGACAATTCCATTTATTTATCTATTTTCAAAACCAACATATAAATAAAAATGTTGTAATTTACAATGCCAATAGCTCTAACTTTTGCAAAGGCGAGACCGTTGCATTGTAAATGCTTGTTTGCAAAGTGAGCTGTAGATTTTTAACTCTAGCTGTGCCGGCACCTAGGGAATCCTAGCAAGCCTATACATTTTTTAAAAGTCGACACCCAGGTAAATCCATGAGGTGGTGACTTGTGTGGCTCGCACCAAGTTCTGTTACCCAGAATCCCTGCTGAAAGACCGAAACCGGTCCTAGGATGCTTGTTTCCAGTCCAGGGATGACCTGGCTTGGCGGTTCGGGCTGGACTGTTCCCATGGGGCACAGGGTCAAGACTTATTTGCATATGGCTGGGTTCAAACTGGAATGGCATGGTGAGCCAAAAAACGATGGATTTAGGCCCAGATCTCTGTACTGGGGTGAATGTATGACATTGTTCTGCATTCTGTCCATCAACTGTTGTTTTTGCATTTGTCACCCAGAATCCCTTTCAAACCTCAAACATTGTAAAAAAAAAAAAAATCTTCACATTTCTGTGATGGAAAGTTCTGGAATCTGTGTGGATCCACAAAATTCCACCCACCCCACATTCCCCGATGTACCCCGATAAAAACGGTACCTCACTTGTGTGGCTTAGTGCCCACGACAGGAAAGGACCCAAAACGCAACATGGACACATCACATTTTTACAGTGAAAACTGACCCTTTTTTTTTGCACAGTGCCTCGCTGTAGATTTCGAACCCTAGCTCTGCCGGCGCCTAGGGAAACCAAAGTTCTCCAGTATTGAATCCTTCATAGATTCACATTCTTGAATCTTCCCTGTCGTCATGGTGGGAGTCTCATGGTACTTAAATAAGCAGTACTATTAGAAGTACATTAGAAAGCATTGAGAAAGATTGTAAATTTGTAAACCTATCCACATCATTAGAATAGACCCAACCTTCAATCAATCAGAGGCAAGCCTCAGACCTCATCTCCCCTGCAGTGCCACCATACCTCAGATTTTTAACTGCACGTTGTGTGTGAGGGAGTCCCCCTGATCTCTGCTCAGTTCTTTCATTTGGTGAACTTTTGACCGTGCTCTGTTCCACTCTGAAACAATTAGACTCATTTTAGCTTAA
This sequence comes from Lissotriton helveticus, assembly GCF_964261635.1. Taxonomy (NCBI): domain Eukaryota; kingdom Metazoa; phylum Chordata; class Amphibia; order Caudata; family Salamandridae; genus Lissotriton; species Lissotriton helveticus. Next base: position 487,873,109 of record NC_136057.1, read on the forward strand.
GGTATTGTGTTTTATTTTCATCTACACTACCTTTTCAAGTTGTGCGAGAGATCTAAGAAGAGACTTTTTAGACCTTGCAGGACTTGTGGAAAGGCAAGGCTATTTTCAGAATATCCTCACAAAGACTGTCTTTACTCCTGATATCCCAAGCATACTGCCAGGGATTGTAAAATTGCAGAACCTTCACTGCCAAAACTCTAAAGGACAGAGAAGCCAGATTATTGTTATGGCTCCAAAAGAAGACCGCCAAATCTGAATGATGAGGAGGAAGGTCCTAGTCGCTCCACACCTGAGCGAAAGCGTAAAAATGAGTGCTCTACCAAAAAGAGGATTCTAAGAATATGAAGGCCGAACAACCATCTTTATCAGAGAAGGCAGCACAGAAACAGCCATCTACAAGTTCTGCCCTGAAGAAGCCTTCCACTTCTTCTGCATCTGTACCTGTAACTCCCCAGAAGCTGACTTCGTCGATGAAAAAGACTCAGACGGACCTGAAGTTGAGCGTGACATCCAGAACACTGTCGACAGTTGCTTCTAGGTTTGTGCCAACGAAGACTACTCTGCGACGACTGTGACGACAGCCACGTCAATGAGAACAATGACCTTGCGACTGTCACTCCGTAGACAGAGCACAAAATATACATTTGAATGCATGAAGTTGCCCAAAAATCTCCAGGTCTGACATCTCTAAAGTATCGCCTCTACCTCCAGCTCATCTTTTGGATACAGACAGGAGACAAGAACCTGTTTGGACCAGCCTACAGCCCGTCACAGTTGAAAGTAAAATGGCAGGACACTGATATTGAGGAAGAGGATACTATCCATGATACCTTGGAATACATGGAAGAAGGCTATTCTTTCATGGCTCATCATTGTCTGCAACGTTCTGATTCTTTTCTGGACCACTACCCATATGAGACATATGAGGAACAACAATATTTAAGAGGCGATGCCATGTTAGTGCCAACTTCTCTGGTCACGGATCTCAGGCATATACTAAACGACTATTACAAACATTTCCAATACACTCATGCTCCAGTTCCTCTCAATCCGGGATGCCCTGGACTACAGATTATATCACCACTACCTGTTACTTCTCCGCCACCAACAGCGCAGGAAGAAAGGCCAGCCCCTTGTAGTATTACCATCTGAATGATTACATTGAAAGTGATCCCGATGATCAGCCAGAAGAAAGGGAGCTCATTCAAGATCCAGGCATGGTTGGTCAGGAATTGGATGATTATATCGCTCCTTCACCGTCGCCATCTCCTTTCATGAGTTGTTAGAAAGAGCATCCAAAACATTTGACCTACGGCTTCCTACGACTTAGATGGAATGTTTCCCTTACAATTTGAAGGACTGTGCCAGAAAATCAGTATGATCCATCCCCATAGTCGAGGGCGTGGCCGACAGCCGTACATGGCTGCTGCATCTTAGCGGAGCTCCGGACCCGGGCTTATGAATCCTGCATAAATCCGCCTCACGTTGCACCCAAAACTCCACGGCTGGATGCATCTTTGCTCAGCGGAGCAGCACCGACTATTGGGCTGGCCCTCGCTACCATGGATTGCCGTGTGGCTCTGACCAGGGCCTTTGCGCTGCTTGCGTGGCCGAAACGGGGTAGACTGCGGGGGCCTGCCTGCTGCCCTGGCGGCTCGGAGTCGTCCCTGGAGTTGACCGTCCTGCAGCGGGGGACCAGTGACAGCGACTCGGATACAAGAGGTGGGTCCCTTCGGCTGTCGACCGCACGGGGTGTTTCCCGAGGTCTGAATCACGCGGGCCCCAGGGATTTCTTGCAGCCTACACGCAGCGCGCTGGAAACAAGCGCTGATCCCAGACTGGTGTGCTGCGGGACCCCCCCCTACTGTGAAGGTGACTACAACAACGATAAGGGCCCCCATCCAGATGAGCGCCCACTGCACGGAGTGCCTGGCATGGAGCACTGCGGGGGAGCTGGGCGGTGAATCGCTCTGGACAGCCCTACCGCGCCACAAGGTGACGGTGCGTGGGGCATCGCACTTGTGGCATAGACATGCTCGCAACAGTTGGGGGCCCATTGACTGTCTGGCTGAGGTAATACACCCCTATCTGCCACGGATCCTGCATGGCCCTCCCATTGAACCTAGTGAGCAGCTTGAGTGTTGCGCAGCAAGGAGGGAACTGGAAGGTTTGCGGAGCCCTGAGCTGTAAAGAACCGTGCTCAACATTGCCACTGCCACTGAGGGAGGCTTACTGGTGGTGTGCGCCCAATTGGGGTTGTGCGGTCATCCTTGTTGAACTGTGGTGGGGGCCAGTTCTTAGCCTGCTCCTTCCCTGCGACGGTGGGTCGTACCAGTGTCCTCCCGTGATCTACCTGGTGGTAATGGGCCGCAATAAAGGGAGGCAGCAAGATGCCGGGCCCGGCACGGACCCCGCAATGACACAGGTGGACCACAGTGAGATGTCGCATTTGCCCAGCTGCATCCCGCCTCTGCCGAGCTGGCACAGGTGGGCAAGCTGGACCTCATTTTGCAAGAGGTCAGGGACTCGAGGAAGGCCATAGAACAACAAATCTGCATTCTCATGACGGGCCTCACCCTACTCAAAGCGGACCACGCTAAACTGGCGGACAAGGTGAAAGATAATACCATGGCGCTAGCAGACCTCTCCCCGCAACAAACTCAGAACACGATGCAGGTGCAACAGCTACAAAAGTAACAAATGGGGGTGGGGTCGCACACTACTCACACACCGGCGGTGTCGCCCCTAAGGACTCTGGTCAATGTAGTAAAGTGTTCGCGATGCATCATCTTTCGATCTTCTGCTGTCTTCGCTGTCTTCGCCATCCCTGGACACGTGTTTCGGGGTATCACCCCTAGTCAGCAGGGATAGGCCGTGTACTGGGGTTGCCGATGGCTGCCAATATCTGCCAGGTATAGTACCACTCAGGCGCGTAGGTGCGGGATCCCAGGCTCGTCAGCCCACTGCTCATGGGAGCTTTAAAGTTACAAATGGGGGTGGGGTCGCACACTACTCACACACCGGCGGTGTCGCCCCTAAGGACTCTGGTCAATGTAGTAAAGTGTTCGTGATGCATCATCTTTCGATCTTCTGCTATCTTCGCTGTCTTCGCCATCCCTGGACTCGTGTTTCGGGGTATCACCCCTCGTCAGCAGGGATAGGCCGTGTAAAGTATGCTCTTCTCTTCCCCGCCCGTCTAAAGGTCATCTATGAACACAAGACGCATTTCTTTGAAAGCCCGGAGGATGTCGAAGAATGGTTGGAAGTAATGGATCCTTCAGAGACTGGTGAAAACGCCTCCCAAAGTACTCAATGCAGTTCCACTTGTGCGGATCAGAATAGCGTACGCCGAAGTAGACGGATACGTGGGAACTCCAGACAGCCTAACCCGACATCGCAACAACAGCAACAGGGCAAGGAGCAGGCACTTATTGCGGCGTCTACTTTTCGACAGCCTGCACTCGTGGAAGATTCAGCTTCTTCTGAAGAAGATATACATAAATCGGACTCTGAGGGCAGCGTGGCCCTGTTTCCCTCTGTAACCCCACAAACGGCAGATGGTCTGTTTGGTTGACACTACTATGATGCAGTTATTTACAAACTGATCTCGACCGCTGATGTGACATCCTTTTGGTTTATAGTTTTCTTACACGTAAGGTGCAATGCGATGTAATGTGCTTATAATCATTTGGTCCCGGGTTCCAAGAGGTTCGGAACTCACAGACACAATGGAGCATAACCCATGCTCTATGGGCGGCGTTGGCAATGCCCCCCAATTTGTGAATGCTGTTGGAGTACAGGGTACTGTTCTGTTTACCATGTTTAGTTTAGTGGTCCGGTATAGTTCTTCGACTGGACCGAGTATTGGGGGTTTTGGGGAAGGATACGGTCCTACTGGTCTGTTAGCCCTGCGACTGTCGGTCACTGTCACACATAGCTCAAGGTCTGACTGCAGGTCCACCAAGATATCCCAATGCATACACTTAGTCAGTATAACATTGTAACGTGGAACGTTAGGGGACTGGACTCTATACAGAAACGCCATAGGATACATGCTCAATTACTTAGAAGGAAAACGCAGATAGTGTATTTGCAGGAATCCCACATGCTAAATCAGAAGGCAGTGAAGCTCCGAAAGAAATGGAGGGGGCAGGTGTTCACCACTAGCTATTCCGGGTATGCACGGGGTGTCACGATCTGGATTCGCCATGGGGTGCCCTTTACACCACTAGAGCACCGAATAGACAAACAGGGACGCTATATATTTATACGTGGGTCCCTAGATGGCCAACTGGTGGTGCTGGGTAGCATATATGCGCCAAATACCGACCAGGAACGGTTCCTTACCACTCTGTACCTAGCACTAACTGGTTGGGAATGGCACCCATGGATTATAGGTGGGGACTGTAACGCGATTATGGATGTCTCTTTAGACAGGTCACATCCCCCCCTCAATGGCATGGGTGTGCTCAAACAAGCCAAGGCGCTGTGTGGCTGGGCAGCCGGTTAGGCCTTGAGTGATGTGTGGGGGATGTGGCACCCAACGTACAGGGAATACTCGTTTTACTCCCCGGTTCACATGTTGCAGACCAGAATTGATAGGATTTATTGTTCGAACAATATCGCAATGCAGGTAACACACACTACTTATCTTGCCAAGACATTTTCGGATCACAACCCACTGAGGTAATGATTACATGGGGCAGAGTACCTACCCGGTACCAACATGGAGATTATGGCCACAGCTGTTGGAGGACACAGTGTTCCGTACCGCCATGGCTGATACCATAACACACTACTTCACTGAAAACCGCAATACAGCTTCTATTGGCTTGATAGAATGGGATGCCTTTAAGACGGTAATACGCGGTAGGGCCATCAGCGCGATGGTGGGTGCTAGGCAGGAGGCTTTTTTCTTCCGAGAACAGACACTACCCACGATAATTCCATTCGGACCAATGGCGATACATGTCGCGCCACACACATTTAAGTACTTGGGCATACAGGTCTACCGGACTCCCACCGATCTCTTGGACGGCAACCTACACAGGGCAATTAGGGCCCTTCGTGCTAGTGTCTCCTTTTGGGTTACGCTGCCGCTATCGGTGATAGGAAGGACAGCCATTACAAAAATGGTGGTCCTGCCGAGACTGATTTACTACTTTACGAATCTGCCTATACTACTCCCACAGCGTACTTTTAAACTTTTAAATACTCTGCTAATAGATCTCGTTTGGGGGACCGGCAGACGGCGGATCCGCCTCAAGAAGCTCCAACCAAGCACGGACAAAGGGAGACTCGGGGTTCCTGATCTCAGAGCATGCTACTACGCCTGCCAGTTGCAGTGGCTATCCTTTTGGACGGCCGGGCGCAACCTACAGGAGATAGGTTATACCGAGCGCGACATAGCAGCTGGAGCCTTAGAAATGCTATTGCTACCGCGCTGCAAAGTACCCCAACTGCTCCCCACATTGCTGCGTACAGCACTACAATGCTGGAAAGCAGAGCTTCATTACACAAATACACCCCCTGCCTATGCAGGTAACATTCCCCTAGTGGGCATACCGCTGGCGGCTGGGCGTATAACGCGCCGTACCATCGCCCCCCCAGACCGAAGTAGGAGTTAACGCGGTGTCGGACTTGTTCCATGAGGGACATTTGCTCGATTATAATAATTTTGTCAGGAACACAGGAGCACCAGATCACCTGTGCATCCTACATGCGGCTGTGACACAATACGTGAAATTGTATTGGGCACCGCACAGACAGGAACCAGACACACACAAATTAGTCAAGATGCTACATTACATGGGGGGTGCAGGCACTTAGTGAAGTGGTTGTATGTAGGGATTGTGCACATACAGGATTAGCCCTCACTCAACTACAAGAAGCTTGGTCGGGAGACATCGGGCGGGTCATAGAAGAAAAGGAGTGGGGTAAGATTATAGAACACCCTAGAAAACTTACCAGAAATGCCAAATTTAAATTTATCCAAACCATGGTAATTCACAGGGCCTACCTTACCCCGCATAGACTGGACAAAATGTCTCCGCAAACAGAACACCACTGCCCTAGATGCTATGCAAGTGGCGCCGAGCTAGCACATATGTTATGGGCCTGCCCTCACCTGAGGGAATTCTGGTACTCGGTCAGACGGCTCATCTCTACGGCCATACTGAGGGAAATAGCCAACACTATGGATGACTGTATCCTGGGTCTTCATAAGTCCCCCTCGAAACACAAAGTACAATACAGATTTGCGAACCTGTCATTGCTCCTAGCACTACGAGCCATCACTAAGAGATGGAAGTCCAAAAAACCACCCCCCTACACGTGTGGCATAGCGAGGTAATAAGGTGGAGCAGTGCAGAAAATGCATCCCTAAGGCGTGAGGAGGCCAGGGGACTACGGAAAACCCAGATCGCACTAGAGTGGGACACAATGTTAGAATTCCTAAAAGACCAAGAGGTGGACGTAATAGAGTCTCGTAGCAACTCGCAATAATGACTGCGGATCCCATAAACCTATATCATGCACGTTACTAATTATTCATGTGATTATATTCCACTGCTTGAATTCCGGAAAGGTACAATTTATTGGTTTGTCATGCTGCTGTTGGTTTCAGACTAGTTAAGTCAACTGGGCTATATACAGACAATCATTCTAGCCATGTTATTTACACATGACCAAAGGACTGGAGGGTGGGGGGAGACAATTTTGTTGGGGTAAGTTTTATCTTTTTATTAACGCAGACAATGTCACTGAAAGACAAGAATTACATACACGTCCCGATGGTCATTACACTCGAACGTTACTATGAATATGTTTGGCATTGTTAATATGGATTATCTGTGACTTGCTGAGAAAGCGGGTAACTGTGTTCCTTGTACTTGTTTCAGATGCATGACAATTTCTCTGACGCAAGATAAAAATGCTGTGACTACAGAGATGGGGGAACATCCTATATGTCGGAAAAAATAGTAATTGTATTGTACAATATAAAAAACTGTTAATAAAACTTTGTTTAAAAAAATCCATCCCCATAGTCAGTTACATGTGGGAGGAGGGTTTGAAACTGACGAGGAACCCAGCTTCGGTCACGGCCTTGTTGCTGAGAATGAAAAAGAAATATATAGTCCCTGATTATGCTCTTAAGTGTTTAATTGGACATCCTCGATCGGATTCGGTGATTATGCAGGCAGCGCAATGGCGCTCCAGGAATCCGTCAGCTCCTTACTCAGCTTCCCTTGATAGGGAAGGAAAAAGCCTCTATAATATTGGCAAGCGCTTTGCTGCAATGGCGGCTACATACATTAGGGCCTCCATCACCTCTTCTGGATCATCTGCCTGAGGAAAAGAAAAAGGAGGCAAAAGACAGTTTGCAGGAAGGTGCCCGAGCATCTTCTGAGGTGATAGATAAGTCTATGGGCTTGTCTTTCATTGCTTTCAGACAGATGGTAGGTGCTGCTGTTCTCCGGAGGCCGGGCTGGTTGAAGGCTAAATCTTGATGCCCTGAGGTCCAATCGCAAATCCTGGACATGCCCTTTGACAGGGAGAATCGGTTCGGAAAGCATGTGGCTGACTCTTTACAGGGGGTTAAAGCGAATATGCAGACAGCACGTTTCCCTAGGTACTCTCAAACAATGGCGTTAACAGCCCGTTCATGGGGTAGGAGGGAATGTCAATTCCATCAGAGGCCTTCCTTCCAATCATATTGATAACAGACCTAGTCTTAACAGGGCTATAGATCACAGTACGTCAGTCAGCGAAAACAGCAGTTTCGGGCTTCCATCATGCCATACACCAAGCAATCGGCTTGATGCCATCTTTCAGCACAAGGAAAGTTTTAAGACCCATCTAGACATCAGTGATGTTTTTCACCCACCAGCCCCCTCCTATCATCACCAGCCACAGGGGGATCCATCATCTGTCTGCATTTTCAATCAGCGGAACACCATCACAAAGGACAAATGGGTGTTGGGCATTATTCATCGAGGTCACACTCTGGACTTTGTCCGAAAGCCACCTTCCAAAGGGTACATCAACATCTTACTCTCTTAAAACAAGAGATTTTGACTCTTCTGTTGGAGGGGGCAATAAACAAAGTTCCTTTCCGGCAACACGGATAAGGTTTCTTCTCAAATGTTTTCATCATAAAGAAGAAATGTGGAAAACTGAGACAAGTCATCGATCTCAGGCGACTAAACAAATATATCAAGAAACAACCTTTCAGAATGTGATTGTTGCAAGAGATTCTCTTGTTAATAAACAAAGGGTTGGGGCTGCAGCTCAACGTAGAAAAGTAATTTCTCATCCCAAGTCCAACGCGGATATTTCTTGGAGCATTCTTGGACACCAAGGTAACGAAGGCATATCCCACACCAGAACAAATGCGCACGATATTACAGATGGTGCTCATCTTCAGGGGGAAACAAGTCCGCTTCAGTAAGAATGTACAAGTCTTTGCTGGGAATGCTATCCTCATGTGTAGGAGACTGGCTTAGTATATGGTGCACACTTATTTAAGTGAGCACCTTGCACTAATCCTGGCAACCCTTATGGTGATTTCAGTGGTCTTAGATAACCATAGAAAGCTCTCTAAGCGGTAGCTGTGGAGAGCAGCATTCAGGCTTATTCTGAAGGAGTGTTAAGCAGCTTGTTTTTACCAGATCTAATCATGTAGTGTAGGTTAAATGAGAAAGAACCACACAGTGTAACATGCTTTCGGATACTGTTAACATTGTTCTAACCTTAACGGATGGAGAGAATGAGAATAAGTAAGTATGGTCTCACACTCATACCCTATCCAGACACGAACATCACTGCATGGGTAGTGATATATCACAATATGCACAGCACAGTTAGATTATAATACTATATTCAATAGGCATTACATTTGTATATCGCATACCCAGAAATATAAACACACATACACAATAATACTTCAATTGTAAACAGGTAAGTACGCACATAATACAGTGGTCTCCAGGGGGAGATCAAACCATATACTAAAAAAGTGGAATGCGAACTGTGACTAAAGTCGGGATTTGGACCCGGAAACTCAGAGGAGCCCGGAGACCCAAGGAACCATCCATGGTAAGTACCCAGGAGATCCACGGAGGCTGTATGCACAGTGGAAACGCAGCTGCGTGTCCACTTGAAGTCAACAGGAAAGTTGTGGTTGCAGTTTTGGAGAAGAAGGATCCTTCCCAATGGACCCTGAAGAAACCCTGTGGCAGACAGAAAGTTGGAGAGTCACCCCACCCGTGGATACCCCAAGAATCAGGATACCTACACCAGGGAAGCCGGGTTTGAAGTGACATCAGAAACCGCCGTGGACCACAATGGAGGACTTCAGAAAAGATGCAGCTGGAGAAGTCTGTGCAAGAGTCCAGTGGAATCCAAGGGTTGACTCTTGAAGTCAAGAACCTGCAAGCAGAGGGGACCGAGTCTATGCCACTCGGAGGTGACCAGGAGGTACTGAAGAGCAATGCCCACCGATGTCGGATTGTTCAGGAGAGTTGACGGTAAACTTTTCGCTGCAGCAGTGGGGACTAGGTGATGCTGGGGAAGACCAGGATCCGTGAAGGAGCTGTCCGATGTCGGAAGTCGAGAACCAGGAGTTTGGTGTCCTCCGGGAGCACCAACAAATCTTGGCAGCTGCAACAGGCATGGAAAGCGAAGGATAAAGTATAGAAGCGTAGTATTATAAATAGGATTGTGGCACCACATGGTAGAATCACACTTAGAGTTTTGGGTTTGCAACTACAGTATAAAACTGTGCTAAAGGGTGTAGAGAACCACAAACTCTACAAATTTCTAGCCTCAACTCTGTACGTAGTATCCTTAGGTCCCTAGCACACGTTAAGTAATAAACTGGTTTCCCTATTGTATAAAAAGCAAAAGATTATATGCAATAAAATTCTTGAGGTCCTCTTGAGGGTCTTCTCCTGCTCCAGTGGCCCCCCTGCTTGCTCTGGCCTGCTCTGATTCTCCTGCATGTGTCTCTTGGACCTTGCTGGTCCCAACGTTGCTTCTTCGCTTTCCATTGTACACTTTAAGTAATAAACTGGTTTCCCTATTGTATAAAAAGCAAAAGATTATATGCAATAAAATTCTTGAGGAGCAACGTTGGGACCAGCAAGGTCCAAGAGACACCTGCAGGAGAATCAGAGCAGGCCAGAGCAAACAGGGGGGCCACTGGAGCAGGAGAAGACCCTCAAGAGGACCCATAAGCTGGAGGCACAGGAGTCGCAAGGGACCTGGAGCAGCTCACCAAAGATGAAAGCCCACGGTGCAAATGTTGTGGTGAGGACGCTGATCTTGTCAGGAAGAGATGCTGGAGCTTATTGTTTTCCGAAGATCTTGGAGTGCAGAGCTAACAAGCCTTGGCAACGGTAAGTCTACACAGTGCACAGGGGTTCGGTCCCAGTGGTTCCGACGAGGGATACTAGCTTCAAACTTGCTGAGAGGACAGGTCCGATCTCTAGGGGTTGCAGAACCCCCAACTGTGTTGCTGAGCCTTTTGAAGTCCGTGGGACGTCAGGAGCAGCAGACCGGTCAGCTTTGCTGCAGTGCCTGCAGATTCAGGGAAGTGACTCCTTCACTCCAAGGGAGATTACTTCGGGTATGCTTGATGCCCACAGGTCTGTTGAAGAACCTGGAAGAAACACAGATGACGAAGAAGACTTACAGAACAGCATGACCGCTGTTCACTGATGCCATTGTAGACATCATTGGACCCCTGGCTCTCGGTTCCACCGAGTACATCCTACTTGGGGACCTCAACTTCCACATAGAGAACCCCAGGGACCAGAACACCGCCTCTCTACTGGAAAACCTCACCAACATCAGACTCAAGCAGCTAGTGACCGCACCAACCCACACAGCCGAACACAAGCTCGACCCGGTTTTCTCGCAAGCGGGAACATCACCTACAGCCACACGACCGACCTCTGCTGGACTTCACCTGGAACCGAGACTGCATCAAGGAAGACTCCTGCTGGACCGGCCACCATTGCGTGCATCTTCGCCATGCCCACTGTAAACCACTGCCCTCATCGCCCCCCCCCCCCATGTCGCAGCTACAACAAGGCCGTCGAAGAACATCTCCTCAACATGACCACTCAGTCAACACCAACAGATGCCAACACCGCAATTCGCAACCTTCACCGAAGGATCTCCAACTGCGCGGAAACTCTGGCACCCCTCAAGAAGACGCCTGGCAAGCAACATGACAAGAAAGCCAACAGGTTCAATCCCATCCACCACAAGTCCAGACACACCTGCTGACAAATCGAGAAGAGATGGAGGAACACCTAAACCCCGGAAACCCATGCAGCCATCAAATCCGCCGTCGACACACCACCTTCTCCTCAAAACCACAAAGAAAACGGCCTTCCAAGACCAAATAAATGCCAATGCACACAACAACAAAAAACTCTTTACCATTGTCAAGGAGTTCGCCAGGTCCAACAGCGAGACCACAGATGTCTCACTCTCCCAAGACCTCTGCATCAAGCTCAGCACCTTTTTCCAACAGACGATCAGGCAGATCTACAACTGCTTCGACACCCAAGATGCCGCCACCATGCCCACCACCACCGCACACAACTACGCCAAACCCCTATCAACAAAAGAATCCCCTTCAAGCTCCTCACACATGCCTACAAAGCTCTTCACGATGCAGGACCGGAATATCTGACCCAGCGCCTTGCCTTCCACACATCGACCAGACAACTCCGCTCGCCCCAACTCACCCTGTCCTCCGGTTCTGGTCTTGTGGATCTGTGGGACGGAGGAAGATTCTTCTTCTACGTCTCTGCCAAGACCTGCCAAGACCTGTAACACCCTGCCCCTCCACCTCAAACAATCTGCTTTGTTGACACAGTTCAGGAAGGACCTCAAGATCTGCCTCTTTGACTGTACCTCCACACCCAGATAGACCAGCAGCCCTCCACTTCCCCCCTCAGCACATTGAGACCCTCACAGGTAAGTAGCTGTGTTCTACACACCCCTGATTGATTGATTGATTGATTGGCTGTTACCAGTAGTACTGGGGGCTTCCGGAGGTGCCCCCCCAAGTGCCGGAATCCTACCTCCAACACTGCTAATGGTGTTGGGGTAGGATTCCAACACGTTTGATACCAAACATTCCCAGGTTCGGCACAGACACTATATAGTTGGCTATTGCGTGTTGACGAATGGCCATTATATGACTACTGAAGTTATCTGCGGCGTCCCACAAGGATCCTCCCTCAGCCCCTCCCTCTTCAACATTTACATGACCCCCCTGACGAACATCACACGCAAACACGGACTCAACATCATATCCTACGCCGACGACACTCAGCTCATCCTCTCCCTCACCAACAACCCCACCTCAGCAAGAACCAGACTACACGAAGGCATGAAGGAAGTAGCGGACTGGATGTCAGACAACCGGCTTAAACTCAACACCGATAAGACGGAGGTCCTAATCCTCGGCCCTACTCCCACCGCCTGGGACGAATCCTGGTGGCCCCCCCGTCCTGGGCAGCACTCCCCAACCCACCGACCACGCCCGCAACCTCGGCTTCATCCTGGACTCGTCCCTCTCCATGAACAGACAGGTCAACGCGGTGACATCGGCATGCTTCAACACCCTCCGCATGCTCCGCAAAATCTTCCGCTGGATCCCCACCGACACCAGGAAGACCGTCACCCACGCCCTTGTCACCAGCCGCATGGACTATGGGAACACTCTGTACGCCGGCATCACTACCAAGCTACAGAAGAAACTTCAACGAATCCAGAACGCAGCCGCACGACTCATCCTGAACATCCCCTGCCACCACCACATCTCCGGACACATGAAGAAACTTCACTGGCTCCCAGTCAGCAAGAGGATCACCTTCAGGCTCCTCACCCACGCACACAAAGCCCTTCACAACCTCGGACCAAAACTCATCAACCACCGCCTCTCCTTCTACTGTCCTCCTCGCACCCTGCGCTCGACAGGACAAGCCCTGGCAGCCGTGCCCCGCATCCGCAGGGCCACCGCCGGGGGCAGGTCCTTCTCCTACCTGGCAGCGAAGACCTGGAACTCTCTTCCCAGCCACCTGCGCGCCACACAGGACCACCTCTCCTTCAGAAGGCAGCTCAAGACCTGGCTTTTTGAGCACTGACCCCCCCCCCCCCCCCAGCGCCTTGAGACCCCCACGGGTGAGTAGCACGCTTTACAAATGCAAATGATTGATTGATTGATATGTAGCAAAATGGCTAGCCCCACTTACAAAGCCTTGAGAATTGACTCTGTGGTTTGTAGGGGTGTCCTGCTCATGCAAGGGCACCCTCACACTTCTAACCCAGCACCCTGCCTTCAGGATTGAAAGGCCTACCTTAGGGTTTACTTTTAGGTTATACATTTTTTTATATATGAGCTCACTATACTTAAATCTGTTGTACGTGGTGCTAGCACCAACTTGTACAGGCTGCATTGGCAGGCCTGTAGTCACAGTTTGAGTGATCTCTCAAGGGTTGGCATAATACATGCTGCAGCCCATGAGAGACACCTGGTTCACCTATGCCCTGGGTACCTTAGTACCATATACTAGGGACTTATAAGGGTACACCAGTAGCCAATTGTGGCGGTACTGTAATACTTACCATAGTCAATTTAAGGAGGAAGCACAGTAACTGGGATCCTGACTAGCAGGATCCCAGTCAGACACACTGACACCAGGCAAAAAGTGGGGGTAACCATGCTAAAAAGATCCTTCCTTCCTACATCATGCATCCCATTGATTCCAAATTGTCGCTTGCATATGAGTCAGATTCAGGTTCACAGCTCTTTAGACGATGTAATTCTCATCACACAGGCAATTAAGAAGGCTCTGTCATGGTGGGGAAAAAGCTCAATATTTCTCCAGGCCTATCCTTCGAGGCGACACGCACCAGCTGCATTATGACAACTAATGTGCCTCCAAGATTTGGAGATTCATTGAAATTGTCTGTCCAAGAAGTGCAGAAGCATATACATCTCCTAGAGTTGAGGGCAGTGTTCCAAGGACTGCAAGCATTTATTTTTATTTATTCAAAGTTTTATATAGCGTGAACAGGATCCTTACAGATATCAGAGCGCTTCACAAAGACAGGGTAGGGGCAGTAGAGATAATGGGAACAGTATAATAGTCAATAACATGGTAATAACATGGATAATAAAAACATACATAAAACCAATCCATATACAATCAATTAAGGAAGTAATATAGGACAGCACAAGTCATTGATCCCACTACAGAGGTGTTTAGGAGGATCAGTAAACCAACGTGTATCCGGTCTTGGTCGGTAGTAAGAGAGTAGCGTAGTAGTGCCCCCAACAAGTAGCGTATAGTGCCAAGGGATAGGGTGAGCAGTGACATGAAGCAATGCAGAGTCTCTGAACCAACCTCTATAACGATCAGGAGATCTTAGCCAGAAGGATTGTTTTCACCTCTTTCTTGAAGAGTGCAGTGGAGGAGATCAGCCTTGTTTCAGACGGGAGCGCATTCCAGATCCTGGGTGCCATTCCTGAGAAGGAGCGCTTGTAAGTTTTCACTTTCCGGAATCTACGAGGTTTCAGGAGTAGATTTTTTGTACTCCTATTGGATCTCGAACCTCCTGATATAGACAGCTTTTGGGCGAGGTAGTTGGGTGCCTTGTGGTGTACGGCCGCGTGTGTCATCACTGCAATTTTTAGCTGTATTCTGGCTTCAAAAGGCAGCCATTTTAGAGACTTTAAGTCTGGGGATATGTGCGAATGCTTTCTAGATCCAGTAATGAGTCTCGCGGCAGCGTTCAGGGAGGCTCTTAAGGGTGCTGTTGTGGATAGCGGGAGACCGCTGAGGGCCGCAATTCCATAGTCTATTCGAGGGATGACTAAAGCCTGTACAGCCGTTTGGAAGTCTTTGGCCGGGAGGAAGGGTTTAATTTTCCTCAGCGTGTTAATTTGGAAATTAGCTGCTTTTGTGGCTTTGCTGACGTGCTGCTGCATGTTGAGCCTGGCGTCGAGTGTGATGCCTAGGGATTTCGCCGAGTCCACGATGGTAGGTTGGACATTGAGTGCTGTTAGGTTGTTGAGCCAGGTTTGGGTGGTGGAGATTTTCGCCGGGGGTGAGATGAGTAGGAACTCAGTTTTCAGGGCATTTAGTTTGAGGTGATTAAGGGCCAGCCAGGATTGGGTGTTGATAAGCGTGGAGTTCAGATGTTTGATATCTTCCGGGGATTGTAACTTTAGATAGAGTTGTGTGTCATCAGCGTACATATGAAATTGAACATTGGATGCTTGAAGCAGGGTGGCGAGCGGTTCCATAACGAGGTTGAACAGTGTAGGGGAGAGGGTGGATCCTTGTGGAACACCTAGATCTGCAGGCACAGGTGTAGATAGCACATTGTCGATCTTGAACCTCTGAGACCGATTGTGAAGGAAGGACGAAAACCACTTGAGAACAGTTCCCGATAGCCCCATTCTAGTACTTAGCAGCTCCAGCAAATTCTCATGTTTGACCGTGTCAAATGCTGACGAGAGGTCAAGAAGGATGAGGAGGCAGGACTCATTGCGGTCCAGAATTTGGAGGGCATCATCAATTATGTGTGTCATTGCTGTTTCCGTGCTATGTTTCGCTCTGAAGCCTGATTGATGAGGGTTGAGGAGGTCAAATTGATCAATGTGTTTTGTTAGTTGGAGTTGGACACATTTCTCCAGCAGTTTGGCCAGGGTGGGGATATTGGTGATGGGCCGATAGTTGTTTAGGTCAGCCGGATCAGCTGTAGGTTTCTTGAGTATAGGCGTGACTTGCCCCACCTTAAGGGAGTCTGGAATGTGGCCTTGTTGCAGAGAGCTGTTGATGATCTTGGTCCAGAGAGGGAGGAGCAAGGGGATAAAGTCTTTTACAGCATTAGCAGGTAGAGGGTCTGTGAGGTGATTAGAGGGCTTCAAGGTGTAGAGCAGTTTGTGAATTGCTTCTTCCGAGTAGGTATCGAAGTGCTGCCAGGAGGCCTTGTTTTTAGGTTGAGTGTCTGCCATTCTGGTGTGGTTGGGGTATCGGCTTACGTCCAAGATGAGGTCATTTCTTATGTTGTCAGTCTTTAGTTTAAAGAAAGCAGAGAAGGCTTCACAGTGTGGGGTGTCGTTTGTTGTGCTGTTTGATTGAGTGGGTTGTGCCTTTGTTTGAGTCTTGATAAGCTCGAACAGCTTTCTTGGCCTGTTCCTCGCTTGGTCCAACTGGCGGCTGAAGAAATCCGACTTTGTGCGCTTTATTCTCCTAAAGTAGGCATTTCTCTTGTTCTTAAGCTTTCTGAGATGCAGTGCTGAGGGATCCGATCTCCAGGTGCGCTCTGCCATTCGCATATTACGCCTTTCGTCATTGAGACTATCATCATACCAGGGGTTAGACATTTTGGTGGAGACTCTCTTCAGTTGCAGAGGGGCGACTTCATTGACTATTGTATTCATAGAGTCATGGTAGTGGTCAGTCAGTGATTGAACATCTGAGGCCCCTGAAGGGGGATGGAGGAGGTTGCCGATGTGGGGAGGTAGGGTAGAGGGGTTGAGATTCTTCAAATCCCTTTTCCATGTTTTGGTTTTGATTGGTTGAGTAGGGTTAGGTTTAACTTTTTCGTTGATAAAGAAGGTGATAATATGGTGATCTGACCAATCGCAGGGTAGAATCGCCTCCAGTTGAATAGCGTTCTCTTTGGCAATGATGAGATCGAGTATCGCGCCTTTGTCGTGTGTTGGTTTATCGCATAGTTGGGTGAGGTCAAGCGCATTGAGGAGAGTTTTTAGACTATTCACCACGGTATCTTTCTGATCGTTCCAGTGGAGATTGAAGTCACCCAGGTAGACTTGAGTGGTCTGCCGACCGGCATTGGAGGTGATCAGGTCCATGAATTGTTGGGTGAATATGAGATTGTCACCAGGCGGGTGATAGATGATATGTAAGGCACAGACTTGTTTGCCCTCACTGGTGATGTCGAGGCAGAGTAGTTCACAGGAGGATAGGGGGGGGGAGGTGACTTGAGTAACGGAGAGATTGCTCCTAAAAATGCATGCAATTCCCCCGCCTATCTTGCCAGGAGACCTGTCCAGCCTAATGATGTGATAGTTGGGGGGGACTAGTATGTCCATAATCGGGGTAGAGGCTTCAGTGAGCCACGTTTCTGTTAGAATGGCTAAGTCCAGATCCCTTTCTGAGACGAGATCCGCGATGTCGGAGGAATGTCTCTGGGCCGATCTGCAGTTTAATAGGATGCATTTGAGTTTGGGAGAGAGAAGGGTGGATGAGCTTTCTAGTGTGAGGGGAACTTTTCTGAGGTTGTTAGGGACGGAGCCTCTGTTGTTGAGTGTTGGGAGCCTTAGAGGGTTTGTAGGAATTGTGGGTATGGGGATGTGTGAGTTGGAAAAGTCTTTTACCGGACCTGGGCCATAAGAGCGCAGGAGAGAGAGTAGGTCGCGGTCCGACAAGGGGTTGAGAACACGACGGGGGCGGCGGGAATTATTGCGAACGGGGATAGTAGTCCATTGATGGTGGTGTCGTCGAGGGCGAGGGTATGTAGGGAGGGTGCGTCGTTTGTAGGGTAGTGGGATGGTGGGAGGTAGACTGGGCTGTGAGGAGAGAAGGTCTTTGATTGCGTGGATGTCTTTTTTGATTTGTAAGATTTCCTCTTTGACTTGTTGGAGGGTGGATAAAGTCAGGTCAGGAGGGTCATTGGGGAGGGCGTTGGTGGAGAGGGCCGTTGGTGAGTGGTTGAGTAGTGTGCTGGGGAGCAGGCAGGGTATCGGGGGGGGGGTATACTAGCGTTGTTGAGGGGTTCCGCGGTGCTACTGAGTGGGATGGTATTCACGGTGTGGCCGTGTTTGTGGGCGAGGGGTGTGGGTGATGTAGGTGAGACAGGCGGTGGGTGGGAATCATAGGTAGTGACTTCAGTGGGAGACGGTGCCGGTGAGTAGAAGAGTGAGTGAAGGTTGAGGACAATGGGGGAGACCGGAGGGTAGTGAGGGCTGAGAATAGGAGGTGGGAGAGCGGGGGATGCTAAGGTAAGGGAGGAGGTATGTTCAGTATCTTTTGTTGGGCGGGAGATAGAGTTGTGAGTGGGAGTGGGGAGGGAGCAGGGAAGGGAGAGGTGTCTGCCGCGGGGGGGATGGGTGGATAAACTCCGAGTGATGGTGTGTGCAGATGTAGGCGTGTTGTGAGTGGGAGTTGCTGTGTCAGGTGTGAGAGACTCGTGGGTGGGAGTAGGGAGGGAGATGGGGGGGAGAGGTGTCTGTCGTGGGGGGGATGGGAGGGGGGGGTGGATAAACTTTGGGCGGTGGCTTGTTCAGATGGTGGTGTGTTGTGGGCGGGGGATGTTCTGTCCGGGGGGGGAGGAATGGGGGGGGTGGATAAACTTTGGGCGGTGGCTTGTTCAGATGGTGGTGTGTTGTGGGCGGGGGATGTTCTATCCGGGGGGGGAGGGATGGAGGGGGTATGGGTGGGGATAAGAAGGGTCATGTTAGAGGGGCTGCTAGTATGTGCGGTGGCGTTATTTGTGACTGTCCATGGGGAGTGGTGGGCATTAGCAGCAGGTGGGCCATTTACTGGGGTGTTAGGGGTAGAAGTGTAGTAGGTGGTGGCTGCGACGTCAGGGGTGGAAGTGCTGGCGGAGTTCTGAGTGGGGGTCCGCAGCTTGGAGGTGTGCTCTTTGAACTTGGGGAACAGGTTGTCTAGTAGTTCCAGATTCTTGTCCGTGGATTGGATTAGGACAATCCCGGTATTGTAGATAGTAATGGTAGACCTGCCAGGGAAGAGGTGGGAGGGTGTGATGGTGAGAGTTAGGCCATGAGCTGTTTTCCTGGTGGTGGAGACTGTGAGTAGGGATAGGAAAGTTTTTCTCCATTGGGCTCTGCGTGAGGTGTGGAAGATGATGTCAGTGTTCAGGGCTCCATTGCCTGGTGAGAAGTAAGTGTCGGCAAAGGGTGTTTCAGGGTGCGCCCTCAAGAAGTTGTGTTTAAAACGTTTAGTGGCATTTTTGGAGAGAGGAGTGGATGGGTAGTTAATTCTAAACGTGTGCTTGCCGTTAAGCTCCATTTTTGAGAGGCTGTGGTGTTAGGAGTAGGAGATAGGACGATAGTACAAGCTGTCAGCCGCTAGTTACAGGGCCAAGGAAGACACTAGTGAGTGTCGCTAGTGATAACCTATAATATAAATAATATATTGGAATAAAAATAAAATACCTATGCAGGTAGTAAAATACCTGAATCGAAAGTGACAGTAGTGAGTAGTCAAAAATATGTGAGGTACATGTGTCAGTAACAAAATACAATTGCAAACAAAAGTCAAATGCAGAAAAGGTATTCACATTCTGTGCATTACAAATGATCAAGATAAGATAAAGCTAGGAGTGTAATACTGCAATAATAGGCAGACAATCTTTCATATATGAGGTAGCAATCTGCGCGATGCAAATGATCAAAATATAGGTAGAGGTATAATATTACAATAATAGGCAGACATTCTTTCACACTAGTCTAAAGTACTAAAGTCCACTAGAGACTAGTCTAAAATGGCCGCCAGGTAGTACAGGTCGAGACAGTAGTCCTCTGTTTGTTGCAGTTGTTTCGATAGCAGGGAAGAGCAGCTTCCCTTCACAACCATGCAGGCAGGGGAGATAGAGATATTAGTCCTCTGTCTGCTGCTATTACTTTGAGCACCGGGGATGGGGTTACACTTTCTCTTTAAGCAGGCAGAGCTCAAGTCTAGCTGGGAGGAATTCTTATCTCTGTGTGGGGGAGTTAAGCTAAGGGGCCTCGTGGACAACAGAGGTAGGTGGGGGATTTATTGCTACAGTTTTATGGCTCCAGCCATTTTGAGCCAAAGGAGTTAGTTTTTAAAAGAGAGCAGGCGGGTGGGGGAAGTAAATACCTTAGGTTTCTGTGTGCCTGTTAAATTTGCCCGTAGAGTTATAACGGAGCAATGCTTTATCCCATGATGATGATGATCCCTTCCGCCTCGTATATGTGGTATTTCATTCACTCCTATAAACAAGTTCTTCTTTTTTGTTTGTTGAGCTGTGCTTAGCTCTCGCAGGTCCGCGGCTCGAGAGTGTGATGATGCGCCTGTTTTTGCTGGCAACCTGCGTCCCAGGCCCCTCTCAGCCCTCAAGACCGTCAGCGTTCCTCTGCTGGGTGAGGGCGGGAGGGGGGGGGTTGCGTTGTCGTGTCCCCGGTGCTGCTATCTGCGTCCTCTGTTGCCTTCAGGGAGGGGTCCCTGCTTCAGGTCGACAGTGGGGGAGGGTCCGGTGCCCTTTTCGTTGTGCAGAGCGGGACAACCGCTCCGCACAGAGTGCTACCACACTCCGATGCAAGGGAGGGGGCCAGCTTCAGAGCCGGTAGTTCATTTCAGCAGCGGCTCCACCGCGCTGCGAGACACCCGCTGCATACATTCCCAGCGAAGCCATCAGAGGCCAAGCCCGGCGCCTCGATGGCTAGCGCTCCACTGCGGCACTGTGGGAGGCGAGAGGTTAGCGGCGGGCAGCCGGTGGGGCATGGACGAGGATGGCGTTGTCGTCCCGCATCCGGCCGCCGGTAGGGCTAGGGGAAGTTGTCGGCTTCAGGGGCAGGAGCCCTTCAGGTATCCACAGTCCGGTGGAGGGGATGAGCTTCAAGCCGACCGCCGCCGAGCCTCCATAGGATCGAGGCTTGGCGGGAGCAAGAGCCCTGCAGGGTGTCCACACTCCGGTGTAGGGTGGGAGGGGGGAGGGGAGCTTCAGATCCGCAGGCAGGAGACTCACTATGTCCCCCATCCGATGCAGGTTCCACAGTCCGCTGCAGGCTCCTCAATCCGGTGCAGGGGGGGGAGGGGGCGAGCTTCGGAACCTCCGTTGGCCCTCCGTGTAAGCTCCGCAGTCCGGTGCAGGGGGGGAGGGGGGTGGGGGTGAGCTTCAGAACCACTGCCGACCCTCCGTAGGCTCGCGACAGTCCGTTGGGGGTGGTGATGTCTCCAGGCGATCCGGACTGAGAGACGAGTGGCTAGCAGCTGGCTCCAGTCCTCCGCCGTTCGAGGTAGAAAGAGCAAAAATAAATAGAAGTATGCTGGTTACACTCCTGTTACTCTCATGTAATCGGTTTCACGGAGCGGTGGGTGCTGACAGGGATAAGTCCAACAAGTGGGATCCCCAGCACAGGGAGCTCTTAGCAAGCTCCTGCTCCGTCGGCCATCATTCCTCCCCAGAATTTGAAGCTCTCCTGTTTTGGTAAGACCAGACAACACCACAACTATTTTCTTTCTGGCCAAGCAAGGGGGTACCTGATCTTAAACGCTATTGGTTCAGGCACAAGAAATCTGGAAGTGGTTGCTAAAGCACAAAATAACTCTGCAAGTAGAGCATGTCCGAGGCAATGACAACGAATGAGAATATTAACTCAGCAGAACAGGCAGCCAATGTCACAAATAGGAACTGAATCCGGTGCAGCTGGAACAAGTATTCAAGGTATATGGAATTCCATCGTTGGATCTTTTTGCGACTCTGACCAACAAAAAGTGCATATGGTTTGCCAGCAGATTTCCTCAAAAATAATCTTGGGGGAACTCTCTCCACCTGCAGTGGACAGGAATGTTCGCTTTTGCGTTTGCACCGTTTTACCTCATTCCAAGAGTAATAAGCAAAATGAAGAAGGAGCCATGCCATCTTATTCTTGTAGCCCCAGCATGGCAGAGGCAGTTTTGGTATTTGGAGCTCCTAATACTGTCAGTGTCTTCACACATTCGCTATTGGCTGTTGGACAATCTACTCTCCACGAACAACGGTCAGATACTAACCCGCAAATAAAGACTCTGAGTTTATCTTCATGGCACCTCACGACTATGAGTTTGGAGCTTTAACTATTCCAGCTTTGTTCGCCCTGAGTTGGCAGGATATGCCCAGACGTGGGTCCCTTGCTCACTCTGCCACTGGATTCAAGATAGCCTGGCTGATGAGGGTTATGAACCCGAAACCAATCCCAGGATGCTTGTTTCCGGTCCAGGGAAGACATGGCTTGGCAGTTCGGGCTGGACTGTTCCCATGAGGCAAAGGATCAGACTGATTTGCACATATCCATGTCTGAGCTGGGGTGGTGGAGTGAGCTAAAGAATGATGATGGATTAAACCCAGATCAGTTGACTGGGGGTGAGTGTTTGATTTGCTCAAGCGCTCAGTCCATCATCCCCTTTGGTATCGCTTTGTTCGCCCTGAGTTGGCAAGGTATGCCCTGGCAGTTGAATATGGTCCTCACTCAACTCCTGAAGCCACCTTTTGAGCCGATCCATAAAGCAGAAATTAAATGCATCTCATGGAAAAAGGCACTCTTGTTGGCAATCGAATACCTGAAGTTCCAAGTTTTTTCCACCTCAATGAACCTATAATCTAGGTGAAATACTACAAAAACCCTTCGTCGCTTGCTGAAAGGGGCTTTGCACTCTTCGGATTTAAAGTGTTGCTTAAAGTTCTACATACAAAGAATTTCAGGAAGACGAAACGGCCTCTAATCTCTTTTGCACCCCCAAGAAAAGGCTATGCGCTCTCAAGGAGCAGTACTGCTTGATCGATATAGTCAACTGTCGCTTTTTGCCCTGAAAAAACTGGAAGACCGCGTTCCACAAAAGTTGCAGCGCACTCCACAAGAAAGATGGCAATTTCTACAGCCCTGTTTGCAGCAATATGGTTGAATGTCCATACATTCACCAGGCACTACAGCTTGGATTTTGCATGGAAGAATGATGGGGCAGTAGTACAGGTGGTCCTGAGACATCTGTTTCTTTAAGGCACAGCTTCTTTCTCATGTTTTCTCAATGGCTATGATAACTAGTTCACAGATATTGTGATATACATATATATATATATATATATATATATATATATATATATATATATATATATATATATATATATATATATATATTCTTAGCACTGAAGAAAGCTACTGCTGAAACGCGTCTGCTATTAATAAAAAGTGTATTTTCAGCAACCCCCGTGAGTGCCTATGGGTGCAAATTTATTCCAAGCCCCGGAGCTGGTGTTCAAACGGGAGTCCCATCCTCATGATCTACATGGCACCAACCTTAAGAGTTCGGCAAAACCTGTCTTTGGTGGGTTTGGAGCAGTGATTTGTAGCAGTAGCCAGAACCGTCTCTGCAGGATGTCTTCGTTGACCGGAGGTCATGGATTATTCAAATCCAAGGTCCGCAGTAATTTGACTGCTGCCAGCCGACTCATCTTGATTTCAAACAGAGGCTTGGCGAGGGGGTTAGAATGCACAGCATGATGGTGGTTGAATAAACATCGGAAACGTCCTGAATAACAGCAGGCATGCCTCAGGAGTAAGAACTTTGACTTTTGTATATCTTAATACTTACCTTGTATAGAAGTCGATATGGCTAAAACTATTATTCATTGGAACATTATCTTACTAATATGGCGGCCAGAGGAAGCGAACATCATTGGAGTCCCTCGTCATCTACCACCATTTGCAAGCTCCAATCACGAGAGACTATTCTTGTTTAAAAGGATGCGCCACACATTTGATATTGACACATTTGCTTCCCCCGTAAGACAAAAAGCGTACTAGACACGAGGGACTGTATTTATGCAGCATTGTTTTGTGGGCGGAGGGGTCCTCTTGGGTATGGGTCCGGGCACTTCCAACCTCAGGGCCTAATAGATTTTGCCCCCAGGTGGTGGATAGGGGTATTCAACCCCAATCTGCCCGCCCCGGGGGAGAGGCGCAAAGCACTGTAAACACCAGGGATTTCAAAATGGTGCTAAAACAAACACAATGAGGTGGTGGCTAATGCTGGCATTGAGCTATACCCCTACCCCAGAAGGGGTAGTACCGTGTTTTGCCTTGCCCCTCCAACACCCCTGCCTCAGGGGATGAAGTTTGTCCCAATTGGGTCCCCCAAATCTGCCGCCCTGGGGGGTAGAAATCCCAGTAGCCACCAGGTATTTTTGATTTGGGGCAAAAGAAAGGGATGTGGGCATGGCACTCTGGCATTGGCCACACCCCCACCCCAAAGGGGACAAACCAGTATTTTGGCCTCCACAGTGGGCAGAGAGGGAGTTTACCCCCAATTTTCCCCCGGTGGCAGAAAGCCCAGTGGATGATGGGACTATTTTTTTTTTTTTATTATCTAATAATGGGGTTGGTCTGGCCCATCCTGAATCAGGCCCCACCCTCACCCCAAAGCCTTATCAGTCTTTCTGCTCAACTGGGGACTATAACATCCCACCCCAAAGGCAAGGGAGAGGATATTTGATTATTTTATCTGTTGTTTTTCCATTTATCCCAAGAGAATAAGTCTAAATCCCAATATCTCCCCACTTGCCATGGGGCTTTCACTTTTTGGGTAGGCCACCACCTGGATAAAACTACAGGACACAGACATTTACGAAACTAGACATTGATGGAGGTTCAGTGTAGTCTTGTATGCATGGATGCCATGGCATTTTCTTACTCACAGTGCTTTGTATGCCTCAAACTCTGTATAAAATCACACATTTTCCTTTATTTTTGTGATGTAAACTTCTGTAATATATAGGGATCCTCAAAATTTCTACTCAGCATTCCCCCCTGATTAAAATAAAAACACTAGTGTCCACAACAGGAAAAGCCACAAAATATAATGTGAAAACCTCAGCATTTTCTATCAAAAAACTAATCTGATTTGGAATTGGGGTAGCTGCATTAACTATGGCCTGGCTCGGCCGCCACCTTGGGAAACCTACCAAACCCACACATTTCTTAAAAATAGACAAACAGAGCAGTCCAGGGTGGTGTGCTTCACCCGCATCCCATGAGGTTTTCTTGCCCACAAGGCCCTTCAAGTTGTGGGTAAGAAAACCTCATGCAATCCACACAAAGCGCGCCACCTTGGACTCCTACTGTTGGCTATCATTCAATCAATCAGCAGGTTTGTAGAGCACTACTTGTCACCTGTGAAGGTATCCAGGCACTAGCAGGGTCCAGTTGATTAGCCGAATAGCCAGGTCTTTAGGGACTTTTGGACCTCTGGAAGAGATGGAGAGGTCCATTGGTGAAAGAGTAGCTTGTTCCATATATATGTAGGAGAAGGAGCAACCTCTGCATCTGCTACATCGGATGCGAGGGGTGAGATTTAGAGAAAGGGAAGTGGAGCCGAGGTGTCTAGTGGGCTAATGGAAGTTCAGGCAGTGGTGCAAGTAGGTGGATCAGCATATGTCTAGGGCCTTGTATGCATGGGTCAAGAGCTTGAATTGGCTTCTTTTCTGTACAGGGAGCCAGTGGAGTTCCCTGAGGCTGGGGGTGAGGTTGGTTCGGCCAGGGAGATCTATGACGAATGTGGCTGCAGCATTCTGTATTGTCTGTAGTCTGAGGAGGTGAGGTGAGGTGAGCTGCGATCCCTTCGTAGAGAACCTTGTCATAGTCCAGTCGGCTGGAGATGAGGGCCTGGGTGATGATGTGTCTTGAGCTTTGGGGATGCCATTTGAATATCGTACGGAGCATGCGAGGAGCATGCGAGGATGAAGAAGGAGGAGAAGGAGTTGACACGAGTCATCATGGTTAGCTTATTGTCTAGAATGATGCATAGGTTCCTAGCGTGGTCATTGTGTGTGGGGGTAGGTCCAAGTTCTGAGGGCCACCAGGATGCATCCCATGGAGAGCTTTTCTTTCCGAAAATCGGTCTAGTTTGTGTTGAGCTTCAGGCATTTGTCCTTCATTCAGTTGGCGATGTCTGTCATGCAGTTGTGGAAGTTGGTCTTGGTGTTGGTGGTATCTTCTGAGAGGGAGAGGTTGAGTTGTGTGTCATTGACGTAGGATATGAAGTTGAGTCCATGGGTTTTGGTAATGCTTGCCAGAGGTATCATATAAATGTTGAAGAGGGTGGGCCTGTGCGAGGATCCTTGGGGTTGCTCTACAGATGATTTCCTTGGGTTCGTAGATGAAGGTGGGAAAGGTGGACTTTGTGCGTTCTTCCGGTGAGGAAAGAGGCGATCCATCTGAAAGTAGCTCCTTGGATGCCTGTGTTGTGCAGCCTTGAGATGAGTGTGTGGGTGGAGACTGTATCACAGGCTGCCAAGAGGTCTAGGAGGATCAGAGCCACAGTTTCTCCTCAGTCAAGTAGGGTTCGGATGTCATCAGTAGCTGCACTGAGGGCTGTCTTTGTACTATGGTTGCTGCAAAATCCAGATTGGGAGGAGTTGAGTAGGAGGTTCCATTCCAGATGTGAGGAGTGCTGTTGGTCGATGGCTTTTTCTACTACTTTGGCTAGGAATGGGAGCAGGCAGGTCGGTCAGTAGTTGTTGAGTTCACTGGGGTCTGACGATGGTTTCTTTTGTAAGCATTGACTTCTGCGTATTTCCAGGGAAGGTGGCCGAGGCAATTGAGGTGCTGAAGAGGAAGAGGAGTATGTGGCTGATTCTGGCTTTGCCTAGGTTGAAGATTTCTAAATTAGAAGCTTTTACTTGATTAAATCAATAAATATATACTAATATTGAAAAGTGTGTATTTGAGAGAAAAATATCTGTATTTTCAAAACTCAAAAGGTAATGTTTGCAGAAAAATAGTTACATTTCAATTGAATTCCCAGTTGACTTTCCAATAGACCCATTGAGTTGGGTAAGGATAAATGTGTCATATCGGCGCCAATATACCCTTCAGCATGCACATATGCTTTATAAATCTACACGTTATATCTAAAGCGAACATTTGAGTAATAAATCAAGCGGCATTAGTGAGAATTACTATTGGTATCAGGGGCATTATGTTATGGCTGTTTTGTATTACCCATGGGGAGGCCTGACAAATTGATAAAAACTTTTTTTACCATTATTACTTTTAGCCTTGCTGATGTATTGAGGTGATAACTACTTGAATGGCATTGCCAATAATTTATTCGTGTCTGCTGCGGTCCCTTTTGCAACATTATTAATAATAGAAGCTCAGGAACATTTTCATTGAACGTGAATAGCTCTCATTCAGGAAAGGTTGGAGACCCCTGCTCTAATCATATGCTAGTAAGGGTACCCACAAATTCAGAGACGTACAAATAACCACTGCTCCTAAACTCCATATCTATGCCTATATCAGAAATACATATGTATCCTTGTTAATTTAACAAGAAAACAAAAACAGTGAATAGGCTACAGAATCCATAGCACATATCAACAAAGACTCTTCCCGCTCTGTTTCTCTAATATTTATGCCTTATTCCATGAAATTCTAATTACTTAAACTGATGATGGTTACAGGAGCTTCAAACTATATAACTATTTTTTAAATATAATTTTTTTATTGATAACAATTATCAACACAACACACACTTATGTTACTGGGAGTACATTATGATCTACAGTTGCATTATTGGGTTTCCGGATTTTACAGATGATGGGTAATTTAATCATTACAGTTCACAATTTGTTGCGATCCATTCAGGTACGGGAGGAGGGGGGCACCGATATGTTCCCTGTATGTATTCCACTTCCCCAGATTTGCAACCATTTTTTCAGGCACCCCCTAGAGATGTATACAGTTTTTTCTCTGAAGATACACCAGTAAACGATATATCTTTTTTTAAATTCTGAACTAGATTTTAAGTTTTACTATTAATCTTGATAAAATAGTTTTACATCTTTTATCATACCCCCTTCCCTTCCAGAGCACATAAGGTCTCTGGATCTCTTACTCGATATATATCATGAGCTGCTGCTAACCTCTTACTCTCCTACTTGAGCAACTTCCCTTTTTAGGTCTGGCGTGACCAAAGACCTTTTTGATTTTACCAAAAATAGAAGTGTAAAATACTTAGGGGGTCATTCTGAATGGTGGTTGGACTGCAACCAGCGGCTCGTCAGTTGCGTTCTGACTGCCATCTGCTCCTGCTGTTCGGCCAATGCATTACGATGCGTGCACTTGGAGGCAGCAAGAGAAGGGACTCCCTTTTTAGGTCTCGACTAAGTCTGCGAGACTTTAAGTAAGGGCTTTTCAACTCTAAACACACACTCGTGCGTGTGCTTTTTTTTCCCACCCGTTATTGGCCTTTGCATGCGTCCTGCTTAGAAAGACAGCACGCAATTGGCCCAAGGAGGGTGCATGCCCTGCCTTCTGTCTACTGTGGCCTAGGGTCCTCGGGAGTGAGCAGTAGCGCCATCTGTTTCCAATTATCGCAATTGGAAACAGATGGCGGTCAGCGCTGGTCGCGCTGGTTTTCCCTTGTAGCGCGCATGCACACCACTCACGGGTAGTTTTCTAGTGCTCTTTGCTGCATGCCGGCACGCTGCTCTGGAGGAGCACTCTTACAGCTGTCTGTACTTCTTGTTACTGATGGTGCACTTTTGCTGCTGGCAGGCACCCTGCTGTGGAGGAGCACACTTACAGCTGTCGGTACCTCTTGTTACAGAGGAGTGTCCTTTTTATTGGAGGTGAACTTTGGTGCCGGAGTTGATTCTGTCTCCTGACGGTGCACTCCTGTCACTGGCCTTGCGCTCTTGCTCTGAGGGTGCACTCCTGTCCCTTGAGGTGCACTCTTGCTTTCGGGGTGCCCATTTGCTTCTTGGATGCACACCTGTCTTTGGGGTCACTCTTGCCTCAAGGTTTGCTCTCTTGTCCTGGGGAGGTGTTCATGCCTCTGGGGGACGCTCACCCACACCCTGTCAGCCCCCACACACTCTTCCTCTGCGCTAAGCTCAGCACAAACTATGCTCTGAGCTGCTCGGTTACAAACCACATCCTCTGACAGCATAACCCCTCTGAGGGGTTAGGGGGTGGCCAGAGTGGGTGGGGCAGGGCCCATCCCACAGCGCCCCCAGGGACAGCCGTTGAGGCGGTAGATGGGGGGCAGTGTGAGGGTGTGGGAGAGGAAAAGTGGGGCAGCTGCTGGTTCATGGTCTGATGCAGCCGGGTAGAGGAAAACCCTCTTACGGTCCTTGTGCCCCGCCCTCCCCCTGCACCCCTCCCAACCCTGCCCCTTCGCTTGCATCTCATGCCCCGCTCCGCCTTCTCTGTCGCTTGTTCTCTCCTCATTCGTCTCCTACCTTTCTCCTTCTTCACCTCTTCCCCTCTCCTGCATCTCTGTCCTTCTCCTGGACCTCTCCCCCTATCCTGCATCTCTGCCTCTCCTGCCCCTACATCCTCCTGCACCCCTCTCTTTCTCATGCACCCCTTCCCCCCTCCTGCCTCTCTGCCTCTCCTGCCCCTACCTCCTCCTGCACCCCTCTCCTTCTCATGCAACTCTTCCTCTCTCCTGCATCTCTGCCCTTCTCCTGCACCTCTGTCCTTCTCCTGCATCTCCCTTCTCCTGCATCTCTCTCCCGCACCCTTCTCCTGCACCTCTGTCCTTCTCCTGCACCTCTGTCCTTCTCCTGCACCTTTGTCCTTCTCCTGCACCTCTTCCTCTCTCCTGCACCTCTGTCCTTCTCATGCATCTCCCTTCTCCTGCATCTCTCTCCTGCACCCCTCTCCTGCATCTGTCCTTCTCCTGCACCTCCGTCCTTCTCCTGCATCTCTTTTCTCCTCCAGCATCTCTCTCCTCCTTATGCATCTCTCTCCTCCTCCTGCATCTCTATCTTTCTCCTGCATCTCTGCCCTCCTGTTGTCCTTCTCTCCTCCTGCACCCCTCGCTCTCTCCTGCACCTTTGTCCGTATCCTGTACCTCTCTCCCTCCTGTTCTCACCTCTCCATGCATCTCTCGCATCTCGCATTTCTTACCGTCTCATCGCTGCCCCCTCCCCGTTTCTGTGCCAGGGCATCCTTCTCCCACCACCTCTCTCCCCACGCATCTCCTTCATACCCTCCTGCATCTCTGCGCTCCCTCCCTCCCCCACACCGGCCTCTGTCTCTCGCTCTCTCCAGGCTCTCTTCGGATGTCTCTGTCACCACCTTACAGAGTATTGTATGTAGCGTTTCTATAGCACTTTTCTGCCCCTTGACGTGTACTCCTCTGTGTGAACCTTTACCCCTAACACCCCCATCCTCCTTCTCCTTCCCTCGACCACTACGGCCCCCCCGTCAATGAAAGATGGTTCACTCGGGGTGAGCGTTACTCAGCAGCAAAGCAGGCTGTAGCTCTCTTTCTCTGGCAGGAACTACAATCTCATAAGTGCAGTGTAAGACCCCATAGACACAGACAAATAAGCACCGGAGAATGCTTCATCGCCTTAAGGTGACAACAGCCTGACAGGAGCCGGACGCAAGGGTTGCTTCTTTGCAGCCATTTGGGACTCTACTGATGCATAGGTACGTAGGTCTGAGGAGTGTGCATCATTAATGGAAGAAGGAACACGCATCTGCAATGCAAGAGGTCTCACATTTACGAGAGTGTGAGCTATTGGCATTTTAACCCCTCCCCTGCTGATGACGGAACCGCTCCGTCATCAGCCGCGGTCGCGCTGTGCTGATGACGGAGCGGTTCCGTCATGGCCTGCTCGGCACGCCTGCGCGGCGTGGATTCCGCGCCTGCGCTGAGCGTTCTATTGAGCGGGGCGGGCCATGACGGAACCGCTCCGTCATAAGCACAGCGCAACCGACGCTGGTGACGGAGCGTTTCTGTCACCAGCATGCGCCCACCGCTCTTCCGCCCCGCCCCCTTAGCACTGCGGCGGAATAGCCGCCGCAGTGAAGGGGTTAAATGACAATGCCTTTTATATATGTTTTGGTTTTAAAAATATAAATAAAAGGTATTGTCATTTACAATGCCAATAG
Organism: Lissotriton helveticus; assembly: GCF_964261635.1. Lineage (NCBI taxonomy): Eukaryota > Metazoa > Chordata > Amphibia > Caudata > Salamandridae > Lissotriton > Lissotriton helveticus. The sequence continues at coordinate 487,903,821 of NC_136057.1, forward strand.
CTCAAAGTAGCATAAATGCGAGACCTATTGCATTGCAAATGCTTTTTTTTATTAGTGTTACCTGTGGTATAGGACACGCATGTTGTCTGGTTCTAGCTGTTGTCTGCCTAGCTTTTTTCCTGTCTTTTCTGTCTTTCCAGCGTTTCTCCTGATAGTTCTATTTCTATCACACTGTCGTTCCCTCGTATTTCTCCCCCATCTCCCTCTGTCCCATTCTTGGTTGTCTCTGCTCCACCTTCTCTCTCTAACTCCCTTATTCGCTCTTCCTGTTATTTTCAACCCCAATAACTCTAAGTTCTCGCCACATTACATGCCATATACTTACACTCTACCCAATGCAACATAAATACACTCCACATAATACCACACAGTGCCACATAATAATATGCTACATAATTACATTGCACTCAATGCAACATACACTCCTACTACCACTCAGTGCCACATAATTACACACCACATAATTACACTCTACTGAATACAACATGCACTCCCCATAATACCACTCAGTGCCACATAATTACACGCCACATAATTACACTCTACTCAATGTAACATAAATACACTCCACATAATACCACACAGTGCCATATAATTACACGCCTCATACCTACACTCCACTCAATGCAACATACACTCTACATAATACCACTCAGTGCCACATAATTATATGCTGCATAATTACACTGCACTCAATGCAACATACACACCAATAATACCACTCAGTGCCACATAATTACATGCCACATAATTACACTCTACTGAATGCAATATAAACTCCACACGCTACCACTCAGTGCAGGAAGAAGTTGCCAGCAGTGCAAGTACAAAAAAGTAGATATTTTTATGTTTAAATCTATTTCTAATCCGGTTTTTTAGTTGTATATAATGTCGTCTTCGTTTGTATAAAGGTAACAAAAATGCTTCACACTTTTTAATATAACTTTTCAACATAATGCACAGCAGCCACAATGCTCTAGAACATAGCCAAAAGTTCTGGCTAAACACATAAGATCCCAAAAGCGGGACCTATTGGCTATGCCAATGCTTGTTAGGTCTGGCGTGAGCAAAGACCTTTTTGATTTGACCAAAAATAGAAGTGTAAAATACTTAGGGGGTCGTTCTGATGGTGGTTGGACTGCAACAGGTGGCTCGTCGGTTGCGGTCTGACTGCCATCTGCTGCTGCTGTCCGGCGAATAGGCCTGGGCGGTAAATTGCGTTCCGCTCGCGGAATTTGGGGAATTTTGCGTTCCGCAGAGTACGTGGAATTGCCAAAAATTCAGCGATCTGCGGCTTTGTGGAATTTTTGCTTGTTTGCGCTTTCAAAATGCATGTTCGCGAGATATTTCCCCCCGAGCACGCAAACAGCGTTCACGAACAGGAAAAAAGCATCGCAAACTGGCAGAACAAGCAATTCTGTGTGTTCACAGAACTCTGCGTACTCGCAGAGATTTTTTACCGTTTCACGGAGCTTTGCGTAGCGCAACTACTCAAATTCCGTCAACCCCTACCGACCAACACATTACAATTCCTGCACTTGGTGGCAGCAGGTGAAGGGACAATCCAACGCGACTGTTGGAGGGTCAGTAATCCCTACCGTACAAATTGCAATGTCCCTTTCCGCCAGCTCTTTCATCGTGTTTCACCCGCCATTCCTCATGGTGGTATTGACAGGACCTGGCCAGAGACAGACGATAAAGTTCGGAACATGCAGTGATGAAACATTCAAGTTTGTCTTTGTACTCGGGTAAGGTGACGGATGTGTGTAAAGGAAAACTATCAAAAGGATTACATGCAAGAGTTGCTACAGTATGTATGACGCCACTCTTTAACCCTTTGGGTGCTGGGGACGGAACCACTCCGTCACCAGCCACGGACGGGCTGTGCTAATGACAGAGTGGTTCCGCCACGGCCCCGCCGCCACACCTGCGCGGCAGCGATTTTGCACCTGCGCTGAGCGTTCTATTGAGCGGGCGGGGCCGTGACAGAACCACTCCGTCACAAGCACAGCGCGCCCGAGGCTCGTGACGGAGTGGTTCCATCACGAGCATGGCAGCGCCGCGCGGCCCCCCCCCCCCTCCCACCTAGTGCTGCGGCGGAATTACCGCCGCAGCCAAGGGATTAATTAGATAGCCATGTCTTAAGCCAGCACCTCACAACTTTAGTCGAGAATCAGAAGAGGCTCAAATGTACATCAGGTTTTCAGATTTCCTAATTCTTTTTACATTTCCTACAGGTTTATTTAAATTGTTGAAAATGTCGCATTCTGCTTGCAGTTTCCAAGTGGAATGCAGGTAGATGTGATCTGAAGAGTAGCAAACATTGTTCAAGGGGTACAGGGCCCCTTGCAGTGCGGCATTTGGAGCCTGAGTACAGAGATGAGAGATGGAATACCATTTGTGTGAAAAGGAGAAATATATTGTATGAGGGAGAGGCTGTGGCCTAGTGGTCGACCTCGAAGCTGGAGAACGTGGTTCGAGTCACGGCAAGGACGCTTAACATCCTGTGATTCAGGGCAATTCACTGAAGCGCTCCGATACCTTCAGGTCGCGTTCGCGCTATATAAAACTCTCTAAAAAGAAAAAAATGGGGAAATTCAAGCAGGGTCTTTTGTTGGAATGCGATGCTGACAATTATATCAAGACACATGGAAGTTGCGGAGAGAAGGTTATTCTACTAAGCTTGTTTTTCTACATTTTGGATTCCCTTTAATTATGTGGAATATATGTATTTTTCTTATTGCACAACTTTGCATGACAGTGTGCTAATACGTGTTACTTTTCTACGTATTCCATCTGGTTGTGTAATGTAAAATGTATTTTAGCACTGCTCTATCTTCTATCAGTGACTGGTTCTTGGCAATCTGATGGCACCTTGTCCTCACTTTAACTTTGTGTGTTTCAGGTGTTGCCTCCTTTGACAGATGTCTCAAATCGTCCTGAAATTGGCACAACTGTCAGGAACAAGCTGGTGCGACTCATGACACATGTTGACCTTGGGGTGAAACAGATTGCAGCTGAATTTCTCTTTGTTCTTTGTAAGGAAAGGGGTAAGTTATCAGTGATTTTGATCACCCCTTCATAGTGCTTAAAGTCTGTTTTATTGACAGAATATCGGCATTTGTTAATATCTTAAGACGGTATACAGAGGTAACAATTTATAGTATTTCATATGTGAAAATGTTTTTAGAACACTGCTAACTATAATAATAATACAATAATAATACTTTTAACTAGTGCATGGTTTGCATTTTATCAGTAAGAAACCATATGTATTCTTAAGACCTGTAGTTAGGAGAGCCTGTTTCGCGATAAGACAAGTGGAGGTGATTGCCTGGTGGTTTGTCGCCATTATTAGGCCTCACTACCAGCCTACCTGCAGCATATGACGCCCCCGCTGACTGTGTCCCAGGGGAAGCTAAATGACACTTAGCCTTGGGCAGCAGAAATGTGCGCTATGGTCCTTCTACATAGTAAAAAAATATTTTTCTATATGCCACACTGAGTTCCCTTCTTCGATGTGAGCATTTACTATAAAAGTCTCATTCCATCACAGCAAGAAAAGAAACCTATTTAGAATTGTTGCCTTTTAGTGCTTGTACTCTACATTGTGTCAAAGTTTGGTACAGCTACACTTACAGCTAGCTAGTCCCACTTACAGTTGAGTTTCCTGTTCAGATCAAAGGCTCCATCCCAGCCTGCCACCTGTGGGGTTCATTCTAGTTACAGTGCATACATAGATCTAAATGTTGCTGTTTTGCCGCACCACAGTACCAATATATTCAATGCAACTTATAACGTCACTGTAAAAAAAGTTACGCTGATAAACACATATTAGAGTGGGTACTGAGAAATATGATATGGCGATGTGGTATTAAATGAGAAAGGCAGGGGTTTAGATTCCTGGGGGGCTCGGGGGGGGGGGGGGTAGGGGTGTTGGGGTGTTACACCCCCTTAATAAATGTATTATTTGATAAGTAGTTGGGTACGGGAGCTTTCTGTTGGGTATAGTAAGATGTCCGTTCGCTTTCACCTGGGATTTTTAAACACTCACTCAGACAAAAACACAAACATACATTCTTGTCTGTTTTGAAGGTCTTAAAACATGGTTATTTGACTAACTACTGTGTTTTAAGTACCACTCGCAACCCACACTCCATTCCCTTTCCACTGGCCCTTAAGCCCCCCTTTTGCACTGCTTTCCATATAATGATTAACATGATCTGCCGCGTGATTGTTGGAAAATCTGAAGCCCCCTCCCTCCCCCTCTTACTGACCAAGCTACACTCCTGGATAAAGTTGGGTGGCTAAAGAAGGGAATGTGATTGTTGGCGCAGAACATTAGCGCTGGGTGTTTATTCGAATTCACTATCAATGCAATTAGTGATCAGAAATGGTTGAAATAGTAATTTGCATAATAGATTTACGTCTCTTGCCCCTCAGTTAATGTAGACTGATATTTGTGCTTATCTTGGCTACACTTGCATGGGTTTACATGACCTTCCTGCTCCCATCTTGCAAAGATCCTTTCTGCATTCTGTCTTTTTAAAACGGCTAATGAGTCAACCTTACCAACTTCCCTTATTGTACAGATTGTGCAAAGTTCAGAAGATGAATGAAAATATAAATGGAACTCTAGTTTTTGTGACCTAAAGAATTGAAGGTTTTATTTACAAATGCCTGTCATTGGAGGTTTACTCGTTGATCTTTAGTTCCTTTCCAAAGACGATCTGTTATCTAACTTTCCACTAATTCCCCCTGATGTAAGAGAAGCCCCTTTTAAACAGTGTAGACTTCAACTACATTCATATCGTAGTAGTAGCTATGAAAGTATTGAGCCCTTAGAAACCGACCTTTCCAAATCGTTTCTCTGATGAACCCAACCATGGAATGTAGTATGACCTGCAGATGCCTCCTCAACCTCGCCTTCTTAGTGTTATCAAGCGTGGAGCTGGCGTTTTCAAATTCTTCTTCAAAAACCATGACATTGGCTTCTTTCTATGCACCTTCTGCAGTCTGCTGATTTATGCAAATACCCTTAAAAGTGGCTTCTTGTTTTAGTCTATATAAAACAATTGTATTCGTTTTACAACTTTTACAGCAAACAAACCAATGCAAGCCCTAAATGTGATCAAATTCAGGATAATGTTCACACCAATACAATCAAGATGCCTGTCTTAAATAACTACTGTTAGAGTCCATAGTAACGCCACGATTTACCCCAAATATGAGTTTGTTTTTGGGGGCAACCATGGGCTTCTTAGACCGACTCCTTTATTTTCAGACATCAGTCCGTTGAAGCGGCAGCATGTTTGAAGGCAAATGGATTGTTTGGTCATGACATTTGATCTGTGTGTACAAGGTCTATGTGTAATGTCCAATGACAGTTGCGTTTAATGCAAGGAGGGCAGTACAATAGTTTTGGGAACAATACATTTCCCACGATCCTCTTCATGATGCCCCCATTTGCAGTGTATGAAAGGTTTCATCCCAGAATCCAGACAGGAGATATATTTTTGGACATGCACACGTCAGTCTATCCCTCCCCCATTTTGCTGCACTGGTTTCAAGCAAATCAAAAAATACCAGCCTTCTGGCATTGCAGCTTTCAGTGTGGCTTTATCAGTTAATGACTAATATCGTCGCAGGATATTCAGCAGTCAAGCCAGAGCAAGTTATTTTAGGTCTCAACTCTACAGGCCTCTTGTCTGTTCTTTTGTTTTTTGACCAGATCCACTGCAATTCTAGTAGACATACAAAATATCTTGGAATGTAGCCGAGATGAGATATTAAACCGTCTCTCTGAAGGCAGCAGCTGTTCGTGGATTGGTTTAAACCAGAGCACACAACTCCCCGTCTTGGGATTCTTTTTGATATCCATAAAATGTAATCTATCCTCTCGTATTGCGTAAGTATTAGTTCTCTGTTTATGTATTGTCTTCTCTGGTGCAGACTTCATTCGGCCATGTTTCAGAGCGCTGTAAATCAGATTGAGTTATCTCTAGAGCTAGTTAAAAAACACAAGGTTTTAGAATTATAAGTTGTCACTTAAGTGATAAAAATAGTCCTTTGCTGGACCACGTGTGCATTTTAGAAGATATCCATCTATCTACTGTTTTACATTTATCAAATATTTTGCTATGTGTGCATCGTTTGAATATGGAAACTCCAGTTGCAAGGGATTATTTTCGTTGCTATGGAAATTATTTGTTCACATTTTTATGGCCGGTCTTTAAGCTGTTTCAGGACATTTGTTTTCCCTATGGCAGCAGATATCAGGTTTTGTTATTATTAAATAAGAATCAAGTGGATAATTCTATGCTACTCAAGAAGCACCCGCACACACAAGTACCAATGAGCTGGCAAAATAGCTTATTCAGTAAAGTGGTCGCTGGTTAACTTCAAATGGAACGTAGGTTACAGATTTTAATCCATGCATGGCTGATTCGTCCTTTTCTTCCAATGTAGTTAATTAATTGTGTGTCACTGAATTGTATTCAACTATTACCTGTAATTTACAGTTCTGTAAAACTACAGACACTGGAAAAAACATGGGAGCAAATGTGATAAATTCTGACTCAAACCCATTCTCAACAGTTTTTGGCTATTTCTTTTATTTCCAAAATCAATAACAAACATTTGAGAAGCAATCACTAAGGTCTTGGCCATTTATCTAACAGCTGCACCCTCATATCTTGTCATTTAGAGCTCTGCTCTTGCTTTGAACCATTAGAACTTTAATATATATACATATGGGGTATCGAAGGGACATTAAATCACTAATCACTAGGTGGAAACTGCCTGGGCCAGAGGATCACCTCAGATTATCCTCACCCTTTCTCGTCACAGTTGCTACCTTGACCTGTTTATACATTCTTTGTTTTGTCTACTCATCTGATGCTGTGCAGGAGTTTTCTGTTGCTTGGTGTTCTTGGAATCAGTACTGATCTCCTCATTGAGGTTTGGTCTCATTATCTCCAACACCGCCCTGGAATAGGGTAAGCTACTCCCTCAGATTGTGGGTCCCTTCTCTTTGCAGCATCTACTATTTGGTCATTCTTGTGCAGTGACCTCCTGGTTATAAATGACTTATTCAAAACTCTCTTCTTCAAGTCATAGTCGCACGTGAAACCGATACCAGATGCCAGTCCATGCAGAGTATTCCTGTTAACGCAGTGTCCCAGTTAGGGCTCATGTGTCTGCTCTTCTCCTTTCCCTCTTCTTTCTCTGGTAAGGTTTTGGAGTTCTCAATACCTTCAGAGAGACTTGGGAGGCTGGAATTCTCAACAGATTTCCATTACTGTTTTCCAGGCAAGGGACAAGCTTCTGGAAACACATGGCAACATTTCACCCCTCTTTTCTTGAGTAACATTACATTTTAGAAGACGTCTAGGTTGGCTTTTGTCCCAATAATAGCTCAATGGGTGTGGCGAATGTAGCCAGAGCCAGCGTTCGACAGACTGCTCATTTCAACAGTGTCTATCATCAATATATGATACTGTTGACCGTAAACTTGTGCATTGTGGGAATTTCAGGCACTGTATTAAATTGATTCGCTTTGTATTTGACAGACAGAGAATCATTTGACCCATTCACTTCTTCAGTTCATAAATCCTCATGCAGAATGACCCAAGGCTATGCCTTTTCACCGTACTTATTTAAGGTAATTCGCTCTTTCGACCTAACGTGTCTATCGACACAGTTGACCATCCACTGCTTTTTAGATGACATGTTTGCTCTATTGATGGCAACTTCTTACATTGTTGTTTCTCTGCTGTTAGAATTGTATGTTTACCCTTTGCCTCGAAGTAAAGGCCGATAAAACCGAGATTTTTAATACTGTCAGGAACACTTCACTGCCTCTCTGCAGCCTTTCTATTTTGGTCCCTGTTCTGAACCATCTAACTCTGTGGATAAGAAAGGATTGTTTTTTACACATTCGTGTACATTTTGCCCAATACTCCAGTTGCTTACCAAATCTAGTTGGTATTTTTTAATAGCTGCAATCATTGGCTATAGACTTGATTAATCTTGATTAATGTTACAGCATTTATTTGGGTATTAAGTCAAAAATGATCTCCTGCCTCCGTTTATTGAAAGGTAAGCTGCTTGTGCTGCGGTCTGTCAAACGACTCCAATTCTTAAAGTCTTACATTGTCTCCCCTATAAAGGCTTGTTCCATCTTTGTACACAATGGTCCGTGACCAATTTGTTATGAATTACATTCAATTATAAACAGTCTGTGTTGTGTAGAACACTACGACACTGATACTCAATATCCCAATGAACTTTCTCATGCATGCACGCAATTTCTATTTATGAATACATGTATTGAGAAACCACACAAGAAATAGCGCCAACCAGACCAAACTAATTCAAAAAAACATTTATTAGTTGACTAGGCAAAGAATTATTTTCAATCAATATAGGTTGTGCGCAAGAAAGGAGAAAAAGTAGGGGAATTGGTGGTGGTGGTGGGTGGTGAGAGTGCAAATTACAGGAATTAGGATAGATACAATTAGATGCTTTTAGAATCACTGGTAATCAAAATCAGACAACGAAGACCTGTCCGATGTATAACATTCATTTACATGCATTCTGTAAATTTACAATGTGCACTCAATACATCTTTCAACGGTATATCGGATAGGAAGCAGGTAATCGTAATCGTAATATAATCGTAATCATACGTTCTTGTATAGCGCCTTATCACCATGAGGTCTCAAGGCGCTTGCTTTGGGAACCCGTCCTGGTCTTTCCCTGCGAGATTACCCCTACTGGGCATCCCCAAGGTGAAGACCAGGCATCCCATCACAGTGGGGCCGTAGTGGAGATTAAGCAAGCTATTGCCCAGAGTTGCAGAGTGTGAACCCACGATTCGAGCAGGCACCGAGGCGAGAATTATCGAGTCCGTGGACATTATGAGCTCAAGACCCTGCGGCGTCAGGAATTGAACCCTGGTCCCGGGTCTGATCTCTGCATCCGGGTCTGCCTCCTCTAACCGGTGAGCCACACTTCTCCACATGTCCACAGGTCTTGTAAAAGTGGAGGGCATCGACGTTTCGACTCGGCTGATACACGGAGGGAAATTTGAGCCTCAGCTGCGAGTCTTCATCAGGACTGGATATGACAACCTACGAGTAAGAATGCTTAATTAGACGAGGTGCTATGTGTGTGGTCAAGCTATAAGGTCAAGTTGAAAAGCACTGACCTATACCTGGTGCCAGGCCTGGCTACTCAGGTGTGTAGTCCACGAACGAACCCAATGGCCCAATTGTGCCAGGGGTACAGGAATCAAGGGTGTGCAGTAACTTCAACACCATATGTTGAAAACATCCGTTAATGATGAGTGTGATGTGAATCACTTTCCAAGGAAACAAGAATAAAACCGTGTGTCAGCCTATGCATGGATACACTGGATAAGTTGTAGCATGATGCATTATGGGCCATGGCTAATTAGTCAGGGGGTTGGGCAGTGCGGAAGGATATTGATCAATGCCCCCGATCTATGTAATGCGCTGGTGAATCGCAAGGGGGGACAAGGTGGCCATAATGAGTTAAAACAAGTAATGAGCCCCTGGGGTGAATACAAGAATTAAACAAGTGGACGAAGACCGCGATGCGGTCCCTGTCGGATGACTATGCTGCACGGAGATTCTTGAAAGAAAAACCTCCTTCGCGTCGGGGACAAGGTGGCCATAATATGTTAAAAGCCCCTGGAGTGAGTGAAAGAATTTAACAATTAGACGAAGACCACGATGCGGTCCCTGTCAGATGACTATGATGCACTGAGATTCTAGTAAGGAAATGACCTCCTCCTCCACGGCTCAGTGGTGACAGAAGTCCCTGATTAATAATGTCAACATGCCTCTAGTGAAGGGTCAAGGGTGTACCTTAGTTACGGAGACCTGTTGCTTCAAGCAGTCGAGGGCAAGGAATGAGGAACCGGCTCTGCCGGTAATTAAGCCGGCGAATGAACGTGCGTAACGTGCACGCTTGGCATGCACCGTTCGTTATGTAGAAATCGAGCCCAGAGGCTCTCGAGCAGCATCCGGGTCCCTGAGTATTGTAGAGTACCCCAGTGAGGATGTAGTGCAGAATGTTGCTGATAAGTAAACAATACACAGTATCTCACAATCAGAGTGCTTTGTAAATTGAGATCTATACAGTATATTGCCCTCACACATCATATGTACATTGTAAACAATGCGAGCACAATTGTGTTCTATAAGAGAGGACGATTACATTTAGTGTCCAGTACAGTGCATGGCAGTGTATATACAATTAAAACCTAATGTGAATAGAGTGACAGAGCATACAATAGTGAACATATCCACATATATACAGTGTTTGTACAGTAAGGCACACATTAGCCAATGTGTATTTCTAATTAACCCTACGTACCTCATAAAATAATGCCTCATACGCATATGTTGATAGGTACCAGGGAGTGCCCTAGAACCATGGAACTATCCACATATAAACAGTAGTATGTAAAGTTAGAAACACATTAGCCAATGTGTATCTCAAATTAGCTACTCCTATAAATCTGCTGCACGGTATCCTGTAGTCTTAGAAGGCAAAGGGCATCAGAGGACTAGCAAATGCACAGGGTAGCTAGCTGCCTGCTGGGCGATTTCCTCATACTCATTTAATCCCTTGTGTATTGTATCGAAAGTGTAAATCCATTTGCAATCACGGTAGTTAAGATTGTGCGAGAGGCAACCTCCTCTGGGATTGGTATGTACCTTCTCTAACACCCACCATCTTAGGCTTTCTGCAGTATGTCCAAATTTCGTGAAATGTTCCACTAGTGGAGCCCTCTGTGTGGCACATCTTATCTTACTGCAATATTGCAAAATGCGGCATTTTATTTTCTGTCATCTGGCCTATGTACCGGAAATCACGAGGGCACTGAATGGCATATATAACTCCAGAAGAGTTACAGTTAGTGTGTTCTTTGTGGGTGTATGTGTAGTCGTTGTGTGTGAAAGATTTAATTTCTTTGGTCAAAGGACACGCCTTGCAACTACCACATTTGTAATGGCCCTTGATTGGAGGAATGTTCCATAGATGTGACTGGACGTTTGCCTCTTTAGATGGATGTAGGGATTTGAGCAGTGTGTTTCTGAGACTCTTGCCTTTGCGGAACGCATGCAGGGGAGGTTCAGGCATGTTAAGATCATCGGCAACCATGTGCCAGTGTTTTTTGATCGTTTTTTTTTATCTGGTTACTCTTGTACAAAATGTGGTGACCACGTAAGCCTATCTTGAGTGGTGTTTTCTTTTTCTTTGGGAGTCAAAAGGAATTCCCTATGATTATACCATGCTCTTTTTCGGGCTTTTTTTAGGAGCCTGATGGGATAGCCCCTGTCTCTGAGTCTGTTGAGTAGGTCAGTTGATTCAAAAAAGTAGTCTTCCCTTTTGGAGCAGTTACGCCTAACCCTAAAAAATTGGCCATATGGCAAATTGCCTTTTAGGCTATAGGTGGTGGCTGGAGTATATTAGCGGTGTGTTTCGTTCACTGGCTTTCTTTAGAGTGTGGTGTAGAGTTTTTCTTCCTCAGCTTTGATGGTAATGTCTAGGAAATGTATTTCATCTGTGCTGTGATCCAAGGAGAATTGTATGTCCGTGGATTGGGTGTTGAGCCAGCAATGAAAGGCGTTGAGTTGTGTCTCAGTACCTTGCCAGATCATCAGCACATCATCAATGTACCTTCGCCAGAGAACGATACTGTTCCTACATGCTTTATGGGTTGTTTAGAACATATCTTTGTTCATATGCATCCATGAAAATGATGGCCAAGTTCGGGGCAAAACTTGCCCCCATGGCCACGCCTTTGGTCTGGTAGTAGTGTCTGTCTTGGAACACAAAGAAATCTTTGCTCATGGCAATATCCAGAAGTGTTATGATTAACTCATTGGGGACTCTGGTGGGTCTTGGCCTTTTGTCCAGTGCCTCCCTAATAACATCCAAGGCTGCCTCTTGGGGGATACTCGTGTATAACGAGGATATGTCCATAGTAACGAATATTTCTTTAAACCTTTGTTGGCATGAAAAAGTGCAGGCCTTTTAAATCAAGATGAGTATAAATTCATCAAAAAGGATTATCCGGTCACACCTGTGATATATTTCATTCCAAAGATACATAAGAATATCAGCCAATAATCTCTGCCAAACGAAGCTTGTTAGAAAATGTATCTATATATATATATTGACTCATTCCTACAGGACTATGTGGGAGCTCTGCCGTCTTTTATTAAGGACACTACAGATTTTCTAAAGACATTACAAGAGTGTCAATGGTGTAAAGATGATCTTTTAATAACTATAGATGTATCTAATCTATATACCAGCATACACCATAAGGATGGCATAAGAGATCTAAAGCATTTCCTGGATAGGCGACCCATACAGTTCCATAACCATAACAAGATGTTGATTACTTTAACTGAATTCTGTTTGAATAATAATTACTTCTTTTTCCAGACCCAAATATACCAACAAGTGAGAGGTGTGGCTATGGGGGCAAGCTTTTCCCTCAGTTATGCTTGCCTCCATTTGGGCTGGTGGGAGGATATGATTGTTCACAAACTATATGATGACATATTACCGAATCATTTAATCAAAGGGGTCAGATATATAGACTATTTGTTTTTGATATGGCAAGGTGATAGTCAGTGCAGAGGCCTTCATCTCTAACTTGAATAACAATGACATCAATCTACACCTTACATACAACATCAGTGAACAGTCTGTCTATTTCTTAGATGTGGAGGTATTGGTTGCCAGTAATCATCTTTAAACACGACTATTCCGCAAAACCACGGCAGGAAACACTCTACTGCACGTATCCAGTTTTTACCCCAAGCATACAATAAATAGTATCCCCTATGTGGAAATGCTTTGGATGTGCAGACTATGCAGCAGAAAGGAAGATCTCATGCAGGCACAGAAACAGTGCAAAGAACGTTTCCTAGCCAGGGGACTTTCATCCTTGACTATAGATGCAGCAATCAGAAAAAACAACCATCTATGCAGGTTAGACCTTTTGTCCAAAACTAACAAAAAACCTGATTCTAAGTCCACTTCTGAAACTAGCAATCCGAGACTCATTCTGACATACAGTAGACAGAGAGAGGACATATGCCGAATTGTAAGGAAAAACTGGCATATAATACGCAACGATTCCACAATGGGAAAATTATTCCCCAACAACCCCATCGTTACGTGCAGAAGTGCAACTTCAACTAGTGATTATCTAGTGAAAAGTAGCCCAGAGATTGCTTCTAATAAGAATTAGCTTTCAAGACAAAAAGGGTTCAGAAAATGTTTGACTTGCAAAGCTTGCAAGTTAGGCATCAACAAAAACTCGTACATTACTCCTTTTAGGACTGCTCCCACATTGATTTCCAAGTCTTTGACTTGTAAAACCCAGTATGCCATTTATGTGTTGGAGTGCTCCTGTGGACTCAAGTATATCGGCAGTACCAAACTGCCAGTCCACAAGAGAGTCCTCCGAAACATGAGAGCTAACACCAACTTTGACCCGAGTTATCCAGTTGCTCGCCACTCAGGGAAATCCATAACAATCAAATACAAGATCTAAAATATTTTGTTGCGGACTCCATACTGCCTTTAATACGTCACGGTAATAGAGAGGCCAACCTTAGAAAACTAGAAACTCAATACATCTTATGATAGTAAGAGCCCTAATGGACTCCACACAACAGAGGACTTGTATACATGGCTTTACAGGTACTAGGTTGAGGAACTCGGTCTTCTGTCCAATTTGGCACTACTGTATAATAATAAGTGTATAAACACTTTTTTACAGTTTAAAATCTACAGCTAACCGGTAAAAAGAAATAGTATGTAGGATTAATCCTAATTAACTTTAGTTAGCAGCTTACTCGTTTATCCTCACACAACCTCTGTATCAATTCCCGTAATTTAAAACAAAACAAAGTATCACTTCATGCACAATTCATATGGTTAACTTTTATAAATTGTTGCACTAAGGCACTTTTTAATAATTTTTTAGCACTGTTCATAGGTAGCATTTTAGGCGACTTGATCTTGATGTTTAAGTTTTATAGCATGGTACAGGAGATATCAAGTTACTTTTAGTATCTGTGATGTATTGGTTTAAAATGAGCATAGTAAAATGTGGAGATTGCAGTAAAACAACAAGGGGAGAAGCCTTTTCTGCATAATGTGTATAACCTGTATATAATGTTTATATTTCCCAGCCATATTTACCAGTGGACCAACAAGAGGCTTTTTACTTAATTGTATATATAAGCCCGAGGTAGTTTTATATCTTGTATTTAAACAGATATGATTGCGGACATTTTTATTGTCAAATAGCACAAAAAATGTTACGTTATTTATAAATGAAATTACTATTTATCTTGCTGCTAATAAGATGAATGAGAAAACAGAACGATAGTCTGTTTTCATTGTCGTCTATTGCACTGTCACTTTAAAAGGGGAAAAAATCACAAACATGTCATGTGATCAAGGGCTTCGGAGCCCGAAACGCGTCAAGGTGACTTTTTGCACTAACTAAATCTTCAGCACAAAGAAACTGGAGTCTGTTTCTCTTCTTGCAAGTTCCTGAGAACAAGGGTGCTTCAAAGTTGGAATATATATATTTATATCTATATATATATCTATATATCTATCTATATATTACCTACTGGCGGTCGCCAGTAGGTATATATAGTTAGGATTTTTTTCCTATGGGATTTTTCAAAATTCTATGTTGAATAACTTTGGCGTTGATGGACGGAATTGGCTGAAACTTTCCTGAAAATGGCATATTTACTCTCCGGTCCTTCCCTGAAAGTTTGGGGGGGATTCGTCAAGCAGGGGCAGAGAAAAAAGGGGGGTCCCAAAACGTGTTTTCCCCATGCAATTTTCCATAGGGCGGTTGGACTCACTTTTAGCCCGAACGGCTGAATGGATTTCCACCAAACTTGGCAAAATTGTCGGGACTGTTAGCCCGATGTGCCTTTGCTATGTCTCAAGATATATGCTCCAGTGGTTTTTACGAAAATTAACTTTGAAAAATATATATTGGGCTACATTGGGCTATATATATGTTAGAGCCCAAATGTAGCCCAATGTAGCCCAAAGATGGCAACCAGAGACAAAAAAAATCAAATGTAGCCCAAATATCAGCCAGATGTAGCCCAACCATAGCCCAATGACAGAATGTCCCAGAGTGTTCTAAAGAACAACTAGAGTGCTAACAGGCTTACTTATGACAAAAGTATGGCACACCTGAAGTCATCTTGATTGGAATAAAGTGTTAACACTTAAAACATTTAATTTGCAAAGGAACAAAATGAGGGGGTTCATTTTGCCATAGAAATTATGATTAGTGCTGAAGAAAGAAAAATTAGGGCACATTTTGAGTGACTTCTCAAATCCTCATATTTCATTAAAAAATTCTGATATGCAGTCTCCCAAGATGGCCACCAGAGACAAAAGAGCCCAAATGTAGCCCAAATATCAGCCAGATGTAGCCCAACTATAGCCCAATGACAGAATGTCCCAGAGTGTTCTAAAGAACAACTAGAACGCTAACAGTCTTACTTATGACAAAAGTATGGCACACCTGAAGTCATCTTGATTGGAATAAAGTGGTAACACTTAATACATTTAATTTGAAAAGGAACAAAATGAGGGGTTTCATTTTGCCATAGAAATTTTATATATATATATACATATATATACCTATATATATATATATATATATATTTATATATATATATATATATATTACCTACTGGCGGTCGCCAGTAGGTATATATAGTTAGGATTTTTTTCCTATGGGATTTTTCAAAATTGTATGTTGAATAACTTTGGCGTTGATGGACGGAATTGGCTGAAATTTTCCTGAAAATGGGACATTTACTCTCCGGTCCTTCCCTGAAAGTTTGGGGGGATTCGTCAAGCGGGGGCCGAGAAAAAAGGGGGGTCCCAAAACGTGTTTTCCCCATGCAATTTTCCATAGGGCGGTTGGACTCACTTTTAGCCCGAACGGCTGAATGGATTTCCACCAAACTTGGCAAAATTGTAGGGACTGTTAGCCCGATGTGCTTTTGCTATGTCTCAAGATATATGCTCCAGTGGTTTTTACGAAAATTAACTTTGAAAAAATATATATTGGGCTACATTGGGCTATATATATGTTAGAGCCCAAATGTAGCCCAATGTAGCCCAAAGATGGCCACCAGAGACAAAAAAAATCAACTGTAGCCCAAATATAAGCCAGATGTAGCCCAACTATAGCCCAATGACAGAATGTCCGAGAGTGTTCTAAAGAACAACTAGAACGCTAACAGTCTTACTTATGACAAAAGTATGGCACACCTGAAGTCATCTTGATTGGAATAAAGTGGTAACACTTAATACATTTAATTTGAAAAGGAACAAAATGAGGGGTTTCATTTTGCCATAGAAATGTTATATATATATATACATATACATATATATATATATATATATATATATATATATATATATATATATATATATATATATATATATTTTCATCATACCAAACTTTCCATCAAAGAAGGCGCTGACTCCGTGTATCAAAATTCAAGCGTTTATTTTCAGTATCAGCTTCTGCTCATGACGCGTTTCGGCGGCTCACTCCCGCCTTGCTCACTAACATGTGACCATCTCTAGGTGCACTTATATATACATACTGTGTCAGGGGCCAACAAATCACACACTTAATTAGCGTTCTTTGGTTGCTAAGGTGACTAAATTACATCCTGGCGAGTGACGTCACAGTTTACTTAACTCGGCACATTAATTACATGGCCGTATCGTATTTTCACTGTTTAAACACTCGTACATAATTTTAAAACATTGCGTCATGTTCAAAATATTAACATATTACATTATATGTTCTGTGCAAGGATGTATACAAAAGTTAATCGTACATCGAGGCTACATATAGAATATATGCTAAGAATCTCCGTGATTTAAGGTCATCCAAATTGTCCCTCCCATGTCAGCCCACGAGACCGTGTCTTCAGTTCTGATACGTTGGTTGAACTAGGCTGGGATGAAAGTGTGTCCCTGATTGGCTGAGGGCTATTGTTATCTGTATAACCATAGTAACCACGTAGTCAAACCTGGTTTGCTACCTGATGCGCGGAGCCCTCACACACGTTAGTCGTGTCAGTCGGAGATCTGAGCTCCTGATCGCGGCATAGTGCCGGTGAGTCCTTGTGTTCTGGCTATGTGTATACCCTAGTGAAGCGTTACTTCGCTGTGTGTAGTGGGTAGGATGAAGGATTCAGCCACGGAGAATTAGCTACGTGTAGGTGTGCCTCAATGTTTGTAGTGAATTGCGATGCCCTTTGCCGACACGGAGTGAATGAGTAAGGTGAAAGTTCTGGATGGTGGATGTTTTAACTGGGTACTCGGGGAAGGGAACTAAGGCAGCTAAATGTGGACTGTAAGGGCTTCATCAGCGTTCAGCCCTGACGGGATCTTGGAATTCAAGAGAATAATGTATCTTGATTCCAATCGGCGTAAGGCCAATTTACGATTCCCGCCTCTCACTTTTTTAGGGATATTGTCGATGACAAAATATGTCAGACCTGAAGAGTCTCCACCATGCGCTTCGTGAATGTGACGCGGTACTGGGTAGGTTTGGTCTTTGTTGGTAATGGCCCGCAAGTGCTGTAGGATTCTGACGTGTGCTTGGTGAATGGTTGATCCTACATATCGTTTCCCGCATTCGCAGGTGAGTACATACACCGCGAATTCTGTCTTGCAGGTAAACTGATCTCTGATGGTAAGAGTTTTTTTTCTGAATGGTGTCACTACACTTGTTGTGTTGACGCCATGGGTGCATGCCTTGCATTTGATGCATTTTTTGAAGCCGGTTTGGGACTGTAGCCAGTTTTTCTTCTTTTTGACCGCCGGGGCATTGCACACTAATTCAGCCCGCATGGATTTGGCCTTCCTAAAAGAAACTAATGGGTGATTGCCCATTAGGTTTCCTATTGTTGTATCATTGCTGATTAACTGCCAGTGCCTTCTAAGGATCTTTCGAAGGTTAGCATGGTGGCGATTGTACCCCGTGATTAGTCTAGGAGGTTGTCTTTGTTGTGTGGCTGTCTCACCTTCTGTTACCTGAGGGAACAGTAGGTCGTGTCTGTTTTTGGTACTGCATTTGGCTTCAGCAATGTTACATGTTTTCTCAGAATATCCCCTTCTTTTGAGTCTCGTAAAGAGATTCAGTTTGGCATCAGTTAGTCCTTCTGTGGTGCTGCAGTTGCGCGTCATCCTGAGACATTCAGCGTAGGGAATTGACTGTTTTAATGGTGTGGGATGAAAGCTATTGGCATGAAGGATCGGGTTACCAGCAGTTGGTTTGCGGTATGTGCGTGTTTGTATTTTACTGTTTTGAATGAAAAGTTCTACATCCAGAAATTGAATGTTTTCCCTACTTGTGTTGCAGGTAAACTTCAAATTTACAGCATTTTCATTCAGCTTTTCTGTAAACAACAATGCACTTTCCACACTGCCCTCCCACAAAATGAAAATGTCATCTATATAACGTTTATAGATAATTACATTTTTGGTCATAATGTCTTGGTACCCTTTCATGAGTACTTGCTCCTCCCACCAGCCCATGTGTAAATTCGCATAGCTGGGAGAGAAGCAAGTACCCATGGCCGATCCTTGGACCTGTTGGTAAAACAGTCTGTCAAAAATGAACGTGTTATTGGTCAAACACCATTCCGTCATTTCCAAAAGCATTTTGGTGTGCTCAAATAGTGTTATTGGTCTTTTCCCCAAAAAATGTTTCATGGCATTGAGGCCATCTTTATGTCTGATACTCGTGTACAACGATTGGACATCCAGTGTTAGAAATAGATAGTCTTTTTTCCATGTGACATCATATACTTTGGTCAAAAAATCTCCCGTGTCTTTTATGTATGCTGGTAATTTCCGGACTTCAGGTTGCAGAAAATGATCAATGAAAATGCTTGTGTTTTCAAATAAGCTGCCCATTGCCGATATAATCGGCCTTCCTGGTGGTGTTTTATCGTTTTTGTGGATTTTAGGAATTAGGTACATTTGAGCCGTCACTGGGTAATCATTTTTCAGGAACTCAAACTCTTTTTTGTTTAGTAGTCCTTTTCCTTTCCATTTGTATAGCTCCATGTGGTATTTCTCTTGGATTCCGATTAGGTGTGTCGGGCTAATTCGTGAATAACATTCTCTGTCTTGTAATGGACATAATGCCTCATTGTTGTACATTTCCAAGGGCCAAAGGACTATGTTACCCCCCTTGTCGGACCACCTTACAACTATGTCAGATCTTGATTTGCTTTTTTCCATCAGAGCATTGTATTTTCTGTTGTGATCTAGATTGTCTTGATGATTTTGTTTTGTACTTCTCACAGAAAGTTCCTTGAGATCCCTTATTACATATTCAGCAAAGAGGTCAAGTCCATCTTTAGGCATCGTTGGTAGAAAAATGGATTTAGGTTTGAATCCTGTTTTGACTGACTGCCAAATGTCGATATCTGCACTCCTGGCTGCCCCACTGGGTGTGATTTCTTCGTTTACAACTTCACTGGATTGTTCTAAATCTATTAAATTTTGTAACATTTCCATGTGTTCTACATTGAGCATTAGTTCAGAGTCATTGTACGATTGTGTTTCGGCAGCACTTTGGCTTGTATTGGAAAAATACTTTTGCAATTTTAACTTACGCACATATAAAAACAAATCAATTCGAGTCTGTGTGTAGTCAAAGTTTGTATTGCTACAGAAAGTCAGTCCCAGAGATAAAATATCGAGTTCTTGTTGAGATAGCTCCATGTTTGTTAAATTAATTACTGTGTTATCTCTTAATGTCTCCATCATCGGCGCCTGTTTCTTCTGTATTTGGGTTTGTCCTGTCTTTGCACCTGCTTTGCCCCATCTCCTGTTTTTTCTCCTCCGGCTTTTTGTTGTTGGTTTTGGTTTTGTTTTTTCTTTCCAGATTCCTCCCCTCGGTCCTGTGTTATCCGGGGACGTAGTGTTCTGAGGCGCTGTGTGCGTAAAAAAATCAATTCTTGTGCTGGAGTTGGTGCAGGGCCCGGCCTTTCTGCGCTTTTGACGCTCTCATTATCGGTGTCGTATTCAGAACTTATTTCAGGCTCGCTTTGTTCAATTCTACCATCTTGGTTTTTACGAGTCGCATCTGGCGTTTCCCGTCTTATCTGGTCAAATTTCCGTGCAAATGTGTATATCCTGCCATTGATGTAATCATTGCGATCTCGCTGAAATTTGATTGCTTTTCTTTCCTTGATTTCGTTTTCATGTTTTTCTACTCTGGATATAATTTCTTTCATTCTTTCAGTAATTTCCTCTTTGTTTTCTTTTGAGTCTAATTCTTTCAAAATTTCTTCTATGCGTGTGATTATTTTGTCTCTGTCACTGTCCGCAAACTGCGTGAGTATTTTCAACATATTTTCGGATGATTTGGCACTATTTTCTGCCCACATTTGTAGCATCAGGGGGTCCGGGTCTTCATATGTCGGTGCGACCAGGACTCTCAATCCCCGTGGCACTCTGCCTACATCCAAATATCTTGTCAGTGATTTCACCTCCCACCATTTTGCGACCTCCTTTTTCCGCAATCTTTCCAATTCATTCAATAGTGCCTTTGTTGCATCTTTCTCTTTAGTTTGAGCTGGTACCTCTGAATTGGTTTTGTTGCCTTTGCCAGTGTCCGTGTCTGTAAATATATCTAAAGCTGCCTCCTCTCTTCCCCTTTACCACTCAGCAGCCATACTGATCGATTCTTGATTAATTTTTTGCCGCTTGTATAGATACACTGCCTGTGTGTTTGTTGCGGTTCACCGCACACAGGCTCGCTCTCCCACTGAACCACCGTTTGGCGCCCGCTCCCTGTTAATCACACCGTTTCACGGCTAACCTAGAGGTCTCCGACCGCTTCTCCAGCTATCGTTGATCTCCGGGCAGTCGATCTCCGATGGTTTCGCAGGTTACTCGGGTCACAGTAACATTCCGGTTCTTGGGGGGCACTGTGTGTCTCTTTACTCAAAAGTTCAATTTCTTAATGTCCTTTGCGACACAGTGCAGCCAAATCGAGGAGGGTCAACGTAGGGCTTCCAGGACAAACGGCCCTTTGTATTTTCATCATACCAAACTTTCCATCAAAGAAGGCGCTGACTCCGTGTATCAAAATTCAAGCGTTTATTTTCAGTATCAGCTTCTGCTATATATATATATTAATTACCTACTGCCGGTCGCCAGTAGGTATATATAGTTAGGATTTTTTTCCTATGGGATTTTTCAAAATTCTATGTTGAATAACTTTGGCGTTGATGGACGGAATTGGCTGAAATTTTCCTGAAAATGGCACATTTACTCTCCGGTCCTTCCCTGAAAGTTTGGGGGGGATTCGTCAAGCGGGGGCTGAGAAAAAAGGGGGTCCCAAAACGTGTATTCCCCATGCAATTTTCCATAGGGCGGTTGGACTCACTTTTAGTCCGAACGGCTGAATGGATTTCCACCAAACTTGGCAAAATTGTAGGGACTGTTAGCCTGATGTGCCTTTGCTAGGTCTCAAGATATGCGGTCCAGTGGATTTTGAGAAATTAAGGTTCAAAAAAATATATATATCTATAGCAGCTTACCCGTGAGCTTACCGGTGCGCTTACGGTACGCGCACGTACGCGTACGGTAAGCGTACCTCAAGCGCATGAACTGCATGCTGATTGGCTGCCAATGTCTGTCAACACTCCAAAACAGAAACTGTTGACAGCCATCTTGTGCCTCGGTAGACTGAGGCACAGGAAAGAAGAAAAACAAACGTGTAGAACTCAAAAAGGGGGCAGGGTAGAAGCACCCTGACCCCCTAGACCTGCTCAGGGGGTCCCACAAGGACCCCGAAGGCAAAAATATATATATATATTTTTTTTTAAAGTCGCGGGGTACGCGTACCGTACGCGCACGGTACGCGTACCCCGATTTTTACAACAAAAAAAATAATTCTTTGTGGGACCCCCTGAGCAGGCCTAGGGGGTCAGGGTGATTCTACTCTGGCCCCTTTGCGAGTTTCACACCTTTGTTTCACTGCTTTCTTGTGCCTTGGTTCTAACAAGGCACAAGATGGCTGCCAACACTTCCTGGTTTTGAGTGTTGATAGACAGTGGCAGCCAATCAGCATGCCTTCCTGAGAAAGCTGCATGGTCATTGGCTGTCAACACTTCTAACCAGGAGGTGTTGGCATCTATCTTGTGCTAGTGTTGACAGACAGTGACAGCCAATCAGCATGCCTTCCCGAGAAAGCTGCATGCTCATTGGCTGTCAACACTTCTAACCAGGAGGTGTTGGCATCCATCTTGGGTCTTAGTAGACTGAGGCACAAGAAAGCAGAAAAAAAAATGTGTAGAACACAAAAAGGGGGCAGGGTAGAAACACCCTGACCCCTTAGGGCTGCTCAGGTGGTCCCACTAGGATAATACATTTAAACGTTATCCGCTAATGGAATTAGCATTTAACAAACCTTTGAAATTCAAAGAAAAAAACATAGGTTTCAGGCCTTATATTGTTAGGAATTAGCATTTAAAAAACCTTTGAAATTTACTGAAAAAAACATAGGTTTCAGGCCTTATATAGTTAGGAATTAGCATTTAAAAAACCTTTGAAATTCACTGAAAAAACCATAGGTTTCAGGCCTTATATAGTTAGGAATTAGCATTAAAAAAACGTTTGAATATATAAAAACGTTATCCGCTAATAGAATTAGCATTTAAAAAACCTTGCAAATTCACTGAAAAAACCATAGGTTTCGGGCCTTATATAGTTAGGAATTAGCATTCAAAAAACCTTTGAAATTCACAGAAAAAAACATAGGTTTGAGACCATATATAGTTAGGTATTTGCATTTACAAAACCTTGAAAATTCAATGAAAAAACCATAGGTTTGAGACCATATATAGTTAGGTGAATATTTTAATCATACAAAACCAATGAAATTCCATATATAGTTAGTTGCACTAACTATATATTTCGCGCACCCGCAATCCACTGCTGATGATGTCACATATTACATCATTCATGACATGGTCAGTGACATCACTGATGACATCACTGATGACATCTCAAATGACATCACTGATGACATCACTGATGACATCTCAAATGACATCACTGATGACATCTCAAATGACATCACCGATGACATCACTGATTACATCACTGATCACATCTCATTTGACATCATTGATCACATCACTGATGACATCATTCATGTGCTAATACGATGAACCTCTTCAGACTCTAATATAACCTTAGATACACTCAGTGTATACAGACACTCACACACTGTCACTCATCCATGGAGTTACTCACACACCTAGTCAGTCATGCAAAGAATCAATCTCACCTCCATTTCCTCAACTATACAGTTATACACACCTTACTTATTCAAACATATACTAACACATATTTACTCTCTTATACAATCCCTGATACAAGTTCACAATGATCCATACAGCCACTCACACATTCACTGGCTCTCATGCACAGTTATTTATATATGCCAACTCTCACATGTACTGTGTTTTACATATGTACTTACTATGACATGTAGCATTGAGATATCCATTCACTCATCAATACCCTCATGCACACAGTCAACCGCCCATGTAGCTGTTTCCACATGCACTCCTGAACTCATACACCTAGTGAATCAACTGCTCACACATCTATGCACAGAGTCACACACCTCCCAGCCACCCCCACACAAACTCAATCTCCCATACAAATACTTGGGCAACCAATCAATAACACATATAGCCTCTCGTATAGCTAATGATCAACACATGCAGCAGTTTACATCACAACAGACATACTGATGCACACATTCAGACAGTTTAGTCACTAACCCATGCATTTAGTACGACACATTTATTCACTCACTCATACAGTCAGTCACGCACCTACTAAATCCTTCATCCAGACACTTATACATCCACTCATTCTTCAATATGTCAAACATATTTAAACTTTACAGAAACACACAGTCACTGGATGATGTCATCAGTGATGTCATTTGAGATGTCATCAGTGATGTCATCAGTGATGTCATTTGAGATGTCATCAGTGATGTCACTGACCATGTCATGAATGATGTAATATGTGACATCATCAGCAGTGGATTGCGGGTGCGCGAAATATATAGTTAGTGCAACTAACTATATATGGAATTTCATTGGTTTTGTATGATTAAAATATTCACCTAACTATATATGGTCTCAAACCTATGGTTTTTTCATTGAATTTTCAAGGTTTTGTAAATGCAAATACCTAACTATATATGGTCTCAAACCTATGGTTTTTTCTGTGAATATATATATATATATATATATATATATATAACCTACTGGCGATAGCCAGTAGGTATCTATAGTTAGGATTGGCTACCATAGGAAATCCGCAACATTCTATTGGGAATAACTTTGGCGCCGGTTGAGGAATTTGCGTGTAATTTTCCACAATTTTGGCCAGCTCCGCTGCGCTCCTTCCCTGAAAGTTTCGGGGGGATTCGTGAAGTGGGGGCTGAGAAAAAAGGAGGCCCCAAAACGTGTTTGCAGCCATCTTGGGACCAATATACATGATAGCACCTCATTAAAAAACATTGTAGTTAATAGAGGGTTTTAGGACTTTAGTTACATTATAAATCATTTGTTGATGGTACCATACTCATTTTAGAAATTGTGGTGTGTTCTAAGGTGATTTTACCATGTGAAAAGCCTTCTGCTGGGATGTCATGAATCATGTTTGAAAGAAAACTATTATCTCATGCTTTTCCCACAGTGGTTTGGAAGGGGATCTATAAGCTAAACTGAAAGCATATTTTCTGTAAATTCACATTATCTTTCTCAGTCATGTGAGAATGAAGTCTGACATTCTCAGTAAAACATGTACATCCAACAAGGACAGAGACTGTCAGTTGATTCCTTTGTGTTCTACTGCAGCCTCCTAGAGTGTTCTAAAGAACAACTAGAGCGCTATCAGTCCTACTTATTACAAAGGTATGGCACACCTGAAGCTATCTTGATTGGAATAAAGTGGTAACTCTTAAAACATTTAATTTAAAAAGGAACAAAATGAGGGGGTATATTTTGCCATAGAAAGTATGATTAGTGCTGCAGAAAGAAAAATTAGGGCACATTTTGAGTGACTTCTCAAATCCTCTTCAATTTCATACAGAAAAATTCTGACATGCAGTCTCCCAATATGGCCACCAGAGACAAAAGAGCCCAAATGTAGCCCAAATATCACCAGATGTAGCCCAAGTATAGCCCAATGACAGAATGTCCCAGAGTGTTCTAAAGAACAAATAGAGTGCTAACAGTCCTACTTATTACAAAGGTATGGCACACCTGAAGCCATCTTGATTGGAATAAAGTGGTAACTCTTAAAACATTTAATTTAAAAAGGAACAAAATGAGGGGGTATATTTTGCCATAGAAAGTATGATTAGTGCTGCAGAAAGAAAAATTAGGGCACATTTTGAGTGACTTCTCAAATCCTCTTCAAATTCATTAAAAAATTCTGACATGCAGTCTCCCAAGATGGCCACCAGAGACAAAAGAGCCCAAATGTAGCCCAAATATCACCCAGATGTAGCCCAAGTGTAGCCCAATGACAGAATGTCCCAGAGTGTTCTTAAGAACAACTAGAGCGCTAACAGTTTATTTAAGACAAAAGTATGGCACACCAGAAGCCATCTTGATTGGAATGAAGTGGTTAGTCTGAAAACATTTAATTTAAAACGGAACAAAATGAGGGGGTTCATGTTGCCATAGAAAGTATGATTAGTGCTTCAAAAAGAAAAATTAGGGCACATTTTGAGTGACTTCTCAAATCCTCTTCTATTTCATTAAACAAATTCTGACATGCAGACTGAAACATGCACTTTGAATACCAGCAGCAGACTTCCCTGGTGAGCAGTAGCTTTACTACAGTGATCTAAAGATCAACTAGAGTGCTAACATTCAGAATTTATGGCAAATGTGTGACACATCTGAATGCCTTCTTGATGGAACCAAAGTAAACAAGCATTGAAAATGCAATAGATCTCGCCCTCGTTTAAGTTAAAGCCATTCTGTTTGTAATGAGGTGGCTTTTTAGCTTTGCTTTTATTAGTGTTTTTAAAACTTTCATGTAAATAACATGCATATGCATGCATATATGTATATGTATGCAAGCATTTATATTTGTATTTATATAGATATGCAGATTATATATGTTTATATATGTATGTATATATATATTCACTGACAAAACCATAGGTTTGACACCAGTTATAGTTAGCTGAACATTTTACTCATACAAAACCATTGAAATTCCCACGTTATAGGTAGTTGGACTCATTATAACTCGCGCGCCCTCAATCCACTGATGATGATGTCACATATTACATCATACATGACATGGTCAGTGACATCACTGATGACATCTCAAATGACATCACTGATGACATCACTGATGACATCTCAAATGACATCACTGATGACATCATCCAGTGAATGTGTGTTTCTGAAAAATAAAAATGTTTTCTATATTGAAGAATGAGTGGATGTATGAGTGTCTGGATGAAGGATTTAGTAGGTGCGTGACTGACTGTATGAGTGAGTGATTAAATGTGTCTTACTGAATGCATTGGTTAGTGACTAAACTGTCTGAATGTCTGCATTAGTATGTCTGTTGTTGTGTAAGCTGCTGCATGTGTTGATCAGTAGCTATATGAGTGACTATATGGGTTATTGATTGGTTGTCAAAGTATTTGTATGTGAGGGTGAGTGTGTGTGTGGGTGGCTGGGAGGGGTGTGACTCTGTGCATATATGTGTGAGCAGTTGATTCACTTGGTATATGGGTTCAAGAGTGCATGTGGAAAGAGCTGTATGGGTGGTTGACTGTGTGCATGGGTGTGTTGGTGAGTGAATGGCTATCTCAGTGCTCAATGTCCAAGTAAGTACATATGTAAAACACAGTGCATGTGAGAGTTGGCATATATAAATGACTATACATGAGAGCCTGTGATTGCGTAAGTGACTGTATGGATCAATGTGTACTTGTATCAGTGATTGTAAAGGAGAGTAAGTATGTGTTAGTACATGTTTGATTAGTTAAGGTTTAGTGAGTAAAACTGTGTAGTTGAGGAAACTCGAGTGTGATTGATTCTTTGCATAACTGACTAGGTGTGTGAGTAACTCTGTGGATGAGTGTCAGCGTGTGAGTGTCTGTATAGGTGTATGAGTGGATATGATAGTGTTCTATTGATGAGTGACTGTATGTATGAGTGATTGTATGGGTGAATGAGTGGATGTGTGTGTAGACCTAGAAATCAGTGAGTGCGTATGTAGTTACTGGTATTGGTGTGTCAATAATTTCAGGAATGGTAGTTTGTATTTAACACTGGGTGTATCAAAAGTTAGATTAGAGTGTGAGGAGGTGCATCGTATTATCACATGGATGATGTCATCAGTGATGTCATCAGTGATGTCATTTGAGATGTCATCAGTGATGTCATCAGTGATGTCACTGACAATGTCATGAATGATGTAATATGTGACATCATCAGCAGTGGATTGCGTGCGCGCAAGTTATAGTGAGTCCAACTAACTATAACGTGGGAATTTCAATGGTTTTGTATGAGTAAAATGTTCAGCTAACTATAACTGGTGTTAAACCTATGGTTTTTTCAGTGAATTTCAAAGGTGTTTTAAATGCTAATTCCTAACTATAACGTTTGTAAAACCTATGCTTTTTTCAGTGAATTTCATAGTTTTTTTAAAAGCTAATTCCTTTTTATATCGACTTTGTAACCTATGTTTCTTTTTTTTTAATTAGATGTTTTTTACAAATAATAATTATATTTAAAAAAAAAAAAGAAAATTTGTTCAATGTATATATATTTTTTAAATTATTTTTTCCTGGTGCGCTCAGGGTGCGCGCACCGGTAAGCTCTCCCGAGAGCGCAGCAAGAGCGCTATTTCTGCGTTCGTAAAAAAAATATGTATGAAAACTAAATAATAATGCAAGACATTCTGTACCATACTTATAAAGCAGTATTTTTGATTTTCCGAATGAAAATGATTTTGCATTTCCGTAAAGCTACCAAAACGTCACTCAGGCGCGCCGCGTAAGCGCCCCCGGAAGTGCCTACGTTCTTGCCGCGTAAGCGCCCCCGGAAGCGCCTACGTTCGCGCCTACGTTCGCGCCGCATGAGCGCCCCCGGAAGCCCTCCGGTGCGCGTAGCGTAAGCGCGTCAAGTCATGTGAACTTAAAATAACAATTTTCATTGGTTGCTAACAGATTTTTTTTCCAAAGAATGAAAACCCCACCCTTTTCCTTCACTTCTTCTTTCACTTTGGTGAGAGCAAGACCTCTTTTTTTCTCTGCTTATAATCTGTGGATACAATGGCTGCCAGAGCATCCAGCAGCAGTGACGAGTCAGATGGATTCATAGATAAAGAGCCTCCTCAGCCGAAGGTGAAAGAACATTTCATCTGGAATTTTTTTGATATTCCTGAGGGATTTAAAAAAGTAAATGCTCCACAGGTGGAGTGTAAGATCTGCCATACTGTACTTTCCAGAGGCGACCCCCGAAGGAAGTACAGTTTTGGTAATTCTACCATGATTCGCCACGTCCAGAGAAGGCATCCCCAGAACTATGCCCGGGAGAGTGTCAGAGCTCTGGCACGAGAGGCTCCAAGAGATGGTGCCTCTACTTCAACTGGAGGAGCAACTGCATCGGTGAGGGGGCGACCACAGGAGCTGATCCCAAATATTCAGCCTATTTTTAATGAGGCATCCATCAAATGCAAGCATTGTGATGCCCTAATTTGTTACGGGGAACAAAGTATTTTGATCATTGCTCGAGCATTGGAGAACCACCGCTGCTGTCCTCAGCCCTAATTTGGATTATTTTTTTTGCTCCTGTTGAGCAGTTTGCCATCCCCTGTTTTTGTTGAAAAAAAAAGAAAAAAGAAGAAAAAAAATGTTCTTTTTAGAACTACCTCCAATTCTCAAAAAAGAGCTGTATTCTTAAAAAAAATGAAAGAGTAACTGAAGTGGAGTGCAGTGAGAGAGGAGAGGAAAATGAGTGAGAAAGCAAAGAAAGGGACGAGAGGGGAAGGGAAGTGAAGTAGGGGGACTGAAAGAAGGTGAGTGTGGGAGGTGAGTGAGGAGAAGGAGAGTGAACATGGGGAATGAGGATAAGTGAAGAAAATGTAGTAAAGGAACGGGGGTGTGGAAGGGTAAGAAAAGAGCAGTGATGTTTAGGAAAGAGTGGAGATACAGACTGGATAAAGGCAAGTGAGTGTGAGACAAGGTGAGTAAGGGAGTAAAGAGACAGAGAAAGTGAAAGAAAAAGTGAGAGTAGAAGACTGAGGGCCTCATTAATGAGGCCATGCGTCACTTTTACGCCGCCGGTGCGTCACTTTTTGAGACGCACCAGTGGTGTAAAAAAAGGGCCTTGTTGAGTCATATTTACAAAGTGATGCATGTAGGTAGATGTGTCACTTTGTAAACCCCTGCGCCATATACCTGCGCCAGGTATAATGTATGCAAAAGGGGCATATTGACGCAAGGAAGGGTCATAGAAGTGATGCCGTGAAATCTGGGATTTCACTGCGTCTCTTTTAGGAAGCCGTTGCGACAAAATCTTGCGCCTGCCTCACAGCAGGCGTAAGGCTGACGCAGGCCCTTTCACATGGGGCTTGCCCCATGTGAAAGGATGCATTGCTGGAAATTATTTTTTTACTATCATTTTTTACGCTATTTTTCCCTGTGGTGCGCTCAGGGTGCGCGTACCGGAGCGCGCACCTGGGAACGCACCCAGCGCTTACCCCGTGAATTTTTTTTTGCCTTTTAGGGTCCTTCTAGGCCCCCCTCAGAAAACCTAGGGGGTCAGGGGTTGTCTACCCTGCCCCCTTTTAATAATTTACCCCTTTCTTTTTCACCTCTTGTGTCTCGATTCTACCGAGACACAAGATGGCGGACTCTCCGGGCTGTTTAGAATGTTGACAGACACCCGACAGCCAATCAGCTTTCCGCTCGCGCACTCCCGTAGCGCGCCGGGTGTGCTCCCCGGTACGCGTACCGGTGAGTGCTCGGAGCGCGCCTATAGATATATATGTGTTTTTGAAGTTAATTTTCAAAAAAACCACTGGAGCAATTATCAGCAAATATAGCAAAGGCACATCTGCGTACCAGTCCCTACAATTTTGCCAAGTTTGGCGTAATTCCGTTCAGCGGTTCGGGCTGTAGACTTGTCAGACCGTCCTATGGAAAAAAGTTTCTCAGCCCCCACTTCACGATTCCCCCCGAAACTTTCAGGGAAGGAGCGCAGCGGAGCTGGCCAAAATTTTGTAAAATTACAAACAAATTCCTCAAGCGGCGCCAGAGTTATTCCCAATAGAATGTTGCGTATTTCCTATGGTAGCCAATCCTAACTATAACTACCTACTGGCGACCGCCAGTAGGTAATATACATACACATACATATATATATGCATATGCATATATATGCATATATATATATGTATATATGTGTGCATGTAGAGCGAGGTAGAGAGATAGAGGTAGAGAGGTAGAGACTAGTAGAGAGAGAAGTAGGGAGGTAGAGAGTAGAGAGTGAGTAATAGAGAGTAGAGAGTGAGTAGTAGAGAGTAGTAGAGAACAGTAGAGAGAGTAGCAGAGAGTGAGTAGTAGAGAGTAGTAGAGTGAATAGTAGAGTGCGTAGTAGAGAGTAGTAGAGAGTGAGTAGTAGAGTGAGTAGTAGAGAGTGAGTGGTAGAGAGTAGTAGAGAGTAAGTAGTAGAGTGAGTAGTAGAGAGCAGTAGAGAGTGAGTAGTAGAGAGTGAGTAGTAGAGAGTAGTGGAGAGAGAGTAGTAGAGAGTGAGTAGTAGAGTGAGTAGTAGAGAGTGATTAGTAGAGAGTAGTAGAGTAGTAGAGAGTGAGTAGTAGAGAGTGAGTCAAGTCAAGTCAAGAGATTTATATAGCGCGCTACATACCCATAGGGTCTCAAGGCGCTAGAGGAAGGGTGGGGAAATTACTTCTCAAATATCCAAGTTTTAAGTTGTTTTCTGAATGCTAGGTGGTTCTGAGTAAAGCGAAGGTGAGTGGGAAGTGAGTTCCAGGTTTTAGCTGCCAAGTAGGAGAAGGATCTACCTCCCATGGTGGTTTTGTTGATGCGAGGTACAGTGGCAAGGGCTAGGTTGGAGGATCGCAGCTGACGGGAGGGGGTGTAGAAGGACAATCGTGTGTTGAGGCATTCGGGTCCAAGTTCGTAAAGTGCTTTGTGTGCGTGGGTTAGGAGGCGGAAAGTAATCCTCTTATTTACGGGGAGCCAGTGGAGATTTTTCAGGTGACCAGAGATGTGTTCATTACGTGGGATGTCTAGTATGAGCCTGGCTGAGGCATTCTGGATGCGTTGTAGTTTTTTCTGGAGTTTTGCGGTGGTACCGGCGTAGAGTGTGTTTCCGTAGTCCAGGCGGCTCGTGACCAGTGCGTGGGTGACCGTTTTTCTAGTTTCGGTGGGGATCCAGCGAAATGTTTTTTTGAGCATGCGAAGAATGTTGAAGCAAGATGATGAAACGGCGTTGACTTGTCTGGTCATCGAGAGTGAGGAGTCCAGGATGACGCCCAGGTTCCGTGCGTGGTCCGTCGGGATGGGTGCTTTTCCAAGGGCTTCTGGCCACCAAGAGTCATCCCAGGCGGAGGGGGAGGTGCCTAAGATGAGGACTTCTGTTTTGTCTGAGTTCAGTTTCAGACGGCTGTGTTTCATCCACTCGGCTACTTCTTTCATTCCTTCGTGTAAGTTGGTTTTGGCGGTGGTAGGGTCTTTGGTGAGTGATAGGATCAGTTGAGTGTCATCCGCGTAGGAGATGATGTTGAGATTGTGTTGGCGAGCGATGGCCGCAAGGGGGCTCATGTATACGTTGATGAGGGTGGGGCTGAGTGACGATCCTTGTGGCCCGCCGCAGATGACTGCAGAGGCCTCTGACTTGAATGGTGGGAGGCGGACTCTCTGTGTTCTTCCGGTGAGGAACGAGGTGATCCATTCCAGTGCTTTTCCTTGGATTCCTACGTCTCTGAGGCGCTGTAGAAGGGTGTTATGACAGACTGTGTCGAAGGCAGCGGAGAGGTCGAGGAGGATGAGGGCGACTGTGTCTCCATTGTCCAGTAGAGTTCGAATGTCGTCTGTGGCTGCGATGAGGGCAGTTTCAGTGCTGTGTTTGGCTCGGAAGCCGGACTGTGAGGAATCGAGGGATTTGTTGGCTTCGAGGAAGGCGGCGAGCTGGTTGTTGACAGTTTTCTCAATGACTTTGGCCGGGAATGGAAGAAGCGAGATGGGGCGGTAGTTTTTGAGTTCGGTGGGGTCAGCTGTGGGTTTTTTCAGAAGGGCGCTGAGTTCTGCGTGTTTCCAGCTTTCCGGGAAGGTGGCGGAGTTGAAGGAGCAGTTGATGACGTCTCGGAGGTGTGGTGCTATGATGGAGTCTGCCTTGTTGAAGATGTGGTGAGGGCATGGGTCAGTTGGGGATCCTGAGTGGATGGAGTTCATCAGGCGGATGGTGTCCTCAGTGGAGATTGGGTTCCAGTCGTTAAGGATGTTCAAGGGGGGTGAAGGTCCTGCGGAAGGTTGGGTGGGTTGTTCTTCGGGTCGGTTGTTGAAGCTGTTGTGGATGTCTGCGATTTTGTTGTGGAAGAAGGAAGCTAGGGAGTTGCAGAGGGCTTGGGAGGGGGTGATGTCGTTGGAGTTGGCTGATGGGTTGGTAAATTCTTTGACGATGTTGAATAATTCCTTGCTGTTGTGGGCGTTGTTATCTAGACGGTCTTTGAGTGCGGCTTTCTTGGCAGACCGGATCAGTTGGTGGTGTATGCGGGTGGCGTTTTTGAAGGCGTCCCTGGTGCTGGTGTTTGGGTCTTTTTTCCAGGCCTTCTCGAGGGAGCGACAGAGTTTCTTCGATTTCTTGAGGTCATCGTTGAACCAGGAGGCGTTTTTGCTGCCTAGTTTGCTTTGGCGTTTTTTCAGCGGTGCTAGGATGTCGGCGCTGTTGGATAGCCATTGGGTGAGGTTAAAGGCTTCTTGGTCGGGGTTTGAGGAGTGGGCGGGGGGGTTTTGAAGAAGTGATGAGGAGATCTGGTCGATGGTGATTTTGTTCCAGTTTCTTCGCAGAGTAGGTTGAGGATGGTTGTGAGTTGTGGTCTTATTGTAGATAAAGTGTACGCAGCTGTGGTCCGTCCAATGGAGAGTTGTGGTGTGACTGAAGGAGACATGTTTGCTGGAGGTGAAGATAGGGTCGAGTGTGTGACCTGCGATGTGGGTGGGCGTAGAGACAAGTTGAGTGAGTAGTAGAGAGTGAGCAGTAGAGAGTGAGCTGTAAAGAGTGAGTAGTAGAGAGTGAGTAGTAGAGAGAGAGTAGTAGAGAGTGAGTAGTAGAGAGTAGTAGAGAGTGAGTAGTAGGGAGTGAGTAGTAGGGAGTGAGTAGTAGAGAGAGAGTAGTAGAGTAGTAGAGAATGAGTAGTAGAGAGTGAGTATTAGAGAGTAGTGGAGTAGTAGAGAGTAAGTAGTAGGGAATAGTTTGGCACAGCACCACTTGAACAATAAGTCCAATCAAATCATATCACTTAGAGTCCTTATTGAAGCGCTGAATCTTGGTGTATATTTAATGCTTTTATTTTCCTTAAGTTTATGTACCACAGCCAGCCGACACATTTCTTTCTGTACAACAGAACTTCTTCAGGGCGTTCTTATTTCCTTCAAGTTATGTCGGTATCCTGTTGTCATACAACTAGATATTTCTTCCAAATGTTAGACGAGACGTAAGTACATTCTTATTCAAAGTGACTAGGTATCAATTTTACCCACACAATTCGGGCAGACTTGAGTAATTTATAGCATCCTCAAAGTCAGTCTTTCAAAACTTCCAAAGAATAGGACATGATAATCCAAATCCAAATGTTTCTCAAGAAAAGTCATTTTCAATCGTTCAGAATATCGGCGTTTGGGCAGATATGACCCAGGGACCCCCAGTATGCAAGGGGAATTAGTACCCTCTGCAAACGCGCCAGTGGCCTGCGTTCCAGAGAGGTGTAAAAAGGGGCATAGCCTCATTACACCTCTGTCGCATACAGGAGGTTCCTGGTGGGCTAGTTAGCCCCCAGGGACCCCTAGTATGCAAGGGGAATTAGTTCCCCCTCTTCAAACATGCACGGGGGCTGCGTTGCACAGAGGTGTAAAAGGGTGTGGCCTCATTACACCTCTCTGCAATGCAGCCCCCTGGCGCATACTGGAGGACCCCCAGTATGCAAGGGGAATTAGTTCCCTCTCTGCAAACGCGGCAGGGGGCTGCGTTGCAGAGAGGTGTAACAAGGGGCATAGCCTCATTACACCTCTGCAATGCAGCCCCCTGGCGCATACTGGAGGTTCCAGGTGGGCTAGTTGGCCCCCAGGGGCCCCCAGTATGCAAGGGGAATTAGTTCCCCCTCTTCAAACATGCACGGGGGCTGCGTTGCAGAGAGGTGTAAAAAGGGGCGTGGCTTCATTACACCTCTCTGCAATGCAGTCCCCTGGCGCATACTGGAGATTCCTGGTGGGCTTTCAGGTCTTATATAGTTAGGAATTAGCATTAAAAAAACTTTTACATTCACTGAAAAAAACATAGGTTTCAGGCCTTATTGAGTTAGGAATTAGCATTTAAAAAACCTTGCAAATTCACTGAAAAAACCATAGGTTTCAGGCCTTATATAGTTAGAAATTAGCATTTAAAAAACCTTTGAAATTCACTGAAAAAACCATAGGTTTCAGGCCTTATATAGTTAGGAATTAGCTTTTAAAAAACCTTTGAAATTCACTCAAAAAACTATAAGTTTTAGGGGTGTTCTAGTTAGCTGGACATTTCACTCATACTAAACCATTGAAATTGCTCCTATATAGTTAGTTGTACTAACTATATTTCGCGCACCCGCAATCCACTGCTGATGATGTCACATATTACATCATTCATGACATGGTCAGTGACATCACTGATGACATCTCAAATGACATCACTGATGACATCACTGATGACACCATCCACGTGACAATCACATACACCTTTTCATACACTAGTAAAATCTTTCATCACTCTTTGTAAAATACAGAGTATCATATTTGAATCCATTGTTACAGCAATACAAGTATCTAAAAACCCACTCAGTGATTCATAGATGTATACACACATCTAATCACTTACCTGTAGATTCACTCATACATGCTGTCAATGAACAATAGAACACTATCAAAAATACTTATACACCTAAATCGACATTACACACCAGCACACATCCTATTCACATATGAAGTCATCCTACTCACTTATGCAAACAATGGGTCATACTTACATATTTACTTAGCTACACACTTATACAAACACAACGTTATCTATTCATTTAGATAGTAAGTCATACTTAGTGAATTATAAAATCATTATTACAAGTATAAAGTTATCCATACAGTCACTCACACAATCATAGAGTCTTATGTATACTTATTTATATACAACAACTGACACATACACTGCCTTTTATTATTCTAGATTATTGGACATGTACCATTGAGAAATATATTTGCTCATCACCACACCCATAAAGATATTCACTCACCCAAACAACTGTTAGAACATGTAGTTTTAACTTCATATATCTAGTGAATCAACTATTCACAGATCTTTGGGCAGTCACACACCCCCCACCGAACCACACACACATTCACTCTCCCATACAAATACTCAGTTAACTAATCAATAACTAATATAGACTTTCACATAGCTAGTAACCAACTGGAGAACCAGTTTACACAACAACTGACAAAGTGATACAGATATTTAAACAGTTTAGTCACTATCCACTATATTTAGTGAGACACTATAAATTGGTCAAGTAAACAGTCAATTACACTGATACTAAATCCTCCATCCAAATATTTATTTTGATATATCCACTCATTCTTCAATGCAAATTGCTATATATATAATGCATATTTAAATAACGAAGCAAACCACAATCACTGGATGATGTCATCAGTGATGTCATTTGAGATGTCATCAGTGATGTCACTGACCATGTCATGAATGATGTAATATGTGACATCATCAGCAGTGGATTGCGGGTGCGCGAAATATAGTTAGTACAACTAACTATATAGGAGCAATTTCAATGGTTTTGTATGAGTGAAATGTCCAACTAACTATAACACCCCTAAAACTTATAGTTTTTTGAGTGAATTTCAAAGGTTTTTTAAATGCTAATTCCTAACTATATAAGGCCTGAAACCTATGTTTTTTTCAGTGAATATATATATAGTTATATTTAGAACCTAGTTTCCATAGGAAAAGCATTTTTTGATTTGCTAATAACTTTGGCGTCGTTTGACGAATCCCCCTGAAATTCTTAAAAACAAAATCTATCCAGGTCAGCTCCTATCCTAAATGTTTGGGGGTGATTCGTCAAGCAGGGGCTGAGAAAAAGGGGGGGTTCCAAAAAGCCCATAGGAAATTTAGCGACAAGCTATAGTCCGAACTGCTGAATGGAATTACCTCAAATTTGGCAGAAAGGTAGAGCTTGGTTCAGAAAGCGACCTTCTTTTTAAATGGTGTAGATCCGTTCAGTCGTTGCTGAGAAATTAGAAAAATAAAAGTTTCGATATCTGGGCAGAGCCTAAGTCGCGTGCGCGAGCTTAACTGTAATTGACTGCTAGTAGTCCAAACCAGGAAGTCTTGGCAGCCATCTTGTGGCTCCGTAGAAGCAAGTCACCCGAAAATGGAGAAATAAAGGTATAAAACAAGGAAAGGGGGCAGGGTAGAAACACCCTAGCTAATAAACAACAAACTTAGGGGTCTAATTAGAAATCCAAATGTGATTCCATGCTTTTGTAATCATGTCAATTGTACATGAGGACAAACACAGCAAATCAAACAAACCATACCACCAAAAGTGAAGCACCAGTAAACGTGAGTCACCCCTAGTTAAGGATTCCCATCAAAAGTCTTGTATGGATCAATATTCTCATTTGGTAGTCCTTATCGGGTATCGTGTCTCTTGATCATTGAGACCAGCATACCCAGATAGCCAGTTCGGGGTGGCAACCCACAATCACTCGGTACTACCACATGATGTTGATATGATGGGAAGTGCAGTGCAAAAGCAAAAAAGTGGTGACTTAAAAAAGGATAGGGAACTTAACACAAACCAGTTTTAATAAACGTTAGCCCCTTTCCCTTTAAAAACAAGAACAGTACAACATCATCAACGCAGTCCACACTAATAGCTGCGAGGAGACCAACATGTTTCAGCCCCAATGGGAAAATTCCCCAGGCTTTCGTCAGGGTCTCTGTTCTAAATATATGCTACTGCTTATAAGTGAATAAAGTGTGAAAAAACTATACAAAAAACACACAGGTGAAAACCAGTAAAGGATATAATTTTCCTTCAACTGTATCAACTCCTCTCTTCGGCACCTGGTCGGCTTAGTACCAGGGTGTCCGGGGAGTGGACCTCACCTCTTCCTGGACCTGGCTCAGGATATGTGAGACCCCGCTCTGTCCGTCGTTGTCTCAGGATGTGAGACTGAGTCAGGGGGAGGGGGAGGAAAATTATATCCTTTACTGGTTTTCACCTGTGTGTTTTTTGTATAGTGTTGTAGTTTATTAAAAAAAGATACCTGTGAGGTTGGTCAAATAAGAATCTTAGTCATGTATGGATTTACATATAAAACATTTCATTAACACAAAACAACGACAAATAAAACTATGTGTGTAAAACTTTTTATTAAAACAAAACAATAACAAATACAACTATGTACAGCGATAGCGTGTCATCCCTCGACTATTTGTGAATCACAGCCTGCAAGACAAAAAGAAAGATAAGATGAGATGGTGCGTCATGCATCCAGCAAAGGGGAGAGAAAAAGAGGGAAAGAGAGGAAGAGTGAGATGCAAGGAAGATAGAAAGAGAAAAACAGTGTGAGAGAGAGGAAGTCAGAGAAAGAAAGAGTAAGACAGAGAAAGAGTGAGAGGAAGAGAGGAAGAGAGAGAAAAATAGTGAGAAAGAGGAAAGCAAGGGAGAAAGAGTGAAACAGTGTGAGAGAGAAAGAGTGAGGAAGGGAGAGAAAGAAAGAGTGAGATACAAGGAAGAGAGAAAGATAGAAACAGTGAGAGAGAGGAAAAGAGAAAGAAACAGTGTGAGGGAGAGGAAGAGAGAGAGCAAGTGAGAGAATGAAAGAATGAGAGAGAGGAAGAGACAAGAGAAAGAGAAAGTGTGAGAGAGACAAAGGAAGAGATGGAGAGGGAGTGTTGACACTGCAGAAAATCTTTGCAGCTCACCTTTCTGCCATCGGTGTGTGTCCAACCAGGTGTAGAGGTTAATCAGAAAGGGCCACCTCACATTAGGTGGATGTGTATCCAGATGTCATTGGAATACACCATCTTTGTTAAAATACCCCTCACACACCAAAAGGGCCCTTGGTGTCATGCTTCATCATCGGGGTCTTCCCGTCCCGCGGCGGGGCAGTGCTGCGACAAGCGGATACGCTGGAGCACCTTTAGATGGAGGTGCTATGTGTTGGGAGTGAGTGTCAGTGGGGTCAGGGGTGATATAGAGTGTGAGTTAAAAAATACCTGGCCTAGTGGAAAAAAGATTTTTATTAAACACTGGCTGATATTATTAAAAGAAAAAGTGAAACGGAGAGATGGAGCAGGTTAATGGGCTCTCTCTCCTAAGTGGGTCAACATGTTTCGAGGCACGGGGCCTCTTCGTCAGGACCTAGGGGAGATCCCCCTGTCACTCACTAATGTTCCTCCACTTGGGTAGAAAAAAGTGTATTTACAAAAAAGTGAACAAAAATACGACTATGTGAGTAACTACTACTTAATAATTACAACACATATATGCTACCACACTAATAATGTAGTATGCCTGCAAGGTAAGAATAACAGATTAAAAATGCGCCGATCCCAAAGTGCGCTTAGCTCAAATATACCTGTAATAGAAGATGAGAAACACACACAAATATACACAGTGGGAGGTTCGCGTATAAGCATTTGAAGATGGTTGAAGTATTTCTTCAGCACACACAGTCAGTTACACAGACAATAAATAGCACACAAAGGTTGAGAATAGCCAGGGCTTAGAGATATAGAAGTGCATACTTATCAAATGGGGGGTCAATGCCTCATGAGCCAGCTCTAGACTGAAGGGTATGGTGGGGTCTCAACTGCAGAGAGGGAGAAGAGGGGATATATAATGTGATCCAGTCCTCCAGGTGGTATGGTTAGGCTAAACCAGGTTAGACTGGGATCATCTCCCTAGAGACGGCTATGCCGTACTTACTGTGCCCCTAGCACGCTTGTGCTTCCTCCTTCGTCCGCGGCTTCCGTGGATATGAGGGAGGCAGAGGGCGGTGTGCTTATATACTTGTTAGTAATTGGATAATTACTCAATTAGGTTTAGCGGAAAGCCCGCCGAAAATAAGGGGCCAGAGAAGTGACTCAGGCGGCGGCCATGTTGGACTGTTAGGTAAAGCCTTAGGGGGTTGGTGTATCAGATCGGGTACCCAAATATCGATCGTGGGCACTCTTCATGAGTAAAAAGCAAGTTATAGCTGGCTAGGATGCCGGACCCGTGAGTTTAGTCCGCTCCGGCACAAAAACGCTAACCGTGTAGTCACTGCGCATGTGCCGGAGCAACTGCACTGACACGCATGCGCCGCGGGCAGACACTGATGTCGGCGCGCATGCGCACAGTGATCTCAGTATAGCGTTCATGCTCGCTATGACGAAATGACCGTACCTTCAGGTATTTAGCATTGTATGGCTCGAGAGGCTAGTCTGGAATAACTTTAACCATATTAGTGGATAGTCAGTATATGACAATGTGTAGTTAGAGCTGGGATGTCCATCATGGGAGGACTAGAGACGATGGAGTTTAAAAAGTATTGACATGTTCCAGGGGAAAGTCTTGACAAAAGTAATAATATGGTCATGCAAATACACACCAATCAAGTTACAGGGGGGCTGGAAGGGATTGGACTTATGGGGAACTTATACATGATATGATCATATATATACACACCATTTAAATCTTAGGGATTGACCTACACAGAGACATTATACTTTAGTGCAATTATGCTGCAGTAGCCCTCCTTTTACAAGCAAAAACTTCATATCTGGAGATAGAGGTGTCCGCAGTAGTATATAGTCTAGCCTACTCTAAGTTTACAATTGAGACCACGGGATGTCATCGTTCAAGCCCGTGCGATGTGTCCCCAAGCGGAACACCCAACGCTGTTCTTTTGATAGGAGGTCTCTATCACTGGGGAAAGCCTCAATGACGGTCCACTTGAGGTCGTGGACACTGTGTCCTGCAGTGGCAAAATGAACAGACATTTTTGTGGTTGACCTGTTGCAGCGTACATGGCTGCGGTGTTCACCCATTCGAATTTTCACGGGTCTACTGGTCATACCTACATATTCCTTATTGCACGGACAAGTGATCAAGTATACCACATTGCGACTGTTGCAATTTGTGAAGGCTCGTTGTTCCCACGTAGACTGGTTAGAAAAAGTGAGGCTCTTGCTCTTCTTCGTGTATTGGCAAGATACACATGACCCACAGGGGTGGTGTCCACTGATCCCCGCGACTCGCGACTTCAAATGCTTATACGCGAACCTCCCACTGTGTATATTTGTGTGTGTTTCTCATCTTCTATTACAGGTATATTTGAGCTAAGCGCACTTTGGGATCGGCGCATTTTTAATCTGTTATTCTTACCTTGCAGGCATACTACATTATTAGTGTGGTAGCATATATGTGTTGTAATTATTAAGTAGTAGTTACTCACATAGTCGTATTTTTGTTCACTTTTTTGTAAATACACTTTTTTCTACCCAAGTGGAGGAACATTAGTGAGTGACAGGGGGATCTCCCCTAGGTCCTGACGAAGAGGCCCCGTGCCTCGAAACATGTTGACCCACTTAGGAGAGAGAGCCCATTAACCTGCTCCATCTCTCCGTTTCACTTTTTCTTTTAATAATATCAGCCAGTGTTTAATAAAAATCTTTTTTCCACTAGGCCAGGTATTTTTTAACTCACACTCTATATCACCCCTGACCCCACTGACACTCACTCCCAACACATAGCACCTCCATCTAAAGGTGCTCCAGCGTATCCGCTTGTCGCAGCACTGCCCCGCCCCGCAGCGGGACGGGAAGACCCCGATGATGAAGCATGACACCAAGGGCCCTTTTGGTGTGTGAGGGGTATTTTAACAAAGATGGTGTATTCCAATGACATCTGGATACACATCCACCTAATGTGAGGTGGCCCTTTCTGATTAACCTTAAAACCCTGATAAGAGGAGGACGTGCCCACCTCGGTGCCCACCGGCATCACCTCTTCACTCCCCCCTTTTTTGATTTCCTTAGTCAACCAGGTGTAGAGCCATAGTGTATCCTCAAGTTTAGTGATCTGAAATAAAGTATAGAATTAGTAATTGCATAGTACATTCAATTGCACACGCGTAATTCTCTGTTTCGCCTCAGTACACCCAGGCTGCTGCACCCCATCCACTCCCACTGCAAGAAGGTGTCTGTGCACTATTTTGCTCTCAGGGTGCTGTACCCATCCACTGTCCAGAGATGTTTGCCCGCTCTTGTGCAGCCAAGCTGTTGCACACTATCCACTCTCACCGCCCAGAGGTGACGGCTCGCTGCTGCGGAAAGAAATCTCTCTGCTCACCTTCCGCCACCGGCGTGTGCTTAAGAGGGTCCACCACATTCCAAAGCAACCTTCTCAGGCGTTGAGGATGGCCTCGCATCATCGCAGGTTCATCAGGCGTTGAGCTCTGGTGGTGTTGGGGGGAGGGGGAACGCCAATTCGTGAAACACAGCCTGTTAGATCAAAAGGAAGATAAGATTGTGCGTCATGCGTCCATGAAAGGAGAGAGGAAGAGCGAAAGAGTGAGAGTGACACTGGAGAACATTTTGGCAGCTCACCTTTCTGTCACCGGTGTGTCTGCAACCACTTGCAGGGACATAGTGCACCCTCAGGGTCCACATCTGAAAGATAGTAGAGAATTAGTAATTGAAGGAAAGTCCAGTATGCAGGAATGAAAAGACCGAGACGGTAATTCTCTTGATGTGGATTGATCCTTAGAATACGTCTTTAAAGCAGCAAGTATAAAGGAAGAACGAGTGAACCCCCGTTAACTTCTACGTCCCAACCTTGTCACATTTAAAACATAACATTCTCAAAGCGACGCGAGGCAGCCACGAGGTGTAAGAGGAATGTCACGCTTGTGTCTGCATGCTTTGATGCTCCTAACACACCTTACCTCCTTAAAAAAAGAGAGAAAGGAAAGGTTGTCAAAATTTGATGGTAAATTTAAGGGTACAAAGTATGAAAAAATAAATAGTCAACTACTTTGCTACAGATGTGGGAGGGACGGACATTTGATCAACTCTAAAAACGTCGTGCTATTGGAATTTAAAAAAAAATGCAATAAGACAAGGTAAAGCCAGGGTATATACGACTGTCTACGCCTAAATCGCTGTGACGTTTTTTTGTATCCAAGCTGCTGCACCCCATCTACTCCTACCGCCCAGAGATATCTGCCCCGCTGCGCACCCAGGCCTCACTGCTCACCTTTTCACGGACAGGGCACCCTCCACATCATGCAGCCCTGCTCTGCAAGCCAGAAATCTCACAATTGGTGCTGAGTCTTGATATCACCATGGCAGAGGACATACTCGTGCACCCATCCTCATCGCAGGTTGTTCACCTGCTCAGTCCTTGCTTTGCCACTAACTCAGTGACTATTTAGGGCACACACGTGGCGGTATGCCCCCCTGGTGCATTGGTCAGGCCTACACTGCGGTCCAGCAGGGCACACAATAGATGAAGTGTACGGACCACCGGGATTGGCCATCACCGCAGGCTCCACTCCCGCTCAGCACTTACAATGCCCTTACCTCAGTCGACCAAAATTCACTGTTTCGTGGCTGTGTGCCTGTGACGGCCCCAGTGCATCAGCTGCGAGCAACTCAGGGAATCACTGACCCTACATACATCCATAGTTCCACACATTAAAGATGGTGGACATGACACATTTCTGTGGATATGAATGTTTATTCCACATTGACTCGAGTGTTGTTGCTGTAGCAATACAGGGCCATGGAAAGTTCAGGTTGCAGTTTTTGGGACATGGTGTGCAGCCAATTAGAGCAAAGCTTGTGTTCGGAGTTAGGCTGCGCCAAGATATGTACCTATGTGGTCCGTCGGCTAGACTGCCT
Source organism: Lissotriton helveticus (assembly GCF_964261635.1). NCBI lineage: Eukaryota > Metazoa > Chordata > Amphibia > Caudata > Salamandridae > Lissotriton > Lissotriton helveticus. The sequence continues at coordinate 487,947,227 of NC_136057.1, forward strand.
ACCTTGGTGGTGGAAACCAGGGTTGGAGCCTCGGGGTCGCGTACACTTCCTGTGATTGTGGGGAAATCACTCAATCTCCGCATGCTGCAATGTGTAATGTAAATACGTTGCTCACCCTTCTCCTGCCGCACCTGCAGCTTCACCTGCGACAGAAACACCAAACCTCCAAGGACTGGACCCAACCACCTCCACTGCATACTCCTCAACACCCACTTTTCACGCAAACACGCCGTCGAGCTCTGGGATCCGCTCGACACCGCCGCCCCAGACGTGGCCTTCCTGACCGAGACCTGGTCGGACGACTCCTCGGTGTCCGACATCGCCATAGCCATCCCGGACGGCTACAAGATCACCCGCACGGATCGCGCCAACGGAATCGGAGGAGGAACAGCCATCATCCACAAGTCAACCCTCAAAGTCGCCACCCACGCAGAGGACACCCTCCACACCACCGAACACTTGTACTTCCGGATCCACACCGACCCCAACATCACCCTCAGAGGAACACTCATCTACAGACCCCCCGGACCCCGGGCTCAGTTCCGCGACTCCATCGCCGACCTCGCCAGCACCCACTCACTCCATGCACTACATCCTCCTCGGGGACCTGAACTTCCACCTCAAGAACAACAGCGACGCCAACTCCGCCACCCTGATCGACAACCTCGGCTTCAGACAACTCGTCACCACACCCACCCACACCGCCGGCCACACGCTTGACCCCATCTTTTCCACAGGCTCCCACGTCGCCTTCGATCACACCACCGAACTCCATTGGACCGACCACCGCTGCATCCACTTCACCTTGAAGAAACCAACCACGCACCATCTCACCCAACAGCTGCCTCGCCGCTGCTGGAGCAAAGTCACCGAAGTCAGCTGCTCACCTCCCTCGTCAAGAACCCACCAACTCTGACGCCGCAGCCCACAACCTCAGACAGTGGATTGACGACTGCGCCAACACACTTGCCCCGCTCAAGAAACCCTCCAACAGCCACACCAACAAAAGAGCCACATGGTTCACCAACGAGCTCCAGGCCTCCAAACGCGCATGCCGAAAACTGGAAAAGACATGGCTACACGAACGCGCACCGGACAACCACGCAGCCCACAAGGACGCCACCCGCAGACACCACCACCTCTTCAGACTAGCCAAGAGATCCTCCTTCAAAGACCGCTTGGACAACAACGCGCACAACAGCAAAGAGCTCCTCAGCATCGTAAAGGAACTCTCCAACCCCAGCGCCAACGCCAATGACATCACGCCCTCACTGTGCGATTCATTAGCCATCTTCTTCCACCGCAAGATCGCTGACATCCACGACTGCTTCAACACCACGACCGCCCTAACTACGCCTGACTCCACCCCCCCTGTGAACACCACCAGCGCCAACCGCCTGACCTCCTGGTCCAACGTCAACGACGACGAGACATGCAAGGCCATGAACTCCATCCACTCAGGATCTCCGTCTGACCCGTGCCCACACCACGTATTCAACAAAGCAGACGCAGCCATCACACCCCAACTACGGAAGGTCATCAACATCTCCTTTGAAACCGCGACATTCCTGGAAAGCTGGAAGCACGCCGAAATCAACGCCCTCCTCAAGAAGCCCAAAGCAGACCCCAGCGAACTCAAGAACTTCCGGCCCATCTCCCTGCTCCTGTTCCCAGCAAAGGTCATCGAGAAAATCATCAACATGCAACTGACCCGCCACCTAGAAGACAACAACATCTTGGACCCGTCTCAGTCCGGATTCAGACGAAACCACAGCACCGACACAGCCCTCATCGTCGCCACAGACGACATAAGGCACCAACTAGACAATGGCGAATCATCAGCCCTCATCCTCCTGGACCTGTCAGCTGCCTTCGACGTGGTCTGCCATCGCACTCCAAAGACACGCCTCCTAGAAGCCGGAATCCAAGAGAAGGCCCTCAACTGCACCACGTCCTTCCTCACTGGCAGAACCCAGAGCGACCACCTCCTACCTTCCGATCCGAAGCCACCGAAATCATCTGCGGCGTCCCCCAGGGCTCATCCCTCAGCCCGACGCTGTTCAACGTCTACATGGCCCCCCTCGCACTAGTGGCCCGCCATTACGACCTCAACATCATCTCATACGCCGACGACACCCAGCTCATCCTCTCCCTCACCAAGGACCCACACACCGCCAAAACCAACCTCCACGAGGTAATGAAGGCCATCGCCGACTGGATGAGGAGCAGCCGTCTGAAGATGAACTCGGACAAGACAGAGGTCCTCATCCTCGGATCCACCCCCTCAGCCTGGGACGACTCCTCGTGGCCGACCACACTGGGAGCAGCACCAACACCCACCGACCATGCACATAATCTAGGATTCATCCTCGACTCCTCCCTCTCCATGTCTAAGCAGGTCAACGCCGTCTCCTCCTGCTACAACACCCTCCGCATGCTCCGCAGGATCTACAAGTGGATCCCGACCGAAACAAGAAGAACGGTGACACAGGTCCTCGTCAGCAGCAGACTGGACTACGGAAACGCACTCCACGCAGGAATCCCAGCCAAACACCTATGACAACTACAACGCATCCAAAACGCCTCCGCCCGACTAATCGTCAACGTCCCCCGCCGCAGCCACATCACCCCCCACCTGAGAGACCTACACTGGCTCCCCGTCGACAAGAGGATCACCTTCAAGCTCCTCACCCACGCACACAAAGCACTCCACAACGCCGGACCAGCCTACCTGAACAGCAGGCTCCGCTTCCACACCCCCACCCGCCAGCTCCGCTCCGCCAGCCTCGCCCTCGCCGCTGTCCCCCGCAACCAACAAACTACCTCCGGTGGCAGATCCTTCTCCTACCTCGCCGTCAAGACCTGGAACACCCTCCCTACCCACATATGGTAGACCCAAGATCTACTCACCTTCAGAAGACTCCTCAAGATCTGGATCTTCGAGCGGTAGCAGCAGCATCCCCCCCCCCCCCCCCCTCCCCTCAATGCCTTGGGACCCTCACGGGTTAGTATCGCGCTCTACAAGTACATTGAATGATTGATTGATCTGGGGTGAGTGTAAGCCAGTGCTCCGGGAATGGTTGGTGGTGGTAACAAGTACAAAAGTAATTATCGGATTATACACAGAGATTCATTCATAAAGGGTCTATGACTTGTGCTGCAGTAAGGTAGGGGCACCAGATGTGAAATAATACACAAAAGATTCTATCGTAAAGAGTCCATAACTTGTGGTGCACTGAGGTAGGGGCGGCAGATCTAAAATCATACACAAAACATTCTATCATAAAGGGTCCATCAGTTGTGGTGTACTGAGGTAGGAGCATCAGAAGCAATGAGCGTGTGCGGAGCCAGCAATGGTACGTGGTCCGGGCTGGCCGCACTGGGAGCAATGTCTTTTGCCTACTGGACTGCGTCATCTGCAATCGCGACTCAGATCAGAGATGAAACATCTATGGAATACATTGTCGAAACATGTAGGTTTCAGGGACGTTATGGTTCAAATTGTGAGCTGTGCTGTCTGCACTGTAGAGTGCCATTCAGTGTTCGTTTGGACTTGCAAGATGAATTTTCTTATTTTACTAAAGCTATAACTGATATAAAACAAGTTCTTGAAGCAAGGGTACTAAAAGGATATTGTGTAGGTTTTGAGGGACGTTATACTTAGTTGCGTACTGCACTCTGCAACCAATGAAAGAAGAGTCAATTTGATTGTGAGCTCTGATGACCGCAGTGTAGGCAGGAGGCAGCAGTCAGCAAGGGCCCACAGCCACGGGCGTTAAGTACAGCTGCACAGGTATTGGCAATTCAGCGTGTGTGCAGCCAGTGATGATAAGTGGTGCACTGAGCTAGTGGCACGTGAACGAACCAGCTTGTGTGGAGCCTGCGATGATGCGTGGTGTGATCAGGCCGCACTGGTAGCAATGTCTTTTGCCTACTGAATTCTGCCTTATTAAGTCCATGTGGCGATGACTTATGGTGCACTGAGTTAGTGGTACCTCTGGCACTCGGCGTGTGCGCACTCTGCGATGATGCATGGTGCGTGGGGTAGCACGGGGAGCAATGTGTCTTGGCTACTGGACTGCGTCATCTGGAATAGCCACTCCACCAGAATTGTGAGCCCTACTGTTCATAGTATAGGCAGGAGGCAGCTGTCAGCAAGGGCCCACAGCCACATGGCATTGACTGGAGCTGCACAGATTGGGAGCATTTGCTCTTCTGAACCCATTATAGTCTCTTACACAATTTGAGTCGCTACTAATCTTGAATTGTGAACCGTGCTAACCCCAGTGTAGGGCGGGGCAGCGGTCAGGATGGGCCCAGGTGCACAGTTAGTGGCATCTGAAGCACTCAACGTGTCCACAGCCAGCGATGATATGTGGTCCCGGCAGGCCGCACTGGTAGCAATGTCTTTTGTCTAATGAATGCTGCCTTATTAAGGCCATGTGGCGTTAATTTGTGGTGCACTGAGTAAGTGGTACGTCTGGCACTCAGCGTGTATGCAGCCTGCGATCATGCGTGGTCCGAGCGGGCCGCTGTGGGAGCAATGTGTCTTGCCTACTGGACTGCGTCATCTGCAATCGCCACTGCATCTGAATTGTGAGGCCTGCTGTCCGCACTGCAGATCGAAGGCAGTAGTCTGTACAGATACAAGTCTGCGGTGCTGTGCCGCTGGGTTTGCAGGGTGTCTGTGTCGAGGAGGCCTACGTTCATGGCGGCAGCCACGTGGCAGGGGGGGACAACATAGCTACATGACCGAGATCATCCCCACTGCCTGAGGTAACATGGTTGCGTCTACTGTGCACAACACTACAAGTATCAGTAGTATATGTCCACATGGAGAGGTTTGTGCTTTGCATAGTGAGGTCTGTCCAGCATATTACCGCTTCACTTGGTATTGTGGTACAAAAGGGGGTGGTAATGGACGGAGTATCTGAACCAACCAAACACTCACACCCAGTCAAAAGATCTGGGTTTAATCCATCACCGTTCTTTAGCCTACTCTGCCACCCCAGTTCAGACATGGCTATATGCAAATCAGTCTGACCCTGTGCCTCATGGGAACAGTCCAGCCCGAACTGCCAAGCCATGCCTTCCCTGGACCGGAAACAAGCTTCCGAGGACCGGTTTCTGGCATTACAGCCGTCTTCAGCCCAGGTTGCTTGAATCCAGTGTCAAAGTGAGCAAGGGACTCACGTCTGAGCATACCCTGCCACACTTATGGTGGCCAAAAGCGGTACAAAAGGGGGTGGTAATGGACGGAGCATCTGAACCAATCAAACACTCACACCCAGTCAAAAGATCTGGGTTTAATCCATCACCGTTCTTTAGCCCACTCTGCCACCCCAGTTCTCTGTGCCTCATGGGAACAGTCCAGCCGAACTGCCAAGCCATGCCTTCCCTGGACCGGAAACAAGCTTCCGAGGATCCACTGGATTCAAGCAAGCCGGGCTGAAGACGGCTGCAATGCCAGAAACCGGTTAGTTGTGGCTCTCATTTGTGGCGATTTTATGGGCGGAAGGTATTGATGGAAAAGTGGTGAGATTTGCAGTGTTCACCAGGTTGAGAATGGGATGATAATTTAAAAACACAGAAAAAAAGATAGGTTTAATCGACATTATAATTAGAAATTAGCATTTAAAAAACCATTGAAATTCACTGAAAGTACCATAGGTTTCAGGCACGTTATAGTTAGAAATGTTCAGTTAAAAAACCTTAGAAATTCACTGAAAAAACCATAGGTTTCAGGGATGTTATAGAAATTCCCCTGTTATAGTTAGTTGAGCTAACTATAACTCGCGCCCCCGCAATGCACTGCTGATGACGTCACATATTATAATATATAATTTTTTTTTATTGGGGTTACCCCTTTCTGGGAGATTGTTTTGTGGGGAAACTCTTATTTTTCCAGTCCCCTTACCTCTACCCACCCCTGAATTCACCCTTATCCACTTTAGTTCTACCCACCCCTGAACCCTACAATCACCCTTACCTCTATTTACCTCTACTCACCCCTTAGCCCTAAAATTATCCTTTAACTGCATTTACCTGTACTCCCCCATAAACCTTAAATTCACCCTTACCTCAATTTACCTCTTCCTACCCCTCAAAGCTAAAACCACCCTATCCCTATTACTCACTGAATATGCTGTTTACAAACTATGCTGCACATGCTGCCTTGACTATATTGGTAGTACAAAGCTCCCTATACACAAACACATCCTGCAACATGTGAGGGCCAGTGTCAACTCGGACCCCAATTACCCGCTTGTGAGACATTTTAAGCTGGTTCACAATAATAAACTTAAGGACTTGGAGTACATGGCTGTCCCCATTTCCGAACGGGGTGGGAATTGAGAAAGGACTCTTCGCCAGTTGGAGGCTCATTTTATATTGTCTCTCGATACCAAGATGCCAAATGGCCTCAATAACAGCAAAGACATGTATACCTTTTTATAAATGAATTCCGAACTGAGTTTATTTTCCTCTTAACCCATCATGATGTTTGTCGTTTCATTTTAAAATTGAATCATAGTCTGAAAAAAATGTTTTGCTCTTGTGTACATATGTCATTAATTTCTATTTTTTTCTAAAGTTCTTGGCAATATGAGGGCACTCTGTTCAGGTTGGACAAAGTCAACATGCTGCTGTGATTATATTCTAAATGATTTTTGAATTGTTTGCACTATTTTCCACAGGTATTGGCACTACAGCACTTTACAGACTGTTTGGTTAGACTATGTATGCCAATTTTTAGATCCGATAGCTCTCCTCAAAATTAAGTATAGGCGTATGTAATTTTATCCCTGTTTTTAACATTATCCGCACATTGCTATGTAAACCTATGCATTTGCACTTTTTGAATGTTTACATTGGGCTTCAGCACAGATAGCCCCTGACCATTCTGATATCCTATTACCTTTGGCCATCAGGACAATCTTCTGCACTTGCACTTCACTTATTGTGTACTAATCCATTTCCAACGTTTGGAGATTTACCTTTTTCAGCGATAATGATAGCTGAATACATTGTCAATAGCACTTGCATAGACACCGTTACATCTCTGACCATGGCAACAATATTGGGAATTCAAATGTAATTTTATGTACTTGCACTGTACTCGATTATCTTTTTCTAAACATCGTAGAATATTAGGCAAATATGACATTTAGGCATCATTAATTGCGAGTATTTGCACAGGCAGCTGACATTCATAAATGTGACTACTGCAATGTTGGATTGCACAATTAATGTGCACCGATATGTATTGATTTTTTGATATTATATTACATGATACATTTTGCAATGAGCGAGTTTCTTATTCAGGATTGTATTTAAATGCTGTTTAAATACTATGTGTAATTTGCATTACTCCAGTATTGGAACTTTCATAGATTCCAATGCTTGCATCATTCCCCGTCGTCGGAATGGGAGTCTCGGTAAATAAACAATAACATAGCAGTAGGTACAAAAGAGAAATAAAAGGCCTAGGCCTCATCTCATTTTGTAGCATATCCACCTCTTTTTGTAAAAGAGACCAAAATAATGCAACAGCGAATCAGAATAGCCTCACCCCATAGAACCTTCCTGAGAGGACCTCAGAGCTTTAGATTTTCTACCGCACATTGTGCAAAGGGAGACTCCTTTGAGCTCTGCTCAAGTCAACTCTGTTCTACTGTTTTTCAGCAGTTTTTTCTTCAGGATTGTTTGATGTTTCTTCTTGGGATATCTGACAAAGAGAAAAAAGCCCTTTTTAAGGCTTGTTCCACCTGTGGCAATAAAAGGTTGTATGTGGAGGACAGGCATAAAGACTGCATCTACTGCCTGTATCTGGACCACAAGGCAGCGGACGACAAAATCTGCCGCACCTTTTCCACAAAGAAACCACTTCGTCCAGAAGGTCAGTGAAGAGAGGTAGGGCTTCCCCTTCATGATCTACAGACCGTCACGCAAAGGCCTCAAAAAAGACACACCGTGAGTCTGAGAGCCAGAGTCCTAGCAAATCTCCTCACCATGGTGCAAAGGAGAGGGAATGACTACCTTCAGCAGCAGCAGTGGCAAAGTCTGCTATACCTTTTAAAAAGCCTTCTTCTCTGACATCTGAGAAGTCTGACAAGGATAGTCAATCGTCGACGACAATGCGAAAGACTCCGTCTACGAAGGTTGCAAAGGTGCAGGTTAAAACGGTACCACCGTTGACGGGGTCGTCGACGGTGCCTTCGAGTCTTTCGACGCTGGTGTCGACGGGCTCGTTGACGACAATGTTAACTACTTCAACGTCAACGAAGATGTCGAAGAGAGTGTCGACGACGGTAGCTGCAACGACTGTGGCATCAACGAGGGCTTCAACAGCGATGACGACGACAGCCGCAGTGTTGACGGTCTCGTCGATGACTCTTATCTCATCGTCGATGATCTGCTCGTCATAGGTGGGACTTCCGTCGACGACGATGATTTCCTTTTCTTCTCCACCTTCGAAGGTACCATCGATGACGTCTTCGTCGACGGAGAAAATCACTATTTCTTTGACTAGAATCATGCCGGACATGACTTCTCCAAGGAGGGTTGCCCTTCTGCCTCCCGCGCTGTTGCTGGATGAGGAAGAAGATTCTGAGGGAGAGAATGATCCTTTTGGCAATGCCAATAGCCCCTAACAGCTTCTAGTCAAGTGCCAGGACACTGATTCTGAAAGTGAACACCTTCATGGGCACTCATATCATCACTCTTTTCACCGTCAGGAGGACACTAGCCAGGACATGATTTCTGTTCCTTCTTCCCTCTTGGCGGATCTTCAAGGCATGTTGCTGGACTATAAGAGAAGATTCTCCCAGCCTCCTCCTTCTCCATTTCCTTTGGCGCAGGCTGTCTGCTCCGCCAGCTTCTTCTGTGGCATCGCCAAGGCCACCGTCCCAGATGGTGTCACAGCTGCATGTCACCAGCCCAGTTATACCTCCGATGGTTCGAGAGGAGCAGGTTGATTCCTCGCACGAGGATCACGGCAATATCAGCAGGGCGGACCAGTGTGCGGTGTGGGATGATTATGTGATACTGGATCCAGCTTCTCCGACATCAGATGCAGTTGATTCTCCCCCGGCAGACGTTGGGGGGGGGGTTCAGAAATTGATGGAGAGAGCCTCGCACAGATTTGAACTTCCCATGCCTTCAGTTCAATCTGAGTGTTTTCTTTGATTTTAAAGAACCTTATAGGAAGACGGTCCATTCCATTCCTATTGTCAGCCACATCTGGGAGGAAGGTATAAAGGCAATGAAGAATCCGGCTACTGTCATTCCAGTCTTGCCGCGTCTGAAGAAAAAATACAAGGCCCCTGACGACAAACCAGCATCCTTAAAAAGTCAAAGCCGGATTCAGTGATATCCCAGGCAGCTCAGAGAAAATCACACAACCTTTCTGCGTCCCTTACTACTCCTCCTGATAAGGAAGGCAGACGCTTGGATAATGCTGGGAAAAGATTTTCCTCAATGGCAAGTCATTTGATTAGAGCGGTGAATGCGTTGGTGATACTTGGCAGGTATGATCGTCAGATGTGGTGTGACCTCTCACCATATCTAGACCAGCTGCCTCAGGAGTCCAAGGTGGAAGCAAAGAAAATTTTGCTAGACGAAGAGGTTACATCAGCTGAGATTATCAACTGCGCAATGGACATTGCCACAACGGCTTTCCGCTCGCTAGCAGGCGCAGCTGTTCTTCGTCACCAAGGCTGGCTAAGGGAGATACGGTTCCGGCCGGAGGTCCAAAACAAAATCCTGGACCTTCCGTTTGATGGGGAGGCATTATTTGGTAAAAATATTGATGATGCCCTACAAGACATCAAAAAGGATACAGAGACAGCAAGATCCTTGGGAACCCTACAATATCGAAAGCTTCCGTTCCGTGGAGCCAGAGGAAGAAGTACTACAACCTACAGGGGTTCATACCAGCAACAATGATATCCTTCTTACAGTTCAACGCCTCAGTCTTATCGTCCATCAAAGGCATGGCCAGACCTCTTCTTTCTCCAGGTCTAACTCTAGAGGTATACAGAATCGCCAGGGGCGTGACACCACTAAGTGACAATAGCGGCGTACTGCTTCTTCCTGCAGTACCCCCCTCCCGACAACATCTGTGTGGGGTAGGGTATCTCAATACCTCCACAACTGGCAACGGATAACATCAGACCGTTGGGTACTCAACAACATTCAATGTGGCCATATGCTGGAGTTTGTTCATCTTCCACCTGCCTTCGAAACATCTGCGTCTTCTGCGGCTCGAAGTTCATCAGATGCTACTCAAGGGAGCTGTAAAGCCGGTCCGCTTTTCTCAGAAGGGAAGACGGTTTCTACTCCGGATTTTTTCTGGTCAAGAAGATGCTGGAGAACTGGTCCCCCATTTTAGATCTCAGGGAGCTCAGCACCTATCTCATAAGACAATCCTTTCGAATGGTGTCTGTCCAGGACATTTACATCTCCTCAACCCTGGGGACTTTATGGCCACTCTCGATCTCGAGGATGCGTATTTTCACATACCCATTCATCCAGCCCACAGGAGGTTTCTACGGTTTACAGTAGCCAAGACCCACTTCCAGTTCAAAGTTCTACCTTTTAGACTTCGGTCTGCTTCGAGGATTTTTACCTAAGTGCTGGCACCGGTGGCAGCCTTCCTCAGGAAGCAGCATTTTCAGATCTTTCCCTACCTGGACGATTGGTTAATGAAGGCCCAGACGTGCAGCGGAAGAAACAGTCGATGCATGCACGCGTCTGTTCGGCAATCTGGGCCTGATTCTCAACAGGGTGAAGTCATCTCTCTGTTCGTCGAGGAAAGCGCGATTCCTAGGGGCCATCCTGGACACGTCTCTCAACAAGGCAATTCCATCGCTTGAAAGGCAAGAGAAACTGATGTCCATGGCTCAACTGTTGCGAAGAAGAAAGTATCTTTCAGTTCGCCGTTACAAATCCCTGCTAGGAGCAATTTCCTCTTGCATTCCTTTAATACCTCACTGCAGGTTGCCGATGCGTTCACTTAACTTAAGAAGTGCGGACAAAGTTCTGCTTACCGCTCCCAGGTGAAACGTAAGTGACGCTGGGCTCTGTTCTCCAATGTAAGCTTTTCTTCTGGAAGTCTTTGCTGTGCAATTTCCCTCTTGATATTTTAAATAAAGCACCCTCACAATACACTTACACGAGTTTAATATTAGATGAGAACCAATAGACCCTCTGGTAGTATATGCCTCAAAAGTGGGATTATTTTGTCATCAAACAGTGAACTTCAGTCTTTCAGTGTTATCGTTCATAAATTTATATGTGGCCTGCAGCCCTTTTTCCTCTGTGATGCAGATTATATATTTACTCTATAATTTAAAATGGAGTTAAAGGTACCTGAGCTCCTGGCAAGAATTTAAAGACCTGAATTAGGTGGAGGGTCTAATGTGTTATCATTGTTTTAGTACTGTTATGCTAAAAACACATACACGTGATCCCTGGCTTAATGGTGGAGAAATTATTTAAATACACCAACGTTGGAGAAATAAAGGTCCTGAAAAATAGGGTTCTCTTCTGTGGCAAACATCAACATCTGATTAAGGCAAACTACATATAGGCATGAACTTGATTGTGGCGAGGGTACACTAGCAGAGGACAGTTTTTAGTATGTCCAGAAAAAAGTGATTACTTGCAATGAATATGGAAATACATTGGAATACACAATCAATACTGATGAATTCATCAGTAGTGAATTGAAGTGCAATTCCAGAACTGCTAGAAACAATGACCATTTTCTCTTATAGCCCTCTAAATTCAAATCCTAGGTGGGTACGTACTCAGAAATGCTGAGAGAAGGACTAACTGAAAATTGCAAAAATTATACCGTGACTAATCTTTCATCACGATTTGAAGTGCAATTCCAGAACTGCTAGAAACAATGACAATTTTCTCTTATAGTCCTCTGAATTCAAATCCTAGGTGGGTAAGTACTCAGAAATGCTGAGACAAGGACTAACTGATAATTGCAAAAATTATACAGTGACTAATCTTTCATCACGATTATCATGCGAAAGCATTTATATAGTAGTATGACTGAAGGGGAATGAGCATTCATAAGTCACAGGATGCAGGATTGAGCTAAAACAGAAAAACATTTTCATATACATCCTAAAGTTCAGATGTGACAAGCGAAGGATGAAAGGTAAGGAATTCAGGATTCAAGCTGCTCAGGGGAAACAAGATATCCCGCTGGCCAGACGCAGTTAGAACTGGGGCTAAGCCTCAATTGTTTACCATCATGACTTAACGTAAACTAAAGTACTGCCAAACACTGCCTTTCAAATCAATTGAAAATCGTTATACTTTAATCTGGAATTAACACCAAGCTAGTGAAGCTTCCTAACAGTCTGCGAAACATTCTCTCTCTCTAAGAAACACTGGCCACTGCCATAGCTCCACAGGTCTGAAGAACCTAAGCTTCTAAACTTTGAAAACCCCAAAGGAATAAAAGCGCATGGATCAGAAGGTTAGTCAGTTAGTTTGGTCTACTAGGAAACAATTACATTTTGGGGATTTCCTGGCGCAAGGAGGAATAAAGGCGAGAGATCAATATTGTATTGAAGATTGTCTGATATTAAATGACCTAATCATCAATAATCTTAGAAAGCGTGACAACTCACCTGTTAGGGTCTCAAGGTGCTAGGTGTGGGGGGGGGGGTCTGCATTTCAGTCGAAGACCGATGTCTTGAGGTCCTCCCTGAATTGTGGCAGTGATGGTGATTGCCTGAGGTGCATAGGCAGGGAGTTCTAGGTCTTCGCAGCGAGGTAGCAGAAGGATCTTCCTCCAGCCATGGTCTTGCAGATCTGTCCGATGGTGGCCAGGGCCAGTTGGGTGAAGCGAAGATGTCTGATGGAGAGGCGGTGGTTAAGGTATGCAGGTCCGGCGCTGTGGGGGGCTTTGTAGGTGTGTGGGAGGAGCTTGAAGGTCATTCTTTTGTTTACCGGTAGCCAGTGTAGGTCTCAGGTGGCCGGTGATGTGGTTGCGGCGTTGGAAGTTCAGAATGAGTCTTGTGGAGGCATCCTAGATGTTCTGCACTTTCTTTTGAAGTTTCTGGGTGGTGCCGGTATAGAGTGCGTTGCCGTAGTAGAGTCTGCTGCTGATGAGCGCATGGGTGACCATTTTCCTGGACTCAGTGGGGATCCACTTGAAGATCTTATGAAGCAGGCAGAGTGTGTGGAAGCAGGAGGAAGAAACAGCATTGATTTGGAGGTTCTTTGAGAGCGAGGGTCCCGGGAATTGATTCCATCTATTATGACCCTCTGGGAGAACCAGAGAAAATACCACTGATAGGCTGTTGTACTTTATTGGCATAAGCTTCTTTTGTATAGAATACCCCAGTTATTGCACTGAGTGAAAAAAGGACTGTTTATGGATATTAAGTCCGGATGAAGGTAGTTTAAAGAATTAAAAGTCCCAGTTCCAAGACACAAAAATGATGAATGAAAGATAGTGTTTGACAAGTGAGGTGTTAAATTATGTTTATTGTATTGTTAAGTTATTGCATTGTTGTTTTGTTGTTGGGATTTATATATGAATGTTTGGGGTTGTTTTCAGTAACGTGTACACATAAAAAAGGATAGCAAACTAATATGAAATAACCGATTGATATACAGAAGAAAGAATATCATCTGTGGTTTACATTACAGATTTGAATACTGAGACATGAGCACCATCTCTTGGAGCATGGGCTCCGAGCAGCCACTGACTGAGACAGTGGTTGAGGGTGCCACACATGGTGATAGATTGAGCAACGGCAGGTTAACAATGATTTCCCACCACCCATCAGCACAGGAAGTGACATCCCTGGATCTCCCCTCCTCCACCTGCACAGAAGTTACCATCACCGAATGTCAGGAAGCGACATTAATAGTTTTCCCACTAGAACTGTCTGTAAAAGAATAAGCCAAGCAAGAGGACTTAATTTCCCATCACCCATCAACACCAGAAATGACATCATGGCACCCTAAACTCCGTTCTTCTCCCAGGACCTACTTAATGACAGCTGCAACACGAATGTGCCGCCACAGCAAACCGGCATGTCAACAACCACTCGCATGCATGCTTCTTAACACACATACGCTCTGCAAACACACAACCAGAATATGGGACATTCCAAGTAGTGACACACCCAACATCCTCTTCCTCACAGAGACCTAGCTCAATCCATCATCGACTCCCAACATTGCTATGCCAATCCCAGCAGGCTACAGGATCACTGAACAGGACCGCCTTCATAAGCCGGGATGAGGACTCCCCATCATCTGCAAGGAATCCATCAAATGCACAACATCCAAAGAGAACGCCACACCATTTGTGGAACATATATATTTCAAGATGCAAACCTCCGAAAACTTCACCCTTAACAGAACCCTCGCCTACCGACCTCCCAGACCACGAGCCACCTTAATCAACCTCATCATCTACTTTGTTTCTTTGCTCACCGTCGACTCAAGAGCCTATATTCTCCTTGGTGACCTCAACTTTCACGTAGAAGACCAAAACGACCTCTGCTCCACAGCACTCCTCGAAATCTTGAGCCACATTGGACTCACCCAGCTCGTCACAGAATTTACACACACAGCAGGACAGAAACTGGACCCCATCTTCACCACAAGTGACAGCATCAAATACAACTCCACCACACAGCTCACATGAACCGTACACTCCACCATCCACTACCAAATCAACACACCTTCAGTCACCACCCCATTCAGGTTCCACACTCCAAGCCGCAGCTGGGGCAAAATCACAGAAGCAGACTGGGTCAGCGCCCTCAGCACTGACCAACGTAGCCTCCCAGACAGCCTTGCCAAGGACATCAAGTACTTGGCAGACTTCCAAACATCTATCAAACCCAACAAGCATAGTAGATCAAGCACGCAGGCCAGTTGGTACACAGAAGACCTCTGAGACAAAACACTGCAAACCACTAAAAAGGAAATGGAGAGCCATCCATGACACCACCGACCAGACTACCTACAAGGCTGTACTCAGACGGTATAAACAACAAATTAGAGACGGCGAGAAAAAAGCACTAGTGGACCACATCGAAGAAAGCTCCAACTGCTGCAGGGAGATTGTTTCGATCGTCAAGAATTTCAACTCACCCTTAGCCACTATTAACAATGCTGCCTCCCAACATCTCTGCGACAATGTATCCAACTTCTTCTACAGCAAAATCAAACATCTACAGCAACTTCGCTCACCAACCCAACCTCCGACAGTTCAATGCTAACCTACCCACTGCCAACCAAGATGGCCACTTGACCAAATGGACAACCCTCACCAGAAACAACTCGGCAGCAATCCTGCGGCCCATCCACTCAGGGTCCCCAACGGACCCATGCCCCACCACATCTACAACCTGGTAACCTCACCAATCAGCACAACCGTAACCTACATCATCAACTCCACCATCACGTCTGCCACGTTCCCGGATGAATGGAAACTTGCAGAAATCAACACCCTCCTCAAGAAACCCAAAGCCGACCCAAATCAACTGAGCAACTTCCAACCCATCTCCATGTTCCCCTATCCAGCCAAAGTGATTGAGAAGGCCATCAACAAGCAACCCACAACCCATATTGAACTTCAACATCTTCTAGGCAATACACAATTGGGATTCGGAAAGAAGCACAGCACCGAAATAGCATTAATCGCAGCCACCGACGACATTTAAAACGTCCTGGACCGAGAAGGTACAGCGGCCCTCATCTTGCTCGACCTTTCTATGGGTTTCGACACTGTGTCCCACAACACCACTCGGCAGAAGACTGCACGAGATTGGCATACACGGATCTGCCCTCAAATGGCTCTGTTCCTTCCTTAGGGGAGGAACCCAAATGGTCAGGCTGCCACTCTTCACATCAGAGACCAAGAAACCGATATCCAACAAGCTGAAGGTTCTGGTCTTTGGCACCTGGTAGCCTTTGGAGCTAGACCAACACCCACACCCATACCCACAGTCCATGCAAAAAAATCTAGGGATCATCCTAGACAACAAGCTCAACATGACTTCTCAAGTCAACGCAGTGTGCACGCAATCTACACATGCCACAAAATTGGAGGTCGTTCATTCTCCTACATTGCTTCCAAGACATCAGAGCCTCCTTCCTACTTCTTGAGCTCTGCAAGAAGGTAAAGAACTGGCTTTTCATATAAGCACCTTAGGACCACACCCCTACACACCATTCTTAAGCGCCTGGATACCCTCTTGGATGTTTAGTGCATCCTCCAAATCAACATACCATATGGCATCATGTTATGTTATGGGTTATAACATTCACAAAATCGATATCCAGTGCAGCAGTTTACAAATGTGTCCTGGGTATAAATTTTGCTTTCTAATCATCCATAATATTGTTGGACTCTAGATAGGTATGCCGTTGGGTGCCAACAGACTTCTCTATTATATTTAAGGGGAATGGTGCATTCAACATAGGCCGATGTGATCAACACTGGAAGAGTCGAGGTGTACTTTTCTGAATAAGAAAGGCACCCACACTTGTTTTTGGTGTTCTGGGATAGAATCCATACAACGAGCAGTCAGTGGAATCAGTTACATATGATGTGAGCCCATACATACATTCCTTAATCCGGGAAAATTAAAAAGATTCACAATAAGCTTACTGGGGTTTGTTTATACAATTAGTATGATTGCGTCAACTATTTGGAAGCCTATCCCTCAATTTGATGTGGAAAATGGATGTAAAGTGAATTACTGACGGTGTCCTCTTGAAATCAGTGAGTCAGTGCGTAGCCTGTGACGAGCAGGAGGGGATTTGAAGTAAGGAAATGTAATTAATGAATGCATGCCTAACAACAGAGGGAAAAAGTTCAGTCTTCCACAGAATCAAATAAATTCTAATCACGCAATTATCGGTCTGGCCACTTGGCATGAACGTCATAGCACAAGTAATTTATCAATGTAACTATATTACGAAGTAATGAAGTTGAGACCATAAACATCCGAGCTTTGGACAATGCGGTAAATGTAGATCATGGGGCTATTGTTATCTGTTCAGAAGCTGTGGCACGTGATGAAGTCTGACAGAGGTTGCCCGAGTGACTGTGTTATAACTCTGCTGCTGGCAAAGCGAAAAGTCCGATAATTAGGCAAACTTATGTGTCCTCTAGAGAACTTCAAGTTCTCCATCGCTATGGTTCATTATCTTCCTGCTTTTTTCCATTATTCGATTTGCTATAGGCAATTCATGCCTACATTTTGTTCACATTTGAGGTAGTGGGCTTTCTACATACGTTATCCGCTCTCCGCTTGGAAGTATTTAGACATTGTCTGTTGTTCTGTGCTCAGTGTTTCAGGAATGCCATTATTTCGTAATGTTCTCAGCAGATGGTTCATATTTTTGTATTCAGACCATTGACTCCATTAAATAAACTTGCTCTTCTAATCTTTATTGGCAGTGTAAAATATAAGAAGGTATTAAGGGAAAAATAAAATATTTACAACAGAAGAACAATGCAGCAGTTATGTTTTAGCTGGTTTGCCTGAACATTCCGACACAACATAAAGAAAACACAACAGTCTAAAAGACTTATGAATTGATAAATGACATCTGGCAAGACTAATGAGTGAAAAATGGCATTTAGCAGGCACGCGAAAGGAGAGAGAAACAAAAGCACAGGGGAGAGCATAAAAAAAGTAAAAAGCATATTTTAAACCATTTGTTTAAGTTGCCCTTGGAACACCTCTCCAGAGCATCCTCCCCCAGAGTTCCCAATCGTAAACTCAAGAGCCTTCAGTCTCAGCTGCCCGGTCCAAGAACCAGTCCAGAAGTGTCCCCCCCATATGCCCTAGTTTGGTTTTTGTAAAGTGTATAAGTAAGTACTTGCAGTGAATTTTTTATTTATTTATTTTGAAAGTTTTATATAGCGCGAACAAGATCTTTGCAGATTTCAGAGTGCTTTACAAAGCCGGGAATACCAACAAGAGAGTGGAATTAAACATATTAAGTGGGAAGGGTAGGTACGTGAGGGATCAAAGTAGTACAACACATCAATAATACAAATATTACAGTTGAATGTGTACATAGATAGTCAGTAGCGACAATAATACAGGTGAAATACATAGTCATAGAGTTCGGACAGAGTAATACAGGTCGGTGCAGAGTCTTTCCAGCTCCATGCCCCTAGAGCTCATGAGCGCCAATTGCCCAGTTCCCCATAGTGTGTAGGAGTAGTGGCAGTGTCACCATATTCCCCAACACCACTCTCCCCATCAGGGACAGCAGCAGCAGGTCACAGTGCAGGAGATACTTCTTCAGACTGTCCACCAGTGCAGGAGAAGCATACACGGGCACACGTCCTCCAAACCTAGAGCCACACTAATGCTTGCTGCACTGTGTTCTAACAGGATCATTTCCGCCAAAGACCTGCAGTGATATTACTTGAATGGAACGCTCATGTTTAAGGTAATGTACTAGTCAAACTTCAAATCTCCTTGCCAACTGCAGGGTACTAGCTTTTGTGTGCCTTGCTATTGGCACACAATGCTAAACATGCCCAGTCTGCTCGGGTAATAAGCATCTTTTAAGGGACTCCATATTGGAAGACATTTGTGAAGCTCATGTAAACACGTCTCCATTTTTTCTAAATTAATTAGAAGTAGAGTAAAGTAATTATACTTTGGATTCTGTAATGTATGCCCTGGCATGACCATGCATTGTGTTGGCTAGAAACCAGGGTTGCATTTGTGTCATGCAGTAGTTTATATGTTGCATTTTACATGTTTGCACTTGATTGACTGTTTCAACAACCATTTCTTTTAGTGGACAGTTTATTAAAGTACACTGGCTACGGGAATGCAGCAGGACTTCTTGCAGCGAGGGGCCTGTTAGCAGGAGGACGAGGGGATCGCTGGTACTCCGATGATGAGGACACAGACACTGAAGAGTACAAGTCTGCAAAGCCAAAGTACGCTGCCATCTTGGTATTCATTTCCATTCGTTAATCTTTGACAACCTAATCAATGTTGTATGTTCCTTGATCTCTTTACACTAAAAGAGTTGTGTATGCATTTAAAATAATTGGAACAATTCCAGTAAGTGATAGTTTATTTCTTGTAAAATAGCCCAGTAAGTTAAATGCTGGCGGCCGAGATCTACTTGCAAAGATCAGAAACAAGTTGATAAATTGGGTAACACAAAGTTGGGTAGTAGTAGCACTGCTAGCTACAGTTAGTGCTATATGGTAAAATTGAAGTTGACAGTGCTATAGAGAAATCCAGTTGCTGTTGTCTTTACAACCTTCGTTCAGTACCACGACAGTACATGTGAAGGTGTGTGCCTGCATTTGGTGGCAATCTTCCACATGAATGATCCTCCAGCACCTGTAGTAAAATGCATGAACATTATGAAAGAGCTCAAGAAGTGGCGTTGACTTGGAGAGAACTTCCCTCCGATAAGAGAACTGTGATTGTTGTTGGAGGGAATGTCCCTGTTGCAGCCATCCCCGATCATCATCATGGCCTTCAGAGTGAAACAGAGCCCTAAACAGCGAGCCAGTGCCCATGGCCACCGCTCTTGTGCTCCATTCTGTGTGTGCAGCAAAAAATGTCACTATATAGATTCAACTTAAATTACTAATGCAGGAGTTTGTATTCTTAACCAGAAAAAACTCTTACTGCTAACCGTCAAGCTTTGGCCCTCTAACATTTGCAAAAGCATGTGTTACTTACATTTTTTGTTCAACTCTGTTAAAAGTCAGAGCGTAAAAATAAAACATTGGTGTAAGTGTTTTTGGCTTGAAAACTACATTTAAAGGTAAAATGTACTTCCTTTTCAGAAATTCATTATAAAATCTACAGATAAATTCAGGTTCTAGTTACAAGGCAACATCTTAAAGCCACTGATATTCCCCAGTTTCCTTAGCTGTGCAAACTTGAACTTGTGCCCCGATACACTCATAACCTTCTTCATGACAACACTGATAACATTTACTGTTGAAATCTCGGTTGATTTTACAAGATTTTACCACAGTCACTCATGATGATTGGGAGTTATTTAACATGGTGAAATATAGGTAAACTATAGTATGAAAGAGATCCAAGAGTAAAGGGAGCTACACATGTCAAAAACTTATCTCCTGAAGCACTGGGAAGACAAACTTCGAAATTATTGGTCGCCCTGTTTCCATGCACGTTCAGTACTCTAAATCAAGTGATAAAAACTAGATAGAAATGTTATTATTTCATTCATTAAGACAGTGTTTGCTATTCTGTAGCATCAATCTCATTACTGGACATCTGGAAGAGCCAATGCCCAATCCCATGGACGAAATGACAGAAGAACAAAAAGAATATGAAGCAATGAAGCTTGTCAACATGTTCGATAAACTCTCCAGGTAAAGCGGTTTTTTTATTTTTAAGTGTACAAAAGAAGTTGCAGTTTTGTGCTATGGAATTGGCATATGGCTCCTAAATTGATGTATAGTGGTACATTTATGAGAATTTTACATGAACCCATTCAGTGTTTCATGCAATTGAAAAAGTCTGCATCCAAGACAAGCGTTCAAGTCAATTTTCTTACCAATTGCATCACTGAACTGCCCTTGTTTAGTGAAAGAATACATACAGGTTGTCTTCCAGTCTCTCCAGAGAAACATATCTGGTACCTTTTGTTAGTTTCTGCTATGGCTAAGCTCACTCACTTTTGGAGCTTTATTTATTTTCCCTACCATTTAAAATGAAAGCTGCCAACAACTTAACAGCGTTGCTAGGGACATCTTATGTATGCCTCATTTCATCCAGTTCATGATGTGTCCCTTGCATGTAACAAGAAGTTTGATAAGACCTCTTGCCCTTCATTCAGACTTTCAATTGTGCAGTGTGCTCCTACGGTAACCAAAACTTAGCTACACAGCTGAAGACCTTTTGAGAGGAAAGGAGAACGTACTTCTGCCGCCAGTCCCTTTTATCTTCTTTGGCTAGATCCTACGCATCTGACCTATTTTGCTCACCTCGGAGTACTTCAGTGAAACTTTTTAAGATTTAAAAGGCTGCAGTCAGAGTTTTCTTCATTGATCCAAACTGGTTCTACTTGGACTGCCAAGTAATGGAGCAATTGAAGACTGTGTTTTCGCTGATTAATTTAGTTATCTGGTGGCTGAATGTCTTTAGATTTCTGCTAGTTCCGGAGTTCCTGTACTCCATTCTAAGGAAGTAACATAGGGTAAGTAAACCTGTTTTTATGAAGACTCTCCAAATAGCTTTGTTGTAGCCTGACAGGTGTTCTTGAATACAGTGGTTACCCTACCCACAGGTGCCATTGCAAACTTATACCAGATAGTCTCCTAGCATTCCAACACGCCTGACTCTGACTCTATTCAATATGCTGATTTAGTTGGGATCGGCAAGGCTTATGAATGTCTAGATCAAAACTTCGACGTGCTGCACCATCCTAACAAAGTGAAGTATATGATTATGGGACCTAACAATAAAGATACCTTGCCTACGATTTGCCCAAGGTCAATTGCCAAGAAAGCTTCCAAACTGCTGAGATCCTATAACGCATTTCTTATTAAATTCTTTTTATAAAACCTTTAACGATTGACTTTTAGATTAAAGAATGTCTACTGCCAATTTATGGAATGTTCAGATTGGGACGTTGGGCTTGATACGCCAAAATATGAGCAACTTTGTCCCAAGAGCAGCAGTCTGCTATTTTGGACACTGCTTCCAAGGCATCTTATAGTTACCTATGGTAACCTAGGCGCAAGATGGCCGGCAGGAGCGGAGCTCCAGTCAGAAGCTCCCGGATAGGGAATGCCGTTTTCACCCAAAAGCCCTCTTTTTTCCCCGTAATTTGCCCCTTAATCGACAGCGGAAGGCGTGAGGACATGACCAATACCCGGTGGAACCGATTGGTTTGGCTAAAGAGGTGTTCGGCCGAGGTTTGTCCCGCAGCCAACACCTACCCATCCGAACTTCGGATCATGGCATCCCCCGTCCCGCCGCTATCATTCCTCCACCCCTCCTATTGCCCTGGGAATCGAATTGCCATGGACTGCTGATGTAAGATCAGCCTCGGCGAATTGATCTGTAAACGTCGGCAGGCTCCAGATAGCGACCAATTGATCCGGGGACGAGATCCCCAAACCTCCGGGACTGTGAGACGAAATGGCAGATGCCCAGAGGAGCCGCCTGGTTCGGCTATTGAGGAGGCTGGCCCGGGTCCTCCTGCAGCCGTCTCTTACCCTTCTGGACATCGGGACAAGTCAGACTCCATCCCGTTACCTCAGTTTTTCTCCCCCTGCTGCCTCCCTCACAAATAATTTACGTGGATTCCTGATCTTCCTACCAGCCTAGACGCAGCGTTTTTTACCATCGCAATGGCCTCTAAAAGCGGAAATTTAAACGGGGACGAGATTCTTCTCTACGGTACAGTCCCGCTTTCCACTGGGCCGCAAGTACATGCCTTTCTGATGTTGAGTGCTGCGGCTCTGCTTGCCCTGTTGTACCTGCTTTCCTGCCTGCAGTCTGCCATCCCTGAAAACTCTCGCTCCTATCTCACGCTGCTGGCAGTACATGCAGAAGTTTCTCTACTTTGATTTTGTCTGCTACGACCTGGGAGCACTTTACAGGTATGGGGGAGAGAGAGCTACGCTGGGTGGACTGCCACCGCCGATGCTCCAGGGATCCGGAGCCACTGCATTCTACGGTTCCCGGCCCCCTGCCTTTGACATTGGATCTACACCCCCCCCCCTTTTTGACTCCCCCCCCACCCCCCCTTTCTGCATTTAATTTGTACTCCCCAGTCCGTATCGGGGACTTTTTGTCCCTCTGACTTTTGACTTGCCAGCCATTTTGTTGTGGACTATCGATGATCCCTCGGAACTGGAACCACAATCTTGTTTTACTTGTGGCACTCTCCTCCGCTCCCACTCCGATGATCCTCAAAGTTTATCCCCCTCCCCCTGGTCTACTTTTACTCAATCCTCTCCCTCTTGGCACCCTCCTATCCCCTCTCCCGTTTCCATATCATTACTGTTGTCCCTTTTTTCCTCTCTCCCCCCTTCCAAATTCTTGTCCACCATACCTATTAATTCTACGCTAATCTCGCTCCTAATTACTATACCCTGAACTCTCCCATTTCGTCGCTATGTTTTTCTTTTCCCTTGAGGTAACATCTTTCTGCCTTCTCTGCCTATACCCCCTCTCCCTCTGGTCCCCTCCCTTCTATCCTTCTAGTCTTTCCCTGACTCATCCTTCCCCCTCTCTGCCGACCATGATCTTTGCTTTCATCTTGAAATTTGCGTGTTTAATGTATTAATGACGATTGTTGTAACTTGCTGTTTCTCACAATGTAAAACGCTCTGATACCTTCGGGTCCAGCCAACGCTATATAAAGCTCAATAAATAAATAAATACCTATGCTTGTGATCCTGCTACTGAGTTCAGTATGTCCGGCTTTTGTCTCCACAACATGTTCAGTGGTCAGAGATAATGTATCTGGACTATGCTGCTTCCTACCCCCAACCCCCTCTATTGACTCTCTTTTCCTTGACAGCATAGACCTTCTGATCT
Organism: Lissotriton helveticus; assembly: GCF_964261635.1. NCBI lineage: Eukaryota > Metazoa > Chordata > Amphibia > Caudata > Salamandridae > Lissotriton > Lissotriton helveticus. The sequence continues at coordinate 487,970,803 of NC_136057.1, forward strand.
GGGAGCTCCCGTCACTAGAGAGATAATGATCTAAAAAGTGTCCCCCTCCAATCACTTCTTTTTCTCCAGCTTTTTCTTTGGATGATACCTAGTACACAGTGTAGATATCTTAAGGGTTTCCAATTTCCAATTCAGACTGTCATCCTGGACTTACCATTTACATTGCTTACATAAACTCTAGCACTTCCTAGGGTTACAATTTCAATGGCAAAATGCTGGAAGGAGATAACCTTTCAGGGCAGATGGATTTCCGTGCCACAAACAATATTATTGTAGTGTCCTGAAGTCCAGAGACTTCTCTTCCTCAAGGAAGGGTGTACTGGCCTATGTTTTTCAATTTGTCATGAGCAGTAGATCCATCAATTACATACAAGGTCGCATGGTGAAAGAGTCCTTGAAAATCTGAGAAAAGGCCTATTGTGCATTAATGATAAATACAGTTTTCTTACCAAATACCGATTGATTTATGATACCCTATATGTGTGGCTATCCACTTCCAGGCAGAGTCTAATCTGATAGGAATAGTTCTCTTCAACATAGAGAGAATAGTGTCATCCATTTAGGCTACCTTAGACAAAGATATAAAGCTCCAGGATTGCTTGTGGCCAAGGCTAATCAAATTCCACTTTATTTCACTATGCAGATACAGTTATTAACTTTAGGATATTCTGTATAAGTTGCTAACTGCCCCGACCTCCTTCACGTAGGCAGAAGACGTTTGTTGCAACTTGGTGGCGGCATGGCAGTCCAGCCTCTGTTCTCCATTCTGTTCTTAACCACATGGACAAGAGTGGTTAATAGCGTAGATGTAGGAGTGTAAGTGCTTTGACAGGAGTGACTGTGCTCCTTATGCCTTGCTGAAGAAGTACAGGAAACAATATTATGTTGCCTTTTGATGGCAAAGTGTTTATGCCGTCAGTGAATGAGGAAATAAGTGCAACTTGTGGGCTTTGCATATTGTTGGCAATTACCTTGTTTAACTTGTCTTAAAAAGCATTACCTTTTCCATGTCCAAAAGGAAGACTGAAAGAAGTAATTCTTTTTAGCATTTACGAGGCAAGACAGGAGATTCTTCAGTTGTCAGAGATGGCAGTGACAGAGAGGTTTCCTTGCGTTCAAAGAAAATATGAAAAGCCCTCTACAAATCAGGCCTCTTGCATCAACAAGAAGATGAAGTTTTACCCTGTGACTCTCTGCTAGTAGGAGAATTACTCATGATATTTATTTCAATATCCCTTTTACTCTGGTTTTCCATTCTTTGTGTGCGCTTTTGGGCTTGGTCATAGAGCTCTAGAAGGCCCCTGCATATGTTGGCTATATAAATGGTACCCTAGAACAAAATGAATCCGGAATTTTACTCTTATTTCGCTCTATGATTCTCAATGCTTGTGATCCTGCACAGTATTTTTTCTCGATGTTGTCAGCACATCAGTGTAAGGGGGGAGCTGAGTCTCTTTAATAGTCCTCAGGAATGCATACTTCCAATCAATCAATCGGGGATTGTAATTGCGCTACTCACCCGTGAGTGTCTCAAGGCGCTGGGAGATGGAGGGGGGAAGACTGGGGGTTTAGCCGAAGAGCCAGGCCTTGAGACTCTTTCTGAAGGTATTCAGGGAGGATGCACGTCTGATGTCTGCCAGTAGCTTGTTCCAGGTCATAGCCGCAATGTGAGAGAAGGATCTTCCGCCTGCTCTGGGTCTGTGGAAGCGCAAGGCCTCGGCCAGTGCGAGGTTGGAGGATCGGAGGTGTTATCGGACAGGCCTGGGGCAGGGGGGCTTGGCTACAAAGAATTTGCAGACCACATGGGGAGGGGCATTTACTGGCCTGGTTGATCCATTCAGAGAACGACCGGAAGCCCATATACGCAATGCGATCTCTGTTAGGAGTTATTCAACACACACAATCCTAAATAAATTATACCGTTGCATCTTACTTTAAAGAGTTGTACTCTGCACCAACCACAAAGGTAGTCACATCAGGGTGATACTTGGACAGTATAAATGTACTTGTGTTGTATGACATGGACAGACTCTTCAGTGCCCCATCAGTACTAGATTATATCAAAACAGCGAAAGATGCGCTGGCCAGAGGGAACACACATGGTATAGCTGGTTTGTCACTGGATTGTTATAGTATATACAAGAAATCACTACCCTGCAAACACCTACAAATTTACAAATTTGTCTTTTATTAGGGGTACTTTAGGAAATTGCTAACAAACAGATTGTTGACATACATTGAAGAATGTGCCCATTCAAACCACAATGATTTTATCCTGGGAGTGGAGAACCCACCTTAATTAGAGGCAGTTATTCATGATCTTAGGCGGGGCACTTGAAGAGACCTTGTGGGTGGTGGTTGCCTGTATGGATATTGAAAAGATGTTTGACATCCTTAGGTAGCCTTTCCTGTTTGCTGTTCTTAAAGATAGGTCTAGGGCAGATGATCAAGTGGCTAAAACTGCTGTATGGATTCAGAGTACGAACAGGTCGGGTGTTCTCGCCATCCTGGATGGTCCACAGGGGTACTCGCCAGGGCTCTCTGTTATTCCTTCTTTTATTCGCTCTGGCGATGGAACGCCTAGTGAGTGCTTTGCATGAGCGTGCTCCCAAATAGGGGATTCAACTGAAAACAGGACAATCAGACCTTATCCTTTATTATGGGACCTTATCCTTTGTTAAGTTTGGCTGGCAGTCAGGTTTACAAGGTAAACAAGGTAACCTGGTAAATCTTGTATGTTCGCGATTGTGACACCTGGTGAGACGCCATTGCAGAATGCTGCTTCACTGCCTCTCTGTTGGGAGCTCGATTCTTTTTGGAACCTAGGCGTACTGGTGTATTACAAGGATGATGATCTTATGGCTGGAAACTTTAGTAAATGTATCACTGGAATTAGAAGGTCGATACTTTTTTGGACCTACCTGCCCCTCTCTTCGATTGGACTTTAGCCATCTCCGAAATGATAATCTTATCATGATTGCTGTATCTTTTCTGACTTTAATAGTTTATTAATGGATCTTATTTTGGCAACTAAAAGGAAGAGACTGGCCTTTACAAAGAATATGAGATCTTTGGAGGAGGTTGGCATGAGTGTACAAAACATAGATGCTTACTATTTTGCTGCACAGTCGTTATGGCTGATGAGGAGAATGGCTAACTGCTCCTTCAAGACATATGGTATACCAGATGTTCTGAAGCAGGCATGGGTTACCCCTCTATTTAAAATAATCTGTCCGTGTACCAATTAGTGTTAAAGATTCTGGAGCTGGAAGCTACAATCCAACTGTATAGAGAAAAATTACATTCTGATTGATATTTCTCACCACAGACACCTCTTGAGACATTCCTCAGGTGCCAGACTGGATTCAGAAAACTCAAATGCAGTGCTCATATGACTCCACATCGACATCAAAGTACTCTGGAAGTGACGAAATGAGTCACATATAAGTTTCACCCATGTGTGCTGACATCAGTTGCTTTCTTTCCGATTCAGAGCTCAGCACCTTCTTTCTTTACTCTGTGAAGATGTTTTCTCCAAATGTTCCAGTGTGCATAGAAAACAATCCAAGGGTGCAACGGTGGAGGAATATGTCTCAGCTCTTAAAAATCTTGCATTGAACTGCCATTTTGCCTCCCTACATGATGAGTTCATAAACAATCAAATCGTCATGTACACAGCATATCCATTCATACAAGATAGTTTGTGGGTTTAGGGTAAGGCTACACTCCAAGAGGTGATAGAACTTGTTAAATGTGCAGAACCAACTGGAAGATGTGCAAAGGCTATTTTAGCAGAAGATAATGACAGACTAGTTACTAATAAAACCGTAAATAAAATCAATGAAAAGAAGAAGAACTTTCCACTAAATACAAAGAAAACATATCCTAACTCCAAGAAAAAAGATTTTAACTATTGTAGTGATCTAAAGTGTTAAAGATGTGGATCAGGACCACTTTCAGCCAATGAAGTGTCCAGTGAGAAATCGGCGCTGGTCAGCATGTGGAATTATTGGTCATTTCCAAAAGGTCTGTAGGAAAAAAAATAAAAAGAATACATCTATTAAGATATTGGAAGAACTATCTGAGTCAGACTCACATGACACAGACACAGAAGACACTAACATGTGTGTCCTAAGCGTGGAGTCTGGGTCGGACCCTGCAGTCTTAAGGGTACATGGTGCAAGGAAAAAACATTAATGTGAAATTAACATTGGGGGTGTTTTACTCACTATAACTGCTGATTCTGGTTCCCCGTATACTATAATTAATTAATCCATTTGGAAAGAGAAATTTAAAGCAGTGTTGGGACGAAATTTAGAAGCTCCTGACATTTCTCCCAAAAGCTTCACAGGTGAATCAGAATCAATTTGCTTGGTAGGTTACAGGGAATTGATGTTTCAATTTAACGATCGTAAAGCAGAATGTAAATTGTACGTTGCTAAGTCGGGCCCATCAGTATTAGGGTGGTGGGATCAAGGGGAATTTGATATAATTTTGGATCCTAATAGTCCGGATCCAGTACTTATCATACAGAAGGAGAATGAACGTGTTGATGAAGTTCTCGGATAGTTTCCAGACGTTTTCTCTGATGGAATGGGAGAACTGAAAGGTTTCTAACTAACACTACATTATTCTTAAAGAGAATGCCATTTGTATGCTCATAGAGCTAGAAGCATTCCTATTTCCATCAGAGAGGATGTCTCAAAGGAAATTGATAAGTTATTGGAGGCAAGAATCATAGAACCGGTAGAAAATCCTCAGATTGGATTGCACCTTTTGGTTATCGCGAAATGAGCCAATGTAAAACTCAGGCTCTGCATAGATTTAAATACAAATATTCTAGTTGACCAGTTCCCTTTGCCAAGGATCAACGGAATACTTGCTGGTACCAAAGGTGCCCAGTGGTTCTCTACCACTTACATCAGCCTACCACCAAGTACCCTTACATCTTGAAAGTAGAAGATTGACAGCCTTAGACTGACAGCCTTTACCACTCCTTTTGGATGTTTCCAATTTGTAAGGGTACCGTTTGGGTCAGCATCTGCCGCTCCAATGTTTCAAAGGCTGGTGTTCAATTTCTTTGGGAACCAGAGGAAGGTAGCATTTTTCCAGGATGACATTTTAATTATGGGAAAATGCAAGGAGGAACATGATACTAACCTGAGGAAAGTGTAAGGCCTGTTATAAGAGAATGGGTTAACAGTTCAACTGACTACGTGTAAATTTGCTAGTTATTCAGTCACATATTTGGGACATGGAGTGAGCGGGCAAGATATGATCTGTGGAGTATTTTTAACTGCACTCGTCTGAATCGCGATTGAATAGCCACCTCTTTGGGTGAAGCCAGGGCCTCCATGTCTTCTATCTGTCCTAGGTCTTGTTCCCAGCGGGCACGGAGGACCAGCAAGGGATCTGGAGAATTGTTCATGATTTTGCAGTAGATCAATGATATCACTTTCTGCTCAAGACGGTCATCCAAAAGTCTGTCTTCCACTGGTGAGGAATCTGGAAGTTCCTCTCCCCTTGGCAGTACTACTCTTAGTGCATGCCTAACCTGAAGGTATCTAAAAGTTTCTGAGGGTGCCAGTTGGTATTCTTGTGGCAAGGTTACGAATGATTTAACATCTCCCTTAGCCCACAGGTCCTCCAGCCTCAAGATACCAATCAAGTGCCACCTCCTAAACCCGCCTTGGTGTCCCATGAGTCCCAAGCCAGCCGAATCCCACAACGGTGTCATCTGTGTGAATCTTCCCTTCCTTCCTAGGGCTGAGAGTTCTTTGATTCATACCTGTAGTGTAGTGGAGGTTAGCTCAAGAAAGGATCTCGGCCTGTTGCCCCCATAGATAGCCCTCAAGTATCCTCCTGGTTGCATATTGAAACAGTCCATGTTTTATGCCGGGTCTTCCTGAGGATAATGCACCCATTGGTTTACCACCATAAGCCAGGCTGCCCAATAATATTTTCGCAAAGCTGGGATTGCTACCCTCTCACCTTCCCTCCCTGCCCCCCCACCCTCTTCATACCACCCGCTTGTTAACTTCTGCAGAGAAATTCTTGGGGAGCCGCCTTCCCACAACAGTAGTCGCACCGCTGTTTCAATTGCTTGAAAGTATGACTGTGCGATCAAATAGGGGGTGTTGTGTAATACATAAATAAAAAGTGGCAGTGCCATCATCTTAAATAGCAAGGCTCTATCCAGAAGCGATAATGGGAGTGATCTCCAGTTTTGTACATCACTTTGGAAGTTAAGGAGCGGAGGTTCTAAGTTACGTTTGTAGAAGATATTGGATCTCTGGTAACATATATTCCCAGGTACTTAAACCCCTTGGTAGCTATAGATATCACACATCCTCCAGGCAGAGTTGGCGGGGCTCTGAAGAGCAGGTATAGCACCGACTTTTCCCAATTTGTAGTGTAACCTGAATACTTTAGGTAGAGTTCGAATATATGCAGAATCCTGTGAAGGGTGGCCCTTGGGGACACAATATATAGTAGGACGTTATCTGCATATAGTGAAATTCTATCCTCCCGTCCTGGTGTCCATTTCAGTCCCCTAATCAGTGGGCCTCCCCTTATCCACACCGCCAGGGGTTCTAGCACTAATGCAAATATCAATGGGGATAATGGGCACCCCTGCCTTATACCCCGGTGAAATCTATACAGCTCTGACGTGTTATTATTAACCGTCACCTGGGCTAATGGGCAGGATAAGAGCAATCTTATCCAGGATAGAAATTGCGGCCCAAAACCTTGCTTCTCTAGTACCGCATACATGAAAGGCTACTGAATAGTATCAAAGGCCATTCGTGCATACAGTGAAAGCACGGCTACATCCTTTGCTATCTTGGCCACTCTGCCTAAGAAAGGCCATTCGTGCATACAGTGAAAGCACGGCTACATCCTTTGCTATCTTGGCCACTCTGCCTAAGACTCCATGGAGTCTTCTCAAATTCAGGGCTGTATTTCTCCCCGACATAAATCCTGACTAATCCTGACTAATTTGGTGAATCTAGGATTTCAAGAATTTTGTCAGACTGCTTGCTAGCAGTTAGCCAATATTTTAACTTCCGCATTCAGGAGCGAAATAGGTCTATAAGAGGAACATTCTACCTTGGGATTGCCCATCTTGTGTATAACCACTATTTTGGCTATTCGTTGGTCTTTGGGTAGTGTGCCAAGACTACTACTCTCCCGATATATCTTGAGAGGCAATGGGGCTATCTTTGATGCCATCTGATTCGATAGCTTGATTGGTATGCCGTTGGGGCCCCGCTTTCCCTGACTTCAACGCCCGAGTGCCTGGACAATTTCACATTCGGTCACTTCTGCTTGTAGGGCATCTCTATCCTCCTCAGCTAGTTTAGTCATGGGAAGAGTGGCCATCTATCGTGACTGTACGTGAGACCTCATAGATTTTCCTGTAGTATCATGCAAACTCCTCCGCAATGTCTTCCCCCCCACCTTGCTATTGTACCGTCTCTCCGCTTGATTTCTCTGACCCACCTCGTTGCTTTTTCCCTCCTGTCTAACCATGCCAACAGCTTCCTTGCCTTGTCAACTTCATAAAGGTTGTGTTGTACTGCACGGTATCTAGCCCTAGCTGTTTCTTCCGCTGTGTCTCGGAATTCAAGATGATGCTGTACTGAGGCATTACCATCTAGTATCAGTTTATTTTCTAAGTCTCAAATCTCCTGTTCCAGGTTTTTTAATTTGGCCCTTTTCTCATTCTTGTGGCCTGCCAATAGGGAAATCCCTTCCCCTCTAATCACTGTCTTATACGTTTTCCATAATGTGTTGGCGTAGTCTACCGCGTCATCGTTTTCTGCTAAGAAGTTATCAGTGACCTCTTGCAGTTTCGTGCGGATTTGAGGTACTTTGAGATACCACGGGCTCAACCCCCATTGATGTGAGTGGTTAATGGATCCAAGGTCATAACTTGAACATATATTAGGGAGTGATCAGAAATTCCACATGCCAAGTGGTGTGTGTCACGAAAACGTGGGAGCAGATGAGCCAGTGTGAATATATAATCAATACGGGGAAAGGAACCGTGCGCCCCTGAATGACAAAGTATACAGTCGTGTGGTGGGGTTACCCGCTCTCCAAATGTCTATAAGTCCTAAGGCGGACAAGAAATCCTTTAAATTAGTACCTGGTTGTTCTGGTAACCGTGCCAGCCATCGGACTATATCAGAGGAAAGGGCCATAGTACTGTCTTCTCCTATGATCACATTACCCATTGGGAGGTCTAGCAATAGTGCACCCAGTTCTGACAATAAATGTGCCTGTAGTCGCGGTAGAGCATAAAGTGAAACAATATTGAAAATCTGACCTTCCTAAGTACCTGTAGCGGCTACATATCTACCGCTATCATCATGTATGATCTTATGGAGGTAAAAGGGAAAGATGCCAACACCCCTGGAGCCTCTGGGTGTATCCCGCATGCACTATTAGTTTGTATTCCGACCTATTAAGCGCTCCATATTATGTTCCTTGAATGTGGGTCGCTTGCAACAGGACCACTTCATGGGCATAACTCTTTAAGTACTGTAAAACTATTACTCCTTTTTATTTTATCTCCTAGGCCGTTAACGTTGCAGGAGAGAATTTTAAACCCTTTGGTAGATGCCATTTTCTGTCGTTGACCTGTAATCCGGGGTATATCTGACCATCCACTTATGTAGGCCGCGGTTAGGGGCGAGAAGAAGATGTCTATTCCCCTTTGCACATGCCATATTTCTCAACAAATATCGTATCGCTGATTGAGTAAAAAACAACAACATTCTGGAATAATCCAGACAAAAACATAGCCCCATCCACCTACCCATCTCCCTGCCTGACGGACTAGAAACTGACCGCCCCCCCCCCCAACTATGCAGAGTGCTTTTGTACCCCTTAGAGAACATTAACCTATTTAGGGGGAACCGCAATCCAACCCTATTGATGCCACTACAACTTCCCCTCAACAATAATACATTATCCCCACACAAAATCTATAGGAATTAAACAGTACTTATCGGTGAGACACCATCTGCGGGAGAAATCCATCTGCGAAAAGTTCAGGAGTCTCAGATCTTCCCAGATCAGTAGGAGAATCACTGGAGACTACGCCCAAGGTGTACGTTCACTACAAAATGTCATTATGAATCGTCTGCAGAGTCCATCGGGTCTCTGTTGCATGTTGCAGGGGGATCGCAAACGTCCTTTCCCTTGGTCACCCCTCCTTTAGATCTTTTGAGTTTAGGAGTTCTCCACCCACCCAGCCAATTCCACACCTCCTCTGGTGTAGTGAACAAACAGGTTTTCCCCTCTGCAAACACTCGGATTTGGCTGGGAAAAGCATGGCGTATTTTAGTTCCTTTTCTCTAAGGGCATTTTTGACTTCCAAGAATGAACGTCTTTGCTTCTGGACCCTTGTTGTAAAATCTGGAAAAAAGGAAACCGTAGAGTTCTCAGCGCACTGGAGGTTACACACGTGAGGATCGTAGGATCATATCATGGTCTCTGAAGTTAAAGATGTGTGCGCTATGATGGGTCTTGGTGGGGGACCTGGGCGTCGGCGGGTTTCCTGGAACACGGTGAGTCCACTCCACAGAAAAATATTTTGAGAGACCTCTGGGTTTCAGGCATTTCAGGATAAGATCCTTAACAAAGAGATCTACTGTTGGTTCTTCAGACTTTTCTGGCACTCATATAATTCTCGCATTGTTCCGGTGTGACCGGCCCTCCACATCCTCCATTCTGGCTTCCAGCACTTTAACCTACACTCGCAGGTCCCCCACCTGGGCTTGCAGTGTTTTGGTTTCAGTCTTGAGCGAGGTAATAGTTTCTTCTGCCTCTTTAACATGGGCACTGATGTTTCGGAGATCTACACGCATCAGTGTTACCTCAGAATTTATTGAGTCAATTTTGACTTCAAGTGAGGTCTTAATATCTTTAATCGCTGCCATAATATCCTTCAAGGTCGGAGGCTCCGTCGGAACCGATCCTAAATGGTGTCTTGAGATTGTTGTTGTTTCAACACCTGGGGGTCAGGGGGCTCCGTTCTAGGGTGTGCATATTTTTTCCATCTTGGTTTGCGACGTCATTTTCGGACCCCTGTATCCCGACATCTCGGTCAGTCCCACTGCAAGCCAAGACTACTCTGGCACCCCGGCCCGCAGATCTGTGAGGGAGGAGGTGGAGGCACGGAGGGGTCCTTATTGCCGCCTACCCACAAGGGCAAGGGTATCTTCCAGTGGCCTGTCGGCTAGTGACCCTCCCATCAACTCTCGGCCACACTGGCCGGTCAGTCCCCGCCCCGCTCCAGGCGTCTTTCAGCTCCACGCCGTCTTAGTGTTAGTTTGAGTTACCAGGATCCCAGCCGTCACCGTGGGGCTCTGCCGTCTACTGGTGGAGTGGGTCACGGGGTCTCCGCCGCATAATGTCACGATGTCAATGGCTGCACTTAATGTAACCACTAACCTCTGAAAGATGTCAGCAGGAACGATGGAATTTCGTAAATCCCCCTTTCTTCTCCAAGATGCACCCACACACAGAGTGAAGGTAACACTACTATGTGTCCATGCACCCCAGGGAAAAGGGAAGTGGATAAAATAATAAACTGCTGCCAAAAGAGACGTCTCCTTCTTTTCTTTTCTGTTGTAGCTAGTAGGCCCTCACAGAAGCTGTAGGAGTCGTCTACCACAGGGTAACTGTAGGTAAGGGGGAGAAAAGAAGCCGTAGGTTAGGAAGGTCTGGGAACACGTTTAATAGTCTTGCACTACTTACAAACATTACATGGCAGTAATCCTAATAAGTCATGAACCCTTCTTACTCGAAGGATAGGCATCCCAGTAAACTGGGTTCAAATATAGAACACAAGCACAGCAGAGCTGTATCAGTATCCATGTCTTGTGCAATGAAATAACAAAACCAGGAAGTAGCGCTCCTGCGTTGTACAAAAGAAGCAATATCAGAAAAGAACCAAAATCAGCAAGACAGTAAGAACAAGCACCCAAAATCAGCAAGGAATTGGAATAGAACAAAATCAGCAAGGAAGTAGGAGCCAGCACCAAAATCAGCAAGGCGTAGGAATAGAACACAAAGGGATTTTTCAGAGCTCCAGGATGTGTCAAAATGACAAGTACTCAACATCAGACATAGGAGTCCTATGACTCGATACGCGAACCTCCTGTGGTGGTTTGAATCAGAGTTTTGTGGTCTAAGAAGTCTCGTGAGACAGAGAACAGCAAAAACGCTCCTGCGCGGTTCTCAGCGTTCTCAAAAGCCGGGACTAGCAGCCCACACCACTGTTTGTTATTCACGGGGGAAAGGAAGGGTCGGCGTTCCTAAGATCCTTTTCTGGAACTGCCAAACCAAAGGGGGCGTGAGATGGAGAGCGGACAATGAGCTCCTGCGCTGCTCTCCGTATCACCGTACCAAATACCTGATCGAGGTGCGGCGCTGGATTCAAAAAGGCTCTGGGTCTAGTGCAAGTACGAACAGCCGTTCGTTCCTTAGGCTCACCTCCGGGATGAAGATTGACAAGCCCCGCTCCTTTGACCTGGAAGTGCTTTGTAGAGGAAACTGGTCTTACCTCTTCTGGTTCGAAACCCGCTATGCCTCTGGGAAATGTAGTATAAGGTATGCCCGGCTCCCCCTGATGGTATTCGATGGACATAACCGGCGTTTCTGGGTACACCACACCTATTTCTCTGATGATAGCGTAGTTCCAAACCCCTACCCCTACGCAGCAGGCTCATGATCGCTACACATAAGCAGGCCAATCTCAAGGGCCGTAGTCGCTATTGCCTGCCTAACCGATTTCACTGCCCACGAAGTCAAATGGAACTCAAACGAGCCTTCCCCCACACAGGATACTAACTTTATGCAGAATAATGACGGATTTGAGAGGTTTTAATGCGGCGGGCAGTTGGAGCTTCACAAAGCTGCGGCCCTCTTGGTTGGGAGCAGGCAATGAAGCGTTTAGGGGTTATTTGAGGTTGCGCTGGGCTGGAGTAAATCCAAAGTTGACGATGACCGTGATGAAGTGTAGGCTAGCTACACGACTGATGCAGGTCCTGCTAAAAAAAGATCTTGGATGGAGCAAGTGTCAACATTGAAGACTCAATGCATCGTTTCTGATCTGTGCAGACGATGAAGACCTTGTCAACGAATCCCTTTATGATGCAGGCTTTGTGTCATCGCTGAAGCAATGTCTTCGATCCCCTAATGTATCGCCGGCGAAAGGAAGTGCATCACTTTCGATTGGCGCAAAGTCGTCACTGCCTCGATTTTGATGGTTCTGTTCAGCAGAAGTCACCTTTCAAGGGCCCAGGACTGGATTGGCACCACTTGGAATGGCAAGACTAACAGATGCCAGAGTCTAGGTGCTGTTGCAGGACGTTTCTGTTGACCCTGAGAATTCAGAACAGGGGGCAGGCCCGTGGAGTCACTCTGGCTTCAAGTGACATGGGTCCAGTGCTTGTCCTTTACAGGGCAGAAATCAGCAGGCACCAAAGCAGCACAGCAAATCAGAAAGCAGTTCTTCCAGAACAGCAGTCAAGCAGAGTGGCAATCTTTGTAGCACCACCGTCTTTACTCTTGACACAGTTCTTTACAGGTCCAGTAGTGTACTGTCTTGGTAGGGTCAGAGGCCCAGTTGTGCCTTTAAAGTGTGGGTGACTTCAAAGCAGGCCCTTGAAGTGCACAAGTCTCCCTTTCTTCCCGGACTGGCTCCAGACTCTCAGTAGAAGCCAATCAGTCCTTTATGTGGGATACAGGATACTGCCTATTCAGGTGAAAGTTTCAGCTCCCCCCTCTCTTCCTATCCAGGAAAAGCTATCCGAATGCAGATGAGTACTCTGACACACCCACCATTCCTATGTTTGTGCATTCCCTCTAGATAGCCACAAAGTGTAGCTGCCACCCACCCTAGACAGGTATTGGAGGCAGGCTGCAAGGCACACAGAGCAGTATGTGCAGAGAAATGTACAAATTTTAGGAGTGGCATTTTTAATACAATAATATTAAATCCAACTTTACCAGAAAAGAGGATTTATCATTACCATTCCAAAGATATGAAGCATGTTGCAGCTACTCCTTTCTAATCAGGAATTGCAGCTTAAAAGTGTGTTAAGGAATTCCCAATGCCAGCCTATGAGAGGAGTAGGCCTCACACTAGTGACAAACATGTAGTTGTCATTACCATGAGATGTCAAACTTAAAAGTACACATCCTGCCTTTTATTTACACAGCGGCCTGCCCTTAGGGCTACCTAGGGTCTACATTAGGAGTGACCTATGAGTAATAAGAGGGGTTTAAGGCTTGGCAAGTGGTTTTAAGTGTCAAGTCGAAGAGCCAGTAAATCACACACTCAGGCCCTGAGACTGGTTTGAAAGGCTACTGGTGTGGGTGGCACAATCAGTGCTGCAGGCTCATTTAAGTATTTAGGTTACAGGCCCTGGGTATATGGCATACCACTTTACCAGGGACTTAGCGGTAAACTAAATTTGCCAAATGGGTATACACCATTGTCACCATGTTTTAGGGGCAAAGCACATGCATTTGAGAAGTGGTAAAGTGCTCAGAGTCTAAGGCCAACAGAACGATACTGCAAAAAGAGGAGGTAAGCTGGCAAAAATTTGGTGGAAGACCATCCTAAGGATGCCAGGTCTAACAGGGTCTCTATTGGTTAGACCACAAAGGAGCTTTAAACGTTTGCAGCAGTCATGCCAAGAGCCATCTGGTGGATGTTCAGCTGTTTGTGGAGTGTTCTGTGGCAAAGAAATTGAAGATTGTGTAGAAGAGGACTCTGTTGAGGTGGATAGACATGTGAATTGAGATCTGCTACACAATGGCCAAAAAGCAGCTTCCGAAAGTTCTAAGAGCCCATATATACCAGTACTAAGGCTGCCACCACTGTGTTGCATGCATTGTGCCTGTACTTGACACCTTCATGAACAACTACTGCCTTGAAAACCAGATCCAATAGGAAGAGAACTTCACTACTTTGGTCCTGCAAGACTTTTTGCTCAATTCCACAGACCCTACACTTTTGGCAAGTACTGTTTTGATGTCTTTTTGAAAGGGGAGGAATCTATGGTTAGAAATAGCCATCAGAAGAACAAGTTACTTATCTTCGGTAACGCTCTCTCTGGTGGATACTCTGTCTAACTGCAGATTCCCTATGAAACATGCGTATATTGATCATAAACTGTAAGAAGCGGCTTTCTATGTAGTGTACCAAAATGAGTTCCACTATGAAGAAAGTCCAGGTAACCAGTATTGATTTACAGGGGCTTGCTTTAACAATCCCAAAGTGCTTTATTTGTTGTAGTGTGGTTTGGCAGTTTAGGCTTATCAGAGGGAAGTGCCGAGCATTTGTTGAACACAGAGTCAATAAATGAGATGCATAGTACATAAGAAAGCCAAGTTCAATTTAGAAACATAACACATTATTTTATATAATATTTAGACACCAGATGTTCGCTATTGGGTAAGTACTTTGGTTCGTTATTGTTTTTACACAGTAAAACAGTTGGATAAAAAAGCTGTCAGATTTGAGGCATGAGCCTTGAATGTGGAAATGCTATCTTATGGAAGGAAAAGTCATGTACTGCATACAGGTATTTGCAAATGGTTATAGAGGGTACCCATTAGGACTTAAGGTACTTGAAGGCCAATGTCCAGAGTACCACCTGCATTTTGGGTTTACCTGCCTTGGTTTGTCCGAATGTAGAAGTGCTGGTCGCGATGGTAGCCTCAAGGACCTGCCAAAACACAGAGTCGGCAAAGGAAGACTTATAGACATATCCAGCGGAACCCTAAGTGGGGACTCAGCTTGTGGAGGCTCCTAGGACAAGGGAACACAGGCAGAAGACATGTACTCAGGCTGTGGGGCTTCGGTGCAGAGATGCTGGCTGGTGGACCACTTCAGCGTTGGAGGTTCTCACGGTTCTCGATCTACCTGCAGAGGAGGGAAAAACAACACAGCAGGGCCACTCTGGGTATGGAGCTTCCCTCTCTCGATGTCCCTCTACATGCAGGTAAGTCTTTGTGGTAGTGCTGTCCGGACTGGACTCAAACAAGCCTAGGTGAGCGCAAGTGCTCTGGTTGGCAGGGTACTAGTGCAGGGAGGGTCGTGAAGGGTCTGGCGTCTCAAAAGTCACCATAAAGACAGGGCTCGCCTCCTAGTGCTTCAGGGACCAGCTCCTGCCACGCTGCTCCTTCCGTGGGCCCTATGGCCAGTTGCACAGATTACCGGACAGATGCTTTCGGTGCTTGCAGCAGCAAGGGGATAGCTCCTCCACCCCATGGGAGATGCTGCCTGGTTGTTGAAGTTGCTGGACGGTCCTCCACAGTTTTGGGAGGTGTTCAGCCTATGGCCAAGTTGGGTCAGTGCAATTGTCGAGGTTCCAGCATCAAGGCAGGGTTTGGTACCAAGTTGTGGTAATTCCACAGTTCTCGTGGTGACTGCTCTTCTTTGTTGTTTCTTCAGTTCCCAGTAAACAAATCTTGGTTCCTGGTGTCAAAAAAGCCCCTAAATACTGAATTTAGGGGTGTTAAGGGGAGGATACTTACCCCTGGGGTGACTACGTGCTCTATATGATCACTCCCTGTAGAGAGTGGGCGTAATCCTAACCCAGAGTTTGTAGTTCCACCAAAGACAAGATGGTGAAACCCTTCCTTGACTGTCCACTTCAGGTGGCCCACCTTAGGGTTGTTACTAACTCCCTAACTCCACAAACTCCAAACAGAACAATAACCACCTGAAGTGCATCCTGCTCAATACCCGCTCGGTCCACAGACACGCCATTGAACTTTGGAACCTACTCGACACCACATCGCCGGACGTCGCCTTTCTTACAGAAACCTGGATGAACGCCTCATCAGCGCCCGACATCGTCATAGCCATCCCGGACGGCTTCAAGATCATCCGAAAAGACCGCACCAACCAAACGGGAGGAGGCATCGCCATCGTCCACAAGAACACCATCCGCATCACGACCAGTTCCGACGATAACCTCGCAGCCGCCGAACACCTTCACTTTCAGATCCACACCGACCCCAAGAACACACTCAGAGGCACCCTCATCTACAGACCACCAGGACCCCGCACACATTTCAGCGAAGACATCACGGACTTCATCAGCCCACACACCCTCCCCTCCGAGGACTACATTCTACTGGGAGACCTCAACTTCCACCTGGAAAAGAACAACGACAGCAACACCACGAGTCTTCTGGACAACCTCGCCAATCTCGGACTCAAACAACTTGTTGACACCCCCACCCACCATGCCGGGCACACGCTCGACCCAATCTTCACCTCCAGCAAGCACATCTCCTTCAATCACACCACAGCTCTCCATTGGACGGACCACAGCTGCGTTCACTTCAACTACAAAAAGACCACGACCTACAACCACCCACAAGCAATTCCCCGCAGAAACTGGAACAAAATCACCACCGACCAGCTCTTCACATCGCTCCACCAAAACCCTCCTGCCAATTCATCGGACCCAAACCAAGCAGCCACCAACCTCACACAATGGATCTCCCACAGCGCTGACGAATTAGCACCCTTGAAAAACAATCAAACCAAACAAGGTAGCAAAAAAGGCCCCTGGTTCAATATTGACCTTAAGAAATCCAAGAAGATCTGTCGCACCCTCGAGAAAGCCTGGCGAAAAAACCCAACAACTGACAACCTAACCACCCTCAAGAACGCCACCCGATAACACCACCAACTGATCCAATCCACCAAGAGCTCAGCATTCAAGGATCGACTCAACAACAACGGCCACAACAGCAAAGAACTATTCAACATCGTCAAAGAGTTCACCAACCCCACCGCCGGCACCAACGACATCACTCCCTCCCAAGACCTCTGCGACTCTCTAGCCTCGTTCTTCCACAACAAAATTGCTGACATACATAACAGCTTTGGAGACCAGTCCACCCCACCCACCTCCGAACTAAAATCCTCCTCCAACAACCTTTGCGCCTGAAACCCAATCACCACTGAAGACACCATCCGCCTAATGAACACCATCCACTCAGGATCGCCAACCGACCCATGCCCCCACCACATTTTCAACAAAGCAGACTCCATTATCGCACCCCATCTCCGAGACGTCATCAACTGCTCCCTCAACTCCGCTACCTTCCCGGAAAGCTGGAAACATGCCGAACTCAGCGCCCTCCTGAAGAAACCCACAGCAGACCCCACTGAACTTAACTACCGCCCCATTTCGCTCCTCCCATTCCCTGCAAAAGTCATCGAAAAAGCCGTCAACAATCAGCTCGCCGCCTTCCTGGAATCCAACAAAGCCCTCGACCCTTCTCAGTCCGGCTTCAGAGCCAAACACAGCACCGAGACCGCCCTCATCGCAGCAACTGACGACATTCAAACTCTACTGGACAACGGAGAAACAGCTGCCCTCATCCTACTTGACCTCTCCGCAGCCTTCGACACAGTCTGTCATAGCACCCTTATACAACGCCTCAGCAACGTCGGAATACAAGGAAAAGCACTGGACTGGATCATCTCGTTCCTCGCCGGAAGAACGCAGAGAGTCCGACTCCCCCCTTTTAGATCAGAGGCCACCGAAGTCACCTGCGGCGTACCACAAGGATCATCACTGAGTCCCACCCTCTTCAACGTATACATGAGTCCCCTCGCATCCATCGCGCGCCAACACAACCTCAACATCATCGCCTACGCAGACGACACCCAGTTGATCCTCTCCCTCACCAAAGACCCAAACACCGCCAAAACCAACCTACACGAAGGGATGAAAGAAGTAGCCGAATGGATGAAGAACAGCCGTTTAAAACTGAACTCTGACAAAACGGAAGTCCTCATCTTAGGACCATCCCCCTCCGCCTGGGACGACTCATGGTGGCCACCGGCACTGGGAACCGCACCCATACCAACAGACCACGCACGTAACCTGGGCTTCATCCTGGACTCCTCCCTCTCAATGACCAGACAAGTCAACGCCGTCTCATCATCTTACTTCAACATCCTACGTATGCTCAAAAAAATCTTCCGTTGGATCCCCATCGAAACAAGAAAGACGGTCACCCATGCACTGGTCACAAGCCGACTGGACTACGGAAACACCCTTTACGCCGGAACCACAGCCAAACTACAAAACAAACTCCAACGCATCCAAAACGCCTCGGCCAGACTCATCCTAGACATCCCCCGCCAAGCTCACATTTCCGGTCACCTGAAAGACCTCCACTGGCTCCCTGTCAACAAGAGAATAACGTTCCGCCTCCTCACCCACGCACACAAAGCCCTCTACGACCTAGGACCAGAATTCCTCAACAAGCGTCTGTCCTTTTACACCCCCACCCGCCAACTACGATCGGCCAATCAAGCCCTCGCCGCAATTCCACGCATCCAAAGATCCACCATGGGGGGAAGATCCTTCTCCTACTTAGCGGCCAAGACCTGGAATTCCCTCCCCACCCACCTCCGCCTTACACAGAACCACCTCTCCTTCAGAAAACAACTAAAAACTTGGATATTCGATAAGTAAAGTACCCCCTCCCTCAAGCGCCTTGAGACCCTCTGGGTGAGTAGTGCGCTATACAAATTTTAAACTTGAAACTTGAAACTTACTAGGCTGTAAGTTTGACACGACTTCTGACTAATTTTCTCACCTGCTCTGCTGCCAAATGGGCCCCAGAACAAGGGTTGGCATTTCCAGGTCTGGGGGGGAAGCCAGGGTCGCATTATAAAGCCGGCTAAAGCTTTGAAGCCTCTCACCTTAATATCTTAACATCTCTAGCCATCCTGTTAAAGGAGGTGTAATCCCCTTCCTCTGGGCAGGCATTGTTTCTAACCCCAGAGAGCGCAGCCTCTCACCTGCAGGGGCCAGAAACTCGTCTTTGGTGGCAGGCTTGGTAATACCAGTCAGCCAGCACACTAAGATACTAGTAAGATTCAGGGGGTCACCTCTAAGGTTCCTTCTGGGTGCATGTCATAATAAAAATAGTACTGGCATCCGTGCAGATTTCTCAAGATGAGGTGTTTTATACCAAACACCATTATTTTCAGTGAAGCCATTATGTAGATTGTTAACTCATGATGACCAGTGCCCAGTACATATGCTTAAGATGGCATCCTGATCACTCGCAATGTCGTGGCAATGTAACCAGACATCATAGTGGCAGATCTCATGCAGATATGTCCTCAAATATAATATAATGCACATTGCCTTAGGCTCTACGGCCGGCGGTAGGGACATATAGTGTACGCATTGCACAGGGGCTTGGCACATGGTGAGTGTGCCATGTCGTGTTTTCGGAATGGTTTGCACCATTTTTAGCAGCTTGCAATGGCAGTCTGCATGCAATTTGTGTGTGGGTTCCTTAGGGTGGCCTATTAAATGCTGTAGCCCAAGAAGACCCTTTTTAGTATGCATGCCCTAAATACCAGATGTACCATTTACTAGGTACTTACAGGGGTGCTAAAGTCCTTGCCACTTGGTTACAATTAGACATTTACCTTGTTTTAAGGGAAAGAACAACAGCACTGGGGGCATGGTTTGCAGGGGCCCAGCACACTTTCAGTAAAATAAAATCAGTACTAGAGCAAATCTTGGGGGTGACCATGTCACAAAGGGGCACTTTCCTACATAAACTATTTGGTTCTACACAATTGCAACATAAAACGATAGCTTGTAAACAAGACAGGTTCCCTTATGGCCCGGAAGTGCCATCCTTTCCTGTGGAGAAGGACTAATACCTCCTGGTGGGGGTGAATATATTGGAGGAGGAAGATGATGACTGGGACTTAAACCTCAACGGACCCAATATAGAGGTAGATCGTGATCACACTTAAGATGAGGCCGTCATGTTCCAGAACATGGAAGCAAAACTTGTATAACTACCTTCAACATGCAAATGCTAAAAGCAAATGTGTACATGTTTTCATGACCTCAAGACAGAAAAGGTTTTGCATTGTGTTGTCTAGATGGTTGGTGAAGAGTGGAGACACTATTTTCATTGTGTTTGCTGCTAGTTAAACAGGAGAAAAAATACACGGTGCCGTTTTGGGCCAAGTCTACGCTCTATGTCAAATCAACAGATAGTGGTAGTGGCAAGAGAAAGAAAGCATTCATCTTTAACAGTTTCATGTATCTCGATTCCTCCATAGTGGAAAGGGAGAAAGAAAGTATCCTCCACAGCTTCTACTGCTAACCATGGCATAAACTCAGGCCTTTTTGAACAACTAAGAAGAATAGTGCATTCTTCTATGCACCACTCAAACAGTAAAGACAGCAATCGTTGCAGCAGATGCTGGCTTAGGCAGAGATGCAGGTTTGTGGACATACGGGTATAATTGTGTCAGCATATATTTAAAGGTTCAATTTGATGGACAATAATTATTTTCAAAGTAGAGAAGCTAATGCAGTGAGCCAAAGATCAAGGGAGCCATTACTCAAGGAACACTTTTTCAGTCCTTTTAGAGCTTGATGCAGAGATCGAGCAATGGTTATGTCTTCATCCTTGTGCTATATTTTTAGGGCTTTAGCATCATCTATCTACAAAAAAAGTCGCTGCCTTACTAAAAGTTTAAAAAAAAGTTCTAGATTTTCCAGAAAATACTACAAAATATGCAGGGTTGAGAGACCCTTGTGTACTGCTGTAGAAAGAAATACGGTCACCTTCAGAGTTAAAGCCATAACAACTAACAGTTAGGAGGCGAACATCATTTAACCAGAACATAGCCTACACTTAAACAAAAATTCTCCCCAAATGCCTCTTAGAAGACCAAGTCTCAGCATCAGATGTTCAATGCAATAGTCTCAGCAACTCCATCTAAAGGTGGTGGTGCAGTTCTTAACATAGGACGAGCATTAAGCAAGGCATTTACTCAGTTTACGTTCTAGTACAGTTAAAGCATAGGAAGCATCTAATAGTGTACATCAGAAAATTGAAAAACTTCATCTAAAAATAATTTCCATGGTGCTCATGTTGAAATGGATCACTCATTTTCTCACTCGAGGGAAACTTCTTTTGTGCAATACAATATAGGACTCATCTTTTCATGTATCCTTTCTCAAGAACCACAGAAAATATTTTAGATCCATAGTAGTGTCAAGTGCTTTCAGTTCTGAATTTTACTCCTTGACTCTTTTGGAAGCCCTGTTCATGATGTTGTATATGGCTGTAAATCCCTGCCTATAAGGCTGCTGCCTTATTAGAGCACCATACCGACAGCGGATTATCCATTCAGAACAAAAACTCTGTTCAGAAAATAGGGCCTCTAAATCAGCATAGCTATATCTCGCCTCCCACGCAATGTTCAGCATCATCCAGGTTAAGGTTAGGGCTTTGCTGACAAGGAAACAGTCCATCATCTCCATGGATCACACATTCAGGCTCAGATTTCCGAATGTCTGATTTTGCAGTTCCCTTGGAGGTTGGATGTCTTCCTGCAGTCTGCTCCCTTTCTTATGCGGTCTAAATCAGTATCCACTCTAACAAATTCTGTAGAAGCAGTTAAATCAAGGAACACGCGATTGGGGACTACTCTCCCAGCAGAGCATAAGTATAAATTGAAAGCGGTTAATTCTGACACCTCGTCAGTGTGTTACAGAATGCAAGAGCGGTTTCAGCACAGAAAGTGTTTCCAGTCTTCTGCTCTGGCATGAGTGACCATCACCACCCAAGGAAACTCTTTTTAAATACCATTTAAAACTTCCTTTTTCCTCTCTCCTGTAATATGTCTTTAAAGAAGCAGGTGGCGTTGTTTTATTGTCATACTTTTAGAAATACATTTTAAGAAAGAACTTGGCTAACTTTCAGGCATTCCACTAATTCATTTAGCTGATTTCATTATCGCTGCATGAGGTTTGTTGTCCACGGCTGAATAAAAAAACATTTAGTATGTAATGGAACTTTTAATACTAACAACGCATATTAAAAAGACATAATTAATTAAGGTTATTGCTTAAAGCAATGCCACATCAGTTTTTCTTTGCTTTTCTTTTTCAAGTACTGTAATACAACAGGTTCGGAACTATGAGAGGAAGGTGAATGGGTCCAGAGTGTTTAATCAAAGGTTCAGGCTGGTGTGTGAATGGCTTACTTCATTCGGAGCACTTTAATTAATTTCATGTGTCAATATATGCCTGTTATACATCATGCAGACAAGGGGAGAAGTACCCTCGACGAAAAAAGGGAATAATTTCCCAGTAGTCATCAAGCTAAATGCTGAGCGGGATCCTGAAGCTTGTATAGGTGAAAGTGAAAGGACTCTTAGGAGATCTGAAAGTGGAGGAAAGAATGTGTCTTACAAGCTACATTATCGTGTCCTGTATTGTAACAAGTCTACTTGACTTGAATAGCTGATGTGTGTGGGGGAGGAAGTGGACGGCAGGCAGCTTTCTATACCTGAAGATAATCTATTTTAGTCATTTGTAGCTGTAAATTAAACGAATTGCATACTAAATAGGGGACTGAAGACATTTAATCACGTGAAATGAATGCAGGATGTCATTGGATGACATAATAGTTACAGCAAACACATAAATTACCATAGATAGGTTTATTCATTTAACAAGTGAGGAGTATATATGTACTAAAACTTCTCCAACTCGCAGCTTGTGAACTACTAGTAGCTCTTCAGCTACATGCAAGTTGCTCTTATGTGTGCAGCCCAGCCAACAACATTAGAAGCATTTGCTTGGTTGAATTAACACATGAAATTAAAATTGAAATACTAACGTGTGCATTTTAAAACAAGAGAATTTACATGAATTGGGTGTTATACACAGAGCACATTATATCAATAGGTGAGCAAGTATACTAATGCATAGAACGCAATTTACCGAAGAATGCAACTGTAGCAACGATACACACATTAAAGAGGAGAGACGATCAGCAATCTGATAAAACAACAGCCTGCAAGGTTAGCCCACCCATGATCCAGGATAATAAAGACCAGATTAGACACCCGAAAAATGAGAAAATCGATACAGGATAGAGGACCCATCTCTTGTGAAAGAAGAAAGGAAAGAGAAAAAATAGGCCATAGAACTAAACGAAGATAAAATAACAAACCCCTCCCCATTCCCCCCACCCTACACCTCTGCAATGGCTACGGCCCATCCCCACTAGCAGTGTGCCTGTCGCCCCAGAACTGGACCTAAAAGTAGGAAAGAAGAAAGTGGAGGAGGGAATATCGAACAGGCCCCTGGTCTCCCTTACCCCCGCCAGCAGCAACCCACCCTATACATCTTCAGGATAATAGAATGCAACAAGTAAAGTCCAACGGGGGGGAAGCTTGTAAGAACCACCCCGCTCCCGCGCCATCGTGAGGTACAAATCCCGTGTCAAATGAAGTCATTTTTCAAACCCATACGGTAAAAGTCAACCCTGGCCACTACGATTCTTCATGCGAGCCCTGTCCATTCGAACCGCCATCTCAACATGAGAATCAAAATATAGAAAAGTTTCCAAGTCAGCACGGAAGAAGTGATACCAGGATAGCCGTATACAAAGTCCAAAAGTCAAACGAAGTTCACTGCCCACCAGAAATAGGGCGCCAGAGCGTTTTTTAACCATCCGGGAGAAAAAGGGCGAGGTATCAATCCGACAGTCACTGGAGAACTCACTCTGAAGTATAGGAATATCCATATCCATCTCTGGCAATATCGGCATAGGGCAGGATGCACCTCTGAAATTCTCGGGCTCGCTAGCTGCCGTCTGGGAGTCGAAAAAGAACACAAAGTCCGACTTCCGCGCGGGGCCCTCTATAGCAGTCGGAGCTTGCTCCGCGGGTAAAATATCTTGTTCCAGAACCAACAAAGGGTTGGAGTCCGGTCTCCAGCAGATGATATCAGCCGTTACAGCCATCCTCCGGACGATGGCGGTGACTTGTGAATGGAGCTCCCCAATGGCGGCCATTACAGTATGCAGCGACGGTGTACATTCAACCCGCTACATCGCCCCTCACGAAGCGACCGAGCAGGTCTCTGAACCCCGGAGGTCGACTACTCCGGGGCACCAGGCACAGGCGATGCCGATGACAACTGTGGGCACTTCCAAAAGCGCAATCTCCACACCGTCGCCGCCAGCGAGGAACCAAGCCCATCGACCCCGGGAGCTCAACGGGGCCTCCGGGCAGCGGATCCCCGACCACAGCAATCGATACGTCAAGCCGCCGCAGCTGCAAGATAAAGCTGCCACCGAACCACCATCCAAAACGGACAAGAAAAACTCCACTTCGGGAGACCGGACGCCACCCACGTCCCGCGGCCGATGTTGTTCAACTCCAACCCGGCTGGGTTAGAACTCGAGGCCCCGGCTTCAACTCCGGGTTAGGCCGAGAATGGAGCACGGCATATCTTCGTCATTTGAGCAGTTAGGAATTACGGGATTGCACCTTTAGAGTCAGGCACACTTCAGCTGCACTGGAGTCTGGTGAGAAATCAGGATGATAATCAGGATTTGTGAGCAACTGGCAGAGGTCGGCGGAGCCGGGAGCTTATGCGGCCATCTTGGTTACTAGCGTAGCTCCTCCTCTCAACGTGTGCATTTTTAGTATTGATAAACTGATATTTAGAGAAAATTGTCTGAATTTCTAGAGTATATTTTTTTGTTCTACATTTAAAAAATGTCTAAAACTAATTTGCATTAGAGTCTGAATATAACGAAATTATACAGTAAATAACCAGGTCTTCAAATATTTCCTAAAAGAAAGCAGGTCGGGCGAAATGTTAAGCTTGTGAGGCTGACGATGCCATTGCCTGGTTGTGATAATTATAAAGCTTTTACCGCCCCAGTTTGAGAGTCGGGATTTGGGGACCTCCACCAACATGTGTGAAGAGGACCGAAGATTTCTGGTCGGGGTATCTCAGCAAAAACGGTCAATCAAATAGACGGGGCGCTGGTTGTGCAGGGTCGTAAAGGTGATGCAGAGGGCCTTAAAATGTATCTGTTTTTCCGCTGGTAGCCAATCTTGAGCATTGAGGGCCAGCTTGGCGGAGAAGTATTTTGGGATACCAAAGAGCAATCGGGCTGCAGAGTTCTGGAGAACCTGCAGTTTAACAAGGAGTGCCTTGTTTATGCCGACCATGAGAGTGTCACAGTAGTCCAGCCTAAACAAGACTAATGCAGAGACCACTGTTTTCTGAAGATCTGGCGGTATGAAAGGAAATATTTTCCTCGGAATTTTCAATGTATGACAAGTAGATGGAGTGATCCCTTTCAAATGATAGGACAAGGACAAGGTGGTATCAAAAATTACTCCCAGATCTTTCGCCTTAGTGGCTGGAATGGGGAGGGGACCCAATTCCGTGGGCCACCAGTCAGGGGACCAGATGGACGGATCTCTGCCGAAAAGAAGAACCGTGATCTTATTAGAGTTCAGTTTAAGGCAGTTCTCTGACATCCATCTACTCACCTGTCGCATACAGGCGTGAAAGTTGTGAGCTGTGTCCTGAATATTGTTTGAAATTTAAACTATAATCTGGGCATCGTCTGTATATGACACCATGGCAAAGCCATGGGATTTAATCACTCTAGCCAGGGGGACCATGTATACATTAAAAAGGGTAGGGCTCAGAGACGAGCCCTGTGGGACCCAACATGGGAGCTTGAAGCTCTGGGACCTGAGGCCGTCCACTTCCACAAATTGTTCACGGTCCGTAAGGAAGGATTTGAAAAGAGAAAGGGCAAGGCCTGCTGTGCCTATTTCTTGGAGGCAATTTTTTAGGAGGCTGTGATCTACCGTATCAAATACCACCAAAACGTCCAATAATATCAAGGCAGCCATGCCTCCATTATCCGTAGAGCGCCTGATTCCTTCTGACGCCGTGATCAATTCAAACTCTGTGCTATGTTCACTCTGGAAACCATACTGTGCTGATTCCAGGATATGACTGTTATTGATAAATGTGGACAGTACTTTGTTCATATATTTTTCCAGGAGTTTGGCTGGTAGAGGCAGGCGGGCGATTGGACGGTAGTTACCTGGATCTATTTTATCCAAGTTAGTTTTTTTATTAACGTGGTAGAATAGAGGTCTTTTTCCAAATTTTAGGGAAGATTCCAGTTTTAATGACAAGGTTAAGTATCTCAGTAAGTTGGACGGCGACCAACTCAGTCGCAGAGTGCTTTATCTATGGAGGGCACGGGTCCACTGGTGATCCAGATTTGGTGGCAAAAAGCAGTTTAGTGACTTGCTCGTACGTTATAGACGGAAAATCTGAAAGATGTGAAGAGTGGGAGATGCAGAGAATATCGGGGTCATATAAATCTGCTCTTTCTGCATCGGAGAGTTCAGACTGAGTGTTATTATCAAATACAGGTTGCGCTGCAAATGTATCATAGATACTTAATACTTTACTACAAAAGGTGGATGCTAAGGTATTACAAAAGGCTTGGTCTGGTCCATCATGCCTAGATTCTTGAACTCGGCTGAGTTTTTCGACCGTAGCGAACAATTCTTTAGTTATTCTTCGCTTTTTCAATTTTCGCCGGGAAATAGTTGATCTTAGTGTAATCAATCAATCAATCAGGGAATTGTAAGCGCGCTATTCACCCGTGAGGGTCTCATCGTGCTGAGGGGAAGGGGTGTGCAGATCCGTTTAGCCGAAGAGCCAGGTTTTGAGGGTCTTCTGAAGGTGTTCAGGTTGGGGGCGAGTCTGTGAGTCTGCGAGTGTTATGGATTGTTCCTTTGTATTGAGTCAATAATTCCTTATATCGTTCTTTTTCCTTTGTCATACAAATGTCTCCAGCGCCTTTCTTGTATGTGACATTGCCTCTTAAGAAGTCTTTGTTCTTCTGAAAACCAAGGTTCAGTGGGATCCATCCTTGTAATTTTCCCTGCTTTTTGAGGAACTGTTGCTTGAACTGATGATCCACTCCAGTTATGATAATCTAAAGAAGCTATCTCCGGATCTTTGGATAAGAGGGGTCTGCTCATGCCTAGTTGAGTATTAAACTTGGTTCTATCCAGGCGATGCCATTGGTATCGCCTAGGACTTCTAGTTGGAGGAGGCCTATTGCCGGCTATAGAGGGCAAAGTGAGAGTTAGCGTAACGGCTGCATGGTCGGACCAGTGTAGCTGCAGGATATTTGTAAATTCCAAAAGAGTACAGTCTGAAAAAATGGCATCCAGGAGGTGCCCAGCTCTATGGGTGAGACCTCCCGTAATCTGTACTAAACCTACACTGGTTAATAGGTCCATAAGGGCAATCTAATCCTTATTAAGCTGGTTATCAAGATGAAAGTTAAGATCCCCGAAAATGGTATGGTCCTGGGAGTTGACTTTATATTCAAGTAGATGCCCCATGGTATGTATAAAGTAATACACGACTATGGCTTTGTGTGACTGGCCCACGGCACTGCATTTGCTACAGTGCCCTGGCTCTTCTTAATGGTAGGGGTTTGGAATTATACATGGTACTTAAATCTGTGGGCACAATGGTCTAGCAGTGCCATAGCATCTTGGAGTACAGTTTGGCATTGTGACAAGGTGTTGTGTGAAGACAGCACTTAGAGTATAAACATGACATAAGTGTATTTGTAAAGCTCTTGTTCACCCATAGTAGTCCAGAGAGCTTGATGACGCCTGGCACGCCACACGTCTAGGTATACAAATCCTGTACATCTAGCAATACGACTACGAATATTATACAGTCCTGTCCCTCTGAACATTGGAAAACAAGCATTTGCATAGCAATAGGTCTCGCATTTTCGAAACTTTAACATATTAGTATTGTAAATGGCAATTTATTTGTTTAAAAAACCTGCAATAATAAGACATTGCCATGTACAATGCCAATAGCTAAAAATCTTGCAAGTACGAGACCTATTGCATTGCAAATGCTTGTGTACCCTTCCTCTTAGTGAAACGACCAGTACCATTTACAATACCGATACCTCACACTAGTACAAATGCAATGCAATAGATTTCGCAGTTACAAAAAAGTTAGCTATTTCCATTTTGCATTAGAGCATTTTCTTTGTATTTTACAAAGGAAAAAAAATGCCATTGTGAGACCTATTGCATTGTAAATGCTCGTTTCCCTATGCGGTCTTTCCTGATGATTGAGAAACATGGCAGGATGGCCCCCACCAAGTCAGGTCCCTAGGTCTCATCTCCCAGGTTTCCACGACAAACAATATGTCGAGGGCCTGCTCATCTACAAAGTTCACAAATTCATACTTATGTTTAATCAACAAACGTGCATCAGTGTAGTCCATGGGGGGCTCTAGGTCCTGCAGAGACAGATGTGTCCTTTGCTTTATCTTTGAAAGACTTTCCAGAGTATGTACTCTTAATGTTTGAGAGCATGATTTTACATCTAGTGCATTTCTGAGTTCCTGGGTTATTAGCACAGTTGAACACTGGACCAGGGCAACGCGGGATAGTAGTAGATCATGCCAACAACTTACTTCGTGAGTATGTGAGCATGGTTACCTGCTGGATCCTAAAACCGGCAGCGTGGCTGGCACTGAGCGCGGTCCGAGGGTGGAGGGGCACAGATGGGCTTGCCGGTGGCGAGTCCGCTGTGCGGGTCCGCGTCAGGGCAGTTTTAAATAGTAGAGCAGCGTCAGCTCTAGTAAGTGGTGTCGGAAGACTAGAATGTCGACCGCTCAAGATGGCGGCCATCGAACGCTGCAGTCAATCCCACCACGCCCAACTCTCTCCACTCAATCGGCGCAGGTGAAGCTGTGGTGGACCGGAGAGCGGCGAGAAATTGGCAGAGAGTATTTTAATAAGGTTAAAAGAGCTAAGAACAATCCTCCAATACAGTTGTAATGATGAAAACAATTCTAGGTGCAAAAAGCGCAAGTTGTGCAGTAGAGCAGAAAATGAAGGTTACATCAAGCGAGCAATTTAGCAAACCTCAGTGAGTGGCTGTAATGTTAGAAACCTTAATGGTCATGTACAATACACTTTTTATTTTTTTTTAAAAATCCCTGTACTTTATCATAGGGATATCACCACCTTGACTGTGGAGTCTCCCTTGATGAAGTATAGGGTAACATGAAAAATGTTTATGAACTCAAAAAAATAGTAAAATATTTTTATGGCAAATGTTACCGGAAATCAATTTCATATACCTATTTTAAATGCGGTACTATGTATACATGTGTGTGTGTGTGTATATATACAGCACTAGTAACTTAATTTTGTATTAAATCTTTAATTTAAATGTATGAAAGTATAAGTAAAACAATATTTTTTATTATGTCTTAATGAAAATTAATGTATTTATATTTTAATAAAAGTTCATGTTATATTTGTTAATTCAACACATATTGGTAATATTTTATCATTAAATACTAAAGGTTTTATTTTAGATAATATTTAACCTTAAAATATATTTATTCATATTTTTAACTACTTTAAATAATGACATTTAATTTAACCCCATTTTTATGAGGATACCGCCATTATTTTCTGTGGTATGTGTTGCAGTACCAGTGGTGTTGGACTTACTCCATCTGTGAGCTGTAGTAACTTTAGAAGTGCAGTTTCTGACTATCACTGAGCTTACTCTTTTGTGGATGGAGATTAACCCCCTTCTTACTCCTTCCTACCCTCCCATTTAGTAGTAAGTATGCCCCTTTTTTCAGCCATTCCCCCAGGCCCCTACTACAGTTACTACTTAGGGCTTGATTACAATGCGGTTAGGAAATCTTTACGATCTAATCTGTTTGGAAATGGTTTCCGACAGACTCTGATCGGGAGAGTCCGACCAACCGAGTATGATGCATCTGGGTGCTTCCAGATACGATTTGGTTGGACTCTAATTGACTTCTGTGGCAGCTTATGATCCTAACCGCATCTTAATCTGGCCCTTGGCCGGGAAGACACGTTTCCAATTCGGAAGGAGCATATGCAATTAGGAAGCCTTCCTAACTGCATCGTCATCGGGCCCTAGGTGGGAATGCTTTCCTAACCGCATCGTAATCGGGGCCTAAGTAGTAAACTAACATGTGTGGGGATCTCTCCACAGAAAGGATAGGAATGATGGAGGTAGAGATTTACATTGTGGATAGCATTTTGGAGCAGTTTAGTAGTACCATTGTAGTACTTTTAAATTAACCACAAATTGTAGTTTTGAATATACCTTTCAATCCCTACAACTGCACAGCCCCCCTTTTGCCGCTAATAGATAATCTAATGCCATTCTATTTTGAATCAAGATTCATCAGGGGTTCGAAACGCGTCAGCCTTTTTTCTGTGACCAAACAAGTGAACCTGAAAATTGAGTATCAGGTTAACCTTTGCGCTATGAATTGCCTGATTAAATCGTAAAATACATGAGTATATGTTTACTTTTGGTTAACTGAATACTACACGGTTTGGCAAGTGTCCCTAATGGGGCTGTTTTGTTCTTAAAAAAATTTGAAGACTTTTTTTCCAAACAATTTTCAACCTCCCCCATGGGCCTTTATTTCTTTTTACTTTTGTTTTTCTATTCATTTGTGCATTTTTTTATGTA
Organism: Lissotriton helveticus; assembly: GCF_964261635.1. Lineage (NCBI taxonomy): Eukaryota > Metazoa > Chordata > Amphibia > Caudata > Salamandridae > Lissotriton > Lissotriton helveticus. The sequence continues at coordinate 488,001,276 of NC_136057.1, forward strand.
TTTTGAAAATTTGGAACCTGAGCTCGTTCATGTACTAAGAGTTTTTTGTCAATGTGATGTGCAATGTCTTGTCATACATGTGATTCAGGATTAATGTTCTATATGTGTGGAATTTGATGTGGTTCATGCAAAATCGTTAGAATTGTTCATTGGAAGAATAACATGAACTTTAAAAGTTTTTTGATGAAACTTTCAAGAAAGAAAAATAAAAAATGTACTTTTTTCATTCACTGAGTGTCACGTGATTGGCTAAAGGAATCAGTATAGTAAGCATCAGTATTGGCAATTGTGTCATTGTTCTAATATAATTCTATTTTGAATCAGCATTTTGGCATGGGCAAACAACTGTTCTGAATTAGCTAGTTCTAAAATATCAGCATGTTTTCTTATTTCATCTAAAGCAACAGTCATTACATGCATGTGAATTAAAACAGAAAAGAACCTAGAAGTAGTTGAAACAGCCCACCTGCCATTTCTTCATTCTATATGATGAACATCAAAGTATCTCGTTACAGGAACAATGTATCCTGAATAATAAGTCCCAGTGGTAATCCAAGAGCAGCCAAGGGTAGGCTGATGGCAAATAAAATATGCATGACCTCTTGCGGGCGAAGCATGTGAAACAGTCTAAGGGCAAGAAGGGGATCAAAGGGAGGTGACTCAAAAGGAATGTTCTCCCCTGTTAAATCAAATTTGATATGTCCAACAAGAACACTAGAGTCATTTGCTTCTCGATACACACAAATAAATTCTTACTCAGTCACTTCAAGATGAATCATGTCTCTTAGATTGCAGCTCAAAAGATTGCTAAACTTTTTAAGGCCTGGTAAGGAAGAGGGGTTATGTCTGTACACTCTGGCAGGCTGTGCCCGTAATGGAAAAGGTGAAGGCAAGTACTGTTATAAATGATGAGTACTCCAGTCAAAGTAATGCTATCCTCCACATCAACAGGCCTGTGCTTACAAATCCAACAGGAGGAAGAATTTACTGTCTGTACTTGTCCAGCAACAGCACATAGGAGATTCCGTTCTAGGCAGAGCGGTGGCTCCACTCAGGGGAATGTTCATGACAGATCAGTCTTGGGATAATTACCCATTATGCAGCAAGAATGTATCCCAGCGCTAACCAGGTGCTCAAAGCAGCAATGGAGCTCAAAGGCCAGACCCATAGTGGAATCCGGTATCCAGAAGGCTGAGGTAATTCACCTCTGAAGGAGGTAGTACTGATGAAAGGCTGCACGTGCAACATCATGTGGCAGTGGTGAAACAGGCATAGACGATGAACTTGCAGAACTTGGCCCACAGGCGGGCGGCGGGGCTACAGCAGGAACAGCTTCAGTAGAACCAACCACAGGTTCTGAACCAACCCCAGAAGCACCAATGCCTCTAGGAGACACTCATTTGCAGTTGGAAGACTAGATCCAAGTCACAAGACCTCCTCCACATTTAAATATGTGTTTATGAGCAACAGGATTTGATAGGGTCCATGCCATTAAGGCAGTATTCTTCTGGTACACACAAATGTAGACTTAGTCCCTGGGATGGAGAGAATGGCAAGACTCGGTCAAACACACTGTTGAAAGTTAGGCTGAAACCGTCAACATTATCGGCGCCCTCTTGCTCTCCTTAACCTTTTTGTGCGCGTAAAACAGCCGCCATTTTGAACACCATGGTTTCCCTGCTCCCGCCGAGAGCCAGCGCGCCTCTCTCCCATTCCTAACTTCGCCGGCATCCCCCGCATACTGACAACCCCCCCCGCCTGCACCTGCCGCGAATCATAAAACCCCTCTTCAGCGCTGCTCTGCCCCAGACCCTCGTCCTGTTCCCAGCGCGACACCTCCCTTCTTCCCATTTATGATCCCCGGCCCTTTGATGCAAACCCCATTTCCCCGTGTGCCCGTTTGTCTTCCCCGTTCCCAGGCCGACACCCAGCTCTGCCGATACCAATCCCTTGCCCCTCCCCGTACAATAGAAAGCTTTCCTCCTCAAAGGACCCCCGAGATGATCAAAGCCCCCCCCCATCCCACGAGATCCGATCGAAACCCACACACACTGTGGACCGGCGGAATATCCAGCTGCGCGATGATCATCACCTGTTGTGAACGGGGCGGGGACTTCCACTGTAACCTTGCGTGGGAACGGGCTGGGAAAGGGGGGATTCTGAGGATGTCTTTCCGTACTTCAAAGTATCAACGAGAATGTGTTACATGCAATAAACAGATAAACGTGTGTATAAGAGGCCAGGCCTCAGGGATGCAGTTAGAGCACCTCAGAACGATACCTTCTGTCCGTTTTCGTTGTGTTCTCCTCCGGAGCGAATAAAAACCTTGTTTCCTGCCTTCCAGTCTCCAGCGCCTGCCTCTTCAATAGTTTAACTTCTTTGTGGGTTCAAGAGGCGACATCGCCGGGCAATAATTAAGGATCTTATATTCTGGTTGGTAGTGCCCCCCAGTTAGATTCCACAATTGGCGCCCAACGTGGGGCCCATCAGCGACCCATGGATCCAGTGGGAGAGGTCCTGACGACAAAGTGAACGACTGCAACGATCGGGAACGCGTCTGTCCGATAGACCCTCGTCTGACAGCCGATCATCCGAACTTCACTGGTTCCGAACAGACCTCTCTCGAGTGATCTACGGTCCTGACTGGGAACCATCAGGAGTGCCGCGAGGATAACGGAGAAGAGAGGACGATCGGGCGCTGGATTCGGAAGACAGGAAACTGTCCATGCGGTCCGGGTAAGGTCGTGTAACCACGACAAGTCACGAAATAATTGTTTGATTGCCTGTTTGTTTGAAAATACTAGTATTGCTCTTTTTGTTGATTTGGAGATTCACTGTCTGCAAACGGAGAAGCAACGGTCTCTCTCTTTGCAAGCAGTGGAGGATAGGTAGGCCAGAGGCGTGCCTATTTTCTCCCCCACTCAATAATCACTTGAAACTGAACTGTTGTTCACAAACTATTGTTTCCTGGAGATTCCCTGTCTGCAAACAGGGAAGAGACCACCCTCTTTGCAGATAGTGAAAAGGGTAGGTAACGCAAATCTTTGCGGACCAACTTATTCTCCCCATTGTTATTTATCGGTCTTTTGTTATCTTGATCTATGAGGGATTCACTGTCTGCAAACGGAGAAACAACGGGCTCTCTCTTTGCAAACAGTGGAGGATAGGTAGGGCAGCAGCCGTGCTTATTTTTTCCCCCGCCCAATAATCACTTGAAATTGAACTGTTGTTCGCAAACTATTGTTTCCTGGAGATTCCCTGTCTGCAAACAGGGAAGAGACCACCCTTTTTGCAGATAGTGAAAAGGGTAGGTAACGCAAATCTTTGCGGACCTGCTCATTCTCCCCATTGTTATTTATTGGTCTTTGGTTTTTGATCCATGAGGTATTCACTGCCTGCAAACAACGTAGAATAGAAATATTCTGTCCAGTCTTTGCACCTAGTGATAAGATAGGCAGTGCTGACTTTTTAGTCCCTCGTTACGAGCTGTCATGTCTGTCTTCTCCCCACTGATTAGTAGCCTGTTTAGCCCGGACCGCTTATTAGAGATGGACCATCCAGCCCCACTGGAAGGCACCCCTAATAAGGACATGTTCATGAAGCATGGATTGACCGCTATTGCCTATAGTAAACTATGGCATAAATATACAAAACAGGGTCAAGAAAGTCAATGGCCCCTGATAGGATCCTTCGATGATGATAAAATAAAAACGCTAGAAACTGCCCTAGGTAAAAACAAGACAACACCTACTATGCTTGATAGCTTCGGCATGTGGCGAAAAGAAACTGAACAGCGTAAAAAGAAAACTGAGAGTAGGTTGGAAAAAGAGCTGCAAAAAGCAGCCCACCTAGCTGCTCAGAAACTAAAAAAGGAGATAGAGGAAAGAGAGAAAGCTAAACAGAAACTAGAAAGGGAAACGCCAAGCCAGTGTCCGGTTAGAACCCCCTCCATGCTCTACCCTGATTTACCCTCGAAACGACAAGCCAATGAGGACCTGCTGTTAGGTCCTCCTATCATCTACATGCCCCCTCCATATGCCCCTTCTCAACCCTTGGCGCAGCACGCGCCACCCCCAGGTACAAACAAAGGTACCGCCACAGCGTCGGCCCCAATGGCCTCTGTGCCGGCCGAACCCTTTGTATTAAAACCCGCATCAACAACGACGTTAGACGACCATGAGACTCGAGGGGCTGGCCCTGCAAGAACAAACAGGCTAGACAAAGATGAGCGAGCGGGGATCGACAAAATAGCAAGGACACTGGTAGAAAGGAAGGATGATGAAGAGTACATCACAGATATGTTCAGCTCGTATACAGGGAGTCACCGACGACATTTTACCGTACGACTGTGTTATCATGTCTTGAATGCATACGAGGACCGATATCGAGACAAAGGTCCCGAGAGCCTAAGGACTCTGTACCGGAAGGTCGATATCGGGGATGAGGGCGAGTGTGATGTGTCGGACCTCCTTACGCGTACGCTTGAGGTTTTCCGCCACCTCACTGAACGAAAGCCGGGAGCTAAATCCGCAGCCCCCGTAGTGACCGAACCACCAACCGAGCAATCTAACACCATGATGCCGATACGTGAGGCTGCCCCTTACTGGGTTCCTCCTCGGGGTACAGGGACTCACGATGATGCAAACAACCAAGACGCGAAGGGAAGGGTAGTATACAACTGGGTCTACCAGCCATGGGACCGGCAAGAGATACTGACATTCCGGAAATCTCTACCCGACCTACGTAAAAACCCCACTGCCTTCTATACTGAATTGGGTACAGCCCTGGGTTCAACGATCATGACCCTGGCTGACATCGACTTGTTCTTCGGGTTATGTCTACCAGCTGATGTGTGGAAGCAAATCCGGAAAGTCGACCACCTTGAGCTGTTCGGACATACCTGGTCACAACTCGATGAACTGGACAAACAACGGGGACCAGGACAAAAGCCGTTGAAATCCATTCTAGACCTCCCAGATAAAATCGTAGAGAAATTAAAAACCCAAATCCCAGAAAAGAAAGTGGACTGGTCGATAGTAACGGCCTGTCGCCAAAAACCCCAGGAGGACGTATCGGAGTACTTATCCCGGTTTGAAACGGTGTTCTCCGATTACAGCGGCCAGGACATGACCACTGCAACCGGACACCATCTGTTTGTCCAGAATTATGTTAAGGGCCTATCATTGGAAATCTCCCAGAAACTACAGGCCAGCGAGAGTAGTTGGGCAGCCTCCAAACCTACAGCGATTCTCCAAATGGCCCAATATTATGAGCATCAGAAAAATGAAAACGATAGGGCGACAGAGAGAAAGAAGAAAGACTTAAAGGAGAGGGTGATGATTGCCAAACTGCAAGGGGTGACTATAGGACGAGACCAATACCGGGGGAACTACCAGACAAACGTCCCTAAGACTGCATTTCCCCAGGACCGCACTCTGACTCCCTACAGTGGACGCACAGACCTTAGAGAAGACCAGTGCGCTTTCTGCAAAGGGACTGGCCATTGGAAATCCCAGTGCCCAGTTCTTCTGGAAATGATCAGAAACAGAGACCCCAGGGATGTAGCAAACGGACTGAGACCTAAGGGACCACCACGAGGGCCCCCAAATGACGCAACGAACGACAGATCAAGCAGACCAAATACGTTCGATCGACCCAGACAGAACCAATATCAACAATCTGACTATGACGACACTCACACCTTTGCATAGGACAGCCAAGGGCGAGGGAGGGATCCAGTCGAGCTCTATGTTGACCAGCAGGGCCCTTATGTCACTGCTAAGGTCCTGGGTACCAAGTCTCCATTTCTGGTAGACACTGGCGCAACACGTAGTGCGTTATCTAAACGACTGATTCCAAGGGCACCCTTGTCTGGCTCACTCATAACATCGACAGGTTTCGATGGAACGCCCTCCACCAACCCTTTGTCTGCCCCGATTCTCTTTGACGTAGAAAACAACACCACCGACACCACGTTCTTGCTTTCCTCCAATAGCCCTGACGCCATTATGGGACTTGACTTACTGAAACACTTCCGAGCGACGATTAGGTGTTCTCAAGATGGAGTTCGAGTGTTTCTTTACGACAACCCCGTTCTGCTTAGACATTGTCCCCCCCGACACATGTTTTCCATCACCGACGTTGACGCGTCCCTGCTTGACACTCTACCTCCGTATCTGTGGGCCAAAGCGGATTCGGACGTAGGGCGTATGTTAATTGACCCAGTGCACATTACTGTCCGACCAGACGCAACACTCCCAAAACTCCCACAATATCGGATATCGCCAGAGGGCGAGAAGGCATTGGTAATGATTATCCAGTCACTGATAGACGCAGGAGTGGTAGAGGAAGTGGTTAGCAACGTTTGCAACAGCCCTATCTTGCCCATTATCAAGAAGCAGGGAGAGGGAGATGAGAAAGCATACCGTTTCATCATCGACCTCCGAGAGATCAACAAAGTGGTGGTACCCCAGTACCCTGTGGTCTCAGACATCACCACCATCCTGACCTTGATTCCATCCACTGCCACCACCTTTTCCGTCATCGACCTCAAGAACGCATTCTTCTCCATCCCCATCCACCCAGACAGCCGATATCTCTTCGGCTTTACCCTAAAATCCCGCTCATATAGGTTTTGCCGAGCCCCTCAAGGCTACACGGAGAGCCCTAGCATCTACAGCCAGGCCCTCAAAAGACAACTAGACCAAGTCCGGTTACCCGACGGGGTGGTGTTGGTACAATATGTCGATGACATCCTTTTGGCAGCCGACACCACCCCTCTAGCGGTTACCGCCACCATTCAACTCTTGCACTTCCTTGCGGAAAATGGCCACAAGGTCTCCAAGAAGAAGTTGCAATTCTGCCTACCCCAGGTCACTTACCTAGGCCACCTTCTGTCCAAAGATGGAAGGAAACTCACCCCTGATCGAATCCAAACCATTCTAGATACCCCTGTCCCTAAAACCCAGAAGCAGGTTCGCTCCCTATTAGGCCTCACCTCCTTCTGCCGACAATGGTTGCCAAACTTCAGCCTCGTTGTAAAACCACTGCTTTCTCTGCTAAACAAAGACGTCCCTTTCCCACTCCCTTGGACTCCTGAGTGTCAAACCTCCTTCACAGAACTACGAGATGCCCTTTGCTCAGCCCCTGTCCTGGGTACCCCTGATTACAGAAAGCCCTTCTCCCTTTACACTCACGAAAGGGAGGGGTGCGCTTTATCTGTCCTGACCCAGGCCATCGGTCCTAAGCAACGACCGTGCGCTTACTTCTCTGCCACTCTTGACCCTGTCGCCAGAGCCTTGCCTGCCTGCCTTCGAGCTGTAGCTGCTGCTGCAGTCTCTATCCGACAGAGTGAGGGGATTGTACTCTCGAATTCCCTCACGGTACTGGTACCCCATGCAGTCGACACCCTCCTGAACCAAACCAAGACGCAACATCTGACGAGTGCACGACTGACTGGATACGAACTAACCTTGCTTGCCCCCCATATCACCCTGAAAAGATGCACCACACTGAACCCAGCAACTCTGTTACCCTTGCCAGAGAACGATCCCAATGTGCACCCCGTACATGACTGCGTGACTCTTACGGACGAACAGACCAGGAGTAGGGTCGACCTCAGAGACACAGCTTTCCCTGACCCCGACGGGGAGTTGTGGGTGGACGGTTCTTGCATCAAACTCTCCGATGGTACCACTTCCGCTGCCTATGCAGTCACCACGGCTCGAACTGTAGTAGAAACAGCCCGCATCACCCAGCGATCTGCCCAGGCAGCGGAACTGATTGCTTTGACGCGAGCCTGCATCCTGGCAACAGGAACCACAGCGAACATTTACACTGACAGCCAGTATGCCTTCGGGGTGGTTCACCATTTTGGGCTCCTCTGGAGGGAGAGAGGATACTTGACCTCACACGGCACACCCATTTTGCACGGGGATTTAGTCTCCGCCTTAATCGAAGCTGTCCTCCTCCCCAACAGACTTGCCGTTATCAAATGCCAGGCACACAAGAAAGTGACAGACATTATCGGACAGGGAAATGCACTAGCTGACATCACCGCCCGAACGACAGCTGAAAATAGAACGACAACACATATGTACGTGACCAGGTCACAAGCAGAAAACTGGACTGACGCCAAGGACACAATCAGAGACATACAAACGACTAGCACACAACACGAATTGACTGAATGGACACGGGTGGGATTGAAAGACGATGAAGGCTGCTGGCGGACGAAAGACACGAACAAATGGTTGCTACCTGATTCGTACTTGATTCCCATATTAACCATGGCACACTCCCCTGCCCACATAGGATCAGCCCCCATGATCGAACTTGTCTCCAGGGTTTGGCACAATGACAAGATCCCAGATTCCGCCAAACGCCTGGTCCAACAATGCTTAATATGCCTGCAACACAACCCCGGGAAAGGAACTGTAGTACCCCGGGGGGGATTTGGGGTCCCAAACCACCCATTTGAAGTCCTGCAGATGGACTACATCCAGCTAGACAGATGCCAAGGCCTGAAATATGTACTTGTCGTGGTGTGCGCATTTAGCAAATGGGTGGAAGCATATCCAACCCGTGACAACACCGCTATGGCCACTGCAAAGGTCCTGTTAAAGGAGTTTTTCCCCCGTTATGGCCTCTGTCGTGTTCTATGGAGTGATAATGGCCCCCACTTTGTAGCCAACGTTATCCAGCTCATCCTAAATGGGCTGGGTATTAAACAGAAATTCCACGCAGTCTTCCACCCTCAATCTGCTGGGCTTGTCGAACGACACAATGCCACACTAAAGCTTAAACTGGCCAAAATAGTGGCTACGACGGGCCTGAAATGGCCAGACGCCCTCCCACTGGCATTGCTATCGATGCGCTCCACCCCCACCCGACATCACTTAACCCCTTATGAAGTTGTCTTCGGTCGACCCATGAGCGTCTGGTCTGCCCCGAAACCAACTTCCATTCATGACGTTCCGGATGTCCTAATGTCTGATTATCTGTACAAATTGACTGAAACTTTGTCTGTCCTTCATCAGCAGGTGCAGCAGGCCATCCCCGATGCTTCCAGGGGTCCGGGCCACGCCATCCAGCCGGGGGACTTCGTGCTGATCCGAAATTTTCAGCGATCAAAGAGTTTGGAACCCCGGTGGACGGGCCCCTGGCAAGTGCTGATCACCACTCGGACCGCACTTCGAGTGGAGGGGAAGAAACACTGGCTGCACGCCCATCACTGCAAAAAGGTCTCTCCAACCCTGGCCACGACAGACACCGTCAACACCCAAGAAGAGCTCCTGAACCAGGACCGACCATCGTTGAACTGCTATCCTGACACAGAGACACTTGAACTTTCAAAACATCCTGACCCCACTGTGCCATCTCGAGAAGGGTATTTCCTGCGTCGAAAGGAGGGAGCTTCGGCTAAGTAGGCCACGGACTAGGTTAAAGGATCTCAGAACGGTGACCTAAACTACCAAGGGTTACCTGGAGAGAGGCTGAAACTAAGTCTGTGGTCCTGCCCACTACCGAGCACCTTGAAGACGAAGATGATGGAAGCGCCAGATAAGAAGATGATGGAAGCGCCAAATAAGAAGCCGACGGAGACAGCAGGAAATACCCACTACAGAAATCCGAGAATAGACAGACTCCACAGCTCAAAGACAATTGCACTCTTCATCGTAATCCTCCTCTGTTTCCTCCTCATGACTACGCTCTGGATTATGGAAGAACACGCACCTGCTCACGAAACATTCCTAACCACTGCTCAGCCTACCACCATGAAGGAACATTATCTAATTTCGCTCTCTCCTCAACTAAGAGAGAGGCGAAAGGAGTTTTGGAACAACTCTTTCGTGCAGCTACTTCACCAGCACAATCTTGCCACCAACGCCTCCAACTGCTGGATCTGTGGGTTGCTACCCCATGCCACTGGACATTCAATACCATTCATCCCTTCACCCTTCTCTGTCCACGGCTCCTGCCTTGCCTGGCTGATCCTCCTACAAGAGAGCTATACGGGAAATGCCACCTCCAGCAGAACTGCAGCACATTCTTCTCATGGGGCCGGGCGAAACAAGACAAAGACACACTTCTGCCCGCTGACCCCCAGCGACTCGAGCCAAATGGACATCCCGGCCAAAGAACGAATCGAAATGCAGGTGTTCAACAATCCAACCAGACCCACCTTCTCCTATCTGCGGAAACGAACGGCTGCCACTCTGACTGTGGCCCTGACGGTCATCAACGTCACAGGCCACATGTGTGTAGAAGGACTTGGGACACAGCTGGTGGGTCGCAGCGCTTGCCGCTTTACCAGCACTCTGGATTCCACGGATCCACCTTCCTTTGTGTCATCTCCAAACATGTATTTCATCTGCGGCACGAAGGCCTACACCTGGCTCCCCAAAGGCTGGGGGGGCACTTGCTACATCTCCTTCGTCCTTCCTCCAACTTATGTGGCCCCAGCGAATCACCACAGACAAAAACGGGCCAAAGACGTTGAGCAAGCCGACTCAACAGGGGCACAGTTCCTCGATGCTATGAAAGGACTCGTCCCCCTCTGGGGCCCGATGGCAAACAGCCGTGCCATCCGACATTTGACTCAGGCAGTCGAGACAACCATGAACATCACAGCGGGCATCTTTGCCAACAACACTGCCGAGCTCCAAGCGGTCCGTTTGGTGGCTCTCCAGAACCGCCTCGTTCTAGATGTGGTTCTGGCGGACCGTGGAGGAGCATGCCGCATTATTGGAGCCAGCTGTTGTACATACATACCGGACAACTCACCCTCAGTGTACAAAGCCATCGAACATCTTCACAGACTCTCTTCGGAAGTTCACCAAGAGCAAGAAGAATGGTCGCTTGGTGGTTGGTTCTGGGACACCGTCAAAGGCTGGGGCTGGAGACTGCTCACCATTATCCTGATTCCCGTAGTTGTAATATGTGGCCTATGCTTAGGAATTCAATGTTTGCCACCTATGTGTTCTTTATGTGCGAGTTGTATTTTTTCCAAAACTGTGGACATTGGAAGCGAACATATGAGAGCATTGTATGATACCGAAGTTAGGAATTTGATGAAAATTGACATTGAGTAAGCAAGTTGGCTAGATATGTTGAAAAGGGAGGACTGTTGAAAGTTAGGCTGAAACCGTCAACATTATCGGCGCCCTCTTGCTCTCCTTAACCTTTTTGTGCGCGTAAAACAGCCGCCATTTTGAACACCATGGTTTCCCTGCTCCCGCCGAGAGCCAGCGCGCCTCTCTCCCATTCCTAACTTCGCCGGCATCCCCCGCATACTGACAACCCCCCCCCGCCTGCACCTGCCGCGAATCATAAAACCCCTCTTCAGCGCTGCTCTGCCCCAGACCCTCGTCCTGTTCCCAGCGCGACACCTCCCTTCTTCCCATTTATGATCCCCGGCCCTTTGATGCAAACCCCATTTCCCCGTGTGCCCGTTTGTCTTCCCCGTTCCCAGGCCGACACCCAGCTCTGCCGATACCAATCCCTTGCCCCTCCCCGTACAATAGAAAGCTTTCCTCCTCAAAGGACCCCCGAGATGATCAAAGCCCCCCCCCATCCCACGAGATCCGATCGAAACCCACACACACTGTGGACCGGCGGAATATCCAGCTGCGCGATGATCATCACCTGTTGTGAACGGGGCGGGGACTTCCACTGTAACCTTGCGTGGGAACGGGCTGGGAAAGGGGGGATTCTGAGGATGTCTTTCCGTACTTCAAAGTATCAACGAGAATGTGTTACATGCAATAAACAGATAAACGTGTGTATAAGAGGCCAGGCCTCAGGGATGCAGTTAGAGCACCTCAGAACGATACCTTCTGTCCGTTTTCGTTGTGTTCTCCTCCGGAGCGAATAAAAACCTTGTTTCCTGCCTTCCAGTCTCCAGCGCCTGCCTCTTCAATAGTTTAACTTCTTTGTGGGTTCAAGAGGCGACATCGCCGGGCAATAATTAAGGATCTTATATTCTGGTTGGTAGTGCCCCCCAGTTAGATTCCACACTCAGGTAAGGTTGCTTGCACCTGATAATGGAAACTGTAACTGCATTGCATAGTTTTTCTGCAATATTGTAAAACTGCATCATCATTTAACTGTAACTGTAAATTCAGCTTCGCAGTGGAGGCGGGAAATTAAAGGGAAGCATCATCAGTCATCCATGATTTTGTGTGGTTTCAATTTTGTCTTTTGGGACGAAACCGCTCTCGCGAACCATAATGCTAATGCTAATGCCAATGCATCGGACGATTTTAACTGTTTCCGAACAAAATATTTAAAAAAATGTTTATATTGGTTTGGATCTCTAACGAGAGCAACAATTCTAAATAAAATACATGGTTCTATCACTCTTTATAAAAACCTTATACAACACGTTTTTAAAAATCTCTTTTAAAACATAAATAAAACAGATTTCACGAATTAATACAATTTATAGCAAATAAGTTAATTTGGCGGAGATTTAAAAAAAGCAATCAAGTCAGTAGGAGAGGAAAAGTTATATCTAATAACAATAGGTTTTGTAGGTTTCCGAGCATATTTTTGCTGTTTTGTTCTTAAGACCACTATTATTTTTATCCGATTTGCCAGTGGACTTTGAATGATGAGCACAATGAACATGCTGGTCTATTCCTAGGGCCTTCAAACTGCTTGCACTGCTGCAGACACAGTGTGTTCCACAGTCACTGCTGATTTAGTATGGTACCAAGGGAGAAAATCTCTGAGTAATTGCTTAGATGCTGTGATGGCATTCTCTGCACGGGAACAGGTTTAGGTTTTCACCCACTCTGGAAACATATATACAACGACAAGAGCATAAGAGTAATTAGCATATTTGGGGGAGGCCTTGAGCCCCTTTTTTGGCATTGTGTGACAGGCAGATGGCATAGGATTGCTAAGAACACTGGAAGAAAAGAAAGGTGCATACAAATGCGTTGCAGCGGTAAGTATCATGCCTTCCCTACCTATATGTGCTGCTCCATAATACAACCTCAAGCACAATACAAGACGACCCGGTGTTCCTGGGAACCTGGGTAAATATTCAATGAACAATGGTTCCCTCGGGGGAAGCTCGAAGCCACAGTGAAAAACAATCTATGGGGTGATGATGATTTCGAATACAAGTTGTTTAATAGTTGTACATGTACATACATATATATACACACACATATATATGTATATGTATATATATATATATATATATATATATGCAAAAAAGAAGGAGAGAACTCTGGGTAGGTCTCAGTTTAGGTGGAAAGCAGCTCCTTTTAGAGCACTCTCAACACCAGCGACACTCTAGATCTGCTCACCTCAAATGTCTGTTTTTCTATCAAAGTTTTTAAGCATAGGATTAGACAGTGCTATCCATGCCGAGATAGAAAATGACAAAGTCTTTCGCCATTTAAACAGCAAAGTCTTTAAGCATAGGACTAGTACAGTGCAGTCCTTGCCGAGCTGTCAAATAACAAAAGCCATTTATCACTCCAGGCACAATATTACAGCTTTGAATTGGTAAAATACCAACTCAAGCCAACCTGGAATGAATAAAAGCAACCCCTGACAGTGTTTCGCTCTAATTAGAGCTCTTCAGAGAGGTATAGCTTTGTCCAGACACAAGGGAGCACCCAGTATTAAGTCAAAACAAAACCCTTTCAGGCATAGAGTGACGCATAAATTATGCAAAAAAGAAGGAGAGAACTCTGGGTAGGTCTCAGTTTAGGTGGAAAGCAGCTCCTTTTAGAGCACTCTCAACACCAGCGACACTCTAGATCTGCTCACCTCAAATGTCTGTTTTTCTATCAAAGTTTTTAAGCATAGGATTAGACAGTGCTATCCATGCCGAGATAGAAAATGACAAAGTCTTTCGCCATTTAAACAGCAAAGTCTTTAAGCATAGGACTAGTACAGTGCAGTCCTTGCCGAGCTGTCAAATAACAAAAGCCATTTATCACTCCAGGCACAATATTACAGCTTTGAATTGGTAAAATACCAACTCAAGCCAACCTGGAATGAATAAAAGCAACCCCTGACACAGTGTTTCGCTCTAATTAGAGCTCTTCAGAGAGGTATAGCTTTGCCCAGACACAAGGGAGCCCCCAGTATTAAGTCAAAACAAAACCCTTTCAGGCATAGAGTGACGCATAAATTATGCAAAAAAGAAGGAGAGAACTCTGGGTAGGTCTCAGTTTAGGTGGAAAGCAGCTCCTTTTAGAGCACTCTCAACACCAGCGACACTCTAGATCTGCTCACCTCAAATGTCTGTTTTTCTATCAAAGTTTTTAAGCATAGGATTAGACAGTGCTATCCATGCCGAGATAGAAAATGACAAAGTCTTTCGCCATTTAAACAGCAAAGTCTTTAAGCATAGGACTAGTACAGTGCAGTCCTTGCCGAGCTGTCAAATAACAAAAGCCATTTATCACTCCAGGCACAATATTACAGCTTTGAATTGGTAAAATACCAACTCAAGCCAACCTGGAATGAATAAAAGCAACCCCTGACACAGTGTTTCGCTCTAATTAGAGCTCTTCAGAGAGGTATAGCTTTGTCCAGACACAAGGGAGCACCCAGTATTAAGTCAAAACAAAACCCTTTCAGGCATAGAGTGACGCATAAATTATGCAAAAAAGAAGGAGAGAACTCTGGGTAGGTCTCAGTTTAGGTGGAAAGCAGCTCCTTTTAGAGCACTCTCAACACCAGCGACACTCTAGATCTGCTCACCTCAAATGTCTGTTTTTCTATCAGACATGTGAGTGATGTCACTGACCATGTCATGAGTGATGTAATATGTGACCTCATCAGCAGTGCATTGCACGCGCAAGTTATAGTGAGTCCAACTAACTATAACGTGGGAATTTCAATGGTTTTATGCGAGTAAAATTTCCAGCTAACTATAACTGGTGTAAAACCTATGGTTTTTTCAGTGAATTTAATAGGTTTTTTAAATGCTAATTCCTAACTGTAACTGGTGTGAAACCTATGGTTTTTTCAGTGAATTTCATAGGTTTTTTAAATGCTAATTCCTAACTATAACTGGTGTGAAACCTATAGTTTTTTCAGTGAATTTCATAGGTTTTGTAAATGCTAATTCCTAACTATATATAGGGCCTCAAACCTAAGTTTTTTTCAGTGAATTTCATGTTTTTTAATAGCTAATTTCTATAGCTATGAATATGATATTTTTTATAATAAATCCTATATTGTATATTTATATAATACTTTGTTTAATGTATATTTCCCCCCCTTTTTTTTTTTTTAATTTTTTTGCCTTGGTGCACTCCCGGTGCGCGTACCGGTGAACGCACGGGTAAGCGCAGTGTTGCGGCACCCCCGGGTGCTCGTACCGGTGAGCGTCCCGATAGCGCTATTGCCGTGAACGAAAACAACATCGTGACGTATCGCGTAGCCGCGTGATGCGTCTTATGACGCACGGCGTAAGCGCTCCCGGAAGCGCCCGAGCGCATACGATCGCGCAACGTGCGCGACGCCGGGCGCGCTCCGGGGCGCGTAGCGTAAGCGCGTCGGGTCATGTGACCTGAAAATAACACTTTTCATTGGTTCAGAACAGTTTTGGTTTCCAAATGATGAAAGCCCGGATCATGTGACTTGAAAATAACACTTTTCATTGGTTCAGAACAGTTTTGTTTTCCAAATGATGAAAGCCCACACCTTTTTTCCTCATTCTCACTTTGTTCTTTGAGTGAGGCAGACCTGCTGTTTTCTTAGAGATATGGCTACAGTACTATCAGCAGCTGGAGCATCTGCCCCACCACCACCACCACCACCACCACCACCACAAGGACCACCAGAACATCACATTGATGGTCAAGAAGAAGAAGAGGAGGAGGAGGAGGAAGAGGAGGAAGAGAGAAGGCAGTTCCTGCCAGAAGACAATCCCCCATACAAACCTAGGGAGCACTTTATATGGGAGTTTTATAAAATCCCAAGGGGTTCCAAAAAAGTAAACGCTGCAAAGGTGACCTGTCTCATCTGTGGCGCTGTACTATCCAGGGGGAACCCTGCCAAAAAATATTCATTTGGCAATCACACAATGATTCGCCACATGCAACGATTGCATCCCAATAACTATTCTGCAGCAGAGGTGACAGAACTGTGCAGAAACCTTCCACAATCGTCTTCCAGACCCTCAACAAGCCAAGAACCCACTCCATCGGGTCCAGAGGCAAGGGAGATGATCCCAAACATACAACCCAAGTTTGGTAGATACAAAATCGTTTGTGTATTTTGTGGAAAAACAATAACCTATGGTGAGCAAAGTATTAATCTCATCAACCTTGCAGGTGACAACCACAAGTGCCCAAAGAAGCCTTAATTTTTTCCTGTTTTTTTTTTTGCTCCAGTTGAGCCGTTTATAATTCCCTGTTTTTTGTTTGTCCCCATAAAAAATACAAAAAAAAAAAAAATTCTTCATAAAAGCCAAAAAAAGTAAAAGATGTTCAAAAAAACAATAAAAAAAATACAGTTCTTTTTAGAACTACCTCTAATTTATAAAACAAATGCTACATTTTTTGAAAACTCTGTCATTCTTTTTTCCCCATGATATGCTCCCCGGTACGCTCCCCAGTGCGCGTACCGGGCGCTCCCCCCGCGAAAAAAGATTTTTTTTTTTGCCCCGCATCAAACCTAGGGGGTCAGGGGGGGTCTACCCTACCCCCTTTTAGTCATTTCCCCCTTTGTTTTTTCCACCTCTTGTGTCTCGATCCTACCGAGACACAAGATGGCGGCCGCTCCGGACTGTTTGGAATGTTGACAGACACCCGAGAGCCAATCAGCTTTCCGCTCGCGAACTCGCGTTACGCGCTGGTATGCACCCCGGTGCGCGTACCGGGGCGCGCTTATAGATATATATTTTTTTTTTATCCTAAATTACTCAAAATCCACTGGAGCACATATCTTGAGACATAGCAAAGGCACATCGGGCTACCATTCCCTACAATTTTGCCAAGTTTGGTGGAAATCCATTCAGCCGTTTGGGCTAAAAGTGAGTCCAATCGCCCTATGGAAATTAACATGGGGAAACACGTTTTGGGACCCCCAAATATCTCGGCCCCCACTTGACGAATCCCTCCCAAACTTTCAGGGAAGGAGCAGAGCGGAGCGGGCCATCTTCTTTGAGAAATTCGCGAAGATTCGTCCACCGGCGCCAAAGTTATTCTCAATAGAATGTTGCGGATTTCCTATGGAAAACAATCCTAACTATAACTAGTAGGTAATAAATATATATATATATATATATATATATATATATATACATATACACACACACGCACACACACACACGCACGAATCAACCGTTTCAAAAGTGCTGCGGCAAGTAATCATGCCTTCCCTACCTAGCTAGCTGCTCCATGATGCAACCTAGCAAGGTTGGTAAGTTGAAATGTTGGTGTGATCACACACCCGGTCCTGTCGCTCCATACCCTATTAGGGTATCTCTTACATTGCTGCTTGCTCCAGAACTGTTTTTCATTTTTAGAAGCTTGCTCTTGCAGTTGAGATACATCCTCTAAAGTTGGTCCAGGTAATTGATTGCTTCTTATAAGATAAATAGCAACATCAGCAGTTTTTGACAATGCAACATTCTTAGCAGCTGCATTGGCATTGACTAGGACATTGGCCATTGAAACATCATCATGAGAGAGCTTGTGTGTTATGTACTTGGCCACTGCCACCTTCTCTGGTAATTACAAGGTATTTTAAGGGTTCTGAACATATAGCCCTTTCTCAATAGGCATTCCAGCAGAGGATAGAAAACCCTATTTCATCCTAAGGAGCACAAAATCATGCATCTCTACAAAGGCATACTTTCGACCCATATATATGGTAACAGTCTTTCACGGCATGTGTGGCTGTAGATACATATGCTGTGCATACTCCTGCCATCTAGTGTTGGGCCTGGATGTGTGTAAGTTGTTTTTCTTCGAATAAGTCTTTCGAGCCTCTTGTTGGTAATGTGCATGGGCAACGATTCCATTGTTAGATTGTTTTGGGTTTTTTTGGCTGTCAAGTTTGGACACGTGCTCCCATGCTCCGGATCGACACTGTCTCGATGCTGTTCTCAGCCTTCGTGGGTTGCTCTCCCTCCATTGGTATCATTTCCGTTTGTGTTCCTTCTACTACCACCAAATCGGGAGATGTTTGCATCCCTTGTCCCGAGCGACTCTTTTGGTCGTTCTCATCTCCAGGTAGGGCCTCTCCCTTCGGGCCTCCCTGGTCTCATCTCCTCCATCTTCTCAAGTATGCCTCGACTATGATGGAACGGATGCCCTTTAGATACTGTCCTCGCTCCCACACAAAGTACCCCAGGACTGATCTTCATCAACTCTGTAAGTACTTGAAGAAAACCCTCCATGACCCTAGGGTCTATCACCTCGAAATGTCGTCTAGGAGCAAATACGACACATCAGACCTCTTTGGTACCCAGGACCTCAACGGGGAACAACATGCTCAGACGCTGACGAGGAAGTTTTCCCGACCCAAACTCTGGCTATGACTAGGAGTTTGAGGACATTTCACCGGTACAAGTGGTCATGAGTACAGCTACCCCCTCCATCCCTCTCGACACTGCTTGCATGTCGAGCAGCCCTCGGCAAAGGGAATTCCAGCAGCTCCGGACCCACAGAGCGCAGCTTCTGGGCCACCACTGCCTTCAGGCCATGTTAGGCACCGATCCTCCCTGTTGGAGACAATGGGTAGCCTTGGTTTGTCGCTGAAGAAACCATCCAGGTCAGCGCCACCTGCTCCTGCCTCTGCACCAACATTGCTGTCGGAGCAGGAAACCCATGGCATCAAAACCAAAATCAGCACCATTCCCAAAGCCTGCAGCTTCAGCTCCAAAGCCCTTGACGCCAACAACAGTTGAACCGATCTTGCAGAAGCTCCAGGACAAGATTGACGCTTAGCAACAAAATCTTGATACATCCGCACACTGACTGGATTCTCAACCGCTCACTGGTGACTGGTTCACAAGCCCCCAAATGCCAGCTGAGCGTCAAGGAAGTCCTCAACCTCGCTATTCCAGCAAAACACAGGAAGAAGTCAGACCAGGCCTCCAGCTCTATGCCAGACATTGAGCCACAACCACTCTCTCCTTCTCCACCAAAACCACAGCGTTCTCCGTACCCGCCTGACTTACCACCTGAACCCCTCTCATATACACATCAAGGGTCACTGCACTCCGATAAAGTGGAGCACGGGGAATACTCAAGATACACACCCCACATGGTGATGTCCGAGATTCATATGACATGGACCCTCCAGGGCACACTGATCTTGACTTATAGTCTCCTGATGATGCCACATCTTACCACAAGGTGGTAGCCAAGGTGCCTGGTAACATAAGAGCTATATGGATGTGAACCCCAAAAAAGAGGGCTTTCTTTCGAGATCCTCCACCACCCAATCATTGCCTATGCTGAACGGCATGCTGCGTCCAGCCTCTGACTTGTTTTAGGACTCAGTCAAAGGCAGGGTTATCCCTCCTCGAGTGGATAAAAAGTACAAGGCGTCCCCTACTGACACCCATCTACACTGGGGGATAACTACCCCCTGACTCCCTGGTGTTACACACCAATCACAAGCGGCTGAATTCTCAGGGCACCGGTGACACCACTTCACCGGATAAGAAGAGTAAACAAATTGATGCCGCAGGTAAAAGATTTGTGGCACCGACATCCAATCATTGATGCATCCCCAATTTGATTGGTTTGCTCTTCCATTATCACCACGCCCACTGGATACGAAAGGGAGGAGCTTGTCCAATATCTCCTGGATGAGATCAAACAAATAGGGCATTAGATAGTATCCGAGGGCTAACTTATCTCTAACACAACCATTTGGCATGCCCTTAACGCCCCAACACCGCTGCCAGGGGCATCAACTTAAGTGTGCTCCTTCATAGGCACACTTGGCTCCATACCTCTGGCGTTAAAAACACCTGCTCAACATGCTGTTCAATGGAGAACACCTGTTCAGGTCGCAGGCTGACCAAATGCTGGAAAAGATAAAGATATGGAGACGGCAAAGGCTATGGGCGCCATGCAGACTCCCGCTTCTCGTGGGTCCTTTTGCTGCACACCTTATCGAAGACCACCTCCCACAAAGCCTCCCAGCTTTCCAACGCCCAGAGGCACAGCAACCATCTCTTAGAGGCTGCTTTAGCAGGTCCAACTGGGGCAGTAATGCTAAAGGTAGAGGCAAAGTTAGCTCCTCCTAGGGTGTCGCCACCACCACTAAGCCCTGACTTTCCTCTTCTCACCCCTTCCTGATCACTCAACACCTCTCTGGAGGAATCTGAAAAAAAGTCTTCCCTACGTGGCAGAACGTCACCTCCAACCAGTGGGTGTTAAACATTATCCAGCATGGTTACTGTCTGGAGCTTACTTCCACGCCTCCCTCCATACCAACGTGCACAAACAAACTCTCCCCAGAACACCCACGTCTTCTCACGGAAGAGCACTCCTCCCCAAAGGGGTCATAGTGCCTGCCCCACACCATCTGCAGGGCACAGGAGTCTGTTCGCTTCATTTCATGGTTCGCAATAAGTACAGCTCTCCTGCCTATTCTAGATTTCAGGCCCCTAAACAAATACATCCTATCAGAGCACTTTCACATAGTCACTTTTCAGGATGTTATTCCGCTGCTACAGCAAGGAGACTTCATGGCCACTCTCGACCTGAAAGACGCAGGCGCATTGCCGATATCTCAGGTTTATGGTCAGCAGAAAGCATTACCAGTTCAAGGTGCTTCCCCTCGGGGTCAGCACCACACCTTGAGTGTTCACCAAGTCCCTCACTGTGGTGGCCGCTCACCAGCACAGACCTGGTGTCCAAGTCTTCCCCTACCTAGATAACAGGCTGATCGAGTGCCACTCTACAACAGTGACACAAACACACACTGGTCACAGTAAGCCTTTTGCACGAGTTAGGGCTTATGATCAGTGCAACCAGGTTCCACCTCCAACCCCTCCAGATCCAATCCTCGAGTCCGAAATCGGCAAGGCCTACCCAAACCCTGTCCAAATACAGTACTTCCAGACACCCGTTCCTCTCTTCTGACCTGGTCAACCGGTCACGGGCAGGACAGTCATGCACCTATTCTGCTTCATGGCCTCCTGTGTTGCTATAGTCCCCCACGGCAGGGTACAGATGTGTCCATTGCAGGAGTGCTTTGCGCGGAGGGTTATTGGGACGATTTAGTGTTGATCGGCCGCTGCACTCATTGCTCTTTGCAGTGGTGGAACACCAGCAACCTGTTGCAGGGCAGCCTTTTCTCGACCCGGTTCTGCAGGTGACCATCACAAATGATGCCTCCCACACGTGCTGGGAGGGTGCACTTGCAGAACCTGACTGTCCAAGACCAATGGTAAACCCAGACGTCGGGGTTTCCACGTGAACTACTTTAAGCTTTTAGCGGTTCACCTAGCGCTGAAGGCTTTTCTGCCCCATGTGACCGACAAGGTTGTCCTCATCTGGACAAACATGACAGCCATTTACTACCTTCAGGGTGGTATTTGATCTCCACAGCTCTCGGCTTGCATTTGGCAGTAGTCCCTCCACCACAAGATCCACCTGTTGGTGGAGTGATTCCTGGGATTGGACAACAACTTTGTTGACCCCCTTCATCAGGATGCAGCAACATGTCCATGAGTGGGAACTCCACCTGCCAGTTCTCCTCCCTTACTTCCAATGGTGGGACTTTCCACAGATAGGCCTGTTCGTCACCCCTGAAAACGCCAAATGCACAATCTTTGCCTCTATATTCCCACACCCACAGTCCATGGGCAACGCAATATGGATGAATTGGTCAGGATATTTGCGTGCACCTGCTTCTTTCCCTCCAAGCATCTCTCACCCTGATCCTGGTTGCCCCCACTTGAGCCAGCCAGCCTTGGTTCATGACTCTGCTAGAACTCTTTGTGGTTCCACACAAGAGGCTCCCCAACAGGTTCACGCAGAACCACAGAGAAATCAGGCATACAGACCTCAAATTGCTCAATCCAGATGGGCTTCTGAGGTCTTAGAATTTGATTACCTTAATTTACCACCTAAATGCATGAGCATCCTGAAAGAAGCACAGAGGCCTACCACACACGCCTGCTACCCTGCCAAAAGGAAACACAGTGTCCATTATTGTCATTCCAAGCAAATCGACCCTTTGTTGCCCAGAGTTCAGAATTTAGTCTGCTACCTACTTCACTTGCAGAGGTATGGCCTAGCCTTCACTTCTAATCTCCTTCACCTGGCCACAGTGCCGCGTTACTTCAGAGCAGGCAACACAGTTCCCTTTTCAGAATACCAGTCATTAAGGTTTTAATGGAAGGCCTCGAGAGTAATCCCACCTCTGGTCCCAACATGGAATCTGAACATTGTCCTCACAAGACATATTGGCCTTCCTTTTGAGCACCTCCATTTCTGCCCCTTCCAATTTTTCTCATGGAAGGTGTCTTTTCTTATTGCCATCCCTTCACATAGGCATGTTAGTGAGCTCCAGGCATTAACATTGTAGTTATTTCAAGTGCACAGGGATAGGGTTGTCCTCCACTCCAACCTCAAATTCCTTCCAAAAGTGGTCTCCTTGTTCCACCTGAACCAGTCGATTGATCATCCCGTTTTCTTTTCACAACTTCACTCGGTTGCAGAGTGGACTGAAAGCAAGCCCTCATGACCTACATAGATAGGAAAAAACCTTTTGCAGCGACGCAGCAACTCTTTGTTGCGTTTTCTAAGCTCCATAAAGGGTGGGTGCCAGATGGATGATCAAATGTACCTAAACAGGCTACGCAAAAGCTAAAAGAGTTTGCCTACTCCTACCGTAGCCCCCTCTACATAGCAGCTGGGGGCCTCTATTGCTTTCCTGTGAAACATAACCATAGCTGGTATCTGTAAGGCAGCTGCATGGTCTACACCACACACCTTCACAAAACACTACTGTGTGGACGTGCTAGCCCACCAACAAGCCATCGTTGGCCAGGCAGTACTCTGTACGCTGTTTCAATTCTCTGCAACACCCACAGATTAGTCACCACTTATTTATGAGGACTGTTTTACAGTCCTCCCAATGTTATCTATAGCCACACATTCCTCGAACGGAAAATGTTACCCTGTAAGCATCTGTTTGTGGCATGTAGTACAGTAGATTCACATGCACCCACTCTCCCCCAGACGTCTCTGACTGTTACAGTTAACACTCTTCGCTTAACTCCCCCTTCATCTTCACCTGCCGTGTGGGAAGACAATCTAACAATGGAGTCTGTGCCAGTGCGCATTACCAACCAGAGGAGAAGTCCCAATACCGTGCGACTTGAAAGACTTCTTCAAAGGAAAACAACTTGCACACATCCGGCCCGAACAGTAGATGGCCGACAGTAAGCACAGAATGTGAATCTACAGTACTGCATGCCACAAACACATGCTTCTAGGGTAAGTAACATTTTCCTTTCCTTATCTAGGCTACAGGCATGAGGGAGAGCGATATGCTCTGCCACTTGAACTGATTTCATAGCTGGTAAATAGAAACTTCCCAGAATCTGGAACACAGTATGAATGAATAAATGAATAATAATTTCTTTCGTGATTACTTGAAATCATTACAGTAAAAAGAAGTTCAAATAATCACATTTAAAATCGGTCTTAAGTTCCAGATGCTTCAGAAAATCTTAAAAACAATTTGAAATGCATGACAAATTGTCTCTCGTCCCAGCAATTTGTTGCTAGATAAGGTTTCTTTCTCGGAAAGTTGAAGCAGGAAAACTGTAAAAGTTTTGCAAGTGATTGATTAGAGGTCTGGGATAGTGTCTGTGCTTTTGAAAAGTCTCATATACCACACGAAAGGGGACTGTAGTTTTCTATTAACATGGCTGTGCAGCCATACGTGGGCTGTGCAAAGTGTAACGCCCATGATGGCTTTGGTTCTTGTCAGCATTAGAGGGTCATACAGATGTTGGGCCCTTATGAAGCGTGAGACTCGTCTAGAGATTGATCGTTGCTCCCTGCTATGGCGGTTTTGTCTGTAAAAGGGAGCGGGTGTGCTGTACAAATTTACCGAACGTAGCCATGTCTGCCACAGTTTCCAAGGTTTACAGTAAGTGGACAGCTTTGTTGGCTGTGCGAGTGCCCTGATGGAGAAAATTGGCCTGAGAAGCGTTCAATGGGCCTGTGGCAATGCCGGGCAGCATAGAAGTAGTGGGCCAAAGATTCCCTTTTGTACTTGCAGTCTGCAGTCTATGATGCATCCAAGGGACTTCCAGGATAGTTACTGTTCTCTTGTGGGTAGCAGGGACAGCCTTGCTGCTAAGATTTAATTAACGCCCGTTTCCCCACAGCCTGGTTAAGAAGAAGCTTTGTTGCTAGGATTTTTTGTGGCAGCTTTATGGAGATCCTTCGCCTGGAGAGTTTCCAAGTATAGATCACGAGACCGAAGACGTAATTGTTTTTTTATTTTGCTTTTAATAGATGTATAGTCAATTATATTTGGTTCCCAGTTCTCCATGGCCAGTTACAAGAATTCCTTTGCTACCATAAGGGTTATAAACCAGGGGTTGTTCGATCTAGTGGAAGTGGTTTTTATGAATGTCTTCATGGAATTATCAGGGGACGCAATTGCCAGAAAAAAAACTCTGCCAGAGCGGCCAGCCCTTCTAATTTTTGTTGAATGAGATCGAATTCTAGGTTAGGTTGTTCAAATATTGCCAAAATTGTTGGGTTTTATTGGGAGGTAGCAACTCAAACTTTTGGTAGCCATTTCTCCTCCTGTGCTTTCCTTTCGTATTTCCAAATACGTTGATTGTGTTGCTTGGCTGCTAAACGTCGCTGCTTTTTTGAAGTTGCACTTTTTATTTTCCTGTGAGCCCTTTGTTTTGACCTTAACAACCCAACGCTTTGTTTGATCTCCAGGACTGTGCCTAAAGTATGAATTACCGTATTTGTTTTATTCTTCGGCCCTTCCCTCAGAGCGACGTGCCCAGTTCCAGTGTGAGCTTGTCCCAGACTTCTATGATGTCTGATTTATTCTTTATTAATGGCCAGCCTTCCCAGGATGATTTCCAGCTTTCAAATTTATGGATGGACATTTGGACATTTGTGACCTTTTATTGTCCACACAATTTTATACTGCTTCTTGCCATTGGGTGTGGCGGGTTCTGGATGTTGCGTCCAAGGCAGCATGGTCACTTTCATCCTATTGGAAGATGTCGTAGCTTAGCATACCTTTGCTTAAGCGCTGGTTCTGAAAGATGTAATCAATAGTTGTCTGTTTTTTTTTAGGTGGGTGGGTGGACAGAACCAGGTTTAGTCTCTATTGATGTAAATTTTGCTCACTCTAAATGATATGTCTGGAGAAAGAGGTTAAATCTCTGTGTCACCAGAAACCCTGCAGTGTGTATTCCATTCTCCCTGCTGGTGCATATTAAAACCTCCAAGTATAATGATTTCCAAGGTTGCATGCTGTGCCATTAAAGTTTCAATTTGTTTGATTGATTGTATCAGCTTGTCTGAGGGCCCTGGGGTCTGGGCATTGTAGTATATGTTTACTATTAGTATGGGCAGATAGCCTGCCAGGCTCTTTAGGCCTTTTAAAATGCCTACTAGGAACTTTTCAGAGGTATTTTTTGTACAACGAAGCTCAGCTTTGTTGAGTGTTTAATATATATAGAAATGCCTCGTGAGGGTCTCCCAAATAGATGGATTTTCCTAGCCGGTTTATGAAATTCCTCTTACCCCAGTGGTAGGGTTGGTGTTAACACCCACGTTTCTTGTACCCAGTTAAGATCTGCCACCTCGAGAAATGTAGTTGCAGCCAAACTTTGAAGAGTTTTGGTGTTACATGCGAAGTTCCATGTCATTGTTAAATGGCTATGTTCTGCCTTCCATGCCGTGGGGGCAGGGATGCCCTGTGCTAGGGGCATGGCTGCATCTTTTTGGCCAGTAGGCTGAGTTGGGTGAGTGGGGTGGGCAAGAGGGTGCACTGCTTGAGGTGGTGATTTCTTGCCTGCCCACATTCTGTCTGTCCAGCCTGCACCTGATGTTCATAGTCCCATGGTCAACTGGGGTCCCTGATTGCCTCTTCAGGATGCACTTCATGGGTGTGATTTTAGGAGATGCTTGTAAGATTAATGGATACTTTTCCTTGCCTATCATCTGTATTTCAATCCCCCATCTGGCAAATTGACCTTTTTCATTATATGCCTTTGTTGATATGCTGGCGTCTCGCCATGTTATGATGGTCAACTCTCGCCCTGTCTGAAGACGGAGCTTCAAACTGTATAATGGTAATATCCCTGCTAGCAAAGTGAGACAGCGATTGAATATGATGCAGGAGTTTCAAAATGTTTGCCCTGTTTAGCATGCCCATTTTACCTTTAGATATGTACAACAGGGCCATGCTCATTTTTAAAAATTGGCCATTTCCTGTGATATATTGTCTTGGCCTTGGGAGGTGATACTGTGAGGGGCCATTTTTATTGGTTGAATTATAGTTTTATATAACAGGTTATCATTTGGATCTTGTAGGTGTCCATGGGTGCGAGATTCTGTCCCTTGTTCTGGTCCTGTGAACTTGGGGTCTAACAAGTGCCCATGTTGCTATTCCTTGGTCCTACCTTTGTTGGCGGGGCTTCCTTGGTTTGTAATTTGTTGTCCTTGGATATTTGATACCCCTGTTGCTATTGGCGTTGGCTTCATGTTTTGGGGACATCTCTGGTTAGTAGAAAGCTGCTGTGTGTTGCCTGCCGTGCTAACCTCTTCCGACAGACACCCCATGTGGCCAAAAGGAGCTTGATTGAAAATAGGCTGGAATATATCTAGCTGCAGACCATCCGTGGTTACATTCGGACCACTGGCAGTGTTATAAAATGTTTAACTTGAGTGGGGCACCCCTGGGTTATATACTGTAGGTGATCTTTTTGGCTATTATGTGTGAGAGACGTTTCTTTACTGTTCGGTGGTGGTTTGTCCGTTGATAGGACTGTAATCGACTGGGCGGTTGTGGTCCACTGGGCAGCCTGAGCATACAATGTCCTTTTGATAAATCCGGGCTTCGGGCGCTCGTGTGAAATATGGAATAGAATGCTGTGGTGGGATCGCTGGTTATTACGAAATTTGTTTGTTTTGTTAGTTCTTTGTTGCCTACCATGTTGCCTGCTTTCAGAGATGCTAATTTTATTAACTGTCGTTTTAAGTGCTTCTGCTGCTTCCTGAGGTGTTTTTTTCTCTCTCTGGGTCAATGGTAGTATGGTGTGGTAAGTTTCCCCCATCTCGTTTCACCTCCTGTTACTGTCCACAGTCCCCACAGTTTGATTGTTGGACCCTACAATAGGGGCGGGTTATTGTGGCAGATCTTCTTTTGATCTCATCTGTAAAATGGTTTGACTTTTTAAATGGTCTGCTTCCAGGCCCAGTTTGATGGTCTCCCTTGATACATTAATCGGCACCTGGTCAGGAGTCTGTATGCCAGTTTGGCTGTTGTTTGTGTGTGTTTCAACTCTTCCATGAATGAGGTCAGTAATGTTGGAAGTGAAGCCAGTTTGTCCACTATCTCTGGGCACAGACAATCTAGTGTAGGGGTCACCCTGTTACTGACCTCGGTGATCTTGTCAACCTTTCTAGCTATGACAGCCATTGTAAATGCCATTACTTGGAGAGTTTCCATCTGTATTTTAAGCTTTTCAGATTGCCATGTTAAGGCATGTATGGCTGCCGTCAGGGAGGAGTTGATGCACCTTAACAGGCTGTCCTGTGCATACGAAAGTTCAAGTGGCAAACGTGGAGAGGGCCTCTGCAGCGAAAAACGTAACTCGGGCTGAAAGGGGGTGTCGGGGGAGATGTGTGTTCCCTTCTTGCCATTAAGTGCATGTAATTTCTAATGAAGCTGAGCCATGACTACTTTTCTTTGTGTTGCTGGTATGTCGGGGTGATTGTTATTAAGTCTGATGGACGTTTACTGCCATCCGTTTTTTACTTGGGGATTAGCTATGGGGCCCAGTGAAGTTGAAGAAAGCTCAATAATTGATTTTGATTTGCTGGAATCTCCTAAGATAATACAAGACTGATTCCTTTCCCCCCCCCAGAATTGACTAACTTCGTTTGAACAACTGGGTGCTGATTGTGTGAGCGTTGAATGAGATGCCTTTAGTTTCTTTGCTGTTAGTGAACTGGGCATACGCCTTGGTATGTTTTTTAAGTAGGCCTTGATCCCTGCACCTTAGTCTTCCCGGTTGTGGAGGCAGCATGTGCGGCCGTGCTTTAATAGTCGGACTGTCAATCAGGGGGACAAGGTATCATCGGGGAACAAATCTTGAGGGGGGGGTGCATATATTACCACGGTATGCGTTCCATTGTGACGACATTCTGCCCCACTTCTTGGGTCTTCCACGCGACAAATACACAGTCTTCTCGCGAAACATGCACCAGTCCACATTCTCTGCCCACAATGTTACGGTCGGAGGCCTACGGGAACCCCAGAGCTGTGCAATGTCTCTTTTGGCGATCCTATTACCAAGGGTCGCCCAGGTAATCTGCGCCGTATTGTAGTCATTGGGCTCCCAGACATTCAGGAGGTAGCGCCTGGCCTCGGGCAGTAGCGCCACCCCGGTGACCCTCTCCATGACGACATGCACACGAGACCAAAACTCGACCACCTCCGGACATTCCCATAGAATGTGGAGAAAGGTACCGATCATACCGCAACCACGCTTGCACAAATCGTCAGAAGAGTAACCCATGCGCACCAGACTCGGACCAGTAACATACACACGGTGGAGGATCTTAAGTTGAACAAATCTAAGGCGTGCGGGTATGGCAACTTCTTTTGGCGAGGACAGAGCGGACTGCCAGTCCTCATCATCTAATTCTAGACCGTCTGCAATCCACGAGGCCCTCAGGCGCACAAGCAGGTAAGCCCTGTTATAGATCAGCTTCTTGTAAATTAATGAAATAGTGCTGTCGGGCACGTGTCCATCCAGAATACGATCCTCAAGGGGTGAGGATTCAGGGATATCCGTACCCACGGCGAAGAGCGACAGGAGGGCATGTCGGACCTGAGCGTATCTGAAGAATTCTCTGTCTCCAAGTTCATACTCCGTCTTAAGTGCCGCGAAGGTCTTAACAGTGCCTCTAGACCAAAGATCCCCCACCTTAGCGATTCCGATCATATCCCATTTGTCAAAGCCTTTCGTTCGCCACAAATTACCCAGACATTCAGAGTCATACAAGGGGGTCGCGCGGGTGAGTCTATTCTTCCATCCCAAGGCCGCATTCGCATCTTGGTTTAATCAAAAAGAGACCAGCTCATGTTTTACGAAATTTACAAAAAGTAAAAGACTCTAGTATGTTTCGTCATGGGGTGGGAACACCTGGTGAGTGTGTTCATGAAGCCCTCACCCACCAACCTAGTTGGTGGCATGCTTCATCATCGGGCCCACCCAGTGACACCTAGCGTGTCCCGGGTGTGCTTCAACGCCTGATTGCAGCGGAGCAGGTATGTTGCTGAGTGTGCAGTGAAGAGTGTTATGAAAGTGATGTTAAAACGGCTTTGCGGGGGTCCCAGTACCCAAGGGTAAATTAGACTTTAATACCTGGGCCTCCGTCAGCGGTTAAAAATAAGGCTGTTGGATGTTGGAGGCGAGTTACGACCTCCCACATCCGGTGGGTCAACATGTTTCAGCCAGTGCCTTATGTATATGCTGGCTTTCTTCAGGACCTATATAAAAAAGTGAGTGTAATTAAACTAGTGGGTGTGTAAATTCATTCGCATCTTGCCACACACGTACCGCGACTTTAGTGGGTCCAGTCAGTGTTTTACAGAGCCTCCTGGAGTACAGCGCCCTATTGAAGTTCCCCCCCCTGCAGAAGGTGTTTATCCATTGCGAAGGCGGGGTGGGACCGGGAACATACGTTGCGTGATTGACCGCACTTAATTGGGAGGCCCAGTAATAGCGCCTGATGTCGGGAAGGGCGATACCACCATCATACCACGGAAGCGTGAGTTTAGACAGAGCAACGCGTGCACGGCCATCCCAAATCAGTTGCCGTTGTAGGCTTTCCACCTCCCGAAAGTAACAAGAGGGAACAGGGTCAAACGAGTTTTGGAGCGCGTACAAAAATCTAGGCAGCGACATCATTTTAAAGAGAGCCGCTCGACCGTGCGGTGACAGTGGCAAATGACGCCAGCGTGAAACATCTAGCTTCAGCCGTTGAAGAGGGGGCAGCAAGTTGCGCTCATGGCGAACGGTGGGGTCCAAGGAGACATATATCCCCTAGTACTTAAAACCGGTCTCCGTTACTTGAATCGGAAATATACGGGGTAATGGGGGGGGAGACCACCAGCCAAAACGTAGACACAGGATTTAGTCCAATTAATAACGAGACCCGAATTCTTCCCAAAGGAGGTAAGAACATCGAAGAGCACGTTTAAGGATTTCTGGGGGGGAAGTTAGATATAGGAGAATGTCATCTGCGTATAGCGAGACACGATCCTCGAAATCGGGAGACACTGAATGCCCTTTATAGAAGGCTCCCAACGGAGCCACTCCGCCAACGGTTCCAATGCGAGGGCGAAGAGCAATGGAGACAGCGGGCAGCCCTGCCGAGTACCTCGTCCGAGTGCGAAAACACCGGACGCCTTCCCGTTACCCACCACCTGGGCAAGGGGCATCTCATAAAGAAGTTTCACCCAAGCGATGAACACGGGGCTGAACCCAAATTTTGAGAGGGCCGCCCAAAGATAGTAGCCATTCGATAGTATCGAAAGCCATGGTAGCCTCAAGAGAAGCTAAGATGGCCGACTCAGTGAGAGTCTCAGCCCTCGCGAGAACTCCGTGAAGTCTCGGAGGATTAAGGGCGGTGTTCCGATGAGGAATGAACCCTGACTGATCCGGATGGATCAAGTCCCCGATCACCTTAATCAAGCGATTAGCTAACAATTTAGCTGGAATTTTGGGTTCGGCATTAAGGTCTGTACGAGGCACAGCGATCCCGTGGCTTACCCTCCTTGTGAATTACCACAATAGTGGCGAGTCGCTGATCAGCGGGAAGGGAACCAGAGTCGAGGGCCTCAAGGAACATATCCTTCAAGTGGGGCGCCATTTTGTCGGGTCGTAATTTATAAAGTTCAATGGGTAATCCATTGGGGCCCATTGCTTTGCCTAAGCGGAGGGAACGTATAGCCCCCGCCACTTCGTCCTCCGTAAGGGGTGCATCCATGAGGTCTCTGTCATCTTCGGAAAGGCAAGGCAACGCAATGTCAGGAAGCAACAACCGGGAGTCGTCCTCATCCCTATCACAGACAGAGGCATACACCGTTTTAAAATGGTCAACAAAGCACTCAACAATCCCAACAGGGTCGGTGACACACTCACCATCCAGCCTCTCAATAACGGGGACAACACAATTCACTCTTTCTTTCTTGTCCAGCCACGCAATCAATTTACCGGCCTTGTCACCCACATCATACATCCTGCACTGTTGCTCCCTGTTCATCACCTTAGCCGCGTCAGTGACAACGGACCTATAATCGGCCTCTTTCAGACTGAGAGAATGCATTTTTAAACGTGTTACTCCTGTATCAAGGTCACTCTCTAGTGCAGTTAGCTCAGTTTCTAGGCACACCCGCTCCTCATTTTTAGCCTTTTTGGCAGCAGCAATCAGTGAAAGAGAATGCCCACAAAGATACAGAAGAAGAAACAGACCCCACATTATCATCGAAATAATGATCCATGGCTTTAACAAGTTCAGTACGTGTTTTTGGGTCACGAAAGTACCAGGGGTTACGAAAGTACCAGGGGTTAATAGGAGCCACTCTTCCCACACTGCCCACACACACCGCAAGCCGAAGCCACAAGGGGGAGTGATCAGAAATACCCCTGGGAAAATGGCGAACCTAACTGATGGAGGAGGATTGGGCCGATGGCATTAAGAAATAGTCTAACCTAGAGAGACTACCATGTGCCCCAGAATGGAAGGTGTACTGAAGCTGTGTAGGGTGCATCAACCGCCAGCTATCTACGAGCCCAAAGGTATGAAGGAAATCGCTCAGCCACATGTGGGATCTAGCCAAGTCCCTGGGGGGAAAACAATCAGCAGTACCAGAGACAACGGAGGTAAAATCCCCTCCAAGGATAAGAAGACCCTCAGGCATCCCCAGTAGGACCCTACCCAAATCGGCATATGTGGAGGCCTGTAGGCCCGGGGGGATATATATCGTGAGTATGGACAGTGTCTTCCCCTCCCATCTACCCGTGAGCGCAGCATAGCGCCCTCTATCATCAAGTATAACTTCATCAATTTCGAGGGGGAGAGAAGACCGAATAAGAATGCCAACCCCCCTGGAGCCAGAGGTGAAACCGGAGTGAGCAACTAGGCGGTATCCTTGTCTGTTCATGGCTTGACACATATTCCCTATAAGATGCGTCTCCTGTAGAAGAACTACATTGGGTGAATGGCGCCTAAGAAACTGCAACACTACCCCTCGCTTTATCCTGTCTCCCAACCCATTAACATTCCATGATAGTAGTCTCAACTCACCACCCCCCATTCCCAAGAAGAAGCAGAGCGCCCCACACACGGAACCCGAAGACCGAGACAGTGAGAGAAAACAGTTGGATGCCTTGTGAACAAAAGCAAACACACACACCCCCCCACCCCCCCCCCCCCAATTTAAACCCGTTACAACACCCCCCACCCTGCACCCCTGCGTTAGACTCAAAATCCACCCCAACTTGCAGTGTGCCTGTCGCCCCATCAAGAAACTAATCTACACAAAGAACCCCAGAGGAGGAAGAGACCCCTTCACCCCCGCCACCCTCAGGCCAATCCGAAGGAAGGACCAAAGAATCATTGTCCAAACTCAGCTGGATAAGTTGGAAAGTTCAGACATCGAGATCCACAAGTCACTCCCGCTCCGGCGAGCCACCGTCGGCGCCGCCGGGGTGCTCAGTACCATCGTCCTTTTTCGGCAAAGAATCAAGCCAGTCACTGACACTGTCCGGGCGATCGAAGAAAAACGTTCGTTCCCCATACTCACAATGCGAAGTCTGGTCAGAAACAGCATGGCGTACTTGAGGCCCAAGTCCCGTAGACGTCTCTTGACACCCTGGAATCCCATTCTCTGCCTCTGAACGAACGGGGTAAAGTCCGGGTAAAAGGTCACGGTGGCATTCTCGAATTTCACAGGGCCCTTGTCCCGAGAGGCTTGCAGGATGGCATCTCTGTCTCTGAAATGGAATAGTCTAGCAATGATAGGTCTCGGGGGGGCACCCGGCTGGACCTTTCCGCCAGGGATTCGATGTGCGCGCTCGACCGCGAAGAATTTAGTAAGTCCGGCGGGAGCGAGATAGTTGGAGACCAGTTCTTCCACCAGGAGGTCGGTTGCAGAGGCCTCGGGATTTTCAGGGACCCCAATAATGCGCACGTAATTGCGACGGGACCTTTTTCATAATCCTCCAGACGACGGGCCAGAACATCCCGGGAAGAGCGCAGGTTCCCGATCTCGGTCTGGATGTCCGTTACATCAGTGGTCAGGCTGGAAGTCTTCAGATCTAACGCCTTGACCCTCTCATTAGTCTTTGCCAGGTCCGCTCTTATAAGCGTAACATCCACGGCCACTGTGTCGATCTTAGAGGCTAGAGCCTCGTATTGCTGCCCCATGGCGGCCTCCATACTGGTGATAGCGCTCATTACATCTTGCAGCGACACTCCTGATGTCGTACCGGAGGCAGCCTTACAGGCATCAGGCGTGCGGCCAGCACCACTGGGGGATCCCTTCAATTGAGAGTAGTGATCCATGATGTTCGTCTGGGTCTGTCCCCCTCGATGAGGCGTCTTGATCTTACGTCTCTCCGACTCGGGTCTGGTGGCCATATTGGAAAAAGGACCCCGAAGGGGCCCGCGCGACCTGGTAAAAATGGCCGGCCTGGATGTGGTCAAAAACAGTGAAACCGGCCAAAATCAACGTAAATGCCGATAGTGCGGAGTAAGAGGCGAGACACCAGGAGAACACACCACGATGTGGGAGCACCAGGCAGGGCCAAGGGTAGATCCAAGCAGCGTTACAGCCGATCATCGCCGGGAGTAGGAAAGCGAAACTGAAAGTTGGGCAGGGGACCCCTGGAGGAGAGACCCCTCTGGCCGTTGTTGTTCAACTATTCCCCGGCCGGCAAAGGAACCGAAACCCCGGTCTGGTCTCGGGGCGGGCCGCAAAGTTCGAGACGGCGTAAAAGTGGATCCCAACGTCCGATCTCAATTATTCAAAGGATATTGGGATCGACAAGAGTTCGTCTTCAAAAGCCCATCATTTAGTTCAGGATGTAGGAAGGATATGTGCGAAGGGTGGCGCGGGTCTCGGGAGCCCTCTGCTCACACGACCATCTTGGATGCCCGCGAAGCTCCTCCTACACATCCAGTCTTGAACGGTACTTAGTCTTTAATACCGCAAGTAGTGAGAACCCAATCTCACAAACTCCTTAATAAATAATTTGTAAGATGTAAAGCACCATGCATAAGTGAACTAAAGGGAGGATTGCTGTGATGAACCCACTATAGGGAATACATTATGGGTGTTTCATTAAGTGGAACTTAAAATATGGAACCGGACTTTGCTTATGGGGGCTTTGCATTCAAGTTGCAGTTGGATGTCACGCAAAATGTCATATGCATGATGTATAGATCCCACACATGAGCACACATAGAATAGTAACACATAGGCAAGGGAGTAGCCAGACAATTTAAATACCTCCCACTCTGAACTACAGCTCTTATGGCACCAAGAAAGCAAAGTAAGTCATCACAATCCTCCCCATTTATCATGTACATTTTGTCATCTATTAATTCTTTCACCATTCATTCTGTCCTTCCATCTGTGTCCCATCCATATCCAAACCTTTTCAAACATTTCAAACCTATCCATCATCTATCCTCCCATCCATCATTTCACTCATCCATCTCTCCATCCACCCTTTCACTCATCCATCCATCCATCATCCATCCATCCTTTCACCCAATCCATCCTTTCACTAATCCATCCACTCTTCCACCCATCCATCCACTCGTCCATCCAACCATTTACCCTTTCACCCAAGCTATCCTTTCACTCACCCATCCACTCTTCCACCCATCCACTCTTCCACCCATTCACTCATCCATCCAACCATTTACCCTTTCACCCATCCAGCCATCCTTTCACTTACTCATCCATCCACCCAGTCACTCATCCGTCCACCCATTCAACCTTTCACTCATCCATCCATCCTTTCTTCCTGCTCTCCACCCTCCCTTTCACTCATGTATGCATTCTTTGACTCATCCATCTTTATGTTCTTCTTTTCACTCATCCATGCACACATTTGCCCATCCATTCTGCCAATCATTCATCCATGTTTTCACTCATCCATCTATCCATCCTCCCTTTTCCTCTCCATTCCCTTTTAACTTAGACACCCATCCTTCTATCCACCCTTTATCCATCCACCCACTCATCCATTTACTCATCCACTCATGAATCCATCCATTGACCACTCATCCACCCTTATACTCTTCTATCCATCCTTTTGCCCATCAACCCTCCTCACTCACTCATCCATCCGTACATCCACCCTTTCACCTATCCATTCATTCACCCTTTCACTTATCAATACATCAATCCATCATCATTTCTCTCATCCATCCACTGACTCGTCCATCATCCACCCTTTCATTGATCCATCCACCATTTCACTGATCCATCCACCCTTTTTACCCATCCATCTACCCTTCCACCCATACATACATATATTTACTCTCATCCATCCTTCCACTCATGCATCCATCCATCCTTTCTCTCATTATCCATTCACACTTTCACTCATTATCCATCCACCCTTTCACTCATTATCCATCAACCCTTTCACTCATCTATCCATCCTTTCACTCATCCATCCACCCTTTTACCCATACATCCCTCATTTCACCCATACATCCACCATACCACCCACCATTCCACCCATACACCTCGCTCAGAGGTTTTTGCTTGTGAGTCCTGCCCTTAGCTACAGGAGTAGCTCCAAAGACTGTTTGCCGCCCTTCTGACTCCAGCGAGGTAAAGACCAGCTTTGTGGCCGCAGTGGAGGCGAGAGGCGCGGCACCCGGTACTGCGAGGACCAGCATTCACCATCTACAGCTGGGTCCTCTTCCCGCGTGAGCCGCGCCCCCTCCCAGTGCCACGCCTCCTCGCTCTCGAATAGTTTTTGAGCAAGCCCAGGAGCGCGCATCGCGGGACGCGCGCGGGTCGCAGCCCGGGGCGAAGCCCGGGCCAAGGGCGGGCCCGTTGTTGCCCGTTCATGCCCGGTAGCGACCGCACCGGGCCACTCCACTACGCTCTTTTATTTTACTTTTATCAACTTGTCCTCTTCTACAGCACACAGAGTGTTTGCCATATGTCAACCATGCCGGGTAGAACTAGAAGTAAAACCAAAACTAAAACTGCCCTGGCTGTAGCTCAAATCACCGGCCCGATTGATCAATTCATCTCGCGGACCAACGAGGTAATTGACCATAGTATCTCTCTTCTTGAACATAGAGTCTCTCTGGACCTAATGAATGCAAAACGCTCGTCCTTGGGTCTCCTAGCTACTGCAGTATCCCCCATCAAACAAACATCACATACCTCATCCCTTCCCTTACCTGGGTCTGCACCTGATATCAACACAGTCCCATGTATAGTTGATCTATCAGTAACACAATCAGAGTCTAATCATTACCATCAGAGGACCTAGAGGCCACTCCGGACCTACTAGCCTGTCAAATACTCGAAAGAACAGACTCAACAATAGACAACCACCTTCGAGGAATAAGGGAAGGAGCTATCCCTAAACAAGGTAGCATGAACTGCTTTGATAATGTGCAAGCTCCTGTCATCAACACGGGAACTGAGAGGGAATTTGGGGGGGATCGACCCGAACAGTTAACGCAATTTGCACAACCCACGACTATTACGTTAACGGAAAACAATTTTTCATTTCCTGCTATACCTATTGAGGACACTGATAACCACTGTAAAATATGTAAAACTACGTCCCAAATATTAACCTCAATTAAAGACCTTCTCTCTCATCAGTTGAAACCCATACAAATTAGCATAAGGAATCTGGAAGCTCAATTAGCAATTTTATCACGTTCACATCCCAGTGCAAATTCATACCCACTCAAGCAAGTAATAGGAAATGCTACCCACTCCACAAAAGTACCCCATCATCCCCAATCAGTCACAGCAATAAAACAATCTGTCCCGAACATCCCACCCCCTCAAAAACCGCAACATAGTGTTTCTACACAAAACCCGCAAAATTCAACGCCCAGTGCACAAAAGCCCAAA
This sequence comes from Lissotriton helveticus, assembly GCF_964261635.1. NCBI lineage: Eukaryota > Metazoa > Chordata > Amphibia > Caudata > Salamandridae > Lissotriton > Lissotriton helveticus. The sequence goes on from NC_136057.1 coordinate 488,038,644, forward strand.
ACCACTATGGAATTGCCTCAACACATGCCCAGTATAGGCCTCCTAAAAACAGAATCAACGGTAAAAACAACAGGAAAAGTAACCACAATTCATACTACAAATAAATCGACACCGATACCCTCCAAATCAACGGTTTTACCCCAGTCGATTTTCAAAAAAACTCCAAAAAAGCCACCAGGAGTTAGGCGCCCAGTCCACCTGCCGCCAGAGGCCACTGCATTTACAATCATTCTTACCGGTGTACCTGAACTAACGGAAGGTACGACAGAAACTGCCTGGTCACTTAAGAACAAGGTTATGCAGTGTCTAAGTATTAATAGACCACTAGAACCTCACCTTACTGGAGGGATCTCCACAGTCCGCAGAGTAACATGGGTAGGTGAAGAACCTAAGTCGATCCACGGAGATTGTATTGTAGTAACATGCAGAGATCCTTCTACCGTGGATCACATTTGCTCCTGGCCCTCTTTGGAGAAAAAAGGTGGAATAGATGCCCAACACCTTTCTTTCTACTATCCACCATTGAACGCACATCAATATATCCCCTCCTGGAACTGGCACCACCCCCAAGAAGATCAATGGAAACAGGTGGGATATATCTCTGGCCACGGGAGTAGAAATAGAACTAGACAATGGCATGGACAGCCATGGCAAGGCAGACCCTATCATCCACTGGAGAGCTGGCAGGGTTTCCCAACAAGAAATCGTTTTGACTGTCTAGAGATGGTGGATTGACCGTTAAGGACTCAAGTAAAGTGTAAGAACATCCACCCCACGCTCTCTCCAGCACACCCTAGACACCAGCTACCCCCTCCCAAATCCGGAAGCCAAGCAAGACAAATTTTGCCTATTAATATAGACTCTAAGCTTGGGACTCTGGTAGACATCTGCCATACTTCCACTAATGAAGCGACGTCCAGAGTCTCGGCTATCCCTATGGTTAGGATAGATCCAGTTTCCCATCAATTAAACGACTCGAGAGACACTACTAACTCTCTGCTGATTTTGACAGAAAATTCGACAGAAAGTTCTTTGAGGGAACCTTCTATCCCATATGTATTACTCGATACCAATAAAATGAACTTTTCCATCATGTATTGGAACGTTGCAGGACTGTCTTCCAAAATAATGTTAGAGCCATGGTCTGAAATAGTAAGGGAACACCAGGTACTTTGTTTTCAAGAAACATGGTGTACAACCCCAAAACATCTAACGGGATACAAAACTTTTTCACCCGAGCAGTGCAGGGACCTATGGGCAGGCCTAAGGGGGGTCTCGTGATTTACGTTGCCAATACTCTCCCCTGTATATCCGTAAAAGTGTTAAAAGAATCTTTGACCTACCAAATCATGCAAATAAATCTTACAAATGATTGCACTTATATTCTTATCAATTATTACAATAACCTAACTACCCTGGACTGTCTGATAATTCTAGTAGAGATCGTTACTTTCTTAACAGCCCTGCAAAACAATTCTAATCATAATTTACCACACCTAATATGGGGCGGTGATTTTAACCTTCCACTGTGTCCTAACCACAAAAGCGGTAATTGTGGGTTGCAAAACGAACTCGACAATCCTATACCCCACTTCGCTCACTCGACCTGTGGAAATAAACTAAACGAGATTATATTCTCTCTAGACTTGGACTTCGTAAATGAACTAGTAGACCCACAGCAAGATTTTTTGCCAACTTTCCATGGAAGAGGCTTCCTAACAACCATAGACTATATACTGTCCTCCCAATCACTCAAGGGGCAATTAACTAACTTTGTAATTGGGACAAATGTAATGAGTGATCACTATCCACTCAGTGTGAGAATCACCCCAAAAAGGGTCAAAGTACACCTTGCACAACCGAGTCTCTTAAACCAGCACTCACTATCCATGAAAAAACTGAATGGCTACACAGTCAAATGGGCCAAGACTGACCCGGTGGAGATGACAGAGAGAATTCTAGAAAAATCCAAGCCATGGATACTTGAATGCTTATCATCAGAGACTACACCTCGAGCAATCGTTAATAGCTTTCAAAATATCCAAGAAACAATCGGTAATGAACTCTTTGTCAAGCTAAAGAACACTAAGCCCCCTACCACGAGATGGTTTAACACAGCTTGTCGAAAGGCCCTCTCAAGCTTGAAAGAAGCCTTACACAGACCTATAACAGACCAAGTGGAAATCTCCAACCTAAGAAAATTATACAATTTAGCCAGACGGGAACGTAAAAAAGAAATCAAGCAAGATCTATGGTCACAACTCCATGACAGCAGTCAAAGGAAGGATAGTGCCCTATTCTGGCAAGTTATACAATCTCCTTTTTTGGCCGATAGAACTGAAGGCCAGCATCTAGATGTGGCAGTAACTGAGGAAGCCTTGGTTATGCACTTCTCCAAAATTTTTGGTCCATCCTCTCAAAATGCAACAGATGCAGGTCCAGTACAAAGTGAAGCCCATATATCGAAGAACAACATCTACCCGATAAACATTCGTTTTCTATATAGCGAAGTCATTAAAGTACTTAAGGCATCGAAATCAGGCAAGGCTCCGGGCCCTGACGGATTACCAATGGACATTTTTCTCCACAATATAGAATTCTGGTCACCGATAATTACCCGGGTCATGGCTGCAGTAACATCGGTCGGGCTTTTCAAGTCATGGTCGACGTCAACCCTGTTACCCATTTTCAAAAAAGGCGACCGTAACGACCCAGCCTGCTACAGGCCAATCTCCCTTCTGGATTCCATGGGTAAAATTGCAGGTCGAGTGCTCCTGGACCGTTTACAATCTTGGGCCAAGGACAACAACATCATGACCGACCTGCAATACGGCTTCCAGAAGGGGCTTGGGACCGTGGAACAGGCTCTTAACCTTGCCCTCCTGACCGGGAAATATGTTGGCGCCAAAGGAGGTAACATCTTCCTCGTCTATGTCGACCTCAGTGCGGCATTTGACTGCGTCCAACACGGAAAACTCTGGGAAATACTCCGTGACCTTGGAGTGGACCCCCCCTTAATAGTCTTCCTACGTGAACTCTATTCTAATGCCTCAGGGCGAGTTAGATTCGGTACCAACGGTGAGTTGTCCCGCTCATTCCCAATAACTAAGGGAGTAAGGCAGGGCTGTGTCCTGGCTCCCTTCCTGTTCAATCTTTACACCAATGGACTAGAGCAAGCTATGCTGGAAGGGAGCCAGGATCTACCCCAGATAAACCACCGTCCGATACCGACACTGCTATATGCTGATGATTCAGTGATACTGGCCCGTACTTTAAATCAACTTCAGAATCAAATCAACAAATATAGCAGTTTTATGGATTCACTTGTCCTGAAAATAAACATAAAGAAAACTTTTACTATGCACATTGGTCCAAGGGTTAAAAACCATAAATCGATATTGGTGGATAACACAAAGCTGGAAAAAACCTCAGTCTACCCCTATCTAGGAATTCTTGTGGATGACGCTTTAAACTGGCGACAAGCTACAACCACTAGAAACCTCCTCTTTCGACGTGCAACATCGGCCCTGATTTCTTTCTCGAGGAAATTAGGGAAACCTGCCCCACCTGAACTTTTGAAAATCTATTACGCCAAGTGCCACAGTGTGGCTACATATGGAGCAGGCATCTGGGGGTATGGCCATATAGACCACCTACAAATAAAAGAGAACGGCTTCATCAAATATGTCCTAGCCCTTCCGCAAAGCTCTCCGAACTTTGCATCGCACAGCGAGCTTGGCATGGAATTCATTACAGACACTATCCGTTCCCAACCCATCTTACTGTGGCAGCGTATATGGACTAAACCTGAGTGCCATTTAACCCGTTCCCTCATCACAGACTGTTTAGCTCTATCCAACTGGCATAAGATCCCATGGTTGGTTTATGTACGGAACTTTTTTAATGACCTTGGCTCCAAGTCCTACTTTGAAGATCCCGCAACTATTGAAGACATTTCCAGGAAACAGCTAAAAACAATCTGCTTGGCACATCTGAGAGAACTGCGCAATCAGGCTGAGATCTCAAAATCTTCAAATGCACAAATTTGTGCAATACAACCTCTGAAAGGCATGCAACGCTACTTGTCTTACCTTTTGTCAAATCATGAGAAATTTTTATTAACAAGATTTCGTTTTAACACATTCTTTCGTTTAGTTTCCTTTCCTGAAACCCACAATTGGTCGCATAAGCTGATGAACTGTCCATGCGATGGAATTTCTCCACAGTCAACGATCCATATTACTTTGTTTTGCAAATACTACAAAGCTCCACGCAAATCTTGGATTATTCCATTCCTCCGATCTAGTGGTCATAGACAGTGTTATTCTGCATTCCTTTTTCTGCAATGCTTGGACACCCCACATGAAGCCAAGTCCATAGTGTCTTTTCTTAAAGCCACTATCATATTACGCCAAAAACTTTCAAACTGATCAGAAACACCGAAAACATAAGCATCTGTTATGTATCCTTTTTTTAACCTTGTCTTCTTTTTTTGTACTTTTCATGATTATACAACTGATAATCGAATAAAAGTTATTGAAACTGAAACATCTACCATTCCACCCAGACATCTATTTATTTACCCTTTCTCTCATCCATCCTTCCACTCGTTCACTCATCTATCCATCATTTCCCTCATCATTCCATTCACCCCTTCACTCATCCATTCATACTTTCACTAATCCATCCAGCTATGGCTTCCTTGTATAACACATTTTGTCTGCAAAATGTCAGTAATACACATTAAATATGAATGATAATAAAACACTATTTACAACTTTATGTTTTAAAATTACTCAAGGTCATGAGGGCAAGACTCTGTAGAACAGAGCTGGCTCTTTCACCCGCCGCTCCCCCCCCCCCTTCACTCCCACCCCCTTTGAAAGGCTGGGGCCCTGGGCCAGAGCCCACTTTGCCCATGCCTTAAAACTTCTCTGGAAACGTAGAGCTAACTCTCCCAGGAGGGGGTTAATTCACGAGTTGACAGCTTCAGCTGCAGTGGGAGGCAAGGGGTCTCCTCTGCTAAAACCGAAAGCGTGTCTGTTTGTTTGCTTTCGTTTTTAGCAGAGGAGACTCCTTGCCTCACACTGCTGCTGAAGCTGTCAACTCGTGAATTAACCCCCTCCTGGGAGAATCACCCAGACAAAAGAACGGGCGTAGTGCCCCATCGATTTCCCCTCGCACCCCCCTACCAGAGTTCTCCAAACCAAGGGAAGATTGGAGTGGAGTGGCGTCCCCCCTGGGATGGTGTCGCGCCCCCCCCAGGGGGGCGCGCCCCACAGATTTAAGAACTCTGATCTAAGGGAACTGATGATGTGTTGCTTGTGGTGGGTGTTGCTTGTGGTGGTCAACAGACGCTGTCACAGTCAGCTAAAAGGGGGAGGAAGCTTGCATTGGGCATGTTAACCAAGTTAGCAATAACTGTCAGTACCAAAAGGAAGTTCACTTTGCCCATTCTAAGACAATTTACATTCTTTCAAGAGAGGCAAATGCAAAGTCCATGAATTTACCAGTATGAACAGTGCTACGTTTTAAGGCTTGGGGTCTTGTGGTACTAGACTAGATGGCCTGTTCTAAATGGTACTCCAGAAGATTGGTTCTGTTTTATGGAGCTGATCGGGTAGCAAGGATCATATCTGCCCAAAATAACTATATTTCTCACGATCGGGGGGTCCTCCTATATCCACAGGGGACGTATTTATAACCCCCCAGTGCAAGGAGTTAGTGCACCATCACAAATTAAAAATCCAGTTGGACTAGGATATGTACACAATCCACTAAGCGATACTGGACGGGTAGCATTTTCTGGTTATGATTAGTACTGAAGAACACACTCTCAAAGTAGCACTAAGAAATACTGTGTAAAACCTTAAAATGTTTATTCTCTAAAACTTAATCCCAGTGCCAAACATATGAATGGTAACCTCACAGAACGCAAAAATAAATATTGCAGTGCATAATCTTGCCAGTGAATACAATATGATAACATGGTCAGTATGTTCCTAGAATCCTAATACCATATCACTACTCCTAATACCTATACTAAACTAAAGCAGAAAATAGCAAGCCTCTAAATAAAGTTTCCTAAGATGGATTGCACCGCATACCTTAGCGAAAATGCGCTCGCGCTATTCTCTTATCGCAGCTCTTGCCCCGGAATGATAAGCAATGATGGGATAAAGGTCGCTTCTCTGCACTGCTCTTGGAGCCCCGGAGCAATCCCCGATTGAGGCAGGTTTGCAGCAAGCTGGGGTGACCTTTGACCTGCTAGTTCCTTTGCTAAGCCTCTCCACACTATACACAGGGTTTTTATAGTACCTGGTCGCCGATTTATATCTTGTGTTTATACATTTGGCAAAACTAAAGACCCAATTACAAAATAAGTATGGTGATGATGAAGGCATGATTTCAATTCACAAGTTGGCATTTTAGCCTCCTCTGTGTGCGTCCATATTATCATGGCAGCGACCATCATATTACAAGCATTTGCAATGCAATAGGTCTCGCATTAGGAAAGTGTGAGCTATTGGTATTGTAAATGACAATTGTTTTTAATATGTGTTGGCTTTGAAAATATATAAATTAATAGCATTGTTATTCACAAAGCCAATAGCTTACACTTTCCTAATGTGAGTCCTATTGGCTATGGCAAAGCTTCTTGTTAGCAAGCAAGGACAGTGCTGTTGTGGTGCTGAGTGATGCTTGTGGTGCTGAGTGATGTGGTGGTGTATTAGAGTGATGTGGTGGTGTATTACAGTGATGTGGTGGTGTTCCTGAGTGATGTGGTGGTGTTCCTGAGTGATGTGGTGGTGTCCCCGGGTGATGTGGTGGTGTCCCTGGGTGATGTGGTGGTGCATCTGAGTGATATGGTGGTGCCCCTGAGTGAGGTGGTGGTGCCCCTGAGTGGTGTCCTGAGTGATGTGGTGGTGTCCCTGAGTGATGTGGTGGTGTCCCTGAGTGATGTGGTGGTGTCCCTGAGTGATGTGGTGGTGTCCCTGAGTGATGTGGTGGTGTCCCTGAGTGATGTGGTGGTGCCCCTGAGTGATGTGGTGGTGTCCCTGAGTGATGTGGTGGTGTCCCTGAGTGATGTGGTGGTGTCCCTGAGTGATGTGGTGGTGTCCCAGAGTGATGTGGTGGTGTCCTAGAGTGATGTGGCGGTGTCCTAGAGTGATGTGGTTGTGTTCTAGAGTGATGTGGTTGTGTCCTAGAGTGATGTGGTTGTGTCCTAGAGTGATGTGGTGGTGTCCTAGAGTGATGTGGTGGTGTCCTAGAGGGATGTGGTGGTGTCCTAGAGGGATGTGGTGGTGTCCTAGAGTGATGTGGTGGTGTCCCTTAGTGATGCGGTGGTGTTGTGAGGCGTGCAGCAGCGTGAGGCGTGCAGCAGTGTGAGGCGTGCAGCAGTGTGTGGCGTGCAGCAGTGTGTGGCGTGCAGCAGTGTGAGTAATGCAGCAGTGTGAGTAATGCAGCAGTGTGAGGCGTGCAGCAGTGTGTGGCGTGCAGCAGTGTGTGGCGTGCAGCAGTGTGCGGCGTGCAGCAGTGTGAGGCATGCAGCAGTGTGAGGCGTGCAGCAGTGTGAGGCGTGCAGCAGTGTGAGGCGTGCAGCAGTGTGTGGCGTGCAGCAGTGTGTCGTGCAGCAGTGTGCAGCATACAGCAGTGAGGGGTGCAGCAGTGTGAGGCGTGCGGCAGTGTGCAGCATGCAGCAGTGTGAGTTGTGCAGCAGTGTGCAGCAGTGTGAGGCGTGCAGCAGTGTGAGGCGTGCAGCAGTGTAAGTGCTTTGATACTAGAATATGCATCCTCTCGTATCAGTGTGTGCACGCTCTGCTGCAACAGTGTGCGCGTTCTATTCTCAGGGTGAGTACGTTTCGGGTTCGTAGTCACAAACAGTATGAATGAATGATGAAAACAGGAAGAAGGGCAGTCATGCGGGGCGTGCGTGTTTTCTAATCGGAAATTGTAAGCGAGTGAACCAACGCAATGGTTTGTAAACAACAAGAAAAGCGGAAATCAAAGGAAGGGTGGGAGGGAACGAGCATATGGGGTGTCAGCGATAACGAAAGTTCATTGTTGTAAGAGGGGGAGCAGGAAGTGAGGCCGAGCGCGTGCTGGCGAAAGCAGTCTGCTGCTTTCAAGTCAGATGCCAGATGGCAGCTTCGCGCTTGAATGCCTCACATGCACTGGCCATAAACCGCATTCCAAAAGTCTTTGGGAATATTTTCTGGTGCCCCTTACTAAATCTCTCGCATAGCGATCGCTTACGCGATACCTAAACAACCCAAATATGTCAGCCTACATAGGAGGCAGACAAGATGTGAACACATTTGCTTGTATCTAAGACTTCACACTCTCTAACAGACAGCATAGCGTTAAAAGAGTTTACAAGTCTGCACACTATAAAAGAGTTAAAGTTCAAATGAGCCATGTCAGTGTTCATCAGAGCGTAGCTACCAGTGATGCAGCCGGTGCAATGCGCATGCCCCCAGACGCTGGAAGAGCCGTATTGCATTGGTTGTTTCTTTTACCTCTGTGAGTGCAGCTCCGAGGCACAACATGTGCTCTTAGCTGCCTATTTTTCAGATTGGCTCTGCGTGAAATTTCCATGGTTTCAATGCACTTATGAATGACATTCATCAACCAAATGCCTGACTCTTTTGTATGGCAAACTAAGCAAAGAAAAAAAGACCATGGAGAGAAGCAAGTATCAGAAATTACACTTTTTTGAGCATTCAGATGAAGAACTTGAGACTGCTGCAAAACATCTGAAATGGAAGTTCATTAACCTACTGCCCCTTACTAAGTTGACCGTTATTGAAGGTAAACATAAAACAAACACAAGCATTAGCAAAGCCAATAGGTTTCGCCTTTGTCAATGTTTTTTTAACATGTTGCACAGCAGTTGAGCTGCTTTGTAACTTGATATAAAGTTAAATAAAAAAGCGCTATGTGGCCAGCATTATCCATGTCGTAGCGCTTTTTTTTCTTTTTACTTTAAGCCATATTGCAAAACAGCTCAACTACTGTTCAACATGTAAAACCCAGCAACAAAGCCAATAGAATGTTTACAGACTAAACCTATTGCGTGTGCCAATGCTTGTTTTTAGGTTTCGTCCTGGCGTTGCAACTGCATAGCAGTTGCTCCGCCCAGGCGAAATCTAATCTTATCTCTATACTGGGGACTTGACACTGCCCCTTCTTCCATTGGCTAGCCCCATAAATGGAGGCTAGCCATTGGAAGAGATTGACCGTCAATCACGTTTTCCAGAGAAAACGCGATTCGGGGGCGTTTCTGGGTCTTTTTTTAAGCCCCGCCCCTTTTTTCCGTGTGTCCCGGGCCGCGCTGTGATTGGCTGCAGGCCCGGGACACCCCAGTGATGTCATTTCCCGGGCCGCGCTGTGATTGGCTGCCGGCCCGGGACACCCCGTGACGTCAGCCAATCACAGCACGGCCCGGGACCTGACTTGTTATTTCTCTGCAGCTTGTTCAGGGCTTTTGTCGAGCTTCGCAGCTTCTGTGACTTTTTTTAATGTATTTAAGTGTCTATGACTTGTACGCGCACGAGGTGTCTCGATGCAGATTCTTCGAACATTTTAATAGCGCCATCTGCACAACGCGCTTACTTCTCTGTGCCATAGCATCGGAGAGCAGTGATTACTAGATTGTGGGTTATTTTAATGAAGCCTATTGGACAGCTGAATGGACCCCTCTAGACTGTGACATACACGCTATATAATTAAAGCGCTAGGGTAAGCCCTAAACACACACACTAAGGGCAATTAAACTGCAGTTTACACGTGCCCAGTGCCCCTCGCACGTGCTCCTGTGGCATGGCGGCTCATTTCACCCACACATAAGGTTTCATTCATGTAGGCATCCATCCAGCTCATATATCCGTGCCCCATGCTGTCTTGGCAGCTCCCAGCCCACAAAGACCTAAACAGCGGGCGTGTTCGAGCGTGAAACGCCCGCTAGCCACAGGGATCCAGTGTGCTCGTCTTCGGGGCTGGTCGGCTCTTCCGTAGTGTTCAGGATCCCGGCCTCTCCCATCGCGGGGGCGTGCTCCTCTGCAGCTAGGGCGCTCTTTAAGGTGCACCCCGCTGTGCACGGGCACATGGAGAGACAGATGCAAAAAGGAAAAGGGTTTCACGCAGAACTGTCACATTAGGGTTGGGCAACGTGCCGGGACTGAATTTGGGCTTACAAAATATACTCAGTTAATAGACATATTTAGTTGTATGTACAAACAAGATTTACAATTATCAGTGCTGTTATGGTTATGTGGTATGCAGTACCAAATATTGGGCAAGGTTATCTGATTCATACAGCAAAAAAAAGGAATTGTGCAGCACATTCTCTGGTAGCATCATTGTCATTCATTTGATCAAGAAAGAACACTGTGAATTTGCAAGGTATGCAAATTATGTGGCAAGCAATGTGGTAAAATGAGGTAGAATCACATATATCCACTGGCCATCCCTATTATTCAATATTTTATCATTTATTTATTAAATAAAAAACAAAAAAATAACCATTCTAATTCCACTCGGTGCCCATTGTTAGCTGCACTTTGGAGAAAATAGCTTAATCAATCTAGCCATCCTAAAATAGACATGTAATATAAAAATACATAACAGATAACATAACTAACGTGGTCATATATTGTCATTTGGGTTTTCAGGTGATATTTATAAACTACTTAGCCTCGTGGTGATGTCATCAGAACCCCATGAACCATATTAAAACAGTTACCAGTTATATTTTTTCTTTGTGTGTGTCTCTCTCTCTCTCCTCTTTTAAAAATGGTTATAAATAGAATATTACTCTTGGTAGAGCTGCTTAGATGTTTTTTTTGCTTTACACAATGTGCAACAGTTAGAAACAAAGGTATTTAAACAAAAACGGATTACAATAGAATGCATGCAGCAAAATAAGATTACCTTATAGAGGCCTCGTGAGCACTGGCAACATTGCTTCAACAAGTGGGGTGATAGCAACATAGAATAGCTGAGTCAATCAATCTATCAATATAACTTTATTCAATCTGATTGGAGATAGACCATAAAAGTACATAAAAATATTGCACATAGTCATAAACACATACAATTTAAAAATTATTTTCCATTAAAAACAGATAAAAAAAGATATTTGTACATAAACAGCTTTAAAATCCATCCAGTGCAAGTGGTAATCACATTTTAAAACACCATTACACTCATACAGAGAATGGCTGAGATTTTAAAGGAATGACGGGGTAGGAGAGAGAACAAAAACCTCTTATCGGGTCTGCTACGCGCTCCTACTATCCCCAAAATTGAGCCAAAACATCCCAGCCAAGATTCATATATTAAACCATAATTCTAGCGGATTAGCCTAATATGGTTTTTCTAGCCCAAATGGCTGCTTTAAAAAAAGCACAGACACTGAAAACAACTTCAGGTAAACTCAGAGAATGTAAATGAAGCATAACTGGTCTACAATGTGGGAAACCTAGCCTCCATAACAGTTAGCTAAGTCACTAAGCAGTACTGCTTATTGCATTATGGTAATTGTGCCAGCCCTTTCCATTATAGTAATAATAATAACATTAATATTAATAGCAATACTCATGATTTCCTTTACATATTAAGCCTGTCAGTTGCACCATGCATTTTATTATAAATATTTGTGCAAGTGACAGGAATATATCACCACCTAACCAAGCACTCAAATTACAGGCAGCTGCATTGTTACACTGTCACTTAGATTATGGAATTCCCTGCCAGCTTCTATCAAATACAGCCCGTCCTTGATACATTTTCGCAGAAAAATAAAGACCTGGCTGTTTGATCAAAAATAGTTAATAGCCCAGCCTTGGGAATACATGCACAGTTTCTAGCGCCGAGACGCCTACGGGCAATTGTACGCGCTCTACAAATTTAAAAAATAAATAAATAAATAAATATGAGTGACACTTTCTCAAGATCAAAATCAAGCGATGACCAAGAGTGGAAACATATCAGAAATTACACCCATTTGAGCAACGAGAAACTCAAAAAAGATCTTAAAACTGCTGCAAAGCACCAGGGAACTAAGGACACTGCAGGATGGATAAGTGTGTGTGCCAATCTTGCAACACATCTCACATTAGTGGCCTTTTTCTGTTAACACACTTTTATTAGTAATGTGACTGGTAGCGCACTCTCTCGGTCCTGCATGAAATCATACTCGTAACTGTACATATTCTGTGTTTGACATCATGACGAATAAACCAACTACATGTGTGCGGAAAATAAATTAGCATGACAACCACCACTGCCCCCACCACTAGTGCACGTGCACCACACCTTCAGCATGCTTTACTCAAACCATTCTGATGTACTTATGAGGCAGCTTTTGATTTGTTAGATGTGTAGAAACTGATTTGTGGAAGAAACGTGAGCTGTCAAAAGTATTATGTTATGGAGACAGTCTGTGACTTGTATGTTTAATGAGTTTCGAATCTGCAGTTTCCTGGGATGTGATTGAAGGGACCAGGCGGAGCACGCTAGGACATGAACAGGCTCTGGTCACTTGTGTACATTTTGTGCCTTTGGGAGGAGTTGTGTGGTGGACATTGGAAGTCGAAACCATCAGCAGCCTGGAAAACAGTCGTTCTCTCCTAGCATTTCTGCTGAGGTAGCCAAAACAATTCCAGGCACTGCTTATTATGTTTATTTTTGGCGATCCTCTGTCCCTTTTACTTCCCACATACACATTATGAAATCATGTAGTCCGACAGCTTATGGTCTGTCTGTGTGAACAAGTAGCTTTCCCAGCGCTCACGGAAGTAGCACAGTTATTACCACATAGTTGAAAGCCCAGATATGATTAAGTGAGCTTAGAGCTTGAATGCTGGTAAATACCTCACACATGTGTTCCTGCTGATGAGATGTTGATGACGTGAGTAAGCGTGTTCTCCACCACTGTATATTCAGGTGGGATGGCGTAGCCAAGAACACACTGACGGTGATAGTGTGGAAACTGCCACTTTAATTAAACAGGTGCACACAACTCAATCTAAAACCTTGGCACTGAGCCTTACATACCTTAATATCAGCTGCCTCTGTATTTCAAAGAGTGATGGAGGGTGTTTTGGTGTGTGTGTGTGTGTGACTGCTCCAGTGTGTGTGTGTGTGTGTGTGAGACTGCTTCAGTGGGTGTGTGTATGTGACTGCTCTGGTTGTTTGTGTGTGGGGGGCTCTGGGTGTGTGTGTGTGGCTCTGGGTGTGGCTGGCTCTGGGTGTGAGTGGCTGGCTCTGGGTGTGTGTGGCTGGCTCTGGGTGTGTGTGGCTGGCTCTGGGTGTGTGTGGCTGGCTGGCTCTGGGTGTGTGTGTGTGTGTGTGGCTCTGGGTGTGTGTGTGGGTGGTAGTAATTGCTGTCTGCTGAGCTCGTCAGTAGGGTACAATAGTTCTCACATTTGCGAGAGATTAAGCTATTGGCAATGTAAATGACAATGCCATTTATTTATCTGTTTTCAAAACCAACACATAAATACAAATTTTGTCATTTACAATGCCAATAGCTCTAACTTCTCCAAAGGCGAAACCGTTGCATTGTAAATGCTTGTTTAAATTGTGTTTTAGGCAGGGTCTGCGAACTCTGGTTGGTGTCATCTGGGCCATGACGCTTTGCTTCCAGATCAGTACTGATTGCGTCCCGGGCCCAGACAGCAAGATTAGCCGCCTTCACAAAGAGTGTGTATTCACCCGCCCAGCTGGAGCTCCCAGCACTGCCGGCGAGTTGAGGCATGATTTATGGCAGCCACAGGGGGGATTCACTGCAAGTCCTCAGCACACGCACATGTGTTAAATGTAAATGTAAATGTAAATGTAGTTGAACTTATATAGCGCACAGCTACCCGCAGTGGGTTTCCCGGCGCTTGCTTAGGGAACCCTTCCTGGTATTCCCCTGTGAGATAGCAGGGTATCCACAAGGTGAAAATCAGGCATCCCGCCGCGAGGGGCCGTTGTGGAGATTAAGCAAGCTATTGCCCAGAGTCGCAGAGTGTGAACCCGTGAGTCGAGGAGGCACCGGGGCGAGAATTATCGAGTCCGTGGAATTTTTAACCCAAGACCCGCCGAGGCGGGGAATTGAACCCTGGTCCAGGACCGATCTCAGCTTCCGGGTCTGCTGCCTCTAACCCCTGAGCCACACTTCTCCATAAACTCCATAAACTTCTCCATAAAACGTAAACATGCGCAACCACAGAGGTGAAGAAGGGCCTGGGAATGTCTAGCTCGACTCGTCTATGAAACCCACCTTTACGATGATGCAGGAACCACGCTATGCCTTTACGATGACGCCTTGACAATGAAAGTATTTTTACCACAAATGTCTTTACAACAACTTTTTTTATACCACTAATATGCCTTTACCATGCCTGACTTTACAACTAAAAAAAGTAAGATTTTCGCAGCTAAGTGTAATATATAAATATTACATATACATTACATCACTGCTGACCTCTCAACTGACTTCATTAAGTGATTTTAAGTTTTTTGTAAACGTTTGAGTTTTAAAGATATATACTAAGCTACTGCATAACTTAAATACTATTCTTTTTGTACTATTGAGTGATGCAATTATAACATACATCATCTGATAGACTGTCTGAATGTGTGTGTGGTTGTCTGAGTGGCTGTATGGGTGTGTGAGTGGCAGTATAGGTGAATAAGTGGGTGTGTGAGTTGCTCCAAGGGTGAGTCGGTGCCTGTGTCAATGGTTGTATTGGCGAGTGTGTGTGTCCGTGGCTGTATAAATGGGTGAGTGGATGTACGGTTGAGCAAGTGGGTGTGAATGGCTTTATGGGTGAGTGGGTGTGTCAGCAACTGTATGGGTGAGTGTGTGAGTGGCTGTATGGATGAGTGATTGTGTGAGTAGCTGTATGGGTGGGTGAGCGTTTGTGTGAGTGGCTGTATCAGTGAGTGAGTGCTTGTGAGAGTGGCTCCATAGGAGAGTGACTGGCTGTGTATGGCTGCCAAAGTTTCAGATTGCCATGTGTGACATTTTCATAATTTCAGTGTTATTATGAATGGCATTTCAATGAGTATGAATGCCACCTACTCTCGAGCAAAACGAAGAGTAGGGAAACATAGAAATATCACTAATTACAACCATTTCCACAAAGAGAAACTTTGTACTAGCATATTCTATTTATCTAGCTTAGGAGATACCGGCCATTGGGGCACTTACTCTTTGCGAGGCGAGCTGGCGGCAACTGCCGAGGCGAGCTGGCGGCAACTGTAAGGCCGTGGCCGCAATGACTGAGGTATGAGTAGATCTTTTAATGATTTATTTTTCACTATCTTTCTTTTTTTCTTTTCTTTTTCTATCTTTATTTCGATCACTTGGATCATAAAAGATGTACATCATAAATTAAAAAACATTCGTAAATAATACATATAGATAAAACAGAAGTTTAAAAAAGAATCGTTACAATTGTCATCTTATTGTACAGGTTCAAAGTGCTAGTGCAAGGTACAAATCCGAGTGCTACATACTATGAAAATCATATTTCTAGTGATTGATAAAAGCTATTACAGATCATTCCAATTTGGGCTAGTCTATGCAATAGATGATTATGAAGCCTGTACCAAGTCTGTATCAGAATTCAAAATGTCACTATCTATATTTTAATTACAAACATGTAACTACATGTGCATGAACACAAACAAGATGACTGGGGCACTAAGCACTGCACCGTTTTGCTTAAAAAGCGCCACACAACGGGCATACAACTTTCACAGCACCATTCAAACATTCCGAAACCTCTTGTTGTACACTGCTAAGCTGCTATTAGTTAATGTGTTTGCCAAAACAAACACAAGGACGAAGTGGAAACCCGAATCTTCACTTCTCACTTATTAACAGCTGCTGACAGTGCAGGCAGCCCAGTGTGGGCAGCAGGCAGTGCTGCAAGCATCATGATGGCAGCGCCGCCCGCAAACCAGTAGCCAGCCTCCTTCCTCCACAGCAAACTTCCTGTACTCAGACAGCAAGATGTGCCACTCCCCCGCAGCGCCAGACTTTTGTATCACACAACCACCTAACTGGGCCCAGCTGTCTCTTTGTAGTAGCCATTGGGCACTACCTTGTGATGTCAGGCTATGTGACTCAGAGCCGCCCCGCGGAAATCACAATGATGATAGATACAGGTCAGTAGTTTTGCGTGCTGGAGTTTCTAAGGCAGCTCTCACGAGGAGACACTTTCCGCCCATACCACTCCTGTCCAGAGTGCTCAAGAAGATCAGGAGCAACCAGGCCGAAGTCATTCTTGTGGCTCTGGAGTGGGCATGGGGAGGATCTTCTGTCACAGAACCAGGGAAAAGTCCTCCACCCGACCTGTCAACTCTATGCCTTCTTGCGTGGAGATTGAGCAGCTGCAGTTGATAGCATTCAACCTTCCTCCCAAGTTTGCAATCTTATTTTAGTGACCAGCAACCCTCCACCAAGACCATGTACACCTGCCAGTGGAAAAAATGTGTAACATATTGTACAGGAAGGTCAGACCAACCCTCATTATTTAAGTCTCCCGTTGTAAATAGATTCCCCAAATGCCTTGTACATATGCTCCTACATATGCTCCCAACTTTCCCTTTCATTATGCCTCCCTGGGACCTTAATTTGGTTCTCACCTTTCTAATGTGGCGCTCCATTCGAACCTCTGCACCATTGACCCCCTTCAGCTGCTTACTATCAAAACAGCAGTGGCAATCACATATGCTAGGAGGGTGAGCGAATTGCAGACTCTGTCATCCAAGCCTCCTTACCTGACAATCTTCCCTGATAAGTTGGTGCTTTGTACTAGAGCCTCTTTCTTGCTGAAAGTGGTAACACCATTACATGTGGGGCATTCTGTCACCTTGCCAATTTTCTACACTCCTCCCGTGCCCCTCTAAATAAGAGGAGCAACTCCATCTTCTGGACCCAAAAAGAACGTTGCCATTCTATCTTAACTGCACTAAAGAGTTCCGGTTGGACGAAGAAAGATTGTGTGGTGCAGAAGAGGACTATCTCTCAACGGCTTGTTCTCTGCATCAACATTTTCTATGCTCTGGCCGAAAAGCAACCTCCTGAAGATTAAAGGGCTCACTCTACCAGAGCTAATACTGCTACCACAGGGTTACAATGTGGAGTTCCAGTCCGTGATATTTGTCAGGCAGCAATGTGGGTATCCCTGCACATGTTTACCAAGCACTACTGCCTGGACAGTCAAGCCTGCAGGGATTGCCTTTTTGTCCACTCTGTCCTGCAGGACATCCTGGTATAAACTCGTCTGCAGTTCCTCCTCTCCAGAGATGTTATTGCTTGGGAATCTTTTTGAAGGTATGGAATCTGCGGCTAGATGTCTCTATCAGATGGACAAGTTACTTACCTTCGGTAACTCCTTATCTGGCATAATAGACATGATCTAGCCGCAGATTCTTTACCGCCATTCATCTTCCCAGCATTACAAACACATTTATAGAGTCAGGGCTATTTCCTTTCTTGGCCCTAGCTTTTCAATACACACCTCTGTTAGTGCACTCCATGTCTCCGCATTTCTGTCATGGAAAGTCGTGAAAAGTAACTGACATAAACGTGCCATGGTGGTGCGTTCATAGCTGACCCCACTTTTGGCATGGACGACAACTATGATGCTGCGCGGAGTCGGCCAACACCACTTACCGGCATGCAGGGATATGCTTGAAGAAAACTCTTCTGGATACAGTCTGTCACCTGCGACGTACTATGGTAAGGAATCTGTGGCTAGATCATGTATGTACCAGATAAGGCGTTATCGAGGCGAGTAACTTGTTCTACTTCTTCTGCACATAAGGAGTGCAGAGAGTAAAGAAATTTCCAGTTGGTTTCGTCAGGTATATCACTTGCAACTGTTTAGTCTGGCTGTCCTGGTGGGTAGCGCCTGCAATTTGTGGTTATTCAATACATTTGGACCCGGAACCTCCGTTCGTCTATGATTGGAGCTGTGATTTACTATTAATTTTTAATAAATTTGTAAAGACTAAATTATATGACCGTGCCCCTTAGGGGTGACAACAGTGGCACAATCTTGTAACATCTCCATACTGTATCCTGGGTGTCATACACATGCATAAATCAAACTACCACTTGACGCTTTTATATAGAAAACTGTGCAATTACAATTTAGGGCAGTATGTATGTCGCATTGTCCACATACATGACACGTGGTGGCATATTGAAAGATGTGAAGGATTAGCCAAATCTTTTTTAATTGCTGATCAATAATCTTTAAATAAGGCACCATCTTGTGGAGTAGATATAATTGGATTAGCCTTGAAGAGCTCTTGGGGTTTTTGATGAGATTAAAATGACCGCCAATCCTGTAATTAAACTGGTGAAAACAAAAGCAACAATAGAGGTGGCTGCTAATTCAAACCGACTCAACAAGTGCTTAAGAGCCACTCGAGTCTGTAGGCGGGCTGCGTCTCCTGGCTGAATTAGGCGAATGTGTATAACGCAAATACCCTTTATTCAGTTGCTCAGCGGAATAGCAGGTTAAAGTTTGGCAGCCATTGTTCCTTTAAAAGAATTAACAGAGTGTTTTTATTTGGAGCCGTGGACCTGCACTTTGTCCTTAGCTAATTAGGATTTGACTTTCATGTAGCTTTTAATTGGCTATATTCAGTTGGTTTGGTTTGCTTTAATGCAGTCCTTTATTTTGCGTTTTCTTGTTTCCCTTTTATCTGATTTTCAAAACCCTACGGTTTAGTGAAAACATTTTGTAAAATGATTTTTCCATTTGTTTCTTTTCTTTTCAGGGAGGACGTTATTAAGCCGATGGGCGTCAGGGCGGACGGCACAATGGCGCCTTTGGAAGAAGCAGTGCGCCAGGTTCAAAGCAACGAGCACAGCAGCTCGGACTCGGACTGACACCACCTGCTGTCTCCTGCAGCCGGCGCCTTTACAGTTTCTACTTGAGCTTCGGTCAAATTCTCGAACTCTCTACTGTGTCGAATTTAAATATCGCCCTTTAGTATTATCTTCAGCTTTCTACATGACTGTTTTGAAATGGAATAATAGTGTACTGATTTACATATAATCATTCTAAGATGAACGGTTCTAAAGCCGTGGAAAATAAAGATATTTGAAGTTCTTCATTTAGATAGTCAAATACATGTATTTGACGTCCCTTCCGTTTATCCAAAGTCTCCCCTACTCCCGATCTATCCCCCCGTGGGTTGTCATCACCTTTCACCTCTACGCCGAAGGTTCACGTCAGAGCTCAAATCATCAGTCTTAATTGGGTTTCTTCAAGAAAACCATAAAAGAACGCCCAAATAATACAGATAGATAGTGCCAAAGATACAATTTTCGACGGTAGCTATAACTGCCCATGAGCTCCAGCCAACAGTCTTCAGAAGTCACTCTTCGTTTCTGTGTGGCTTTGTTTTATCTTCGGCGACTAGTGAGAAACGACGTCTCTGTCTAGTTCTCAAGGAGAGGTGTTCTCATCCCCAGGTGCACCATAAGCTCCATTGTTCGCCGTCACAGTATACACACCAGGACTGAAAGAGCATTGTTATTTAAAGCATGTTGAATACCACCGAAATTCCACATTTTGGCCAATGCAGCGTAGTACATACAATTAGAGGTTCATGGATTGGATAAAAGTACCGAGGGCTCTTCAGATTGTAGTGACTTGATGTGCTCGATGATGTACTGCAGTTGCTGCATTCCTGTAACTTTCTATACCACCGGCCGGGCATAAACACGCATTTCCGGATAGTAGCAAGCTGCGTCATAGGAGTGTGCTGATAGATTACATCGGAGCACGTGAGGGATGCTCTTCTGAGGACCACAGTTGTGCTCTTATCTTGTATTTATTTTATTTGTTATATCGCTTTTATCGACACAAGAATACATCAGTACTGATCGGAGAGTATGTAAGATTGCAGTAACAGTTAATTTTGAGGGCATAGCAACAATAAATGCTCTTTTAACATGTTCTTGAAGACGGATGAGTTGGAAGCAGATCTTACAGCAACAGGTAATAGGTTCTAAAGTTGAGAGGGCAGTATCTCATACGAACGAAAATGGGCAGGGTGCACAAAGAAAGCAAAGGGCAGCTAGTAAACAAAGACGCAGGACTAAGAACATAAGGCAAGATCAACAATTATGTTGGGGCAAAGAACTTATAACATTTAAAGCCAAGACAGAGAAAGCAACATTTACACTGAACATTTAAATGAGGGCATGCACAGCTCGTACATGTAGACAAAGAAAAGTTGACGGAAGCGGAATTTTGAATTAACTGGCGCTGGG
The DNA here is from genome assembly GCF_964261635.1 of Lissotriton helveticus. Lineage (NCBI taxonomy): Eukaryota > Metazoa > Chordata > Amphibia > Caudata > Salamandridae > Lissotriton > Lissotriton helveticus. The sequence goes on from NC_136057.1 coordinate 488,058,943, forward strand.
TTTTTTAAAAAGTAGGTGATCTAGCATACAAGGATGAGCAGTTATTGAGACAGAAAACGTGCCAAAGCCGTGAAGGCAACAAAATGTTTGAATTTGCAGATATTGAAGAGCAGGACATGACCAGTCTTATGAACAGAACCAATTACAGGCGTAAAATCCAACAATACGGACCTAAAATTATGGGAGGATTTTAAATAGGAAGTGAAATGAGTAGAAAAGTTTGAAAATGGCAAAGACAAAAGTAGTGGTCATTGAAGACTCCACAGCCAGTGTTTGCAAAGAGACACCATCCTGGAGGGAAGCCAAAAAAGAGAGAATGCAGTCACTGCATAGAATGAGAGTTCAGGGCTTGACTAGAAATGATAGAAAATAAATAATAGTGTACAGAGAGAAAAAAGAATCGAGCCAAGAACTGAGCCCTGTGGGATTCCATATTTGTTGGTGCACCTTGGCAAGTGATGAAGCAGAACGAGTGAGAGATAGGGTGCTTAGGATTATAGATGCTAGTGTATGAATGCAGAGGAAGCATGTGAATGTAGGGTAGCCTATGCATGAAATGTTTCAGTCACGTGTCTGTGGTAGAGGCCATGATCACAATGTGTCACTGCAAGTGTGTACAGGTATAAATGGACGGAGTAGAGCAAAGAATAGTGAGAACCTGCCAGGTGTTGAACCACCAGCTGCACGTGCTATTGTGCCAACCATTCTTGGGGGTAATTTGTTCCATGTCTGGGTACGTCAGTTCTGTGACCTCCAAGGTTCTAGTAATGGTAGGTAGTACCATCAGCTCGTTGAGGAATCCTATAAGAATAGCCACTGTGTTCCAGGTGGTCTTGGCTACTATCCGCTGCTTTCCGAGTAGGTGGTAATCTGCAAGTGAATCCGTTCAAGCAGGAGAAAAAACTCCAACAGACTGTGCATCATATGCCTTTCTGGTTAACACATACTGAAAGATCAAAAAGATCTAGACAGGTCATGTCGAGTGTTATTCATATTTATCTGGTTGATAACAGAAATGATAATTGCCGGTCAAGTGTGACGAAACCTCCATGTCCTAATTATTAATTCGAACACACTCAGTAGAAAACCTTTCAAAAGCACATTAGTCTTTAATATGTAGATAAGATTCTGGATTATTAATTTGTGAAAAGGTTTTCTGCCAACAGTAATCTGGGTGCATATTTACGAGGGCCTTGCATCATGCTTGCTCCATGCAACGTGGTACATGCACGACGCAAAGCTCCAAGTCATATTTTTCAAACCACGCGGTGCTTTGAATGGCTTCAAAGATATGGAGTAATGCAATGCAGCACAAATCACTGTATTGCCTTACTCTCCACAAGGGAGGCGTTGTCGTGGGTATTTTCTCCCATGCTCTTTGATGCATTCCCAGATTTACGACTTGTAAACCTGGGAATGTGTCAAAATCTTCCACCTCCCCGGGAAGGCTTACTGAGGCGAAATATTTTTTTTGTCATTTTTTTTTCCAACAAACTTTATTGAGGAACCTTCGCATAGTGACAACGTAAAAATAATCACAAAAAGGTCCACCTTTAGAGGCATGCATAAACGGTACAGTGTATGAAACCATTATACAGTGATACATATAATGTAGCTGGAGAGGAACTGTAATTACTTATACATGCAGATAACATTTTCCGAGTACAACATTGCAGTAATATTCCATCATCCATAACAAAGTATCAATTTCCTCTTGAACTGAAATAAACAATCCCAACTACACCCTCCCGTCCTAACCCTCCCATCCTAACCCTCCCATCCCATGCTCCTGGTCTGTGTATGGTAATGCCATCGGTATCTAAGCGGGTGGGCTGAACGGTATTTACGTGGGGGGTCTATATGTCACTAAAGTTACAGAGTGGGAGTCATAGGTTCAGGGGCTTCTAAGCAGGTGGTCGAGAAGCAGTTCATGAAATTATGTTGTCGGGGTACCTTGCAGGGGGTCAAGTAGTTCAAAACCGTGTAGCATGACATCCCAGTCCATTGAAATGGGTCGCTTCCGAAGTCCTTTCTCTTCCTCCCTCCTAAGGGTTACACTCTCAGCTTTCCCCCTCTGTATCATGTCATCGTGCCAGCTGGACAACGTTGGGCACTTGGGGGACTTCCATCTCATGGTAAAAGCTCTGACTGCTAGGACGAGGGCAAATCTACAAATCTCAATTGTACCTTCAGTTTACTTGTGCGTCTGCGAAGGCCCATGAGGCAGTCCAGAACATTTTCAGCAATGGGAACAAGTGTGATCTCACCCAGGTATCTACGGACACCATCCCAGTAGTCCTGGAGGCGGGGGCACAACCACAGCATGTGAAGGAAGTCAGCCTTGTCTCCTTTACAACGAGGGCAGCTAAGGGGAGCCTCAGGGAACATTCAGTGAATACGTTGTGGGGTGAGATATGACCTGTGTAGAACCACGGTCTGTATAAATTTTAGTCTGGCGTTACGGGACACTCTCTTGGGCGTGTTCAAGTAAACACTTCCAGGCTTTGTCCGAAATTTCAGTAGTGGAGTCCTCGGACCATTTTGTTCTAAGGGATACAAGCGTGGCTGCAGCATGTGTTCGAACACCCGTATATAGCCATCTGACAAAGTGTCCCCCATTCCCCATATAATGTAATAGGTGGACCAGGGTATGCTGTGGGGGTTCAGTATGCAGCGGGCCCCAAGTGTTTTTAATGTAATTGGAGACCACCGCATGCAATAGGTGTTGGACCTGGCCTCGTGGCATGGCTCCCCCGTTCCTCAGCACCCCGTTAGCCTAGCCCTGCACCCAGAAACCCCTGGTCGTCCCGTTCCCTGTCCGCCCGCTCCCTACACGACCCCACCAACAGACGACCATCCCCACATTCCGCCATCCCTCTTCCCGGTACAGGGCGCCCAGAACCTGCATCCGCCCCCCCAGGGCTCCCGGCCGCCATTACCCTTCCAGAGGTCCCTGACTCCCTAGGCCTTGCCTGACCCCGGCCCCAGCGAAACTTAGGCTTCAGACGCGCCATGCCCGGCTGGGGGTAGAGGGCTTCCTGAGTGAGATAAGACCAAGGAGTTTCGATTGCACCTCTGGCCTCTCCTGGGAGACTGGCTTCTCTCACACCTCTGGCCTTCCCCTGTGGGCCGGTTTCGATCACACCTCTGGCCTCCCCGAGAGCTGGCTCCAGACCCTGCTTGGCGTCTGGGAATTCCCGGACGCATCTTCTAAAGGATCAAAGGGCCAACCGACGGAACACTCCGACGACCAGCCCCGAAGCATGAGATCTCCGCCTGCGAGGGTCCGGACATCAAAGGGCCACTGCGCTATATCAAGGCCCGTCCAAGAACTAGCGGGCAGTTGTATCCTGGACAAGAGAGCCCTGCTGATCTGATCGCGGCTCAACCCTTGGGGAGAAGACTGAAACTTGGAACTTATCGAGCCCTGCTGTCACGGCTCATCCTCGTGAAGAAGGAATTGGAACCTTGGAGCCCTGCTGACTTCGTCGCGGCTCATCCTTGAACTCTAAGGACATTTGTTGAACACCCTGAGCCCTGCTGACGTGGTCGCGGCTCCTCAAGAACTGACAGACACCCTGTTCACTCCGGATCGAGCCCTGCTGACCTCGTCGCGGCTCGAGGAGTACTCTGGTCCGGCGGGACCATCGACGCTACCAACACGACCTGGTTCAAGAAGAAGTGAGTGGAGCAGCCAGGACGATCGCCATCTTCCGTGTCCCCCGGCTCGTGGATTGAGAGCTGTGCGCAGGACACGCTTCATACTGGCCTAATACTGAGACTGTCCCGCTTCCCTCCTCCTTACCACTGAGACTTTACATAATAATAATAATAATAGGCAGGTTTATAAAGCGCCTGAATACGCTCAACGGCGTGTCTACGCGCTATGGTGGGTGGTAATGGCAGAACCCTCGCAACTTGAACAGCACCAGTCTACCCAACAAAAAGATGAGTTTTAAGTCTGCCCCTAAATCTTGACTCTGAAGGTTCTAGGCGCAGTTCCAGCGGGAGTTTATTCCAGCTTTTTGCAGCCAGGACCCTGAAAGACCTGCCCCCCATGCGAGCCTTTCTCACTCTGGGGATCTTCAGTAACCCAGAGCCAGCAGATCTCAATGCTTGGGGCGGCTCATAGCGGGTAACAAGGTCTAGTAATGGCACCGGTGCCTTACCGCCCAAGATGCGGTGGCACGTACACAGAGCCTTGAACTCAATTAGACTCCTCACCGGCAGCCAATGAAGAGCTCGGAGCGCTGCCTTCGAGGCCGATCTCCTAGGCAACCTCAAGACCAGGCGGGCCGCGGCGTTCTGTAACACCTGGAGACGGTCAAGGCTCCTTTCTGTGGCCCCCAGGTAGAAGAGATTGCCATAGTCCAATCGTGCTGTTACCAGGGCATGCACCAGCGAGCGTCCTTCGGGCCTCCGTGGGTAGGAGCTCAAGAACCTTCTGCAGGCCCTTCAGGACACCAAAGCACACCCCCACCACTCTGTTAATCTGAGGCCTTAATGTCAGGTCAGTATCAAGCCAGATACCAAGATTTTTGGCTTCCTGACAAGGTATCGGTGCCAACCCCAGACAGGGTGGCCACCATGCTGAATTCCACACAGACGGGCCCCCCTCACCACGAGCACCTCTGTCTTGCTGCCGTTCAGTTGGAGGAGATCCAGGCTGCAATCTCTGAAACTGTCCGCAGCAAGACCCGGCGCGCACGATAGGGAGATGACCAGCTGCGTGTCATCAGCATAGGACACTATGCGCAGCCCATGGCCCTCCACAATGGTAGCCACTGGGGAAACATACAAGTTGAATAGGGTTGGGCTCAGGGACGAACCCTGCCCTGACCCAAATTGACCACTCTGGAATAGCAGTCCCCCTGCCTAACCTGAAAACCCCTATCTGCCAGGAAGGACTGGATCCATTTCAGTGCAGCGCCTGAGATCCCGCCTTCATTCAGACACTGTAGCAAGGTGGTATGCGCTACAGTGTCGAAAGCTGCACTTAGGTCCAGCAGAATCAGGGCCATGGTTTGGCCCTCATCCACCCCCTGTCTAATGGTCTCGACTGCCATAAGTAGGGCTGACTCGGTGGAGTGTCGAGGCCGGAATCCAAACTGAGTGGCATGAAGGAGGGCCGCCTCCTCCATAAATTCCATCAGCTGGATATTCACGACCTTCTCCGCTACTTTGGCCATATAGGGTAGGAGTGATATGGGGCGGAGGTTCTCCAGTTTCTCGAAACTGATGTTCGGCTTCTTTTGTAGGGGGAGTACTACCGATCCCTCGATCGCTTGTAAATACGTGTTCATTTTGCCTAAATCTCTACTGTGTGATAAAGAACTTGCTTACTGAAATCCACAGTGTGGTGTCCGTTCATAAGTGTGGTGTGAGCTCGGTGTGTACGATCCTAGACTCGAAGTCCTCCCCGGCGAGGACCTCACATTAAGACTCGGCCGTATTCTTGGGAGAGGTGGGTCACGGAGTGGTCGGGAGAGCATATCCTAGCCAACTAGGGTCGCTCCTTCTAACATTGGTGGCAAGCAACGAGATCAGAGCCTACGTCTAGAGATCGTACAGTAAAACGACTGACACACTACCCGAACGAAGAACACAAGAACAACAGAAGGAAAGAACAATCATGAGTTCCACCGGAACAAGCAAGAAGCCCACATTCCAAATGGACCTTTTGAAGGATTATACCCACAGAGAACTGAAACAATTCTTCAAGGAACTTCACATCGCTACCACTGGTTTAAGCACCAAAGAAGTCTTCCAGAAAGCCCTAACAGCCTGGGTAGAGTCCAGGGCCCCCCTCCCCCCACCAGAAGGAGACGGCGGAGAGGGAGGGCCACAGACCGAAACCAGCGCCCTGGAAGGTGAGAGAACAGACTCCCTGGCATGGAGTCCCAGCACGGAAAGGGGTCTGTCACAAGAGGAGATGACAGACCGAGAACGAACCCGAACCCACAAGCTAGAGCTAGCGTGCCTTAAGATAGAAGGAGAGCTCAAGCTGGCCGAGGAAAAGCTGGCCGTCGAGCAATTACGGTTACAAGGGGAACTAGAAGAAAAGAAGCTCCAGAGGGAACACGAGGGGAAGAAACTCCAGCTCGAGCATGAGCGCAGCTTAAAGGAACTTGAACTGAAAGCCAGAAGTGAAGACGCCCGACCCCCGGGGAACCGAGAAACCCTTTCCCCGGTAGAGGCCAAATTACACATCCCCAAGGATGTAGTAAAAGAGTACTACAAAGGGGGCGACATCCAGCAGTGGTTCAAAGCGTACGAGGTCGCCATGACCTCCCACCGGGTGCCCGAGAAGGATTGGGGGGGCCGGATTGTGGGGGCGCTTCCTCAGTGAGGGAAGAGACACCATGCTGGACCTGCCCTCCACCGTCATGACCTCTTACACACACATGAAGGACGCTCTGCTATCCTGATATGGGCTCACTCCAGATATGTATCGGCAGCGGTTCCGAGACTGCAAAAATATCCCCGGCACCACATGGGTAGAATACGTGAATTTCTACAGACGGGCCTTGGAAGGGTGGATCAAGGGCAGCAAGGTGACCACCTTTGAAGGACTATTCGACCTCATCGCATATGAACACCTATCCAGAAACTGCTTTGTGGAACTGAGACAGCACCTTCTGGACAGCAAATTGACAGACCCACTTGCTGTCGAGGCAGATCGTTGGGTGAACACCCGAGTCCCGAGGGGGCCCGTGGGAGACTATGACTGAAACGAACAAGGATCTTCCTGCCAGAGAGGAGGGGGAGTTCAAGGTAGGCAGCAGGGGTCCCAGTCCGGGCCCCAGCGTAGCCCCCCCGAAACCAGTCAGGAAGCTCTCCTCCCGTGACTAGAGCAGGCCCCCCCTCAGGCAGACAGGGACCCCGAGGCAGCATAGCCTGCTTCAGATGTCAGCAACCCGGGCATTATGCCAGTGATGCCCATTGCCCCCTGAACAAGAAACCCGCTGCTGCGAGTCCCCCCGCGCGCCAGCTAGCCACAGTGGCCCTGGAAGAGATAGAGGACACAGAGGGGTGGGAACCAGCAGCCATGTCATTAGTCTCCCTTGGGGATAGAGAAATGGTCCCAGGAGCCCCCTGACAACACTGAGAAGTACCGACAACAGGTGACCGTCAACGGGCACCGCATAGGGGCCCTCCGGGACAAGGGAGCCAGCATCACCGCAGTGCGCTGTTACCTGGTCACAGAAGACCAAATTATACCCCACGCCTCCTGCCGGGTGATCTCGGCCAACAATTCCGTCCGCACCTGCCGAATAGCTCAAGTGGGAAGGGGTCTCCGGTGACTTGCGAGTAGCTGCCGGCACCGACATGCCCGTGGACTGTCTACTGGGCAACGATCTGAAGAGGTCCCCGTGGAAGCAGGTAGAGCGAAGGACTCACCTAGAGATGGTGGGCCTGCCCGAATGGGCCTGCGTGAGCACACGAGCCATGACCGCCAAAGTGTCCAGCCCCGGGGGGGTGGAACCAGAGACCCCTCGCCCGGTCTCTGACAACCCGGAGGGCAGCGAGCGACCCGAGGTCCTCGAACTACCCCCCGGGGAAGAAATTGACCCCGACGCAGGTCCCCTTGGCCCTCCCGTTGAACAGACCCCGAACTCTGACGACCTTCCTGAGTTAGCCCAGTGGCGCCAGGAAGGAGGACCTTCCCGAGAGGAATTCTGCCGGGAGCAGACCTCCTGTCCTTCTCTAGTCGGACCGCGGCAGCAGGCCGCCGCCCAGGCTGCCGGTGACCAGTCCGGCTCCCACTTTGTCTATTGGGAAAATGGCCTCTTGCATAGTGAACAGAAGTCCGCCGAACTAGGATCAGCCCGGGTGCTGGTGGTACCCCTACGTTTCCGCGGCTTCCTCCTGAACCTGGCCCATGATGTGCCCCTGGCGGGACACCTGGGACAAGACAAAACCTATCACCGTCTGGTCACTCATTTTTATTGGCCCCGTATGCGCGCCGATGTGGAGACCCACTGCAAGTCCTGCCCCACGTGCCAGCCAGCGGGAAGAGCGGAGGGAAGCGCAAGGCTCCTCTCCAACCCTTCCCCGTTGTCAGTACCCCCTTTGAACGGGTGGGAATAGACATCGTGGGGCCCCTGGACCCCCAGACCTCCTTAGGCCACCGGTTCATCCTCGTCCTGGTGGATCATGCCACCCGGTACCCAGAGGCCATTCCCCTCCGAACGGTGACGGCCCCCGTAGTGGGGCATGCCCTCATGGGGATCTTCTCCTGGGTGGGATTCCCGCGAGAAGTGGTGAGCGACAGAGGAACAAACTTTATCTCCAAATACATGAAGTCCCTGTGGCAACAGTGTGGGGTGACGTACAAGTTCACCACCCCCAAGGTAACGGCCTGGTTGAGCGATTCACCCGTACCCTTAAGGGAATGATCATGGGTCTCGAGGAGCTCCTGAGGCGCAAGTGGGACATCCTCCTACCCTGCCTCCTTTTCGCCTACCGGGAAGTCCCCCAGAAATCATTGGGGTTTAGCCCATTCGAGCTGCTCTACGGGCACCCCATCCGGGGACTCCTCAGCCTGGTCAAGGAGGGTTGGGAAGCGGCACCCCAGGACCCACCCCAGATGTGTTTCGATACATTCTGGCCCTCCGGAACGAGACTCGGAGGTTCCGGGAGCTTGCCGAGGCAAACCAAGAAGAAATTATACGTTGGTATGACCAGAATGCAACTCTGGTCGAGTTTCAGCCCGGCCAGCAGGTTTGGGTGATGGCGGTGGAACCTTGTGCCCTTCAGAACAAGTGGACCGGGCCCTTCAAAGTGATGGAACGCAAGAGCCAAATTACCTATCTCATAGATGTGCAGTCCCCCAGGAATCCCTTGAGGGTCCTCCACGTGAACCGCCTCAAACCCCACTTCGTGCGGTCCGAGTTGAGTTTGCTCCTCGCCACCGACGACGGAGCAGAAGAGGACACAGAGCCTCTCCCCGATCTCCTGTGTGCGAAGGAAAAAGATGACTCTGTAGAGGGAGTGAGTCTCTCCTCCTCCCTCACCCCCGAGCAACGCGAGGACTGTCGCCAGTTACTGGGACAGTTCTCTGACCTTTTCTCCCTCGTCCCGGCGTCACCGGTTGGTGCGTCCACGATGTGGACACCGGGGACAGCCCTCCGGTACGACACAGAGCCGACCGCGTCCCTGACAGAGTCCGGGCCTGCATCAAGGCCGAAGTCTCCAAGATGCTAGCCCTGGGAGTGGTCGAGGCCTCTGACAGCCCATGGGCCAGCCCCATGGTCCTGGTTACGAAGGCGGCCGCCCCCGGCGCTGTTCCCGAGCTGAGGTTCTGTGTGGACTACCGCGGGCTCAACGCAGTCTCCAGGACCGACGCACACCCAATTCCCCGAGCAGATGAGCTCATTGACCGCCTAGGGTCCGCTCACTATCTCAGCACCTTCGACTTGACCTGCAGGTACTGACAAATCGCACTCACGGAGGGGGCCAGGGAGAGATCCGCTTTCTCCACCCCAGATGGCCACTACCACCTCCGGGTGATGCCCTTCGGAATTAAAAATGCCCCCGTCACCTTCCAGAGGCTGGTTAACCAGGTACTGGCTGGGTCGGAGGGATTCAGCGCCGCGTATCTCGACGATATCGCGGTATTCAGCTCCCACTGGACCGAACACCTACAACACCTCGCGGATAATGTTTCTTGTGAGTTTGCCCTGCGGTGTGGGAATACCCAGTAAGGGAATGTTTGCCGAGTAGGGGGCTGTTGTAGAGGTATATGACAATGCCTTCTTCCAGCATACTAACGCTGTCTTCAGGAGGGGCGGACTGTCAGCAGGAATCTTAGCTTTAGGTAAGAGCAGGGCATTTAGTGCGCCCCGGTCCAGGTCCCTAAGTGAGTAACCAATTTCCTGCAAATTTCTACCAGCAGTCCAGTAGAAAAGCCATTGCAGTTGGCTGGCGTAGTAGTAGGCTCCGAGGTAAGGAACCCCTAGGCCTCCACAGTGAGGTTCTAACTGGAGTTTTTGTAAACTTACTCTCCTACGGCCCTTCCCCCATATAACCTCCACTAGCATAGTATTCAGGGTGTTAAAAATAGGCTGAGGGACCACGATGGGCATATTCACAAAGTAATACAAGAGGCGTGGAAGCAGTACCATCTTTGAGATGGCAATGCGTCCCATGACCGATAAGGGCAGCGAGGTCCAAAAAAACACACTATTTCGAAGGGGTGTTATGGCCTTCCCCAGATTTCTATCAAGTTGATCAGTCTGTGTGTGGTAGACCTGGATACCTAAATATTTAAAGGTGGTGGGGTTTACCAGCAAAGTATATGCACCAAATTGTATGTCGTCCGGGACAGGTGATTCCTGGAAGAAGAAGGCCAATGATTTCCTTGGGTTTATAGCTAGGCAAGAGACCATTTCAAACTGGGCAAAGATATCTGGAAGTGGAGCATTGTCGGCCGTCAGATCGCGCAAGTACAGTAGAATGTCATCCGTGTAAATGGAGATGAGATGGGTCGCACCATCAATGGGGATCCCAAGCCGGTCTGCTGACTGCCTGAGCGATATTGCCAGGAGCTCTAGAGCAAGAACAAATAGTAAGGGGGACAACGGGCACCCTAGTCTGGTGCCCCAGTGTATTGAAGACTGATTCGAAATATGTCTGCCAGTACGGGCCCTCGCGGTGGGGAAAGTATACAATAGACGCACCCATTTAAGATAAGTATCTGGAAACCCAAAACGTTGGAGTGTCGCAAACATGAAATCCCAGGAGAGGGAATCAAAGACCTGATGGAGGTCCAGTGCCATGCATCCCGCAGACTGGTATGCAGGGGGGTGAGGGGTGTAGCCGTCATAACATAATGTAGACGTCTCGTGTTGAGGGATGTACTACGGTTTGGGATTAACCCACATTGATCTCTGTGTATGAATGTATTGAGGTAGGGTTGTGTGCGGTTAGGAAGGGCCTTGCTCAGGATCTTTTATTCAGTCGCCAGTAGGGAGATAGGTCTATAATTAGACATGTCAATGCAGTCCCGTCCCGGTTTGGGTATTGAGGTAACGGGTTTTTAGGAACCCGTTTGGTGCCAGGGGATAACACCCGAAGACCTCTGAGTTCTCCCTGTTCCGGACCACAGAAACACGGAGTCTTCTAGTCGAGTCAGAGATCAAGTTTTATTGATAGCTACCAAGTAACAGGTGTCCTAGAAGCACGACAAGCACGGGTCATGTGTTCTCAGGCGACTGTTCGTTTTTACAGAACCAGCCTTCTCCTTATATACAAAAATAATAGCTGCAAGCAAGAATTCTTGAGTTTATGATATGGCTATACACATATTTCTACAATAATACAAAAGAGCGAAGTCATGTAGGCAAGCCCGTATTTTAGATGTCCAATTCGTGATAGATTACCTAGCCAGGCCCGGAACTCTCATCAGATATCGGTGAAACCCCAATAAAAGAAGGCACCTCCTAGTCATAAAACTGGCCATAAACAGGGAGCGTGGACAGGTGTGTATGTGTGTAGAAAACATGATCTGTACGCGATGAATGGTTTGTGGTATGTTGTGCATTGATGCTATCGTGTTTGGCCACTGGGCGAGGAGCTGCTCAAACAGGTTTGGCTGGAGGCAAGGGAGTCAGTTGGGACAGGTCAGGGGGAAGTCAGGAAAGGTGGACGTGTCCTTTTAGATCAAGCTCGACCTTTAATTGACTTATCATGAGGGCAAGACACAAGATGGATACCGTTTACAAAATGGAGTCTGAGGGGTCGGGACGGAAACTACGATTCGGGGGTGTTAGCATGTCTCGATCATGATGCAAATGCATAGGAATGATGTCCTAATCATTATCGGTTCGTCGATACCAAATTCGTCATGGTACGTTGATGTTTCGGGACACGGGTATCGGACCTCGATACCGGGACAACAGTAGGGTCCAGAATTTCAGAACCACAGACCCTCCTTTTGCCCTCATATAAGGCAATAATTCATGTTAATCCGAGTCTAAGTCTGTATGAAGGAATTCGTGGAGATGCTGCTGTAGCATCATTCTGTTGCTCAGTTCGTCCCTTGACACAGGCTTCCGTACACATGAGGTAGCACAGAGGCAACATAGTGCAGGAGCGCACTGTACACACAGGCAGAACATAAACAGAAGTGCTAAGATCATCCCAATGAAGATCAGTGTTTTCCATCCCCAGGTAGCGATCAGTCCCCAGAACCACCCTAGTAAGGACCAGTCCCCTTTTTCTACGTGAAGGGAACCAGATATCTCGTGTAACTTAGAGATGGCCTGGTACACTGTCGGTGCGTTATCAGGGATGAAAATGCAACAACTGGATTGGATCACTCTACACACACCACCACGATCGGCGAGTATGATATCTAGGGCAACTCGGATCTGAAGGGTCATAAGTCGATCCGACTGAAGTTCGGTCGTCAAATTGCCAAGGGCTCCGGCCGTTGTAATCACGGCGGATTCAACTATCCTCGATAACTGGCGAATATTCCTGCTGTTCACCATAGGCCCCTAAAATGGCAGAAAACCCTTTGCGATGTCAGCGAATTCCTGACCCGCGGTGTCGTCTTTACTCACGACACCTCTAGCTGTCCTTGTCCGATGGTAATCTGCTCTGGCCGTGTAGGTGGGAGGCAGCAGAAATGCGATAAAGCATGTACCTGAGCAGTCAGGGGGCAACCAGGTGTAAGCTTGGTCATGGCAGACGAAATACGTGCCTTTGGCTGCTAATAGTATAGGGGAAGTTCGGGAAGCGAACACATATGTTTCCGTGCATATACTCTTTCCTAATTGTGCTTTGGGATCCCTGCCGATACCTTGTAAACATAAGTGACCTCGGTTGGGTACTATCCAAACTGGGCGGGATTTCTTTGCTGTCTGGCTCTTACTCAGGTAAACCCCATATTTAGTTACGTTCCAACGAGTGTACGGAGTGAGTTCATCTTTGGGAATCGTAAGATAGGTGTCGAACTCTCTACTCATATTTCTTATCCCTGCTATTAGTGCCTTGTTACTGGAATCACTTTCAGTAGAACGGGTCGGGTATGGTTCTAGGGCGAATAGGAACATGGTCTGGAAAGCCCACAGAGAACCATAATAACTGAATGGCAGGATGAAGTACGGGATACCCTTATCAGTCGTGTGCGGCATGAGTCCGCATACCCAACAGTTCGATGTGTTCATTATGGACTGGTGTTGGTGTAGAAGTTGAATGAATGAGTTATTTACAAATTCGAGTCTTCTGGCAGATTCGTGTTCAGGTAGAGGGTGAAAGTAGTGTGGAGAGATAGTAGGAGGAGGCTGTGGCCGGGTGTCATTTGAAAAGGTAACTTGGAATACGAATAGAGTATAACCAGTCAAAAACATCGTTATGCTACACAACATTAAAATACATGTTATCAAAAACCTTCTTTTGGCCAGTACAGTGCATAATTGTCTTTCAATGTTCGGGAGTCTGGTAGGTCTCTTTATCCTAGGAAACTCCATCCTCTAGTTGCTGCCCGCGGTGGTAGGTTGGTTCTGCCAGGGAGTGCGCTCTGTTCAGTCCGGGGTAACTCCCTTGGACCAACCAGAACCGTTGACCTAGACGTCCCCAGTTGCACTCCCCAGCCTTCAACCGCGACCCTAGCAGCAGAACCGGATGGCGGTTCGAAAATCAAAAATGAGCAAGTTTCCTGAGAGTGAGAGAGAGCTGAAAAATCAAAAATAGTTCTTGGGGGAAGGGAAAATCACATTCTTTTTTTTTATTATTAGTCTCTGTCTTGACCTTAGATTATATTGTTGTTTCCCAGGTACGGTGTGGTCTTCAAACAATGTCTCAGGTTCGGTAGTGTCCAACTGCATAGACGGTGGCACAAGTCCTTGTAAAATATGATCACTCTCCTTTTCGGTACCAGTTTCTTTTAAACGTGCATCGCTGAAAGGGATGAAGCGAGGTATGGATTCTGTCTCGGAGTCGGCAATTCCTTCGTTGACCCACCGGTCGTATGGAAGGGGCAGAGGGACCCGTTTACAATGGGTCCCGTGCACCCAGTTCATTTTGCCTTCCACCCGAACCGCTGATCTCGTGGAAAGAAGTACCAGGTAAGGTCCGGTCCACCTCGGCTGTCCGTTGTTTGTGCGCTGGAAATTCCGCACCAAGACCCACGTGCCGGGTGCGATGGAGTGACCTGGATCGTCAGAGGCTGGTGGAGAGGAACTGTGAACCTGTTGGTGTAAAACACGCAATTTAGTTGTCAATTCGCACAAATAGTCAAGCAGTACGGGGTGCTCTATTTCGCTGAGTTTGTTTGGTCTTGGCACGCCCTAGACGTTGGCTGGGCGGCCAAACACTATCTCATGGGGGCTAAGTCCTAACCTGGAATGGACTGTCATTCTGGTTGACAAGAGTGCCAGAGGCAAGGCGTCAGGCCATTTAAGACCTGTACAGGCTTGGATCTTGGCTAATTTGAGCTTTAAAGTGCCATTGTAGCACTCTACTAATCCAGCTGATTGGGGGTGATTCGCAGAGTGGAACTTTTGGTGTATGCCTAAACACTCACACACTCTCTTCATCACGCGTCCTACGAATTCACTTCCATTATCACTCCAGACGATTATAGGCATGCCGAATCTCGGGAAGAACTCTTTGACAAGAGCTTTGGCAGTTGACAAGGCAGTATTGTCCTTAAGGGGGTATGCTTCCACCCACCTGGAAAAAGCGCAAACAACAACGAGCACATACTTCAGATTGTTGCATCTCTCCATGTGAATGAAATAGAGCTGCAAAACCTCGAACGGATACGTTGGAGGCGCAAAATGACCAGCTGGAGTTGGGGTTCCCCTACCGGGATTGTACTTCAAACATACCATACAGTTTCTGACCACATTCTCTGCATATTTCGGGATATTGCTATTTTGCCATACTGGGGCCAATACTTTACAGATTCCTTTCGAACTGATGTGCGCAAATCCATGAGCCATTGTTACTACTGCAAGTACATATGCGTTAGGTAATAGCCATCGCTGGTGTTCTGACAATTCGACCCAACAACCATTCGCATCTAACCTACCCTTACTTTCTCTCCATTCATTCACCTCTTTCTCAGTTGCCTCGGCTTGTATAGATTTCACGCTTTCGATGGTGTCCTCACACATTCCTACATCAGTAATCCATCTAGCGGGACCTACAACATACATTCGACTCATTGTGTTCCTTGCAGTCTCTTTTGCAACCTCATCTGCAAATGCATTCCCGCGGCCAACATCATCCTGAATCTTTTTGTGTGCACTGCATTTTACAATGGCAACTTGTAGTGGCAAGGTCAGTGACTGGTGGAGCTCATTAACTAGCTGACCATGTTGTATCTTTGCTCCATGTGACGTAAGAAACCCACGTTCACGCCACAATCTCCCAAAACTGTGAGCCACACCAAAGGCGTATTGGCTGTCAGTGTACACATTCACTCGCTTTCCTTTCGCTAACACACATGCTCTGGTAAGCGCAATTAGCTCTGCAGCTTGTGCAGAATTATGGGAAATGCGCGCGGTCTCTATAATGGTGTGTAATGTCGTTACGGCATATGCTGCAGTCGTATCACCATTCGGCAGCTTGAAACATCAACCATCAACCCATAAAGTATCGTTGCATTCAGGAAGGGGAGTGTCCTGTAAGTCTACTCTCCCTTTTGTCTCTTCTTCTGTCCTAAAACAGCAGTCATGGTTATCAATCTTGTCTGTTTCTGTCGGAATGGGTAATAATGTTGCGGGATTCAGTGTATCGCACCTCTTTATGTGGATGTGACTTGCTAACAGTGTAAGTTCGTAACTGGATAGTCGAGCGCTAGTAAGGTGTGTCTTCGTCCTGTTTAGTAAAATGTCTACTGCATGCGGAACCATAACGATCAGAGTATTATTCATGACTAATCCAGCGGATTGTCGAATGCAGACAGCTGCTGCGGCGGTAGCCCTCAGACAACTTGGTAGGGCTTTAGCCACAGGGTCTAGAGTTGCCGAAAAATACGCGCATGGGCGCTGTCTGTCCCCAAAATGTTGTGTTAAAACTGATAATGCACAACCTTCCTTCTCATGGACATATAATGTAAAAGGCTTACTGTAGTTGGGGTTTCCCAACACAGGAGCCGAACATAATGCATCACGCAACTTGTGGAAACTCGTCTGGCAATCTTCAGACCAAGGCATAGGACTTGACGTGTCTTTGCAGAGTAGTGCCAGCAAGGGTTTAGCTAGTAGTGAGAAATTCGGTATCCATTGTCTACAGTACGATGAAATGCCCAAGAAGGCTCGAACCTCTCTCTGTGTCCTTGGGGCACTCAGTTCTGCAATTGCCTGTATTCTTTCTGGTGTCAGTCTCCTTCCCTCCTTTGACAAGATGTGACCTAAGTAGGTTACTTCTTGTCGGCAAAATTGTAGTTTGGAAAGAGAGACTTTGTGCTTCATGTCACATAAGTGATGCAATAATGATAACGTAGCTTTCTTGCAAATCTCTTCAGTGTCTGCAGCGATCAGCAGATCGTCTACGTACTGAATCAGAGTTGAACCATTCGGTAGAATAATCGTGTCTAGTTGTGTTTTCAGGGCCTGACTGAATATTGATGGGCTTTCGCAGTAGCCTTGAGGAGCGCACTTGAAGTGGAAGCTTCGTCCTCCTAAATTGAATACGAAAATATCTCTACTCTCCTCAGCAATCGGGATGCTGAAGAAAGCGTTCTTCAGGTCAATCACCGAGAACCAATTTGCTGAAGCTGGAACCATCGTCAATAAAGCAGTAATGTCGGGGACAACTGGAAACTGTGGGATAACTATCTTGTTCACTTCTCTGAGGTCGATCACGAACCTGTACACAGGCGGTTGTAAAGGATCAGTACGCTTTAAGACGGGCAGAACTGGACTGTTACAAACATTT
The DNA here is from genome assembly GCF_964261635.1 of Lissotriton helveticus. Taxonomy (NCBI): domain Eukaryota; kingdom Metazoa; phylum Chordata; class Amphibia; order Caudata; family Salamandridae; genus Lissotriton; species Lissotriton helveticus. The sequence continues at coordinate 488,075,839 of NC_136057.1, forward strand.
CCTGTTGTTTCTTCAATGACGTCTTTATCAATCAGGTCATAAACGATCGTCAATAATGCGTTTTCGCATTCGCTAGATATTTTGTATTGGGGAATACGTGGCAACCTAACGTTGGCTTTCAATGTTATGACATACGGTGCTATCTCCAAACGACCTACATCATTAGAGCCATTAGCCCAGAGTATATCAGGAAGTGATGACAATTCGGTCGGAATATTGTCCTTTGACAAATACATTGGAGATATGACTTTCTTACCTAAAGTAAGTTGTACTCCCAAGGGTGAACAGTACAAAGTCGCATATAACCTTTTTAGCAAATCCAAGCCTAACAAATTTTCACCGCAACCTGTTGTAAGAATGAGGGGTGCTTCTAATTCGCATGGGCCAATAGAAAGGGATATAGGACTGGAGATCGGGTTTCTAACAGGGGCGCCAGAGAAACCTACTGAAACATTCATTTCGCCAGACAAAGGTGCGCCAGGAAGTTTCGAGTGCATGATAGAACTTTTTGTAGCACCAGTATCCAGCAGAAATGGCTCTGACACTCCTGACGTAATTACCTTGACATAAGGTCCATTCTGATCTACTGGAACTGAAACAACTCCCTCTCTTTGTCCATGGCTGTCCTAGCAATCGTTACCCTCATTTTCGTGTTCGGTGTAATAGTCGTCAGCATAGTACTGAGCTGACCTGGACGACGCATTATTCTGTTGGTCAAAGCTGTTCATCGAATTCTGAGGCGGAAAAGAAGTTGTATTTTGGGTGAAATTTCCACGGCCCCTACCTCTAGGGGCATGTTGAACACCTCTTCCCCTTACACCTGAAACACCGCTCAAACGTCGTGCAAGAGCCGGACAATTACCTTTAAAGTGACCCTCTTCCTTGCAATACGCACATTGATTCGGGCCATAAGCAATACGCTGATGGGAAAACTCGTTTCCTTGCGCGTTTCTCGAATACTGCTGTTGTGGTTGATAATTGGGCTGACTAGGCGTGCGAGGCGGATAGGCTTGCTGGAGAAGAACTTTAGTTTTTAAATCTTTTGTCTTTTTGTCGACTTTATCTAGCTCGTCTTTGCGCCTATTTTCATAGTACTGGGCTGTAGCTAAAATTTGAGCTGACGTAGAGACAGCCCAAGCACTCTCTGAATCTTTCAGTTTATTACACAGTTCAGGGATTAAATTATGTACGAATTTGTCTACAAACAATCTTTGACCACCCTCGGTAGCCATATCCTGACCACTATGATCGGTGAAAGTCTCCTCAAATCTCGTGAAAAAGTCAGACACATTCTCATCTTTCTTCTGCTTGCACGCCGATAGCTTGTCCCAGTTTACGCGTACTTCAGGCATTATCGTTTTCATGTACGCGATAATTCTACCAGGAAGTTCAGCTATTAACGGCTCAGGTTTAGAACCACCAATTTGTCTAGCATCTATAGCGGCAATGTTTGCCCATGAGTCACCTAGTTCTTGGTCATGGTTCGTATGACGTATTTTGCTCCATAACGGATGTGGAACAACGTTCCCGAACAACATGTCTATATCCGCTAAATTCATTATACATGAGCTTGCAGTTTGCGATAACTCTTTATAATACCCAGTCGGGTTTTTACGAGGATCAGGAAGTGTCTGCTTGTGTGCTAAGACATCGGATCTTTTCCAGGGGACATGTACCCATACACGCTGGAAATGAGGCAGAATTGGCGGATTCGCATTCGCATCACCTTCCCTCCAAACCGGAGGAACCTCTCTCATGGGGTACTGTCTCGCTCTTTTCCCGTCTGGTGCATCGTCTTCGTTACATGATCTAGAGACGTTTCCCTTACTCCTATAAGAGAGCAATAAATCTATCGCTTTCTCAATATCTGCACCTATAATCATACCTTCATAGAACTTAAAGCGTGTACGCCATAGTTCGTTCATTGTGTATTTGGGATCATTTGTCTTCACATCTTCGCCCAGATATACACACATTTCTTCGAATACGTATCTCCGAGTGGGTGCATTCCATTGACGGAAAACTTCCATAACAGACTGAACATCATATCTAACAGTATCCGTAATCCATTTACGGGCTAGTTCATTCAGCACTTTTCTTTCCTCGTAATCAGGCAGTTGACTACGTAACTGTCTATCTTCTGTTTTAGGGGTCGTTTTAGGCGACCCGAAGAAAGGTGAAAGCAGACCAGTGACGGTACCTGTCACTCTTTGTCTAATAGAAGGAGAACCTTGCGGAGGAGCAAGTGCATCGGAAAAAACAGGCTGAGGCAAAGAAGAAGTAGAGGCAAAAGCAGAGGAAGTTGAAGTAGTAGCAGACGTAGTATCGTAGACAATAGCTGGAGCTGTAGGCAAAGTCGTAGAAGTAGATGGAGTATGTAGCAGAGATGGCGGCCCTTGAGAAGGCTGCGCCGGAGAAGTAGAAACCAGCTGAAGAGGAGCTGGCGTTCGTGCAAGAGCTGGGTTACGTGCGCCGGGGCGCGGTATAGTAAAATGCTTTGGCGTTGTAGTAACGTCTAACGCATACGGTGGAGGTGAGTTTAATAAGTGGGACATCAATGGATCTTTCTCGGATCTCTCCTCTTGACCTTGTCCCTTATTTGGTAACATCGGGTAGCATTTATCTACTGCTAGTTTCTTGCTCCTAAGCATTTGTTTGCTTTCTTGCTCTTCCTCGTTATCCCTGTATGCAACGGCAGCTTGCACCATTGACATACCTCTCTTATTCTTTTTTGCTAATTTTATTTCTTTCTGTTTGGCTTCTTTGCGCCATAAGCGGAAAGAGTCAAACATCGCCGGCCGCGCTTTTCTCTTAAATAATTTGACCTCTAGGTTATCTAATATTTCTGAGTCGAAACTACCATATTGGGGCCATTTTAAAACACCATCCTTGTGGGTGTATTTTATCCACACTTCATTATATGTGATAGGACCTACGCCGTGCTTTACATAGAGCTCGTATGTTGGAGTTCCAATCGGAGGAACCGGACAGGAATCCTCTAATCGGGAGTCCTTACTATACCCAAGACAAAACAAGTTTCCAAGTCTGCTAAAACCAGGCATCTTTGCTCACTAGTCTAGCTTCAAACTTCAAAGGATTATCTGTTACGATATTTCTCGTGAATACACAAGTCCTTCGGCTTTGGGGCTTGCAAGTACCAAATCAAAGTGTATCTCAAGGATACCAAAAACTAAGGACAAACTAAGGACTGGGAGACGCTCCACTTATACTTAACTGAAGTATTTGAAGATCGGTGACGTCGCTAGAAGACTCGTCTATCGTTTCGCTCTACCAAGGATCACTGGGTCCAAAACAAGGCAATAGTCAGGGCAGCAGTCCTTCGTAGCCGTCGGGACGCGGGGAACCTCGCAGCAAAGACCTTCGGAACCACGTCGACATACAGGGGTCGCTGAAGTGGCTGGCCGTCCTCTGGAATTTTCACACGAAGCTCCTCACGAACATCTGGCTTGGACCGTCGCCGCTTGATACCGCCCCGAGTTGGGCGCCAACTGAGGTAACGGGTTTTTAGGAACCCGTTTGGTGCCAGGGGATAACACCCGAAGACCTCTGAGTTCTCCCTGTTCCGGACCACAGAAACACGGAGTCTTCTAGTCGAGTCAGAGATCAAGTTTTATTGATAGCTACCAAGTAACAGGTGTCCTAGAAGCACGACAAGCACGGGTCATGTGTTCTCAGGAGACTGTTCGTTTTTACAGAACCAGCCTTCTCCTTATATACAAAAATAATAGCTGCAAGCAAGAATTCTTGAGTTTATGATATGGCTATACACATATTTCTACAATAATACAAAAGAGCGAAGTCATGTAGGCAAGCCCGTATTTTAGATGTCCAATTCGTGATAGATTACCTAGCCAGGCCCGGAACTCCCATCAAATATCGGTGAAACCCCAATAAAAGAAGGCACCTCCTAGTCATAAAACTGGCCATAAACAGGGAGCGTGGACAGGTGTGTATGTGTGTAGAAAACATGATCTGTACGCGATGAATGGTTTGTGGTATGTTGTGCATTGATGCTATCGTGTTTGGCCACTGGGCGAGGAGCTGCTCAAACAGGTTTGGCTGGAGGCAAGGGAGTCAGTTGGGACAGGTCAGGGGGAAGTCAGGGAAGGTGGACGTGTCCTTTTAGATCAAGCTCGACCTTTAATTGACTTATCATGAGGGCAAGACACAAGATGGATACCGTTTACAAAATGGAGTCTGAGGGGTCGGGACGGAAACTACGATTCGGGGGTGTTAGCATGTCTCGATCATGATGCAAATGCATAGGAATGATGTCCTAATCATTATCGGTTCGTCGATACCAAATTCGTCATGGTACGTTGATGTTTCGGGACACGGGTATCGGACCTCGATACCGGGACAACAGTAGGGTCCAGAATTTCAGAACCACAGTAACCAAAGCTTGCGTGGTAGGTGGCCGGTCTCTAGAGCAGTCCTATATACTGTCTCCAGTGTGGGCACTAATGTGTCTGAGTACGTATGATAAAATTCGATTGGCAACCCGTCAAGCCCAAGTGCTTTATTACGATTCAGTCTATTATTCGCAGTTCGGATTTCTGATTGTGTAATAGGACTGTTTATTTCTTTTTGTGTATCTGGGAGTACAGGGAACGTAAGGTCCTGCAAGAAGTCTGTAATAGAAGCGTCCTCCACTATCGTGGGCGCCGCATAGAGGGTACTTAGGCGAGTGTTGAAGGCTAGATTTATCTCCTGATGTGTGTGGGCCATACTGCCATCTGGTTTCTGAATTTGTGTTATTACCGGTGGGTCTGGTCTATCTCGCACTAGGCGAGCTAACAATGTTCCTGTTCTATCTGCTTCTGAGTATTTTCGCTGCATGTATGCTCTATGATCAATAATCCGTAGAGATTCTAATGTCTCCGCATGGTCAATAGGGCATCTTGCAGAGCTGCTTTTTTGTTTGGATCTGTCACATCCTCTTGTTATAATATAGCATTTGTTGCCCAACTCTGAGCAAGAGTTGATGTGTCTCCCGTCGGGCCCCCACAATCTGTCCTATCGATGCCCCCCCATACCACCATCTTTAATACGTCCCATTCTATTATGTTAGAGGAGGCTGTGTTTCAATTTTCTGCTAAGTAATTCGTAATGGTAGTGGAGAGTGATGTCCTGAACGGGGCGTCTTCTAGTAATTGCGGATGTAGTTTCCAGGTGGGTCCCAGGGTTGGTACCTTTCCCCAGGTAAGTGTGAGCTCTAGGGGATTGCGGTCCGAGAATGTCTTCGCCAGGTAAGTAGACTGGCTGACCTGGGTTACAATGGAAGAGGAACAGAAGAATCTATCTATCCTAGTATAGAGACTGTGTACGAGAGGGTAAAAAAGAGTATTCTTTATCTGTAGGGTGTATGTGCCACAAAGCGTCATATAGCGCCCAACCATCTGCCCAGGTGTTGAATATGTCGGCAAGCCTGCAGGCATTTGTGCCATGTTGGGGAGGTTGGGATCTATCTAAGTTTGTGTCAAGAACAGCGTTCCAACAAAACAAACAAACAAACAAACCAGGCTGCGCTAATCCTCCCAATTTCAACCCTCTCCTACGCTTTTTCCATGCTATTCTCGGGGTCTTGGTCGCCCAAATAAATGACCCGATTCTACCTTGGAGAGTAGCAATATCTTTAACATTAAATGAAAATGGAATTGAGTTAAACAAGAACGTTAATTTGGGTAGAATTATCATTTTTACCAGGTTCACTCTCCCGTAAATATTTAGCGGTAAATTCGCCCAGCGTGACAATAGGCCGCCCACCTCCATAGAAACCTTCTCCCAGCTGACTCTTGGTATATCAATCAACTTCTGCGCTAAATAAATCCCCAAATATCGCATCTGACCTTTTACCCCTGGTACTGCATTCCCGGAGTACCAGCTCATAATTTCCGTTTTTTCTCTATTCATTTTATAGCCGGAAACTTTACCGAATTCCCCAGCTACCTTAAACAGTCTGGGTATAGCATTAGTGTGGTCAGATGTATACATTAGGAGGTCATCCGCATAGAGGGCAAACTTAAGTTCCAGGTCAGCAATCTTGAAAGGCAGAATAGAAAGAACTTTTCTAAGGGAACAAACAAAAGCCTCAATATATAAATTAAACACAAGGGTGACAGGGGACAGCCCTGTCTGGTACCTCTTGATATATCAAACCAATCCAAGAGGATGCCATTGACCAAAACTTTTGCACGTGGGTTTAAATACAGGGATCTGACAGCCTCAATAAAATTCGCAGGAAAGCCGAAACTAAAAATGGTCTCCCAGAGATCATTCCAGCTGACCTGGTCAAACGCCTTAGCAGCATCAATTGCGACCAGGGTTAGTGGCAACCTCTTCTCAATTACAACATCAATTGCCCCTATGGCTTGGAAGGTAAGTTCATTGAGCTGCCTTCCCAGAATGAACCCCCTCTGATCTGGGTGTATAATAGTTTTGATCATTTTAGCCATCCTAGTGGCCAAAATTCCAGAAAAAATCTTGAAGTCTGAATAGAGAGATGGGCCTATATGCCTCAATTTTTTGGGGATCCTTGTCTTGCTTAAGGATCAAGGATACTGTTGCCTCCGACCATGATGGCGGGATTGCTTCCTTCTCTAAATATATTTTGTTAAAAAGAGTTTTTAAGTCCGGCACAACCCTATCTAGCAGACCCAGATAAATCTCAAGAGGCAGCCCATCTGGCCCAGCAGCCTTACCCCTACTCCTTTTTTAAATTTGTTCTATGATCTCCCCCTCTGTAATACCAGTAGATAGATATGACTTGTCTGTCTCTGATAGGCAAGGTAGATTTCTCTGATTCAGCCATGTTCTTAAAGCATCTGGACTATAGTCGGTGTCCTCCTTATACAGATCGTGCATAAAAGATCTGGCCTATCCCCTGATCTCATCATCTTCCTGCAACAGGACACCGGACCCTCTCTTGGACCAAGTTCTTAATATGGTTCCTGACCCGATCTGTCCTTGACTTCCAAACCAACAAGGAGCCCCGTTTTTCGCCATAGGCGAAATGCTGTAATTTACTGCCGTCCCATCTATCCTTTACAACTTCATCTATCCTGGCTTGGAAGTCAGCCTGCAGGGAGACCAATTCCCTCTCTAATTGTGGCATAAGGCTTCTAGACACAAGGGCTGCCTGTTGCAACTCTTTCTCCTTGATTCTCCTTAGGCTATGTGCATCAGCTTCTTTAACTGCTTTTGTTGATCATTAAGGAGCTCAACAGCCCCCTCAAATATGCCTTGAAGGTCTCCCACACAATCTGATTACTAGTGGAGGCCACATTAAACCCACAAAACTCTTCTGTTTTTACATCCAGCTCGGTCATAACCCTCTTATCCAGTAATAATGCCCTATCCAAAGTCCATCTCCTTTGACACCCCTCCGGTTTAAGATTTAGCCTCACCTCTACTGCGGAATGATCTGATATCAACGCAGGAACATAGGCAATAGACTTAAGGTAAGTGAGCCGATCTGTAAATCCAGTGCTGCTCTGGAGTCACGGATTTCCTTGAGTATTGGGTCCAGTTTATCGGGTGTCTCTCCGGTGGATTCCAGAGATGTTGCTCCCAGCGAGGGGGGCCGGCCCGAAGACCCCGAGACGGCAGTAGGGGCGCCCATCTCTTGTTGTCCATCCGTTGTTTTTGCTTTGATTCTGCCCATGCTGTATTCCCTTCAACCTAGGTTGCAGTGGGGTATGGTAATTCAGGATAGGCAGACAGGGTGAGAAATGGAGGAGCTGGGCCCACCTCGTGTCGCAGCACTCCGACCCTGCAGCAGGACCTCAGCTGTGAAATCACCACGTGCAATCTGGTCACTCGTCGCAGAGATGACCCCCAGGAGCATGCGCGGATATCACTGCGAAAGGTCGTGTTTGTGATGCACTATTAGGCTCACATCTTTAGCAGAGGTCCTGATTACAGAGGAGGTGCCGCAGAGAGAGGTAGCGGGCGGGACCTAACTGGCACCTAGTTGAGGGCATCCCGCCAGAGATCCCATCATGAGCAAAAAAGCCAGGGTAGGCCAGTGTAGCCCGCAGCAAGCGCACTGGTCACACGCATTCAGGCAGCGCCATAGGGAGACCAAGGAAGTGCTCTGGGCCAGCTAACTCCAGGCTGCCATGTCTCCTTATTTAGGTGTAGAGACCGGTAGTGTTCAGGGAGGTTCAGTTGGGTCTCTCCAGGGAGCACTACGGTGCGGTGTCAGTAACAGCGCAGGGTCCGGTCCACCATGAGGCAATGTAGGGAAAGAGGAAAACTGTCCTGGGCCCTGTGCATCAGCGTGGTCACAAATGAGCGAGGAAGGGGTCCAAGGTATCCAAGGGACAAGGATGTGATCGAGTCCCCATCTCACCCTGATCCTGTCTATCCCCGATGCAGTCTGGTATCCCCAGGGGGTCTGAGTCGCCTTCACGCCTCACCCGGATCGAGCCTACGGTCCAGCAGGTCCTTGCGGGCACCACCCGGCTCATCCCTCATGCACCTGAGCCTGCACACAGACCTCAACGCCCTCAGTCCATCAGGCCAGGTCTCACACCTCAGGGCCAGTCGGGCCATGGGTCCGATGGCAGGATCTCACAAGCCGATGTCGGGCCCGTGGGGGGCGCCGACCAGTAGTGCGCCGGGCCGCTCGCGTCACACGCAAGCCCGCGGACTCCGCCTGATCTCAGCGGCGGATAGGCCCGTACCCAACACCTCCCGAGAACTCTGTTCTAGAGGTCAGAAAAGGCGTCATTCCACACAGGGGACCACAGCACACCGGTATTTGTGCTCTGTCGCTTGCAGGGTATGGATGGCGGTGCAGGAGATTTAATTCACTCCGAGGGTCCGGAGCTCGGTCGAGGCCCGACTGCCATCTTATGCAGCTAGCCATGCCCCCGAGAAATATCTTTATTTCTCCTTCTTTCTTCCACTTTCTATTTGTGCTGAAGGATAGAAAGAGGAAAACTCCTCTCAGAATTGTTTTTGTGCAGGAAAATGCCCTTTCCTGCACAAAAACAATCCTGCCCACAACATAGGTGCCCTTGCACCATGGTGCAAGGATGCTTACATTGGCGCTAGACTGCAAAAATGGCGCCAGTGCAAGGGGAAATTACAGGAATGCATCATATTGGATAAATACGGTGCATTCCTGTCCATTACCTGTGGAGCAGGGCAACACAGCACAGTAACTTGCTGTGCTGCCCCACGCCACCATTCCTGGAAATATGCCACCAGGTAGTTTGCAAGGCAAAAACTGTTTTCGTTACAAAATCTGTACCTAAGCTAAGGTAGCCAAGGCACAAACAGAATGCTTTTCCCCAGAGAAATGCGTGTTAAACATTTAAGCTGCATCAACATGACATAAAACCAAGGAGCAAACCATATTAATAAAATTTCGAAAACATCTTTAATCAGTAACATGACGCAGTCTGATTAAGAGAACCGGCGATATAATTTAAGATTTAAGATTTTTAATTAAAAAAATACCCATGGAAGCAATGAAGTTATAAACATCAGTGTTGGGCTATGTGCATTACCAAAAGCAAAGAGTCTCCCCTATTGTGTCCTGAGAGGAAACTGTGAAAAACGCTGTCCATTCTCATTGAGCTGCCTCTGGGTGCAGACCTCTTCACCTACCTACCTGAATTTCGCGACCACTTTCCTGGGGTCTGTACCTCCCTAAACTGGTGTGGGCATCCTCTACCTTTTTCGAACGCTGGAGCACTTGTAGGTCTTTAGTTTTATCTTTCCGCTTTCGCCATGACCCACCCTTCATGTGGTTTCCCACCTGTGTCTTCCTAAACCCGCTGGTTAAAACCCAAAGGCCAGACCAGTTCCCAGGGTGTCTGGAGTCAGCAAGCTTGAAATCCAGGTCATAAGCAAAAAAACTTTGAGCACTCCAAAATAAATCAACGCTGAGCTCCGTAGTACATTTTCACCAACCTTTATTTCTTTCAAAGTGTCTTTCGATTCTCTGCCAACATGGGTTTCGTCCTTGCTGCAGATTTGGCAGAAGACTTCATCAAGGCTACAATGATAAATACATGCCTTAAGAGTCATCCCTGAACACGAAGTGTTCATCGCCCGGGTCACACTGACCCACTCACCAGGTGTATGAGCGATATTATCAAGGACTATCAAGAAAGATTGTACTGTCATATGTTATATTTATAGTAGGTCTAGTTGCCAGTGGCACAAACCAATCAAGTATCCCAGAGGACAGAAGAAAACAAGTTACTTACCTGTAACTTTGGTTCCCCCGTATTGGTAACTTTCATAGATTCCCATAGCTTGTATCATTCCTCGTCGTCGGAATGGGAGACTCTGTAAACAAAAAAATACCATAGCAGTAGGTACAAAAGAGAAAGAAAGTCCTAGGCCTCATCTCATTTTGTAGCATGTCCACCTCTTTTTGTAAAAGAGACCAAAAAACTGCAACAACCAATCAGATCAGCCTCACCCCATAGAACCCTCCTGAGAGAGCCTCAGATTTTCATAGCCGTTGTGTAACAGTAACCCTATCTGCTGAAGGCTGAGCTTTCCCAGGGGAGGAGGGTGGGCGCATGGGAATCTATGAAAGTTAGCAATACTGGGGAACCAAAGTTACAGGTAAGTAACTTGTTTTCTTGCCTCAGTATTGGAATTTTCATAGATTGCCATAGCTTGTATCAGAGTAGCTAGCAGTAAGCAATAAAGCACATTTGAGATACATTGAGATACCTTAGTATCCATACCTGTATAAGAAGAAAATAGACATTGAAATCATAGTCAGTAAGCATAATCAGATACAAAATGTACAATAATAGGAAGGATGGATAGAAGGGAAAGCTCACTGCTCATTGGAAGAGATTCCTCAGGACTGCTTGCCCAACTGCCGCTTCACTTCTTGTGGAAGCGTCCAAGCAGTAGTGTTTCGTGAACGTGTGGGCACTGCTCCATGTTGCCGCTCTACAAATGTCCTTAATAGGAACTCCAGCGAAGAGAGCAGCGGAGGATGAAACTCATCTCGTGTAATGAGCTCGTACATGTCTTTCTAGCAGTTTACCCGCCGCCTGGTGACAATCGTGAATTGCACGTGAAATCCAATGTGAGATTCCTTGTTTTGAAAGGGGAAATCCTCTTCGAGGGGCACTATAAGCCACAAACAGCTGTGAAGATTTCCTGAAATCCTTTGTACGTTCAAAATAAAATTTGAGACATCTCTGGACATCCAAGGAATGCAGATACCTCTCTGCAGGAGAAGTAGGTCAAGGGAAAAAAGATTTCAGAACTACAGGCTCGTTCAAATGGAAATCCGAAGGGACTTTTGGAATAAACTTCGGATTTGTCCTAAGAATTAGGGTGCTTTTTTAAACTGTAAAAAGGGTTCCATAATGGAGAAAGCTTGCAGTTCCCAAACTCTCCTAGCCGACGTTAAGGCTAAAAGGAGTGCTAACTTCCATGACAAAAACTTCAAATCCGCTCTGTGAATAGGCTCGAACGGAGGTCTCATAAAGTGAGCCAGCACTAGATTGAGATGCCACATTGGAGGCGGAGGCCGAACTGGAGGGAAAACCCTGAACAGACCCTTCAGGAATTGTTTGACAATCGTAGCGGACCAGAGAGTAGGACCGGAGGCTGTCCGTCTGAATCTTGAGATAGCCGCTAGGTGTACCTTGATGGAGAAATGTGCCAGGCCCGACCTAGCCAGAGAGAGAATATAAGGTAATATTTGATGAGGAGCAGAAGAGAACGGATGAAGGTTCTCTCGGTGGCACCATAAGCAGAACCATTTCCATTTCGCGCGATATGTCTTATTCGTACTTGGTGCGCGGGCTTGAGATAAGATTTCTTTACACTCCTGAGGGATATTCAAACCTTGGAATTCTCGGTGCTCAGGAGCCACGCTGTCAACTGGCGCGAGCTAGGATCTGGATGCAACACTTGGCTCGGGACATTGTCAATAGAGATGGTATGGAACGAAGGTGAATCGGCTAATCCTGAGAAAGCAGGAGAAGCTCTGTGAACCAGAATTGGTGGGGCCACGCTGGTGCAATTAAAATCATTGTGCAGGGTTCTGTCTTGAGCTTCCCGAGGAGCCTTGGAATCAGGGGAATTGGAGGAAACAAATGCGTCAGACCAGGCTATCGAAAGAGCATTCCCCAACGAGCCGCGATGGTGATCCCTGCTGCCATAGAACCGGCATTTCCTGTTGTCTGGGGTTGCGAAAAGGTCTACAGGAGTGCCCCAACGTGTGAAGACCCCATCGAGAGTGTCCTGATCCAGTTCCCACTCGTGACAGACTGATTTTAGATTACTCAATGTATCTGCTGTCGTGTTGAGGGTACCTGGGAGGTGTTCCGCTGATAGAGAAATCCCTTGTAGAATTGCCCATTCCCATATCTTCTGGCCCTCCCTTGAAAGGATTTGAGATCTTGTTCAGCCGTGTTTGTTGACTTAATGCATGGCCGTTATGTTGTCCGTATGGACCAGCACTGTGGAATTCCGAATCCTCAGAATGAAAGCCTGTAAAGCCAAACGAATTGCTCTGAGCTCCAGAAGATTGATGTGGAGAGTCCAGGCCATGATTGGATCCAGGCTGGACTACGGTTAACATTCTTTATCTGGGGCTTCCAGAGTATTTACTCACCCACCTCCAAGAAGTGCAAAACGCGGTGGCCAGAGCTATTCTTTCTCTTGGCCCCAGGACCCGAATGTCTCCTCATCTGAAGTCTCTCCACTGGCTTCCGATCCGGAAGCGGATACAGTTCAAGGCCCTGGTGCTGGCTTTTAAGGCTGTACATTGGTACGGTGCCCCCTACCTGAGAAAGAGAGTGCAATTTTATCATCCGCATTGGCTCTAGCATGCACTCTGGTGGTGAAATACTCTCAAATTGGAGGCCGCTCTTTCCGGCTGAAAGCGGCAAAGCTATGGAATGATCTGCCACTTGCTGTGAGACTACTCTGCGATCTGCTTCCTTTCAGAAAAGCCCTAAAAACATGGCTGTTTCAGCAATAACGTAATACGTTGCCCATGGTACACTTGGTTCTTCCTGTCTAGTTCAGTCATACTCACCCAGCACCGGGACACTCAGTAGAGTAGCGGTGCGATTTATAAAACCCCGGATAACATAACAGAATAGAGTACGCTGCTTGGGCGTCCAATGATTGCTCACCTGTAGATCCTGTAGAACAGCTCCCAAGCCCTGCAGAGAGGCGTCCGTGGTCAGAACCATGGGAGATGGAGCAATCTTGAAAGTGAGACCTTTTGAGATATTGTCTTTGACCGACCACCAATTGGCTGCCTCCCTCATAAGAGGAGTGACCCTTATTTTGTCTTCGAACGAACCTTCTGCCTGGCGCCATTGCTTGTTCAGTTCTTCCTGTAAGGGGCGCATACGCAGTCTGCAATGTGGAATTAAGGGTATGCAGGATGAAATCGATCCTAGGAGAGACTTGTATAGACGGATCGACAGGGATCGTCTTCTTTTCAATTGACGAGCAGAAAGGATCAGCCTTTCCTGTCTCTCCTCCGGTGGGAAAGCCTTGCAGCATCTCGTATCCAGAATGGAACCTAGGAATCTGGCCGACCTGGATGGGAAGAGGACCGACTGGTCCTCGTTGAGGTGAAGACCCAGATAATTGAAAGCAGTCAAAAGTTGCATTCAGCTTTTCATAGTTGCTTGAGAAGATGGAGCTTTTATCAACCAATCGTCTAGGTAGGGAAAAACCTGTAGAGACTGTCTTCTGAGAAACGCTGCCACTGGGGCCAACACCTTTGTGAATATCCGCGGAGCGGATCTGAGCCCGAAAAGCAGGACTTTGAATTGAAAGTGGCTCTTGGCTACTGTGAAGCGTAAAAACCGTCTGTGAGCTGGGTGGATTGGAATGTGGAAGTATGCGTCCTCAAGATCCAGAGTCGCCATATAGTCTCCTGGATTGAGAAGGTGCAAAATATCGTGAAGGGAAACCATCCAAAACAACAGCTTTATGAGATAGGTGTTGAGCTCCTTCAGGTCTAAAATTGGGCACAATTTCTCCTCAGTCTTGCGAACCTGGAAAAACCTGGAATAGAACCATTTTCCTCGTTGTGATAGAGGTACTGGCTCTATAGCTCCTTTGATGAGCTTTGAGACGTAACAGATGTAGATGTTTTGATTCGGTGGCGCGAGGGGCTCTGGAAGATGGGAGGTGTTGAAATTCTAATGTGTGGCCAAACCGGATGATATTGAGAACCCACCGATCTGATGTTATGATCTTCCAGCTGCGTAGACAGTGTGATATCCTGCCCCCCATTGATGTTACCGGGGTAGAGGAACAGTAGCTAGAGCAGAGAAGCCGCTATTGGCGTTTTGAAGAATCTCTCCCCTGACGCCCCTGTTGACCCCTTGAAGGTTGGCAAGAGAAAGACGCCGATTAGCCTTGGCGCTGCGAGTACTGAGGCTTGTATGATTGTGAAGAGTGAGAATAGGAGGAGTAGCGTTGTTGGTAACCTCTTCTGTAGGAAGAGAAACCTTTCCGTCTAGCCCCTCGGCAAGGTACTTACCGATATTGTAAAGTGCCCAAGGACCTTGCTGTTTCTGTGTCCTTCTTGAAGTCTTGTAGGGCATCATCTATATATGCTTACCAAAAAGCATGTCTCCATCGAATGGTAAATCCAAAATCTTATTTTGCACCTCAGGGCGAAACCAGGTAGCCCGAAGCCAGCCTTGCTGCCTTAAGACAGTCGAGCCTGCCAAAGCCCAAAAAGCAGTTGTGGCAATGTCCATAGCACAATCGAACATTTCTGAGGAAGATCGTTCCCCCTCCTCGAGGATCTTCTTCGCATCAGCCTTGGAACTGTCCAGTAGCTGGTCCACAAATGGAGACAAATGCACCACATTTGGCAATCATATTGTCCCAAAATTGCTAGTGCATTGGAGGCTCGAACCTAGAAGCTAGACATGGAGGAAAACCTCTTGCCCACATTGTCCAGTCGTCTGCCCTCCTTACATGGCGGTGTGGTAAGGGGTGCATATGGATTCTTCGATTTTCTCTGAGCCGCCTGAGAGATAACGGAGTCTGGCTTCGGTTGGCCAACCAGGCAAGCACGACTGTCCTCAGGAGCCTTATATTTTTTTCTCCAGTCGCGGTAGAACAGGGATAACGGTAGCTGGAGATTGCATGACTTTAATTCCTTCACTCCTTACGTGCTCCATAATGGGGATAGAAAGGATGGATTTTCTATAAGGCTCTTTGAAATCTTATAGAAAACAGTCTGATTGGACCACCGGAATGGGAAGGCCAACAGGCACATGCAAGAAATTGCATTCAATTTTGCGATTTCTTATTATTCCTTAATTGCGAGTCGCAATTAAGGAATACCTCCCCATTCATTCCTAGAGGTCCATAGGAATGAATGGGTAGAAATTCTCAATTTGCGATTAGCAATTAGCTAATCGCAAATTGGAAATGCGATTTCAAGGGTGCAGGGGTGTCCAAAGGACACCCTGTTACACCCCTGAAATCAATCTGAGCACATACATGAAACTTTGAAAAATGCACAAAAGTGCATTTTTCAAAGTTTTCGCAAATTACCATGAGGTTCAACCTCATGGTAATTTGCTCCCCTTAATTGCGAATTCACAATTTTTAAATGTTTCATGCATTGCATTTAAGGAATCGCAAAATGTGATTCCTTAAATGCAATCGCAATTTGAGAATTTGCAAATATTTGCAAATTCTTAAATTGCGAGGGCCTTGAACCTTCATGCATTCCAAAAGAGGATTTTGCAATCGCAAACGGCCGATTTTTGCGATTCGCACCGGTTGCGATCGCAAAATCCTTTGATGCATGTGCCTGCAAATCTTTTTGAAGCTCTCTCCATAAGATTATGGAAACCTCTGATGTCTGCTGGAGGCGAATCCACCGGATCCGGTAAAGGCGAAGCAGGATCTGGAATTATATAATCGTCCCATTCTCTATCCGGATTCGGGACATTTTCAACATTCTGTTCATCACCTGAGGAATAATCACCATCATCCTGTCCTGAGATGAGATCCCATCGTTCCTGCAAAGGTTCTGGTTCTGGCAGCTGAGCCGTAGACGTAGATGGAGGTGGTGGTGGTGGCAGTGAAGGTGGTTGAATGGACTCGGAGGCTTGAGATGGAAATCTCCTCCTATAATCCTCTAACATATCTTCAAGCCATTTATAAGGGAAGAAGGCATGGCCACCATGCCAAGGCATGGTGGCCATGCCTTCTTCCCTTATAAATGGCTTGCAGTCACGTCAAGGACTGTTCTTGAGGTCTATCCCGAGGAGGAAGTTGCCGAAGTTCCAAGTAATAATCATCAGAATTGGAGTCCTGGTATTTGACCTGGAGCTGAGAAGGGCTGTACGCATCTCCATAAGGACTATCATCCTCATCTGAGTATTCCTCGTCCAAAAGTAATGCAGGAGGTAATGGTGTTACCCTCCGCGGTGATGTCATTTCCGGTGTTATTTGGCTGCTTTCAATGGAGATTTTGACTTTCGTCGACGGAATCATCATTGTAGAATGCACCGCCGTCGGAGGAAGGATCATCGTCGACTGTGGACTGATCGTCAACGGAACCGTCAACGAACTCGACGTCCGCCCCATCATAGCTGACGTCGTCGACATCACCGTTGGCGTCACCGTCGTCGAGGTTGTTAGGATCGGCGACACCACTGTTGACGTCTGGTGGCTTTTAGTTGTCGTCATTGACGTACCTGGAATTATCGTCGTCATGAACAGGTTTTCTTCTCCGATTTTCTCTCCTTAGGTACAGATGTAGGTTTCTTGAAAAGTTTAGCCTTTTTAGATGGTGGAGCGGCAATAGAAGGTCCAAGAATCACCATCTGAGATGGAAGTACATCAGGAACAAGTCCCTCCCTCTCCTTTACACCTCGTTAGGAGATTTTTTGGGACTGGGCCTGCTAGACCTATCAGAGGTCTTTTGAGAGGCCTTAGCAGGAGGCTCAGTTGAAGTGGAAGTGGAAGGGGAAGACCTACCCCTACTCTTTTTAGACCTCCTTGAAGATGTTGCTGAGGGGGAATCTTCACTGTCACTTGAAATTACCTCCTTCCATGACTTTATCGTCTGTAACCAGGTCAAAAGTCGTCCCTCCCTGTCTCTCAGGGTCTTAGTAGAAAAGGTCCTGCAGACCTTCCAATGAGTGGCCTTGTGATCCGGGTACACGCAATAAATACAATCCTTATGCTTGTCTTCAACATAAAGCCTTTTTTTTTTTAGAGCACTGGCCTTAAATAAAGCTTTCTTTTCCTTATCAGACATTCTGAAGAGAATATAGTTGAAATCCAAGAGTTGTTGAGAAATCTGAGCAGGGCTCAGTGGAGACTCCCTAAGCACAACGTGCGGTAGAAAATCTGAGGCTCTCTCAGGAGGGTTCCATGGGGTGAGGCGGATCTGATTGGTTGTTGCAGTTTTTTGGTCTCTTTTACAAAAAGAGGTGGACATGCTACAAAATGAGATGAGGCCTAGGCCTTTCTTTTTCTTTTGTACCTACTGCTATGGTATTTTTTGTTTACAGAGGCTCCCATTCCGACGACGGGGAATCTATGGGAATCTATGAAAGTTCCAATACTGGGGCAAGTTGAGTATATCACAGAATTGTCAAAAGTTAAAAATAAGGTATTCTAGATCTCCCACCAGTGAACAATTGACTGTCATATCTGTTCACCTAGTCAGGTGTAAATCCAGGCTGCGCTTGTTATCCCAAAATCTCCAAATTTGTAGTACCATAGTCCTACAATATATATATATCATACCCTTAATTGCTAATACATGCTAGGGAAGTAATCAATTAACAACATCATAGATAGCTATCTCAGCTCCCCTACTGCACTTGTAAGATGTGTAGGCGTAAGGTCGCTCCTTTAAAATCAATTGTACCACCAAGTAAGTAGTTATTCCCTAGCTTGTGTCTGGAATCCACTAGATGCTGATACGACTTTAAAGCAATTGCTCAAGATGTCCTACCTGATAATCAAATTATGCAGCTCATATTTAATCACTTTACTGCCCTTACGCTAGCCGCACAGTCATTTCAAGAAAGCATCCACAAAGTCTTACCGTAACGCTGAGACTTTTTGTGGTGTCCCTGAACTTCCTGAAAAACTTTATAGGGGTCAGCCCATACCTCCTCAACAACATTCCCTTCATGTTTGCACAATGCTTGCCTTGTGCCTCACCTAGGGTAAGAACTGCACTCCTCTTTGAATACGCAATCTTCCCAAAGGATGATCCCTTAGTATTCTCCTCTACCTCATGTACAACAAATGCCAACTAAAAGGAAATGAACCACTGTATCTTGCCTTCATCAATAACCTCTTCCATACCTCTGGTACTTCACTCACCACTCTTACTGCTGCCACCAACATTGGGTTTGAAGGTCACCTAGCTTTCAGATCTGGTTTCCTCTGGCTCTCCTCATGAACCAGCATCACTTTCTTTGTCCTCCATGGTGTGTTTCTATTCCTTCAGAGCAAGGGCACTTGCTGCCTCTCTTCTCTGAGTGCACCTGGATTCAACTTTTACCTGCCTCTCAAGGTTCTTGTTCAAATACTCCAGTCTATGCAATTCCAGCTCAGATGGAGCCCAGCTATGGGCTGACGCACAGCTCCAAGCCCTGAATGGTATAATGGATAACATTTCCTCCCACACATCTTCCCGAACCACTTCCTCTTGCCTTATTTTTTTCACTCTCCTCTGGGCTGGTCTGTGCTTCTAGACTTCCCAGGTCCTGTGGCTTTCTTCATATTGGACTGTTTGTTTCTGGTGCCCACCTTTAAAGAAAATGTGTTTATTCAAACCATTAAAATGCAGAAGTGTATTGTTTCTGATCCATCAATTAAACACAGGTTTTACATCGCCTTTTTCCCTCCCCCCCTGTGTACAATGGAACAAATTATCACTGGAAGCTCATTTCGCCCTTCATATTCTACGTAGTCTAAACCCTAGTTCCTCACTTCATACTGACGGAACAGGAATGCCTCCGTGTCCCTTGTATCCGTCCCACCCACCCCAAACCTTCGTCCATTTCTCTTGGCATCCCCTGCTCTGATATATAACCTTTTCCGCCTGGCTGCACCAATCTAGAGCTTGTTCCCAGGCATCTAGCGTTGGCGGGAGAGACACTCCCCATTCCCTAGCCACATTTCGTTTGACTATTGCTGCTACCGTCAGAAGCCACAATCTCTGTTATTTGGGCCAAGGCTCCTCCACTGATACACATAGTAGCAGCCATCTCGGCTCTAACCGGACTGCTATATCTACTACTTCCGACATAACTTTGGTGACTTCCATCCAATGCCTCCGAATGTTTGGGCATTCCCATAGAGTATGGAAGAACGATCCCACCTCCTTGCATCCCCTTCTACACTTGTCTGTTTTCCTTTGTTCCAGCCTACATAGGAGTCTACTAGAGAGGTAAGACCTATGCAATATTCTTAGTTGCCCTAACCAGAACAGCGATCATATGGCCACCTCCCTCGGTACCTGAAGTGCCTCCGCCCAGTCATCATCCTCTAGTATTCTCACTTCCGCTTCCCATGCCTCTCTCAGGGGGACAAGTGGGTTTGGTGAATTGTTAATGATTTTCTTATATGTCAGCGAAACTGCTTTGGATACCATGGGGTCCAACAGAAGTCTAGCCTCCAGTGGTGTGTATTCTGGTATGCTATCCCCTTTGCAGATGTACGTCCTTAGTGCTTGTTCCAATTGATAGTGAAATATTTCAGTGTTCGCCATGCTATATTCCTCCTGCAACTTTTGGAATGTGAGCAGTGCTCTGCCCCTTTATACGTCCCGAAGTGAATCTATTCCCAATGTCCTCCATGAATTGAAACCTTCCAACCTACCCACTTCCGTTAACAAATCACTGTCCCACAGGGGTGTTCTTTCAGTCAGAATATTTGTGCACTTCAAATATCTATTTACCTTGTGCCACACCTGAGTGACTGTCCGAGTGTGTAGTGGAGTTGTTTCATTCTCTTTCTTTGGTATAGTACAGCTGGATATCCTCTATCTCCCATCGCTTGTCTGTCAACCCTGTATGTGGGCTCCTCCTTATCTGCATACACCCACTCATTTACTGTGCCCAGCTGCGCTGCCCAATACTTAATATTTGGGACTGCCAGACCCCCTTCATAAACCCCCCTCTGTAGCTTTGAAAGAGCTATTCTGGAGCTACCTCCATTCTAGAGAAGCCCCACCAACTCCCAATCTATCTTCTGAAAGAGGTCAGGGGGGACCCTGCATGTGGCATTTTGTAGAATATACAGAAAGCCAGGCAGGGCCACCATTTTAAAAAGGGCCGCTCTACCCATTAAGGACAATGGGAGACCCCTCCAGGGTGCCACATCTGTCCTGAGCCTCTCGATCAGTGGAGAAAGGTTATACCTTCGGAAATTATTTAGATATCTGGTGATCTGGCTATCCAGGTACTTAAAATTCGTCCGCACAAGCAGGGGTGTATCTCTGGCCAGTCTCGGTGGAGTTATGTCTGGTCAGAGGGAGAAGTAGGGACATATCCCAATTAATCTGATAGCCGGAGTACCTGCTAAAAAGCCATAAAATGTGGAGCAGCCTAGCAACTGTACAGTATGGTCTAGTGGCAAGGAGGAGATCATACGCGTGGAGTAAAATTTGTTCTTTCCACTACACGACACCTCCTATGCCTCTCACCATATGATCCGCCCTTACCCATGCTGTCAGTGGCTCCAACGCCAGCACAAAAAGCATCGGGATAGCGGGAACCCTTGTCTTGTACCCCTTCCCAGGCTAAATGGTCTGGGCACTACCCCATTTACCCATACTATCGCCTTTAGTTCTCTATACAATAGTTTGACCCGCACGATAAAGCCTTACCTAAATCCCAATATCTCAAGTGCAGCAACAAGGTATGGCCATTCAATGCTATTGAAAGCCATTCAGGCATCTAACGAGAGCAGGACGACCTCTTCCCTTGATCATTCTTGGGTCATATGTAGGACCCCGTATAGGTATCTAAGGTTTAATCTGGTACTTCTTTGTGATATAAAGCCAGACTGTTCTGGTTGCACAATCAAGGATAGCACTGCAGACAACCGGGATGCCAGGACCTTCACAAAAACCTTAACCCCCAGGTTGAGCAGGGATATGGGTTTATAAGAGCTACATTGCTCGGGGGGCTTCCCTTGTTTAAGAATAGTTAATATGAGAGCAGTACGTTGATCTTCTGGCAGGCACCCCTTATCTTTCGCTGCCTAAAACATGTTGAGCATATGTTTTGCTACCATACCAGCCACTCCTTTATAGAGTTCGATTGGTAGGCCGATTGCAGGTCCTGGATAGCCCCCACTATCTCTAACTCTGATAACTCCTGCTCCAGCATCTGCTTATCCTCCTCAGATAGTTCTGGGAGCCATATATCCTAAAGTCAGAAAAGTTTTACCAATTCCTAAAATAGGATTATGATATGAATGGGATACGATTCGGTAAATGGAAGGGGCATGTTTTCGGCATCCCATCAAATTATCGCATTGGTACCATGTGTATCAATAGACTGATTTCCAGTCGCTTACTATTGAAAAGTAATGATTCTCGGTTAGGGTGGTAACCTATTGGCAAAAGGCAAGGGGGCCATCCTTGAACTCCTTTCCCTTTGTGAATTGGGGTAAAAGTTTCAGGGGAAGTAAGCAATGGACCGGAAGACTACTACCAACTCTTTAAATTAAGAAAAACCCTATTACCTTAAGGAAATCAGACTGCTTTCAGAAATGTAAAATCAGCCACAGACATGGCGGTCTGTTGACCCTTGCAGGCCACTATCCATGTGGTTTTCATTTCATCAATATGTGTTGCAATTTGCATCCATGCTAATTATGTCGGACTGCTACCCACTCAAAATCCTTATTTTGCGACAAAGACATATTAGTACATAGGTCAATAAGAAAAAAGACGTTTTTGGATGAAAAAAAGACTGATCACAAATTGTGACCAGAAGAATGGTATATGTGGTCCCTAATATCTTATGCCCTGTAAGGAAAGGTCACTTTTTTTTGCATGTTAACCCCCTATTTTTTGGACTGATGGTGTATGGATTTTTTAACACAGGGGAGCTACAGTTCAGTGTATGTGCCCTGACTCTTAAACAATTGGAAAATTGGCTAATCCTTGATTAGCATATTTAACAATGTACTCTGTGTAACATGGGCCAGTGTGTTAAATGACACTTGTGGTCTGCAGCACCTAATGTGCCACTAGGAAACACTCGCGCCTAGACGCCTATTTGATATAAGCGTGCTTTTAAAACCCGTAACATTAAAGTTACAGTGCGAAACATGTATTCACACCTGCCCCGTGGCCAGAGTGTGCAGTTTTAAAACTGCAAAATCAACCTGGCAAAATAAACCCTTTGCAAGGCCTAAACATTGAAAAATGAAATGAAATACCAGTATCTGTAAAGCACACAGCTACCTCCGAAGTGGTGTTCCGGCGCTGGGGGCCGTTGGAAATATTAAGCGAGCTATTGCCCAAAGTCACATGGTGCTGGGCTAACCTGCCGTCGGCACCGGGGATCGAACAGTGAACCCCATAGTCCGGAGTCAGGCACCCTGGCCGCTGCGCCACATCTACATCTGATATTTGTCGTTCTGGTGTCTATTTGCTTATTAAATGTTGCTCTTTCTATACATTGAAGTGCGAGTTTTATTGTGTTAAGCACTACTTTTTTTTTTTTTTTTTTACTGTTTTAGTACTACTAAATGTTTTACACATTTCTCTTGAGTTAAACCTGTCCGCACTGTGTTAAGCTAGCAATGGTTGAGCTCAGGTTTAAGTTGTTGAGACATAACTGGTTCTAGTAATGAATAGTGCCATTACGGCTTGAAGAGAACTACCATCCACTTCAACTAATAATCCAATTTCTCACAGGCCAAAATACAGCTTCAGTGACAACCTACGTTTAAGCCTTATAGTTAAGCCACATGCAGCAGGTGTAGCCCCAGAGAAATGTGAATCCAGTTGCAGCAAAGCAATATTAAAGTCAAGAAAAAATACTATAAAATTTCCCAATCAATTTAGTAAAAAGAAAAGGAAAATCAATACTGTCTTGCTTTACGAGGCCTGGTAACAGATGCAGGGAAACTTCTTCCTGACCACGCCAACAGCACCTAGACATCTGGGCAGGCCACAGTTTAGTAGTGGGAGACGGGCTCAACCACTCTCTCCAGCAGGGGATCTAGCAAATTACAGTCCACTTCCAAAAGGCCGGTGATTCTTCCACACAAGAGCCTATTTCTTTAATCTGTTCTGTCTCTGAGGCTACAGATTATCAGGTGGTCTGCGTTTGAGAGCATTATCAAAGAAACAGTACAAGGAAAAGTACTCCTTAGAGCAGGTAGCAGTCAGACTCCGCTTTTTCTACCAATCTCTCACAGGTTTAGTTGTATTCCGATTATCTGGTCCTAGGAAGCTTTTCTTATATGGCACACTATCAAGTGACTGCTGACCACTTCTCACCCAGTCTGAGGAAAATTCCTAGATCCAAACATGCCTACTATTTCTGCACTTTGTTGTTTTCTAGTAAATATCCCATGATGCCTTGCTCTGAGGTTCTTTCAGAATGGATAGCCTTCCTTTCTGTTCAGTGCTGTGGCTGACGTGGAAACGAGGAAACGTGACGTGACGCTGGTTGCTGAACGCCCTGACGGTCGACGAGGAGAGCAAGTGCGAACGAGTGAGAAGCGGAGCTGCGAATTGCAGAGAACGCGGCCCGCGTTTAATTAAATCCCCCCCCCCCCGGGGAATCTCCGAGGAAGTCTCCGAACGTCCCGTGTCCACGGACAGAGGGCGCAGAGAGCATTTGGGCCGCGGCTGCATTGCGAAAGAAGGCCACTGCTGCAGCCGAGGGTCCCCGCCCCTGCCTTGGGTCCTTTGATTTTGTGCTAACGGGCCAGGTGGGGGTGCCGGAGCTGGAGGTGGGGAGTAAAATCGATCTTTAAAACGGGCAAAGGAAGCCTAAATCCCTGGGGTGACGCCCGTGCTTGGGGCCCCTGTGAGGTCTGGGCAGACACAAGCCAAACCTGCCATAGTAAATCGGAACAGCCAGCCAGAGAATAAGGTAGCGACAAATGCAGTAGAAAGAAGTCACCACGCTCAGCCAGTCAGCACAAAAGGAAGGTAAGTGGCAACAGATTTTATACAAAAAATGTTAACTCATTTTTGGACTTGTATTTGAGCCGTAAAGACATAGGAAGTATAAGAAGAAGAAGAAGAAGGGCGGGAGGAAATCCAAAGTGGGCTGGTAAATTTGCAGTCGACTATAGAAAGACCATTCTGTTTGGCCTGGGCAACCTCAACGGAACAGGCGATAATCTTGGAAATGGCACCACGGAAGGCAAAACCAAGGGAAATATGCTTAGACCAATTGGAAAAAGCGGACGAGTTCGACGTGACACCAGTCGCAGAAGGGCCCGAAGAGGCGGTAGCGAATTCACCTGTGTTAAATGATAAAAGGGAGAGGAAAAAAATCACCTAGAAATCCACCACTGGCAATAAACTACAAGGTTGCGAGAAAGATGGCGGATTAGTGTCTAAATCAATAAAGGACTTTGTGGGGAAGCATTTTAAGAGAACACTCACACCAGGAAAAGGCGAAGCCCAAGCCCAAGAGACTAATAAGGAGGTACTAAGTGGAGAGGAGGTCATGGAGATTGTTGATTCCTCCCTTACACAAAGTGACCTAAGTCACAGGATCCTGCCTATTGAACCAAGACTTTCATCTTCTCCGCGGATCTTTTTCTCGTTGAGGGCTGAGGAGGGAGGTTCGGTAGAGATTGGGTCCAAAGATGTGGGGGACTGCTCTAATATGTCAAACTCTGCGGCAAGAACTATATTCGACAGAAGCTTGGATCATTTAGAAAATCAAAGCCCAAAACCTTTAGACTCCCTAAATGAAATATTACGGAATGGCACGTTGGGCTTGGATATTACAACTTCATCTTCAGCCTCTATGCTGGACATTATGCTGATGCTACAAAAAAATGCTGCAAGGACTGTTAGAGGTCTCTGTATTGAATAATACCCTGTTAAATAATCACGAAACACAGTTTAAGAGTATGATAGAAGAACTACAGGGGATAAGGGGAAAGATGCCTACAATGGTTAGGACAGTACACGACCCCCTAATAGATGGCCATACTGAAGGGAACTTAGAGCCAACAGTGGATGGTGGTCCCCAGAATGATGTCTACATTTCTAGATGGCCAATGTTGGTAAGGAGGCGGGGAGATTCTTCTTGGTTAAGACATCAGAACTGCAGGTACTCGCATAAAAGCTTATCTCATGTACAGGGAAGACAGAAGGCCCTAAGCAAAGAGAAGGGCAAGGCATAGCAGGCTAAGACAATATCTAAAGATAACGATACGCGGAAAAATAATAATAAAAGAGAAGGAAGGGAAATAGGGAGACAATCCGCCCCTGTAGGAGCTGTCGTCGATGTAGAAAGGAAAAGGGCAACACGAAAAGATATGCGTAAACCCCCAGGGAGGTGGAGATCTCCAAAATCGTTAGTAACAAGCAGGGAGGGAAAGTATCCCTTAGAAGCTTAGTAGATGGAGGAAGTATAGTGGACATACCCCCTAGAAAAAACGAACAAGAGGGAAGAAGAGACTGGGATTTAAAAACCTCAGACAAAAGCAACAATAATAAAATGTGGATCTACTTTAAACCCAATGATCAATCGATTGGAAGGAAAAAACAAAGAAAGCTAGTTCCACTAAATCGGCCCGTCTCTAATTTGCGTTTGCAAAATGCCCTACCCTAAAAGAAATTGGTACAAAGGATTTGAGACAGGTAGGGTTTTGCAGTGACATCAATGGCGCTGAATATACAAAGGTCCTAGTCTACTCCGGGCATGTTAAAACAGCAATCCAGAAAGCTGAAAAAGAAATCTTAAAAGAGGGTATAAGGATAATTTCGGAAGGAGAAGTAGATGTAGGGGAACAGCGAGAGGGAGGCTTTCTGAGGTTTCATGCAGGTTTGGGGAAAGGCAAGTGAGGTGGGTAACTGGGGGTCGGGGGGAGAAGACTAATATTGCCATAGCTGTAGAGAACTCGAAGCCAAATAAAGACGGGGTAACTGGGGCTTGGATAATAGCACTTGCTCATGGGGACTGAATGAGTCAGGGTGTCTCAGTGAGATCGACTAGGTTACCGAGTTGCCGCATAGCCTGAAATTAATCTCATGGAATATAAACGGGTTGGGAGGAATAACAAAGGTGAATAGTTTAAACCAGGCTGCAAAGTATGTTGACATCATTTGTTTACAGGAGACATGGGTATGCGGCAACACCCAGGTAGTTGAAGGGTTCGTTCAAATTCACAAACCAGCTAGTAAAAAGAAAAAATTTGGACGCCCCTCGGGGGGTATTATGACCCTAGCCTCAACTAGGTTCGTGAAAGAGACCAAACTAATTAGCTCACTATGTAAATGGCTGTTGGTTTGTAAGGTATGTCATCCAGGCGTATATATTCAATGGGGCTCTCAAAAAGAATATGACTCAGAACTAGAGCTCTTCAAAAAGGATATAACTGACCTAATAGAAACGTACGGGAAGGATACATTGGTGATAATGGGAGACTTTAACCATAAATTAAATTTTGGAAGCATAGATTACTGGTTTGAGGACATGTTGAGTGCCTACAATATAAGATCAGCAGAATTCCCGCTGTGTCTAACCTCTATTCAGGATGAAGCCCTTGGGAAGTTCTTGGGTTCGAAGGGAATAAAATGCTTAAATGGCAGGAAATACCCTGACCGTCCAGCAGCACAGACCTTTAGAGTAGGAAATCAACAATGTCCTATGGATTACATTTTTATCCAGGCCTGGAACTATGTACTAATAAAAACATTCCGGGTATTTAAGCATAGGAACAGCGATCATAATGCCTTGTTTTGTGAAGTTGTAGGCGAGACAATAAGTACATGTGAAAGGGTGATCCCCCAAAACGTGGAATACCCTAAGCGTCTGACTACAATACTGACGGAAGAGTATGTTGGAAAACTGGCATGCTTTCAACAAAACTTATTGAAGGATAGTACTAGAAAGCATCAGGTAGCATGGTATGAGGATATAATAGTACAGGCAGTGCAGTGCCTTAGAGTGTATTTAAAAGATAAGAATCACTCTTCAACCGTATTGTGGGAGGCCTATAAGACTGTCCTCAGGGGTCAGGCTATTTCATCCATAACAGAACATAAACGCACAAAACACCGAGATCTCACGACCCTTGAACAAGAGCTCCAAGTAGCTAACATTGCCCACTCAGCCAACCCAACGCCGGATTCAGCTCATACTCTTTTGCTAAAGCAACAACAACATAAAGAACACCTTAGACTAGAAATGATAACAGCCCTCACAGCAACCAGACATAGAATTTATGATATAGGGGATAAAGCAGGGAAGCTATTGGCATGGCTGGACAGGAGGGAACGGGGGAACCGTACGATAGCACAGCTACATATGGCAGATGGACGTCTCACCTCAGACTCAGGGGAAATTGTGAAGGCGCTAGCTGAACATTTCAGTATGGTGTACGCTTCTTCATCATTAGTTACGGAAGTGGAGGCTGCGACTTTTTTGCGGGAGGTGGAACTCCCTAGACTTGACTCCGAGGCCGCCGAGGATCTTGAGGCTGACCTCACTGTGGAAGAAATCGGAGAGGCAATTAAATCCCTTCAATCCGGCAAGGCGTTGGGCCCCAACGGTATCCCACTGGAGCTTTATAAACTACTAACACACCCTCTGCCCACACTTGCTAGCAATGTACAATGACAGCCTAGAGCAGGGAACACTACCTTCGGACCAGAGAATGGCCACCATTGTGGCTATCCTAAAACCGGGAAAGCTCCCAACGGAATGCCTCGCATATCGCTGATCAACGCAGAGTCCAAAATTCTGGCAAAGTTAATTGCAAAGAGGCTACAGGCACACCTTCCCAACATAATTCTCCCGGATCAGTCGGCTTTATGCCAAACAGGAACACAGCACTTAACCTCAGGCGTCTACATAGTGTACTGGCGAGGGAAAATAATCTGTCGGAGACAGCGGCAGTCCTCTCCCTAGACGCTAAGATGACCTTTGATATGGTGGAATGGCCGTATCTTTTCGCGGTTCTTCCACGCCTGGGCTTTGGCCCTAAATTTTGCGCATGGATCCGACTCCTGTACGCAGATCCAGTGGCTCGCATGGCAGTAAACGGGCAGCTATCAGACTTCATCACATTGACGAGAGGGACTTGACAGGGGTGCCCACTGTCTCCACTTCTTTTTGCAAAGGTACTGGAGCCCCTAGCAGCACAGATTCGCAACACTCCTCTTATACGTGGTATTGCGTGGGCGGAGGGATGGGAAGACCGTATATCCCTCTATGCAGATGACATTCTAGTGTACATAATAGACCTCAAAAATCCTCTGCCGATATTATTCGAGCTGTGCGAAACATTCGGGAAACACTCGGGCTACACCATAAACTGGGATAAGTCGGTCTTATTCCAGTTAAAAGGCTTAACACCACGACTCCCCCCTCAATGCCCACTGGCAATTTCCCAGGACACGTTTAAATATCTGGGTATACACATAACAAGGGACCCAGTAACCTTCTTCACTTAAAATTTGCCCCCCCCCGTTGGAACGACTGCGTAGAGACGTCGCTCACTGGGAATCGCTGCCCCTTACACTATTAGGTAAAGCTGCACTATTTAAAATGATGGCCCTGCACAGATTCCTATACGTGCTGGAGAATACACCATATGAGGTACCCATAAAGTATTTTAGAAAAATAACAACACAAGTGTCCACACTCCTATGGAGCAACAAACCAGCCCGCGTTGCACAAGTCAAACTACATCGCAGTTGGTATGATGGCGGCATAGCACTCCCTAACATACGCCTCTACTATTGGGCAGCACACCTCAAAGTAATAAATCAATGGATACACTCCCCTCGGACGGACCCAGCATATATGGCTGATTGGGCTCAGCTGGGGACGGACAATATGCTAGCTGCCCTATATAACAAAAGGAGAGCACTGACACTAGCGGGCCCGACTAAACACACTGTCATGTTATGGTATATAGCGCAGGCACAACTGGGATGGAAGGAGGTCATAACCAAACTTACGCCCCTGTGGGACACGAAGCAGCTGGGGTTCCTGAGAAACAGCAAGGGATTCGAACACTGGGATAGCATTGGTATCTCTACAGTGGGGGACCTATGGGACAGAGGAACGATCATCCCATTTGACCAGCTTACACAACAGTACGATCTTGCGCCAACTCAGTTATACCGCTACATGCAAATCAGACACGCACTTCAAACAGCTCTTCCCCAGACCGAAAATATACCCGAGGCCTCCCCACTGGAGGATAGGCTCCTCACAGACTTTATGCCTAAACGGGCCACATCCTTCACATACCGCAAACTAATAAACAATATGTCAGACCCCACAGCAACACTGAAAGAGAGATGGACAACAAATATGGATGCCATGGATGAGACGGAATGGCAGATGGCACTTGCCTCTCCTAGGGAGGTGGGAATTTCGGCCAGGCTCAGACTTGTACAATTTAAAATCTTGCATAGAGCCTATCTCACTAGACCTACGCTCCATAGAATCGGTAGGGCTCCACATCCCTATTGCCTAAGAGGCTGCGGAAACGAGGGTACCTTTCTTCCACACAATCTGGGACTGTCCTCTACTAATGGATTATTGGCGTCAGGTCTTGCGTACAATATCCCAAGTACTACATGTTTCCCTGTTGCCTGAGCCGCGAAGGTGCCTCCTCAATATCTGGGAGGCGAACAACCTATCGCGCTATGGGCAAATCTGGGCGACATTAGGCCTCATGGTAGCCGAGAGGAATGTGGCACATCAGTGGGGAACGGCTGAATTACCTTCTTTGAGTGCTTGGTGTAGTTTGTGTATCAGTTCGGTGAACGTTTGTGAGTTTGGCATATCGCCAGTGTTCATGCTGTTCAAACACGTGGACTACAAGGCCTATTGCATGCATTGTGAGATTAGTATATCGCCAATGTTCATGCCATTCGTGGTAGGATAATCCACAACAACTAATACGTGCTTAAAGGCAATTAGTGTTAGCGTTCCACACACGATGTACAACGGCAATTTATAACGAAAAAAGTGACGGCCGGTCTAACAGCCGATCATAGTTCTTTAGTAAATGCTATTGCCACCCATGCAGTTTAAGCGGGCTGTTTATGGCAGAAAAACAGCTGGTATGGCTACTCATCTTAGCTACATAGCTTATAAGATTTTTACCGATTTGGTGAACTCGATGTGTTCCTTGCCTCAATGCGGTTCTGTATTATGTTAGTGACCCGAGTGGGTTTATGTTATCAAGTGAGTGTCGGTTAGCACGTCAGCGTGGAGTGCTACGCATAGAAAGCGGACTGTTGTTTGTATTACTTGTTACGCGTGCTGACTAATAAAGTTGCATATTTGTTAACAGATTCAAGGTTCTACAAAACATGCGTGATACTTGCTGATACAAACCATTAGTTCTCAAATTAACCTATTATAACAAACGATGCATTAAATAAGATCTACTCTCTTGGTAATGGCTTCTGTTCATCACCGCTAGTATAGTGGATACCAACGATACCCGTCAATACTAAATGCAAAGTACAATGTTTATAAACAGTATATTAATCAGGTGTGATCTCAAATAAGAGCTAATAGGCAAAACGACTTAAAAAGATCATCAGGCTACACAGCTTGCTGCTTGTCAATAACTATAATATAAAGAGGGGTCTGTATCACACCATGGTCCCTAGGTGTGGCAGTTCATGTGTATACCCTGTAGGTAACATTGAAATTCTACTCGGTCGTTCATCCTGTTGAGTTTCAGGGTACTCATGTGGTATATCCAGAAGTTCTTTCTCTGTAGTAACATGTTGTGATTGTCCTTCCCTTCTTGTTTCTCTATTGTTTCCAATACACAAAACTTTAGTTGATTGATATTGTGGTTTGCCTCTATAAAGTGAGTCGCAACCTTAGATTTCATTTGCTTGGTTCTGATGTTACTCTTATGTTCATTCAAACGTATTTTTAATTTTCTTTCTGTCTGGCCGATATTGGCCTTCCCACAAGGACATTTGAGCATGTAGATTACATTTGAAGTATCACATGTTGCACTCACTCGTAATTCTATTTTGTGTCCCTTCATAGGGTGGGTTATGTAAGTTTCTCTAATCACGTTATTGCAATTGTTGCAATTCCAACAAGGTATACTGCCTTTGTACGATGTTTGTGGGGTCTGCTTAGTGGGGTGTTTTATCATTTTGCCAACATTCTTCCCTCTCGTGTATGTAAAGATTGGTTCCCGGTCAAATATGTTTTTGAAATCCTGTTCCAATTTCAGTGGCGGCCAATTTCTCTTCATGATTTTCTTGAAGTGGTGACTCATATTGGAGTGTTTGCATACACATGTTATGCGGTCTTCCCCTTGTTTTAATGGTGCTGTTAGTAATTCCTGCCTTATGGTGCTTTTACTGCGATTTTTGGCCTGTGTTAGTACATGTTCAGGATATCCCCTTTTCTTGAATCTTTGTAGCATGTTTTCGGTTTGTTCAACAACCCTCATAGGGTCACACACAATCCCCTTGACTCTCAACAGCTGGCTTTACGGAAGATGGTTTTTAATGGGCTGTGGATGAAAGCTTTCATAAGCTAAGGTGTTATTTCCATCTGTGTCCTTTCTGTATTAGTCCATTTCAAATCCAACTGGTGTTTTCGTAATCTTTATATCTAAAAAAGTAATGGTGTTCCTTTGTATCTCATAAGTGAACTGGATTTGTTCATCTATCCTGTTAAGTTCTGATATTTGATCTTTGAGTGTCTCAACTGTGCCTTTCCATATGATGAATATATCATCGATGAATTGTAGATATAACTTCATTTGGTTTTTCCAGGGTTGGGTGTTCAAAATATGCTCTTCCTCATTGTAGTTCATAAATATATTTGTGTTGTGGGAGCAGCACAATTCCCCATAGATGTGCCTGTCTTTTGTTGATACCTGCTGGTCTGCCATTTAAAGTAACTGTGTCGTAGAGTAAACTCCAGAGGTTCCATGATGAACACCTTCATCCCTTCCTCATACTCTGTATGGAATAATGCTTTTTCGACAGCGTCTATTCCTTGTTGATGCGGGATGGACGTATACAAGGATCTGACGTCTATGGTGCACAGCAGTGTGGGTTCTTCTCCTGATATGTTTGCTTGTTTGAGTTTGTTTAGAAAATCCATGGTATCTTAAAGAAACCATCTCATCTTGAAGAATAATGTTGATTTGGGAATGATGCATTTTGGGAAACAAAGTTTCATCTAAACGAATGAAAATGAAGAATTGTGAATAAAGCAATTGATATTGAAATGGATTTTTGATGAGAAGTGCCTTTGGAGATATACCCCACGGATTGGGGATGCTACTAGAATAATATATTACTACCATCTGCAGGCGTATACCGTCTTAGTGGAGGGACGCCTGGCTGCCAAGGTAACATCACAGACTTCGGGAGGCAGGTCAAAAGCTGTCAACTGCCGATGCTCAATCTCCACGCAAGGAGGTGGAGGCTGGATAGGTTCGGGTGGAGGACCGTCTCCTGCTCCTGCGAAAGAAGATCCTCCCGAAGAGGCAGTCTCATCGGAGGATCGATGGCCATGTTTAGCAGCTTAGGATACCAGACTCTTTGTGCCCAATCCGGAGCCACAAGAATGACTTGGGCCTGGTCACGCTTGATTTTTTTCAGCACATTGGGCAGAAGTGGTATAGGCGGAAAGGCGTATAGAAGACCGAAACTCCACTCGTGACGAAAAGCATTGCTGAGCAAGTGCCGCTTTGGAAATTCCAACGCGCAGAATTGCTGAAGTTGCGTGTTCTCTTCGGTGGTGAATAGGTCTAACCAAGGCTCTCCCCACTTCTGAAAGAGACCTTGCACCACCTCCGAGTGAAGACGCCATTCATGATCCATCATGCACCGGTGGCTGAGTTTGTCCGCCCTGGTGTTCAGTGAACCAGCCAGGTGTTGAAGCAGCAGGGATATGCCCTGATGTTCCAGCCATGTCCAGAGACGGAGAGCTTCTTGACATAGGGTCCATGACCCCACCCCACCCCGTTTGTTGCAGTACCACATAGCGGTGGTGTTGTCCATGAACACCTGCATTACTCTTCCCCGGACAGAGGGAAGGAATGCTTTTAGTTCAAGACAGATCGCCCAAAGATCCAGAAGGTTGATGTGGAGCCCGGACTCCACCGGAGACCAGAGGCCTCTGATCTCCGCCTCTCCGATGTGGTCGCCCCACCCCAGAAGGGATACATCCATCACCCCTGTGCACTCTGGTTCAGGGAGAGGGATCTGCCATTGACCCAATCCTGGTTCGTTAGCCACCACTGCAATTGTAGTGCAGTGCCCTCCGAGATCTGAACTCAATCGGACAGATTCCCCTGATGCTGTGCCCACTGGAACTTCAAGTCCCACTGCAGAGCCAGCATATGCGACCTGGCATGAGCTACTAGCGGGATGCGGGAGGCCAGGAGGCCATGAGGCACAGCAGCCTCCGGGTCAGTCTGACCAAAACCCGGACAGGCTGAAAAATCTGAATCATAGCCTGAATATCCCAGACTCACTGCTTGGGAGGATAAGCCCAAAACTACGTTGTGTCCAGAACTGCTCCAATGAAAAGGAGCCTCTGAGAGGGAATCAGGTGCGACTTCGGCAAGTTTTTAGTGAACCCCAGTGAGCGCAGGAGTTCCACTGCAGTCTGGAGGTGGCAAACGACTGCCTGGGGCGAGCCCGCCTTGAACAGCCAGTCGTTGAGATAGGGGAAGACTAGGACCCCTAATCTGCGCAGATGAGCTGCGACCACCGCCATCACTTTCGTGAACACCCGAGGGGAGCTGGTAAGGCCAAGGGGGAGCACAGTAAACTGAAAGTGCTCGTGGCCTACCGTGAATCGCAGATAGGGCCTGAGCTAGTGTCAACATTTTGAACTTCTCCTTCCGGAGGAAGCGGTTGACATTCCTGAGATCCAAGATAGGACACAGGCCTTTGTTCTTCTTGGCACCAGAAAGTAGTGGGAGTAGCAACCACGGCCTACTTCTGGGGCAGGAACACGCTTGATGTCTCCCTTGGCCAAGAGAGTCGTAACTTCCTGTTGGAGAAGGGCCAGATGATCCTCCGACATGCCATGGTACTGAGGTGGCGTAACCAAAACTAGGTCTGGGCTCACGGACAATAAGGACAAGCCTCACTTACTAGAAAAAAACAAAACGAGCACCAATATTGCCAACTTATTTCGAGGGTTGCCTGTTTTTACCTCATGACTACCTGATTAAAACAAATAGTCACTGGACCAATTTTTTCGTCCTGAATGAATCAATTATTTAATAAAAAAAAAAATTCTCACCACATATTTAGAAAAAGTTCACAAAATTAAGAACATTGCTTATTTCACTCCACACTCACTCATACCCATAAGTTTGACATATTCAACAATCATACAACCATGCATACAAACCAAAAAGAACAAAGAATACATTTACATCAGTTAGTACAACATATTATTAACAAGCATCATTTCAAAATAACAGCATTGGGAAAACTTTTTCGATTTTAGACTTTATGTTTTAGCAACAGTACACCTAGTGCTGTGTGTAACAAGATCTACGCGTTTCGATAACCCTAAATTCAAGGGAAATCTCATCAGGACCATGTAGCTGTAAATGAAAAGACAGGCATGTGTCAGTCTGTTAGAAGACCACCCCTGTACCACTGACCAATATTAGAAAGGCAATTTGTTCCTACCTCCACAAGGTGCTCAGATTCTAAAGATGTCGGCTATTTGCCGCTTTCAACCAGACATGTGTTTCATAAATGGAGTTTTAAAGTAGCGAGTTTAATCCTCCAACTGTTGATGAAGGGGAAGTTTTAATCAGGGGTGTCGAGGACCCGCGAGGCTCACTAGATGAGAACCTACACGCGCTAGCGTCGTCTGGCTCCGTGTTCCCTTGCAGGAGAGCTCTCCTGCAAATAGCCGATATCTTTAGAATCTGAGCACCTTGTGGAGGTAGGAACAAATTGCCTTTCTAATATTAGTCAGTGGTACAGGGTGGTCTTCTAACAGCTTCTAAGTAGCTGCTGCAACGTCATCCCGGCGACCATAATGCCAACGGCGAACGCGGAGCCGACCGACACCAACTTTCTACGTGCAGAGGTATTGCAGACGTAAAATTCTCTGGATCCAGTCTGACGCCTGGGGGTAATTCACAAGGTAAGTAATCTATAACTAATTGTCTCTTTCAGATTTGTATTATGTGGACCACTGTCAGATCATGAAATTATTTCAGACCTAAAAAAACAAACATTTGGTAGCTCTGTGTTTTGCAGTTGTGTTTGCATTTCTACCGGGTTTCTGTACTTCCTGTGTATTCGCTCTGGGTGTAATGATTTATAGCAACCTAAATAAGATTGCACAACTGCCAAAAGAAGTGACTATTTATATAAGACAGAAACAGAGTTAATTCAACCTGGTGTGCTACACAGTATTTTAACTAGGCATTCAGCGGGGAAGTAAAGGAGAATAGCTAGCTGAAACAGCAATGCTAGATCCTTTATGATGTCCACTGGTTATGGAGCAGGGACTAAGCCAAGCCTGAGACTTTTTCGTTAGGGATTTAGATTGAAGCCCAATACTTCATCATTTAATCTTGTATCCCCTATAATATGTCTGTTTTCATAAGGTACCTTCTTGTTAGTGGATTTACAGGTCATCTCCATCAGTCATTCTTAAACTTTTGGCTATTGTGGATCCCCAATTAATCATGACTGGAAATCAGGACCCCCCACAGAATCATTAGTGAAATTCAGGGTCCCTCACAGACTCATTATTGGAATCCGAGGAACCAGGCTTATACAATTTTGTTGATTTGAACTGCAAAACAAGGCACAAAATATAAAGCAAGCAATCAGCAAACAAATGTCAAAATAGTTTATTTAATTCACAAACAAATATAAAAAATCCATAATTTAATTTTAACGGGAATATTAGAGCTTTTTTTTTAATTCAGCTGAAGCCATCCATTGTGCATGCCATATTTAGCTTTTATATTCGGTATGATGCACTTGCACTGCTCCCACATGCCAATATGAGGCCAACATCTTAATAGTTAGCCTCTGTTTTTAAATTCCTTCACATTTACAGAAAGTTCTAAAATGTTCATATTGCTTCTTTATTTATACTCCCCTATTATTCTGTTAATATTTTTTAATTTTAAGCTGTCGCTGACACCCAGGGGTTTCTGGATCACAAGTTAAGAACCATTATCAAAATCTAAGTCAAGTAAGCAACCTCAGTCTTTCAGTTCAAGCACAGAGGACTGTGCAATTGTCACACCCCAATGTTTACTTCAACACATAACCCATAATTCAATTTTCATGAGGCAATGTGGTCTTGAGGTGTGCACCTCCCAGTACATCAACATATCGGAAAACAGAAAATTAGGTAAAAGAGCTTACTCAATTACAGAGTTCTAGATCAGCTGAACAGCTACAGGGTTTCATTACAAAATTGAAGAGTAAGGCGAGACAAAGTCAATGCCATGAAGGCTCTCAGCAAATAGGGTACTAAAGACAAGTGCAAAATCAAAATTGTTGTAAATACCAATTAGCAGCAAAATCAAGAGAGAAACGCACAGCATCTTAAGTGTTAAGGAATGTCCTCTAGCTCACCCCAAAACACGAGGGTTTTTTGTACATTATTTTAAAATCTAAAATTAGTAAAACTGCAGAATCATGGTAGTCTGCTGGAATATGTTACTCTCTCTGCAAATCGGAGCACAATTGTATTAAACATCATATTGCCGTAGCACCGAAGCACTATCCCACTACATTATTAATTATTCTGCACACTCTTATACTAATGCCATCTGTAGATGGTGGAACAAAGTAGATACATGAAAACCCGCTAGCTATTATGAATCAAAAGGGTACAGGTACAGTGAGCTAGCAGAAAGATCTAGAAGTAATAGTTGCAGTTTGGGACTGAGCCAGGAAAGATTAATCGAGAACAGCATGAACAATGACAATGGAAACAAACAAATATGATTCTGTCTGACTGTGCTGCAGAAATAAAAAAAAATGGAAAACATCGTTGCACAGGCCAAATTGAGGCCCAGTTAATAAGTGTCAAGAAAACACACTTCTACACAACATAGAAAACTCGTTTTAAAGACCACAGTACTATATCATAGTGTAAATATGTAATCGAGTGGGAAACTACATGCTGCACGTCGATAAGCAAAAATATAAATGCACAAAAATCCTCAGCAATGGCTGTAATCGATGCTGAATATACCTGGTGGAAGAGTGCAACTCTGACCGAACCTGGAACTAGTCATCACAAACTGCTGGGGCTTGTCTGAAGAACAGTCATCTGTGCTAGGACCTATTTTTGACTCCTTTGTTTCACTCCATCAGGGTAGCACGTCTTGACGTCAGTTGCTGTCAACAGGTCAAGCAGTGACAGCAGTGCTCATGCTTTCATATTTAGAGCTGGGAATATTTCCTCTTGCTCTCAAATATGGTTCTCTACATGCTGCTTTGTTAACAGATGCTTGACTGATAGTCGTCCAGTAGATAGTTTTTCATTTGGATCTTCTTGAAGCATTACAATTCATGCTGTGCATGGGTCTGACGAGCAGCTCCATTTTGTGTATGTATATGATATTGGAGTACAAGCCTAGCCGAAAGGCAGCGGTGAGTTTTAAAATGGCAGAGGCAAAATGTGATTGAGGGGGAGTGTGAGAACAGAAGCTAACTGTTTCTTTTTACCGTCATTGGTGCATTGCTGCTGGTCTGCCGGTGATATATACTTGTGTACTCCTAGAAATCAAACTTCTAACTGGAAATCATTCAGAATATAAGTACTCATACATCCACACAATCTCCCTGTATAGTTGGGGGCGCTAGAGGGCGCACTTGCAGAATGGCCGCACCGATGTGAGGCTCCTGCAGCCTGGAATAAATATCCGACGCTTATCCTACTGTTTCACCTCCTATGCTCGTCGCTACTGCGCTGAACGAGAGAACATAGCCAGCCCAGACCTCGGTGAACCTATCAGCCCTCTAGTGCTAGCCTGGCCGGAGAAACATCCGTTGAAAGATCTGACCGACGTGGGACTCGGAGAGACCGGAAGGAGAGACGGGACTGCCGGACTACGCGAGTCCGCTGCGTACCACGAGGCAGGTGGGCCCCACATTGCGAACCCAGGCGGAGCCGCCGCGGTGGCGATTGCGGTGAGTGAACCGATCCGCACGCCGGGAGGGTACAGAGCAGGATCCGGCGCTGCTAACTGCGTGACAGCGGCTGGGATCCCCGCTGAGACTGTATGCAGGCGGCCGGAGAGGGAGGCAGCCATTTCGAGCTGTGGCGGCGGGAGGCAGCGGATTGAAGAGCGCTTGAGCCGGCTGTGCTCCTTAGACCCGCATCCGTTGGGGACTGTCTAAATATACGGAGCTGCTTGGACTGTGGCGAAATTACGTGGCTGCTGGCCGAGACTGCCTCCCCCTGTGCCCAACCTCAGGCCTGCATTCCGGAGGTGCGGCGCGACAACTGAAACCTGCATGTGACTGAATGACCATATGGACCCCCACCGCCATTGCAGACGTCGTTATACACGCTGAACGACCATACTGCCGCTACAAGTACTGGCTGGCAATCACCTTCATTGTGGATGCGCCTTGCAATGCACTGTATACTGCCTTTCCCTGCGAGACGCTGTGCAGTGCCCGGCTGCTTTTCCTTGTAATTCCTCCTTCACCTCCGTGATTTGGATGAGACACCTGCTGATGGAAGGTCCGCCCTCGGCTGACTAGCTGCCTGCGGCTCTAACTGGGGGTACTTGACACTGCAGAGGCGGCCAGTGATACGCCTCCATCCTCATGGTCACGGGCACTCCCATGCTTTCAACTGGGGCCTGGAAGGCTGCATCACTGCACTGCACAGGCGAGCTTCTGTCCTGACCAAAAAGTGCATGAGAGTTGTTGTGGGTGGCGGGCCTCAGTGACTCCGGACGCCTCTTGTCCACCACAGAGAACACACCTTCCCGACTGCTACAAGCCTTTGCCCACCTCTCAATATGGGTAAACCGGACAATAGACAGCCCAAGTTGTCGTTCGACTCGACCATGAACAAAAAGGGATTGCGGAACACGCAGGAGGCGGGCAGTTCCCAGGCCCCTACTCTAGAGGACACTGGGACCCACCCTGGCACATCAGACTTCCAACAAATGATGCAAGAGATGCGACAGGGGTTCGCTACCATTGTTGATAAGGTAGACAGGATGTCATTTAGAATGGACGCAATAGTGCATAAAGTGGACGTACATGAAGAGCGTATCACAGCCGCAGAGCAACGCATCTCGGACAGTGATGACACCACGGCTACACACACGACCCAGATTGCGAAAATGGACAATGTGCTCAGGATCAGAGCTGCGAAGAACGAGGAGTTGGAAGCCAGAAGTCGTCGCAATAATATACGCGTGATAGGTGTGCCGGAATCGACCAACACGGGGCGCATGGAGGACTATGTTGAGAGGATACTGACTGCTTCGATTGGCCCTGAGGCATTCTCCAAACAATTTATTGTCGAAAGGGCGCACCGGTCACTGGCGCCGCGGCCATCTGCCGGAGCCCCCCCACGACCCATCATCGCCCGCCTCCTCAATTATCGGGATCGTGATGCTGCGTTAAGGGCAGCCCGCACCCATCACCCGCTTTCCTGTGACGGAGTCAACTTCTCCATCTATCCGGATTTTACACCTGTGGTGCAGGAACAACGGCGGAAATTCTTGGAAGTCAAAAAGAAGCTGAG
The DNA here is from genome assembly GCF_964261635.1 of Lissotriton helveticus. Lineage (NCBI taxonomy): Eukaryota > Metazoa > Chordata > Amphibia > Caudata > Salamandridae > Lissotriton > Lissotriton helveticus. The sequence continues at coordinate 488,115,777 of NC_136057.1, forward strand.
GAGCCTTCAAATTGACTATGCACTCCTCTATCCTGCCAAATTGAGGGTGACACACCAAGCGAAACAACACTTCTTTACTACTCCGCAACAGGTCGTGGATTTTGTGAAACAAATCAAGTGGGAACGCGCGGAAAATAGACGACATAGAGAAGACAAGCAAGAAGACTTTCACTCAGCTACCGAAGATGAATAACATTATGCATCGACTACGCGATCCCTGCTCTATTGTTTTGAGGGCTGCACCGAGGCCGACTGAGGCACACTCTACTGTTTCGCCCCATACTACGACTGCTATTCAGATGAGCACTTTTGAGCTGGATGAGGTGCGGGACGCAACTATGGGAATGCAGTCAGGGAAAGCCACGGGATTGGACGGAATCCCGATAGAATTTTACAAAACTTACATCGACTTTATGGCCCCTGTACTCCGGGAGGTATATGAGGATGCTCTGGAGGTAGGCCACATACCACCCTCGATGAGAACTGCCCTTATTATCTCTCTCCTTAAGCCAGGCAAGCCACCGCATATGTGCGACTCATACCGTCCCCTGTCCTTACTAAATTGCGATGTTAAGGTACTAGCCAAGCTCGTTGCTAATCGCATCAGCCTTCTCCTTCCCAATTTGATACTCCCTGATCAGTCTGGATTTGTCCCTGGAAGGGCTACCTCCCACAATTTGCGCACCTTCTTTTCTGTCCTCAACTCGGTGCATGAAGACCTGCCTATGGCGGCCGTCTTTCTTGATGCCACCAAGGCATTTGACTCCCTGGAATGGGACTATGTGTTCCGTGTTTTGGAGAGAATGGGATTTCCGGCAATTTTCATCGCCTGGATTCGACTCCTGTATAAACGCCCTATGGCCACAGCCCTTAATAATGGTAAACTATCTGCCACGTTCCCCATCACGAGGGGGACTAGACAGGGATGCCCCCTTTCCCCTCTCCTTTTTGCGATCGCCACGGAACCCCTAGCCGCTAAACTGCGACAACATCATAATGACAGTGCGCTTCGATGCTTTCAACGACAAATCTTAATTTCAATGTATGCTGATGATATTACTTTATACATCCGGGATCCCTGCATACATCTTAACCCCATCCTCCGAGAATTAGTGCGTTTCGGGAGACTGTCCGGGGTCCAGATTAATTGGGGTAAATCCTGCATCCTTCCGCTTACACCTTCTACTGTGCGGTTTGACCTCGACTTCCCTCTTGCCTGGAATGAAGGTGATTTTAAATACCTAGGGATCAACATAGAGCAGGACAGGGAGGAGCTTATGCGAGCCAACTATGGCACTGCCATGGATCGCATAATAGATGATGTGGAATGTTGGATTACCTTGCCTTTCTCGATGGCGGGCAGAACCTCCCTGATAAAAATGGTAATCCTTCCGAAATTATTGTACCTATTTTTGAACATCCCGTTTTACCCGGGCAGATCCTTTTTTAGCCAGCTTCGCTCTGAACTCATCAAACTAGTGTGGGGGGGTAAATCGCCTCTGATCAAATGGTACACCTTAACTCGCCCCTACTCCCACGGAGGCTTCGGGGAACCTGATTTTGAATTGTATTATCAAGCGGCGCAAGCCCACTATGCCTATTTTTGGGTGCATCAGCCCAGATACATGCCCCATCTAGCCGCTGAACACTGGTTAGCCCACCCTATTCCTATAGACGGTGCATTTTACGCGGTGGTATCCGGCAGGGACAAAACACCTACGACAGTGCTAAGCACGGTCACTGGGTGGGCCCGATTACTGGCTAAAATGGGCCAGACGTTATTATATGCTCCGTCATTGCCGTTGAGCTACCACTCAGACATGCCCCTGTTACAGGAGCCGGGATTCCGCAAGCTATTACACAAAATAAGAGTCTCGACGTGGGGTGATCTATACCGCAACGGTACATTCTGCAACATGGAACAATTATATGACGGGATACATCCCAATCCACTTGAGGTGTTCTTTTATATCCGGCTCCGTCAAGGGATGAAAGCACTTACGCCTGACTTTCCACAGGAACCGACAGTACTGGCCCCCTTGCAGACCCTGCTCCATATAGATTGGTATCGACAATTTACAGGGCAGTACACACGCAGCTAGCCTACACGGATCTACCAGCTAGGCTAAGATGGGATCAAGAGCTTGATAGCCCCCTCACGGATAGGCAATGGGAGTTCGCCCTTCAACACACAGAACGCATCTCAGCTAGTAGTAGACATAGAATCATACACTATAAATTCATACATAGAATGTACTACACCCCAGCCCGCATGTGTAGACTTCAGATACGAGCAACGGACAACTGTGATAGATGTCATGCCTCTGGGGCGGACTTCTTACATCTCGCCTGGGCGTGTGACGCAGTTAACCAATACTGGGTTCAGGTGATAGCTGCGCTTTCAGAAAGGATTCACACTACAATACATCCCTCCCCGGTTCTGGCGCTACTGGGATACGTGGAGCCCATACAAGCGACACATCGCAGATTTATTGCACTGGCCCTTCTGGTAGCCAAACGGAGGGTGGCATGTCGCTGGGGCAGAGGCACAGCCCCTAAATTTAAAGACTGGATGAATGATCTAATATATTGTCAGGATCAATTAAATGCATACTCGGAATTACTGCCGATCGCTTCTCGGCCATGTGACATCTGGGCCCCATTGCGGGGATACCTGGCCAGGAAAGATACAGACTCTGTAGACCTCAAGATAGATACAACGATGTTCCGGCTATGTGGGGTGCTATGTGGGGTGCTTGTTGTTGAGGGGTGGGAGAAACACCATTGGCGACAGGTATGCCTTCGCACAACATGCTACATCTCTTGAACCAGCTGAAGGGACTGCCCTTATAATCCACCGTGTACATTTGAATTGATAGAGACTATTAAGTTCTGAGATATGTAGAAATGGGAAATCATTATGATACGAGATTTACTTGACTGTCCTGCATCCTTTGATTGCTATGCCTCCTTTGATGTGTTTTGTAAGAAATGTAATATTTCGCTTTCCTTTCATGCCTTGATTGAAATGTGCCTGTGCCTCGCCTGTGTAACTGTGCTGCACTTTCTGATGTAAGTCTGTGTGATCACAAAAATTGCAAAAATAAAGTGTTAAAAAAAAAATCTCCCTGTATAGTTATGCCACTTTCAGACGGGAACATTTTCACAGCAAAATGATTAAACTTTTTAGACCTAAATCGGTTTATTAAAGACCACAAAAAAGCAACACGCTCACTAATAGAAAATCACTGCATGAATGTATCCTATAAACCACAGTTCACTTCAACGAAGGAAGCAGTACTTTAATAGGTAAACAAACTCCTGTGTAAAATCCCAGCAGTATAGCCCAGTGGACCCAAAAAAATGATTTAGGGAAGCGTCAATAGCTTGGAAATCAAACTTAGAAAACTTTAGTAGCAAACCCTTCTGTCCCCCAACCCCTGTCCCGCCCTGCAAGGGCACACCCAGCTCGCTGAAACTTCACTCATAAAGTTCACCACACAGTCCCTGAACGAATCACCAAAGTTTAGCACTACATTATTGCCCAGTGTGATTTCAAATGTTATCCAAGAAGGCCCTTGCGGATTCGACTTGCAAGAACATAGATTGTTTGCCATCATGCGTTACTCTGAGATGTGAAGGGAACCCCAACAATGCTTCCAGCCATCTTGCCATCAATACCTTCTTAATGCTAAGATCTCTGTTCTTGCACAGAGTATTCAGAATAAGATCAGGGAAGAATTGGAGCAGACTACCTTCTAACTGGAACACCATCTTTTTCATCGCTGCTCTCATAATTTCACCTCTCCAGTCTGTCAACTTGTAGGGCTGGCATCACTATTCTTCTCAGTGTATAACTTGCATCTCGCTCACAGGGTGCAATAAGTGTGTAGATCTAACCATCTGCTGCATGCAGCCTCTAGAAATTGAATCATCACCACTTCCACCACTCAGTCACCCAGTTGCTCTGTTGGAATAGTAGATGGAGTCTCCAAGATTAGAAGATGCTCCCTCAGCAGATTATCGAAAGGCTCAATCTCCATCTTTAATGAGCAAACATCAAGCTCAGCATTGTAGACAAGTCTGGCTGCCCATTGGGAATGTTGGCAGCCTAATCTGCCTGCTGTTCCCTGGGTGCCATCTTGAAAGTCGTCGCAGCTCTAGTTAAGATCCGGCCAATCAAAGGAAAAGTTCTTCCCAGGTCCTCTTCTGGGCTCCACAGGGCTCAAAGACTTCCTTACTACTCAGTGACATCAGACTTTCTTCGCCCACTGGGGATGTCGGCAATTTCACCTCAATGCCAGTCAGTCCCCGGGCACCATCTTGAAAGTAATTGCAGCCCAAGTTCAGCTGTTGTGCATCAAAGGAAAGACTCATCCTAGGCCATCTTCTGGATTCTGCATGGCTTGATGCCTTCCGTGTTATTCCCTGGACTCACCAATAGAGAAAGAAAGTACCCTGCCGTGGATATAAGTGTCCAGTATTAGGATCCCGTGTATATTAATACCTATTTAGGACCAGAAAGCAGCGCCAATTTAGACAATTACAACATAGAGTCCATTTTTCTTTTTATTTATTAATTTTTATAGTTTGGCTCTCATATGGCGACATTGATCTCTATGATAAAACACTTACATAAAAGCCATCTAGATCATATGGACGTATGTGGAAAATACCATCGTGGGCCCCCATTAAAACAGTAACGGTACTAGATAGAGCATGGCCCCCTCTTTAACCGAATTCCATGTAGCTAATGATCCTAGAGATAAAGGAAAGGATGAATGAAGTTGAAATGGATGAATGCATAGAACCTAGTGGAGAAACCTCCCAATTCCCTGTGAGCTTCTAGAGGTTTGATAACCCTATGACAACTATGATGTAAATATATATGAAAACCTAGCTGGACCAGAATGCTCTCTGTTATTTGAATCCAAAAAACCTAGGTTATTCAAGATGAACTGATATGACATATGCCTGTATGCGGTCTTATAAAATGTGTATATGTATGTATATATTATAAAAAAATCTTTTTTTCTGTATCACAGTGTTGCTCCCCCCCCCCACGGTACCCTCTGGCCCTGATGAAGGTGTGGCCCGACTTGGCCGCTGCACCGAAAAGCGCCTAGGCGTCTAATGTTTTGAAGACTGTGATCCTTAACCATCTGCTGGATCTGCCCCTTTCTCTATCTGGCTTAACATTGAATTTAAAATCTTAATAGTCAAAGTGCAATTCCATCTGACCTTCTATTCAGGCATTATGTACCATTATGTGGTTTTTTAACTTGAGTCTGTAGTATGAATGATATAGTATGACTGCGTTCTGAATGAGGATTGTCTTGGTATGTGTGGCAGTGTGTGGGACTACACAGTGAAGTATGAAATATCTACGAATTGTTATCCTGCTTGATTAAATTGTTTAATTTATACAACTAAGTTCATATGAACTGCACCATATGAGAGCCAAACTATAAAAATGAATAAATAAAAAGAAAAAAGGACTCTATGTTGTAATTGGCTAAATTGGCGCTGCTTTCTGGTCCTAAATAGGTATTAATATACACGGGATCCTAATACTGGACCCTTATATCCACGGCAGGGTACTTTCTTTCTCTATTCATCTTTTTCCCCCCTACCTACCCTGTATTCTGTATCCCTTGGGGAACCCCCTTCTTTTTTGTTATTCCCTGGACTCACCACAAGCAGTAGATAACCAAATTGCACTCTTTGCTAACCATCACATGGACGATAGGAAAGGGCACTAAAGGTCCTCACACCAAATGTATTGCTCTCATTTGCCTCTTCTCAGATGCTCAGCAGGTTCCAAATTCCCTTGGGAGAACACAGCAGATGGTAAAATAGGGGGTTGGCTTAGGAGATACCAAGAAACTTAGCCATCTTGGATCTTGGCAGGCACTGTCTGAACAACATTTTTAGATTCCAGACTGCATGTGCAGCCCTACTTACTTGAACCTACATCACAATCCCTCAAATCACACCCTTGTTTGCTTATAACTTTGAAAAAGTGATGATTTTTGTCTTCCGACCTCTATGGATTCGTTGCTGGCTCGTGAACTATATGGCCCAGTCTATATAATGGAATAAAAATAAATGTACTCCTATAGGTGAACCCAATTTGCATGGGCTTTGGACAGCAGGACGTTTTCTCAACATGCTGCTATTCTGTTTTAATCAGGGCCTTGATAACATTTTGCATTGTTGGAAGGTAATTTGGGGGCTAGGACCATTGAGTAGTTTGAGTTATGAGCTTAAGGAAGCAGGAGGTAGACTGCAATTTGAATTTCCTCTGTAGGTTCCTGCCATTTATGGCGTCACTAAACAAATAGGTGAATAGAATACTTCACCATTACGCCTTTATTTACATAAACACACACAAAGTTTGTTCCCCATAGAATCTAGGAAGAGCAGCAGTCCCTCCATCCCAAAAAGTCTCTAGTCTATGTTGCGCTCCATTTAATTGCACTCTTTTGTGGAACAGCTTGTTAAAGACTAATGTAAAGGGTGGAGGTCCACTTAACTTCTACCTTCTTTTTATGGAGAGTAGACAGGATATGCCTTTGTTTCAGATTTCTTTTTTACCACAATCTATGAAAGATAATTAAAGGCAAAGGTCACCGGAATATGTGGTTCCGAGTACCCCTCCTAGGTGTACACCAGCATTTTAAAACCTAAGTGGTAAATCTTTAGAAAGTGTTTATAAGTCTACCTACAGCTATCTCTCTGGATCCTCGGATGGTCCAGGATTGCCTGCTAGCATCTGTATTTCTGCTGTATCATCCAGTACTGAGATAACTGCCATAATTCACCAAATCCTAGTGGGAAGGAGAACTTCATAGCACACTTAGCAGAAAAAAAGAGTAACGAGTTCTCTGAATGCCAAAACACTGCCATCTTGATCCAAAAAATTAACACTGAGTCTTGGACATTCAGAGAATGCACACCTTCTTCCTCAAGCGAAGAAGCATATGTAAAAAATTAATTACTACAACATCCAGTCTCGCTGTCTGACCAAAAGAACACACCCACTGTCATCTACAATATGTCTGAGAACATCCAGAGGAAGGCAGAAAATTGAATAATTTCCGTGCTCGCTGAAATTGAGTTTTCGGCAGAACGAAACCTATAATGTAATGAAAGGTCCAAACAGCAAGTGCATTGTTGCCAAACCCATTTTTGGCCGAAGTAGAGCTGATCAGATCATGTCTGAGTTGTCGATGTTGCAAAGGGCTGAGTTCAGAACCATCTGCCTCGCAAACAACCCACTGTACACTGGCTTACCTGCCTAAACTGCTCCTCCTACCCCACTCGAACAGACGCGTATGGTCTCTCGCTCCATCCAACAGAACATACACAATTTGAGGGTGAAAGGAACTGCTGCATTTGCAATCCCCAACCCTTCAGGACTACCTACATTTCTTCATTCCGAGGCAGACTTAAAGTACCCAAGATCAATTCTGCATACATCAAGCTTGTGATCGAGTCGGTGTACATTCCTCCAGTCCCCATCCATCTGTGGGCATTTCGAGCCATCCCATTGGCTGTGTATCACTACAAAACAATAAAAAACATAAAATAAACTGCCTCCACAATTAGCTACTTTGTTGAAAGGAGCTCAAGGAGAATGTAATGATTATTGCCTCAATTAAATCTATTTGTGGAAGACAGCAAGCGTGACTTATTTTCTTTTTTCTCTTACAGTTACTAAAATGCCCATTTGTTTTTTAGCACAGGGGCGGTGGGGTGGTGGGGGGGAGGTGAAATGTTGTTGTAAGCTGAAAGTCAGTACTTTTTAGACAACAATAGTAAATACGGCTCTAACATTAGCACGTTGCAAGTTGATCCAAACAAACGACTAGCTACAACTTGTGTTAAAAATATTTTATTTACAACTCTCAAGCCGCATTTTTTTTTATTATTTAGACAAATGAATCAGAGTTAAAAAGTTTGTGGAAATAAATAGCTTGCAATAATTTAAGGAAAGTGCATTTGTAAAAAAAACCTAACAAGGTGAAATTAGAACAAGGTGAAGTACAAAAGTTGAAAACGAAGACCATTCGATGATGTATTTTCTAACTGGACAATTGCTGATGACAAAAGGAAGAAAATACCACAATGGTTTCTTCTAAGGATTATAATAATCTGATATAGTTATTGTTTTTTTGTTGCTTTATCAGCACAATTAATAAGTCGCACCTTAGATGACATAGGAGCTAGAGTGTTTTTTTGCAATGTTTGCCTCAAAAGCGTCCATGGTTATGCAATAATTATGTACAAGGCAGTGCACCCGTGAACACAAGAATATACAGCGTGCCCTCGCACAGACACTCTTTATGTAAATAATAAGTCCAGGTCACGCGATGTTCTCGGATGATTCGCTGCTTTCGTCGTCGGAGGAGCTGCTCTGTCCAGTGAAAGTTGAGATGGGTTTCTTCGCACGCGCAATGGCCACTGGGACAGGCCTCCGCTGCGGATCCTTTGTTGTGCTTGTGTTTCTGAAGGGAGGCTTTGCTGAAAGCACGTGTGCGGCTGCTCTTGCTTTACTATTGGGTTTAGATACGACAGGCAACGGCGAGGGAGAGGAAGATTTTGCTTTTCCAAATCCAGTGCGCAACTGAGTGGAGATGTTGATCTGAGGAGGGAAAATAAAACATTTGAAGCAGACGTCTTAGGTTTCCAAAGGGCATTTGAACGGTAAAATTAATGCTACTACTTATTTAACGTGTGCAGAAGGCGGGGTAATTTTAGTAAAGCCCTACCTGCTGTTATAACATGGGATGCATGAATTTAATCTCCCTGCTCCCTTATTTGGCCAAAATATTGGAATCTCACGTGGCCAAATGTCTGTGCTTTTATTAAGCAGTCTGATTACCTCGATCCTAACCAAGCGGGGTTCCACCCAGCCCATTCTACCGAGGCAGTAATACTCACTGTACTGGATACGCTTAGAAAGGAAGCCAATAAGGGCTCCCCCCAGGCCTTGGTGCTGCTGGACCTGTCCGCGCCATTTGACACGGTCGATCATGGCATCCTGATCGACCGCGTCAGGGCGGTCGGCATCAAGGGGGTGGCGTCCAGCTGGATTAAGTAATTTCTCGAGGAACGTACTCAGTCAGTGCGACTCTCCTAGTTCCCTGCACCTAAAATAGCAACAACATGCGGAGTACCTCAGGGCTCCTCGTTGTCCACTCACTTATTCAATCTTTACCTTCTTTCCATATTTCACTCCCTGAAAAATAGGAAGGTATGCACATAATTATGCAGATGATCTGCAACTGGTGTTTTCTATCAATAATTCACCTGATTTGATATCTGAATTCCAGGCAACAATGCTACACATCCGAGACTGGATGATTAACAACCAGTTAAAATTAAACCCAGACAAAACAGAAGTGATCCCGATAGGTGGTCCCCTGAACCCCGGGAACGCACAGTTTTGGCCAAGTGAACTAGGCTCCCCGCCTAACCCTTCTTCCTCAGCCAAAAGCCTGGGAGTGATCATCAGTAGCGACCTCGCCATGAAATCTCAGATAGGCGCAGTAACGTCCACCTGTTTCTTTCAATTGAGGAAAATAAGGAAGATTAAGAGATTACTCATTCGGGAAGCCTTAATCCAGGTGGTCCTAGCCATGGTGATATCACACCTGGATTATGCCAATTCTCTATACATTGGCATCCCGCTCTATCTCACCAAAAGATTGCAGATGGTACAGAACCAGGCAGCCAGGTTGATATCCCTTCAACCCAGATGGGAACACATCTCTCCCACTATGAAAGAGCTACATTGGCTTCCCATCTCACAAAGATGTGCATTTAAAGTCGGTTGCCTTATTTTTAAAACCCTGCATGGTGCTAGCCCAAAATGTATATCCAGACTTGTTCAGAAATATTTACTTGCACGTAGCTTACGCTCCGCCCACAAGAACATTCTAACCATTCCGTCCTAAAAACAGAAACAAATAGGTGGCTGCAGGTTTGCAGTATTGGCACCCAACTTCTGTAGCTACTGTGGCTGGCGCCTTCCTGAACGCAATCAATCTTCTACGGTTAGTACACCCTTGAACTATCAATGTTTATTGCTTAATACCAGATCCCTACCTCGCCATATTATGGATATTTGGAATCTATTACAGGATTCTAAGATTTCCTGCTTATTCCTGACAGAGACTTGGCTGTCTGATTTGTCTGCCCCCGATTTGGCTAATGCCATACCTCCCGCCTACAATATATTTAGGAAAGACAGATCGTCTGGTAGAGGTGGTGGAGTGGCGATCATAGTAAAGAAGAGCATAGCATGCCGCACCTTTCCTGTTGACAATATCCAGGGCAGCGAAGCCCTCGGCTTCACCCTTCAGCTCTCGTCCTCCCAGGCTTGTACAGGGATTCTTGTCTACAGACCACCAGGCTCGGTGGGGCCGTTTTTAGAAGAATTACAGGCAGCCCTTTCGACTCCTTGCCTCAGATCTAATCACTGCCTCCTGTTAGGTGATCTAAACATTCATATGGATGTTAGCTCAGATCCAGATACCCAAAAACTATTGGATATCACTTCTGTGCTCGGATTAGCTCCATACGTGGTAGGACCGTCCCATGAGAAGGGCCACACGCTGGACCAGATCTTCTCTACTCTCCCTATTGGGGTAGATCTTCCCGTGCCAGTTTTGTGGTCGGACCACTTTCTTATTTCCTTTTCCCTCCCTATTATGGTTTTAACACGGTCCAAATTAGTGGGGTCGTCAAAGCATCTCTCTAAATCTTTCCATCTGTTCACTAGAGAGATGCTATCAAACACCCTAATCAACTTTCCTTGTCCTACATCTGACAATGTAGAGGACTATACCGCTTTTTTCCATCAATGGCTCTTAGAGTGTCTTGAGAGTTCGATCCCGACCAAGACACAGAACTCTGCCAATAAAAGGATATCTGCCCCATGGTTTACTCCGCAGCTAAAAAAAGCTAGACAAGATCTTAAAAAAGCTGAAAGAGCTTGGAGACGATCTTACGATCATTCAGAAAGGCAGAATGTTAAGACACTGACTAGAGTCTACCATAAATCAATCTGGGCTGGAAAAAAAGCTTACTTGGAATCTAGAATAAATGAGGCGGAGCATTCCAGTAAAGAACTTTTTAGGGTGGTAAAAGACTTCACTTCCTCCTCTGCTTATACCCCTATTCATACGCACTCTGAATCCTGGTTGAGGGATCTGGCTGTATACTTTGTACAGAAAATTACTACTATTCAAGATTCCCTCTCTTCCACTTTCCAGTAGCAACCTGTGAGCCTGGGGTGTCCCATGTCTGTTCATGGTCCTCTGCTGTGTGATTTTCCCCCACTGGATCATGCAAGCTCTTTTGACATCCTGTCCAACCTTAAATCTGGATCTCCACAGGATCCGTGCCCGGCAAAGTGTTTAGCGTACTTGGCACCTGTGCTGAATGATTTGGTCAACCCTATTTTAAATATGTCACTCTCATCCGGGGTAGTTCCAAAGGCCTGGAAGAGCGCCATGATCCTGCCACTCCTGAAAAAACCTGCATTCGACCCTCTAGTCCATGCCAACTACAGACCTATTTCCTTACTCCCAGCTCTAGCGAAAGTGACGGAGAGGTTTGTCCACAGATCAATATCTAACTTCATCGAGGAAAATGATCTGTTGCATAACACCCAATCCGGTTTCCGTGCGAATTTCAGCACGGAAACTGCGCTCCTCGAAGTCACAGACGCCATCCGGGAGGAGTTGGATGCTGGAAGAAAGGCGGCATTGGTCATGCTTGACCTGTCGGCGGCGTTCGACACCGTTCCCCATGCGCTTCTCCTTACTAGACTCTGGGACTTTGGCCTGCAGGGAACGGTGTGGAGGTGGCTTAAATCCTTCTTAGCCGACCGCCGGCAGACAATCTGGGCTCCTCCTTACTCCGCCGAGATGCCGCTGCTAGAAGTGGGGGTTCCCTAAGGATCCATCTTGAGCCCCCTCCTTTTTAACATCTTTATGGCTCCTCTGGCAGTGGTCGCGGAGTCTTTCGGCGCCCGGATTGTCACTTATGCCGACGACACCCAGCTCCTGTTTGTGAGCAACAGGAATGGTCTGTTTAACGACGATCAGGTCAGAGGTTGTCTGAGTGCGGTTTTCGAGTGGTTAGGACATCATGGACTGAAATGCAACTCCGACAAGTCGGAGCTGCTCTTTTTTGGGTGTATCGCTGAGCCGGATTGGAAACCCTGGTGGCCGCAGGATATGTCCCCCCCCGTTAGTTCATCCCAGAAGGCCAAAAATCTGGGAGTGATCATTGACAGCGACCTATCTTTTGGTCCACACATTTCCTCTCTCACTGGGAAATGTTTTGGCATCCTTCGGATGCTACGCAAATTTTTACCTTTAGTATCCATCGAGCACAGGAAAATTATCGTCCAGGCACTGGTTGGCTCCAGACTGGATTACGCCAATGTTTTATTTTTGGGGCTTCCCAAATACCTGGTCAGGCGTCTTCAAGTTGCTCAGAACTCTGCAGCCCGAGCGGTCTTCGGCCTCCCAAGAAGAGCCAGAGCCACTGCTCTTCTCTCTACCTTACATTGGCTCCCGATTGATAAAAGGATTCTTTTTAAAACTCTGACTACGACCTTCAAGGCCTTACATGGTATTGGTCCTAAATATATTTCTAAACGTGTGTCTTGGTATCAGCCCTCTAGATCTCTTAGATCTGCTGCGCTATCCAAAGTGAAGGTTCCCATTGTCAAGCGCGCCAGAGCAGGAGGTCGGTCCTTCCGTTATCTAGCTCCTCGTGCTTGGAATGACCTCCCGATTTCTTTAAGACAGGCTTCTAGCCTGCTGTCCTTCCGAAAGGCCCTTAAAACATGGCTTTTCCCATAGTCCGCTGCTGCTGTTTTATAGGTGTGTTGCATGTCCCTTCAGTGTTATGTTTCTCCCTCTTCTGGTGGGTACCTTCGAAAAAGCGCCGGGATGCTCCAAATGGAGTGGCCGTGCGCTATAGAAGCATAAATATAACATAACATAACATAACATAACATAACTTCTGGAACACTCTTCCTTTAGACATAAGAACCTGCACTGAATTTTCTAGATTCCGTAGGCTGCTAAGACTTGGCTCTTCACCCTAGCTTATAACTAGATTCTGCAGACAACTAAATATACGGGGTTTCAGCATCACCTTAGGTTCGGCACCAAGAAACCAATCGGTGTAAGTGCGCTTTATAAGACATTTTAACATAACATAACATGTATACAGTACATTTTATGAAATATGCCCTCAACGACTTCCTTAAGTAGTGTTTTAATTTAGTTTCAGAAAAGGGGGTGGTGATGAACAGAGTGCCTGAATTAAGCAGACCACTCTTACCCAGTCCAAAGATCAGGGCTTGATCCATCACTGTTTTTTAGCTCACTGCACCATCCCAGCTCAGAACTTGGCTATATGCAAATTAGTCTGTTCCTGTCCCAGTGCATGATGGGAACAGGGCAAACCAAACTACCAAGCCAATTCTTATACTGGGAAGGAAACAAGCTTCCGGGGACCGGTTTCTGCCATTTCAGGCGTCGTCGGCCCGGCTTGCTTGAATCCTGATGGTGCAATGAGCAAGGGACTCACATCTGAGTATACCCTTCCACGCTTATGGTGGACAAAATGATTCAGAAAAGGGGGTGGTGATGAACAGAGTGCCTGAATTAAGCAGACCACTCTTACCCAGTCCAAAGATCAGGGCTTGATCCATCACCGTTTTTTAGCTCACTGCACCATCCCAGCTCAGAACGTGGCTATATGCAAATTAGTCTGTTCCTGTCCCAGTGCATGATGGGAACAGGGCAAACCAAACTACCAAGCCAATTCTTATACTGGGAAGGAAACAAGCTTCCGGGGACCGGTTTCTGCCATTTCAGGCGTCGTCGGCCCGGCTTGCTTGAATCCTGATGGTGCAATGAGCAAGGGACTCACATCTGAGTATACCCTTCCACGCTTATGGTGGACAAAATGATTCAGAAAAGGGGGTGTGATGAACAGAGTGCCTGAATTAAGCAGACCACTCTTACCCAGTCCAAAGATCAGGGCTTGATCCATCACCGTTTTTTAGCTCACTGCACCATCCCAGCTCAGAACTTGGCTATATGCAAATTAGTCTGTTCCTGTCCCAGTACATGATGGGAACAGGGCAAACCAAACTACCAAGCCAATTCTTATACTGGGAAGGAAACAAGCTTCCGGGGACCGGTTTCTGCCATTTCAGGCGTCGTCGGCCCGGCTTGCTTGAATCCTAATGGTGCAATGAGCAAGGGACTCACATCTGAGTATACCCTTCCACGCTTATGGTGGACAAAATGATTCAGAAAAGGGGGTGGTGATGAACAGAGTGCCTGAATTAAGCAGACCACTCTTACCCAGTCCAAAGATCAGGGCTTGATCCATCACCGTTTTTTAGCTCACTGCACCATCCCAGCTCAGAACTTGGCTATATGCAAATTATTCTGTTCCTGTCCCAGTGCATGATGGGAACAGGGCAAACCAAACTACCAAGCCAATTCTTATACTGGGAAGGAAACAAGCTTCCGGGGACCGGTTTCTGCCATTTCAGGCGTCGTCGGCCCGGCTTGCTTGAATCCTGATGGTGCAATGAGCAAGGGACTCACATCTGAGTATACCCTTCCACGCTTATGGTGGACAAAATGATTCAGAAAAGGGGGTGGTGATGAACAGAGTGCCTGAATTAAGCAGACCACTCTTACCCAGTCCAAAGATCAGGGCTTGATCCATCACCGTTTTTTAGCTCACTGCACCATCCCAGCTCAGAACTTGGCTATATGCAAATTAGTCTGTTCCTGTCCCAGTGCATGATGGGAACAGGGCAAACCAAACTACCAAGCCAATTCTTATACTGGGAAGGAAACAAGCTTCCGGGGACCGGTTTCTGACATTTCGGGCGTCGTCGGCCCGGCTTGCTTGAATCGATTTTGGCCACTATAGGTGTGGCAGGGTATACTCAGACATGAGTCCCTTGCTCACTGCTCCATCAGGATTCAAGCAAGCCGGGCCGACGAGGCTGAAATGCCAGAAACCGGTCCCCGGTAGCTTGTCTCCTTTCTGGTGAAGAATTGGCTTGGTAGTTTGGTCTGCCCTGTTCCCATGATGCACTGGGCCAGGGACAGACTAATTTGCATATAGCCAGGTTCTGAGCTGGGATGGGGCAGTGAGCTAAATAACGGTGATGGATCAAGCCCTGATCTTTGGACTGGGTAAGAGTGGTCTGCTTAATTCAGACACTCTGTTCATCACCACCCCCTTTTCTGAATCGATTTTGGCCACTATAGGTGTGGCAGGGTATACTCAGACATGAGTCCCTTGCTCACTGCTCCATCAGGATTCAAGCAAGCCGGGCCGACGAGGCTGAAATGCCAGAAACCGGTCCCCGGTAGCTTGTCTCCTTTCTGGTGAAGAATTGGCTTGGTAGTTTGGTCTGCCCTGTTCCCATGATGCACTGGGCCAGGGACAGACTAATTTGCATATAGCCAGGTTCTGAGCTGGGATGGGGCAGTGAGCTAAATAACGGTGATGGATCAAGCCCTGATCTTTGGACTGGGTAAGAGTGGTCTGCTTAATTCAGACACTCTGTTCATCACCACCCCCTTTTCTGAATCGATTTTGGCCACTATAGGTGTGGCAGGGTATACTCAGACATGAGTCCCTTGCTCACTGCTCCATCAGGATTCAAGCAAGCCGGGCCGACGAGGCTGAAATGCCAGAAACCGGTCCCCGGTAGCTTGTCTCCTTTCTGGTGAAGAATTGGCTTGGTAGTTTGGTCTGCCCTGTTCCCATGATGCACTGGGCCAGGGACAGACTAATTTGCATATAGCCAGGTTCTGAGCTGGGATGGGGCAGTGAGCTAAATAACGGTGATGGATCAAGCCCTGATCTTTGGACTGGGTAAGAGTGGTCTGCTTAATTCAGACACTCTGTTCATCACCACCCCCTTTTCTGAATTAATTTAGTTTCAGGCACAAAGCGTGCATTAATGGTTTGAAAACGTGAACCGAACAAAAACCAACTTAAACGTAGCATCTCCCAAGTCACAGACTCCTGGCACAACAACCTTTCAGTTTCTCTGTGACCAAAGCACGTATTACCAATCGCTTTTTTGCTTTAGAATTCTTATTACGTTTTCAAATCAAGCACGTAAGCTATTACTATAGCTGAAAAAGAAATGCTATTAAACAGCTAGAAATGCAGGAAACCAAGAACAAGCAGTGCTATGAAAAGAAAAGCTAGTATTTCACAGACGTGAAAGGTTAAGTAAAGGTAAAGCATTCGGAAAATTTAAGCAATGAAGCCCAAACTGCATCAAAAATAGTTTCCTAATCATTCACGCTCTGTACATTAAACACTCATAGGACACTAAAAGACATCAAATCACTGTTTCCATTGCTCTCACAAAATACATCTGTATGCACTGTAGCTGCAACTTCCTTAGACGAGGTGAGGTTTATTTATATGGTAACAGATAGAAAAATCATCTTATGGGGCCACCTTTTAAAATGTAGGTAAAAAAAAGATAGGTCAAAATGTTTTATCTACTTAAAATTTGTAACCAATATGTCACAAGTGTAGAACAACCTGCAGAGGATGTGTACAAGCTACAAGTATTTGAAGAGCAATGTCAATTTCCACTCGTATAGGGAACTCATCAAGAGAACATGTCACAAGCTTTCTACTGCTCTTCCCCGAAGATCTGGAACTCTCTCCCACCGGAAGTACGCAGAATCAGAATCAACTCCACGGTTGCTTTCAAATTGGACGCTAAAAGATTCCTTATGAACAAGTTCTTACCTTAAATGGGTTTGGAGCATCTTGTCTAAGGTACTGGACTTACAACTTTAAGACCTGCGTTGGGTGCCACTCTTCTTTACTTATCATTTGCTCCCCTCCTAGTTCGCGATGTACTAGTTATTGTTTTATTCTCTATTGACCCCTTTTGTTTGTAACTGTTCTGTTTTATATTCTTATTGGATGCCAGTACTGCATTTATTACCTTCCTTCCCTCCAATTGTAAAGCACTCTGATATCCTTCGGGATCATGTTCGCGCTATATAAAACTGTATAAATAAATAAACAAATAGGGGAGGGATTAACTCTCAAAGTCCTTCCGACCCCAATTTTGTATAAAGGATCACACTGTAGATACCTTTACATTTCACTAAGTCCAAGCTGCATTTTTAAAAGGGATAACTGCTATGTTTGAATTGCTAAGTATCTGCAAAGTCACCAATTTCTTTTTAACCGACTTTATTAAGAAATTTGCGGCAGGACACAGTGAAATAGTGCAGAGATTGGTTGACGCATATGCATCTCATTACAGCAATCCCAATCATCAATATAACATAACATTATACAGTCATATCAACACACCATATTACCTACACAATTATCCCGATATGCGTTCATGCTTGTTAGGGCAGCCACGAGCCTCAAAGATCGTTTTCTCCTGATGACGCACCAGTCCACCCCGTGTGCCAGCTTCTAACAGTCAGCAGCTTAGGCTGCATTTATGCACAGGCCACATCCAGGTGTGGCGACTAACAGGCCATCCCCGGAAAAACACGCTCAACTCTAGGGCCCCTACCTCCTCCATTAGCCCCAATAGTGCAGTGCGAGGCGTTAGCTCCAGGGTGTAGCCTTGGACAGAGAAAAGTACTTGACCCACCCCCTCCCAAAAGGACCTTAGCATCTGACACTCCCAGGCCACATGGAAAAAATCTGCAGCAGGAAGCGAGCATCGTGCGCACAACGCTTGCACATCGGGGAGCAAGTGCTGTAAGCGCCGCGGGTGAGATACGTGGCATGCAAGTAGTTATATGGAATCATACACAGCCGTGATGAAATCGCCAACTACTAAGGCGCCATACAAACCTTCCTCCATTCCTCTTCATCCAAGTCTCCAACCCAGGACACCCATCTCTGCCGGGCCTTCTCAACGCCATCAGCGGCATGGATCACCAGTCACAGAAGTTGTCCCTTTACCCAGCTGGCTGAGGAAAACCTTTGCTTCCAACGGACTGAATTCCGGCAACGAGTCTTCAGGAGCTCGTTGGCCTGCAAGGCATAGCGCAATTGGAGGTACCGAAAGAACTGCTAGTTAGACAGGTGATATTGAACCTTTAACTCCTGAAATTACATAATGCTCCCTCCCTTATAAACATCTTGCAGGAATGAGATCCCCATACGGTCCCAGGGGATAAAACCCTCCATGGTCGACAGCTGACTAAGCCATGTTCCCCGCCGTAAACAGGTGAGGCGGTGATCTCAGCCATTGAGCTGAGGGCCGCCCACCAACAGATGAGGGACACCCGCGTGCAAGAAGGCAGTGTATCAGGTAAACTCGCTCCGATCAAAAGATCAAGCAGGCCATTTATTCCCAACAAATTCATTTTCAAGCAGATACACCGGATCATCCCACCCCCGTGAACCAGTCATTAACCGGCACAAAGTGTGCTGCGTGGTAGTATAGGTAGATATCCGATAGACCAAGGCCACCATCAAAGGGGGACCTGCGCACTGACTGAAATGCCACCTTGTGCCTACCACCGGCCCACACAAAGTTAGTGATCTTAGTAGTCAAGAAGTGAAACCATTTGCAGGGGATGGGATAGGGATAGTTACCCAGAATATACAACTAGCGCTGCAGGCATACCATTTTAAATAAGGCAGGGCGCCCTATGGGGTTTAATGGCAGGTCGGCGCATCGGCCGAGATCAAGCCGCAGATCCAACTTCCGGGAGTTAAGGGCCCAGGCCAAATCTTTGAGAGGGGACACAAGACCCCCCAGATACTTGAAAGAATTATGCCAGGTAGGAATACTGGGACACCAAACCTGCCCCAGATGGGCCTCCTTTACCTCCACTATGCAGGACTTGCCTTCATTAACCCGGAGCCCAGGCGCCACACCATATTGCCGAAGAAGTGTCAGACAACGGGGCCCAGAGCGCTTGAGATCCTTCAAGAACAAAAGCATATCATCCGCACATATAGCGCTATGCGATCTTCAAGACCATTCCCCCACCACCCGCCCCAAACCTGGGCATCGCAGCATATAAGCAGTGCCAGGAGGTCTATCACCAAAGCGAATAGCAGTGGGGACAATGGACACCACTGGCGCATACCGCATTCTATAGGGAATGCAGGAGAAAAAATAAATTTACACTAACTTGAGCAGTCGGGACATGGTAAAAAAGACAGACCGTTCAATGGAACCAACCCCTATCCCAGACTGACCCGGCAAAGGACTCCATCCATAAAATCCTAGGACACAGTATTGAACACTTGGTGGAGTCAACTAGCAAGAGAGCCAGTGTGACATCGATGTCTCGTGCTTGAGACAGCGCGGCATGGAACCTCCTAATACAATGGTGCTTGCTGCGCCCCAACATAAATCAGCACTGATCTGAGTGAACCAGATGTGGAAAGGCACGGCCTAGCTGAATAGCTAATACTTTTGCCTAGATCTTAAATCAGTGTTAATCAGCTAAATCGGGTGATAGGTGGAACATTGGTCCAAGGGAGACTCTCCATGGGCAGGACGATGATAGTGGCACAATCTAATTCGGGTGGAAAGGACCCCTGCTGCAGAGTGGCTGTATAAAAGTTTAGATGATAGGGGCATAACATTTCAAGGAAGTGCTTGTAATATTCAATGGGATACCCATTAGGCCCAGCCGTCTTTCCGACCTGCAACCCAGACACCGCAGAGCTCACCTCCTCCAGCATCAGGACTTGGCCCACCTCTCGGGCCAAGATATTGGGTATAGTCAGCAGTGGTATACTGTCCAGGAGAGAATTTGCAATTTCCTCTGGCGGGAGACATAGCAAATATAGGCCCTGACAGAATTCAGCAACGGTCTGAGTAATTACGGTAAGATCCTTCTGGGGACATCCCAACAAGTCCCGAATCACTAGAATCACTCGGTCAGAGATACAGCATGTCATAATCCAGAACAATAATGTATCTGATTCATCGCCAGAGGAATATATCCTCTGCGTAGAGGCTCTCCACCATGCCTGGCTTCCTCTAAGGAAACATGTGCGGGCTAGGCTAGGAGACGACGGTAATGCTCGGTATTACGGTGGCGGAGGATAGCCTCCAGTCATATCTGAGATTCCAGGTCAGTAAGGCACGCCACACAGAGTGCCTCAGCTTGACGAACATGTCCTGTAATGTGGCCTCTCAAGGACGGCTTACTAGCCACTCACAGTGCGATGCAGAGGCCACTGACCCTACGTTGAGTTAAAAGAACTGTTGTAATTCCTCCTCAACAAAGGCCTCGAATTCAGAGCTTTGCAAATACCATGCAATGAACATCCAAACAGGGCGTAGGACGGTGGGCTAAGTTTCCTATGACAACAAAAGCAGAGCATGATCAGAAATACCACGCAGGAGAATGTACACAGATTGAACCAAGAGATGATCTGCCGCCAGTAAGCACAGCAAGTCTATGCTGCCAGTAAGAACAGCAAGTCTATGCCACCAGTAAGCACAGCAAGTCTATGTGGGATTCTGCTGCATGCACCGCAGATTGATGAGTGTAGGCTCATTTGGTGGGATGTCAAGAGTGCCATGCATCGCAGAGGCCCAGTGAATCTGCCCCCGAGGACAAGCACACCAATCGGGAACGCCTGGCTGAATATGGAGCGGATGAGGAATCCAGGACTGGATCAGGGAGCGCATTAAAATCTCCTCCAATCACCGTAATGCCCTGGGGAAAGAGTCAAGACGAAGGATCTCAGCGATTGCAAGGAGAGATGCAGCAGGGTTGGTGGGACATAAAAGGTTACAAAATTATAATTCCTCGCTTCCAAACAGCCTTCAATACCCACATAGCATCCCTGAGTGTCCGTGTGCTGCGCTGTGATGGCTAGGGGAAGAGATTTATGCCACAATATGGTGACTCCTCTAAAACCACATGTAAAACCGGAGTGGAAAACCCTGTCATAGATAAAGCGGCCCAGAAAGGGGCAATTTAAACCTAATAGGTGGGTCTCCTGCAAGAAGACGGCCGCTGGCCTGTGTTGCTTGATATACCGTAACATTGCAGAACGGTTAATGCGGTCCAGGAGGCCATTCACATTCTAGGAAAGTACCGTTATCCCAGGGGGGTTCATGACATAGCTGCAAGAATAAAGGACAGCCCCCACCCAAAGCGGAGTG
Organism: Lissotriton helveticus; assembly: GCF_964261635.1. NCBI lineage: Eukaryota > Metazoa > Chordata > Amphibia > Caudata > Salamandridae > Lissotriton > Lissotriton helveticus. Next base: position 488,136,994 of record NC_136057.1, read on the forward strand.
AGACATGATTACCTGAGGGCCTGCAGTGCAATGCCATACATAACTAGCAACTGTGATCTGACTTGTTTGCCGTAATCAATCTAAAAGTAAACAAGCATTTACAATGCAATGGTCTCGCCATTATTAAAGGTAGAGCTATTGGCATTGCTTATGACTTTTTTTTTTTAAATCATAAATAAATAGCATTGTCATTTACATTGCCAATAGCTTAATCGTTAAATAAATAGCATTGTCATTTACAATGCCAATAGCTTAATCGCTCGCATATGCATCACCTATTGCATTTACACCCACACAGACACACACACACACACACACACATACAGAGCCACCCACACAGTCATTCACATAGAGCCACCCACACACAGAGCTACCCACATACAGAGCCACCTACAAAAAAAGTTATCTACACAGCCACACACACACACCCAGAGCCACACACACACACACCGGAGAGCAAGCACAGCCAGGGGGCAGGGGAGCAAGCACAGCCAGGGGGCAGGGGAGCAAGCACAGCCAGGGGGCAGGGGAGCAAGCACAGCCAGGGGGCAGGGGAGCAAGCACAGCCATGGGGCAGGGGAGCAAGCGGGGGCAGGGGAGCAAGCGGGGCAGGGGAGCAAGCGGGGGCAGGAGAGTAAGCGGGGGCAGGGGAGCAAGCACAGGCAGGGGAGCAAGCACAGGCAGGGGAGCAAGCACAGGCAGGGGAGCAAGCACAGCCAGGGGAGCAAGCGGGGGCAGGGCAGCAAGCACAGCCAGGGGGCAGGGGAGCAAGCACAGCCAGGGGAGCAAGCACAGCCAGGGGAGCAAGCACAGCCAGGGGAGCAAGGGGAGCCATGGATTGAGCTGCAGGGTTCAGGTCCCATTTTAGAATCTGCTGAGAGGCATTCAAGAGGTCATTGACCAAACCAGAAACTGCTTCTTTGTATGACCTGGTAAGCTTTGGCAGTTCCCACAGGGTGTGTACATATAAGACAATATTGCAGTTTGCATTTGCAGTGTGGAAAGCTAGGCTACTGGAAGAAAATACTTGCAGCCCCTGGAGTAAATTGTAATTGACTCTCTGCTGGGGGTGTCATAGGAAAGCCAATTGGGTTTTGTTTTGAAGAAGCTTACACTACTCAACTTTCCAGGTACGGGTGAGAAGTCAATACTTGTGGGTCACACAGAGTAGGCCGTTGGCATCTGGTTATGTGCCTGTGGACCACTGGGCCTGAGAAGGGTTTCTCTCATGAAGCTATGACTAAACAACATTGTTAAATGAAAGCACGGTGTCCACCACTGAGGTGGAGGGTGGCAAAATCTCAGTCAATGTGTTTGACTTCACTTCTGCTAAAGGTGAGGTCATTTCCAACACTTGGGCTGCTTTTTGTAACACAGTTGTAAAAAAGGAAACTTCAGAAGGGGACCACCGTGATGAAGAAAGTTTCCTTCAAGCGAAGTGCCCAGGCCACTCACATTTTGTATATTTAGATAAAAAAAAGTAACCCTCACTCATTTAAGGAGAATGCCTCCAAAAAACGACACTCTGTGCAGCCCTAATTATCTTCATGTATTGCAGGAGCCTCTAAGTAAAAGCCTTACAATTCTGCGTTCGATGTGAAACTCTGAGCCCTAGGAAGTTGTTCTGCCAAGGGTACATCATTAAAATGATTTCCTCCAACAATGATGGCTTTGAGGGCAGTGTTGTAGAGACTACCTAATGGACGGAATCTGTGCTGGCGCCAAAGGAGGCTCTGATTAAAGAATGACTGGCGTGCCTTGGCAGGCTTTGACTTCTTGGGCACCAGGGCCACAGTTCATGGAGGCGCAGCGTTATTGGGAGCGGTCAGAATTGCCAAAACTGCCAGAACATGCCCACCACCCCTTGAGGGGGTGATGCAGAAGCAACTTTAGCTGTCCTAAAGAGATCCAGCAAAGCAAAATGTAAGGTGTCAACCTGCACAGGGTTTAGGAGTTTGTTCTCATCTTTCCAGTATCTGGATTTTCATGGAAAAAACAAACCATCTCATTGAGGCGCAGAAAAATAGCAACTGAGGCCACTGTGTAAGCCGGTTCAAAAACTCAGCCAGTGGAGCAAGCACAGCCAGGGGAGCAAGCGCAGCCAGGGGGGTAGGGGAGCAAGCACAGCCAGGGGAGAAAGCACAGCCAGGGGAGAAAGCACAGCCAGGGGAGAAAGCACAGCCAGGGGAGCAAGCACCGGGCACGGGGCACTGCTGTTGCTAACGGGGTCTTGTACTTCGGGTTGGGAAGGCAAATGAACGTAGGTGCCGACAGCACCTTAGTGTAGCCTATCTCTGTAAATAGATGGTGCCATAAGGATTCAGTCAGTGCTGATGAGAAAGCCATCTGCTCTTGAGTCTGTTTAGTTGCGATTTTCCACTAGGAACTGTTGAAGACCTTTGAGGAGGGCGGGGTGACGCTGAGGTCTCGGTGCCAGATGTGGAGCACTTTTTTTTACGAATTCTTTTGGGATCTTGGTGAGGATCGATAACAGGAGGCTATGGAAGCGATTGCTGAAGAGTAAGGTGATTGGGGGCGGAGGGAGGGTGGTTGTGGCAGTGGCGGTTACTCCGGTAATTTGTGATCTGGGTTAAGAGATGTCCTAAGGGATCATCGGTTCTCTGTTCCGAAGGAGAAGACGGAGGGAACTCTAAACTACGGTCAAAATGTCCAAGGCTGGACAAGTTGTACAGCTTACACATACCTTTAGCTCCACAGTCGGCACACGTCAGATTTTCTAACTCCTGTACTAGGGTGGTACCGCTCCACGTCCCGCACGCATTTTCCAGTCATGGCTGTACAAATAGGGCACGGCAACGTCCAGTCACGGGTGTCCTTTCACCGTGTTACTGTTTAAACTGCCTTCGGACTAACTGTGCCTAAAGCTCTCCCGGCGCTCTTGTCTTCAAACGATAAAGGATTGAGCTCCACTCCAGCAGCTCCAACTTCTACTTCCTGCATCCGGGTCCCATTTCCCTTAGCTCACTGACTGCAGGAGATGAACGTTAGTAGTTCGCGTTCGAAGCCCGTGAGAGGTTTCAACATTGAAAAAAAATAACGTCCATTCCCCACTAGCCTCCGCCCTCTGATCATTTGGGCAAAACTATATCCTGTGAGTGACTCCAGCATCCACCCTACAGTACCGCAGAGGGGCCTCATTCAGAACCCTCGAGCAGCAGGCATAGCTGCCGGGGCTGGATAGGAACGGTGGTTGTACTCCCTCTAAAAGCCAGGCTCAGGCCTGGAGGCGGACACGCAGGCTGCGGACACGAATCGATTCAAGTATGCGGGTGTAGGTCCCAGTGTGTGTACAGACGGCTGCGGGCATAATACGGAGAGGGGGCAAGGTCGATCAGCAGAACGCATTGACTGGCACTGGGATTTCTCGGTTCTAACCCGAATACTTTGAAAAGAAAAAAATGCCGAGGCAGCATGGCCTCTGGCGAGGGAGGGAGGGGTGGGGGCCCGGGGAGCGGCAGAGGGAAGGGGGGGAGGCGAGTCCAGAGCGGGATGGAGGAGAGCTACGGCAGAGGGAAGGGGGGAGGCGAGAGTGGGATGGAGGAGAGCTGGGCAGTATAATTAAATGAAAAATGCGACTCTACCTCAGCAGAAGGGAAGGGGGAGCTGAGCAGCGCAGGAAACACCACCACGTTTCGCCGAGGCTTTGGCAGGAATGCCTCGGAGAAAGCACGGTCATTTTCACATTCGGGGCGTGGTTTTCTTTCGCTCCTCTTCCCATTGGCTGGAAGGTAAGATTCCAGTCAATTGGAAGAGGAGAGAAAGAAAACAAGACAGAAGCTTAAAAAAACGCCCCCGAATCCGAAAAAGACGGGGCTTGGACCGAGTGACGCCCCTCTCCTCCAATGGCTGGCCAGCATTTACTAGGCCAGCCAATGGAGAAGAGAGGCGGGTTCAAGCCCCCTTACTAAAAACATTAAATCTTCGGAGCTCCGCCCCACTGCTTACAGCAGAGCAACGGAGTCCTCGACCTAAAAACACTGTTAAGACAGAACATTTAAGGAAACAAACCAGGCTCAACTGAAACATCCACTCCTCAATACCCCTCCCCACCCCACACTTCACCCCAGAAAGCATCTGTCGCCCTAACTGAATGACAAAAAACCTCTAACTAAGGGACTAGGGTGGGGGGGTGGGGGTGGAGGGGAGAGAAACCTTCGTGATCTGTAGGCGCTCATACAATAGGATCTAGCACTTGACAACTGAATTAAACCACATGGAAATGACACTGACCCTCAGTAACCAACAGAAGAAACATTAGGAACGGGAAGAGAGTCGCTCAGGCCAGGACCCCCGCAGGGAGATGGGGGGAGGTAGAGCCCAGCAATCCTCTCTGTCAGTCCCTCCTGGCCCTCCCCAGACAGAACCATCAATGTGGGTGGAGAGTGAACATCCGAGTCATGGCGTTCTGGCAAGTTGGGAGAAGGTGCCCAGATCCATCTCTGCAGCGCGATAAATCATTGTAGTATTCAAGAGGATCTCAACCTCCCTCGGGGAGGCTGGATTCAAGGTAAGTTCTTCCTGAGCTGAGCCAGAGCCCTCATCAACCCCATGCTTGACCCAGGATTCCCGAGATCGGGGAAGCGATCCAGTATGCCCCTTTGTGCTCCCAGATCGGAGTGGCTCGGGGCGGGGCGGGGGGGGGGGTGTATCTGCAGCAACCACCGCTCAGTTGCCCATTCCCTAGCCTCATCCGGTGTGCCGAAGAAGAGAGTGCGAGATTGGAAAAATACTTTAATCTGGTGGGAATCAGAAGCATGTAGCACAGGTCTAGTGCACAGAGTTTCTGCGAAGGCGTGCCACCGCTGTTGTACCGCCTTTGTATAATCAGGGAACAGGAGAACCTTTGAGTTGTCGAACCGTCGATCAGTGTGGGTGAGGGCCTCTTGTAATATCACGTCTTGGTCCTTGAAGTTGAGCACCTTCAGAATCACAGAGGCCTCGGCATCGAGGAGTGGTGCGCCCTTTCAATGACAAAAAAAGAGACCGCTTATTTTCGGGCACCCATGTTTTGAACCGGTCCTCCAGCAGCACGGCAAGGCCCGCTGCTCCAGAGATTCAGGTAGGCCAATAAGTCTAAGGCTGTTACACCGCAACCTGTTTTCAGCGTCCTCCGCCCGCTCTGTTAGCAAGCTAGCAAGCCAGCTTGGACATCTGGCTTTTGAGCGCTGAAAATTCGTCCTCAGCAGAGGAGACACTGGTCACAACTCCGTAGTCCTGTCCACCACATTACGAAGATCCTGACGCAGCAGGGAGAGATCCACCCGGAGACCATCCACCTTGGACTCCACAGCATCCCTGGAGTCCTGTATTGGCTTAAGGACCACATCTAGGTCCACAGCCCACGCTGCGCCGAGTCAGACATCCGATCCATCAGACCCTCTCCAAGCTTCTGGGGAGCAGTCGGCGGGACTGTGTACTGATCTATTTTCATCTGGGCCAGGATTTGCGGCTGACCCTTCCCCGCCCCATCCTCAAGGGCCAGAAATAGAATAGGTCTAGCAGGAAGAGAGCAAGAGTACCTCCAGGCCAGGGCTCAGGGCAGCCTGGGGAGGAAGGGGTGGGGAGAGCCACTTACCGCCAAGACCACCAGACAGTAATTCCCTGGAGAGCAGACACTGGGGATGAGACAGGAGATGGGAGGAAGGATGTTAGACAGGAGGACTCCCGCCTAGTCCACCATCACTGGCCTTCACCTTCAGGAGCACCTCGCCACCCCCGGTACCCCGGAGGCACAGCCTGACATCTGCCCACTTACCGGGCCCAAGCTCCTCACCTCAGGTCCACAACTTAGTCCTCGGGTAGGAGGCCATTCTGCACTTCCAACCACTCCAGGCCTCCGCAGCCACCTCCACTTCTTGTCCTTCCTACCCGCCCTCCACACAGGCCTCCTCACCGTGGGTTCCCTCCCACCCCTGGGTATACCTACAACACCACACGTGTGCAGGCAGAGATGGGGAGACGAGGACCTTCCGCCTAGGAGGGCTAATACGGGGTAATGCGCGGCCTTCACCTCAGGTGCCATTCACTCCCCTGGTCCCCGGGCTGGCTTCTTCGGGTGCCCCTGGGAGTCTTCATGGCCTCTCCACTGCAGGCAGATGAAGGGGAGGGCCCTCACCGTCTACCGGGCGGCCAGCTCCTAGGCTATCTCCTTATCGTGGCACCAGCCAGGCTCACTCGGCCTATCGCCACCCAGACCGCCACTGAGCCCCACCAGGATTCGCCAAGGCAGGTGTCACTCCCAGACCGGAACTCCTCCCTCTGGTCGAGCTCCACTCCGTCAGGCCACAGGCCTCCCTATGCCCAAGAAGGAGAGGGGCGACTCCACTGAGCCCAGCGGTCCACAGCAATGCACTTCCCCGCAGAGACCCGGCAGCCCAGCAGGCCTCAACCATGCAAGCAATCAGACCGGTGGCCCTGCACAGACTTGAAGGGGAGCTGGCTTGGCACCAGAGGGCCCCACAATGAGCCCCCGTACACTGTGGCCTCGCACAGACTCGAAGGGAGGCTTGCTCGGCACCGCAGGGCCCCACAAGGAGCCCCGGTACACCGAGGGTAGGGAAACAAAATGTTGTCAGGCAGGATTACGACAGATCATTCTCAGGCGACGGTAGCAACCCTAAGGCTCGACCGCTATCTTGGCTGTCTAGGCCACGCCCCCCTCCAATACACCAATTTGATATAATCTGAGAAAATATGTTTGTCGTTCTGTGGAGCCCAATGTTTTTTTTTTGGTTTTACACAAGGTGGTCACATTCATTAAAAAGTTTAGGACCATTGGGTATACAGTGACTACCTGATCTACTAGGAGGGCCAGATATTATACTAAGGCCGATCTGTTTATCAGTAAAAATGCATTTCTATTGCATCCCTTAGATGGTAGAAGAGGGGCAATTACACAAAACGCATACATTGAAATACATGAGAAGCCAGAAAATACACTTCAAAACGGGGGACCCAAAATTTAACACGTTCAGAAAATGTTCTTTACCCAAACCATGCAAGGTTCAGGAAAAGGAACTGTACAATATAGTAAACATCAGAGGTAAACGCCGGTGTTTTACCCACATCTGAAAGTAAAGACGTATAGCTGGTCAAAAGTGAAAGAACTGGGGTTCCTGTGGTCGCTTAATAAAAAGACACTAAAATTACATCCTATAATGATAATTTTTCGGCATTACGTGCAACCGAGATATAGCTAAGCAAAGTTAAAGCTCAAACACCAAGGGGACAAATAGGGCCTTCACGCAAAAGCAAGACGAAACATTCTAAATGGTATTTCAAGAGCAGCCTCGAGTAAAGGACAATACATAAGTCAAGGGGTTTCCTTTCCAGTGCTCCCATCGGCTCCACACGGATCGATTTGGAGGAAAGAATACTTTTATTTGTTTTTTATGAAAACTGCTGGAGTTCGGCAGGTTAATCCACTTCTTATATTGTTAATTTAAAGCTCAAAGTTCTCAGCATCAGTTTGCCAGGCTCCGTTGTTCTCTAGATTAAAATGGATTTGGGTGTCATCAGTATACATTGTGAAATTCACATGGTAAATCTTAAGGCGCTGTGCTAGAGTATATCATGGATATTAAAAAGCAAGCATGCGGCCTACTCCAGGGATCACCAGAAGAAGATTCCACTCAGCCCAGTCTCATTATTTATTTTTAACAATTGGATAGAGAGGAGTTGGTCTAAGTCAAGGCAGTTACATGTGCCTCTGCATCCCCCATTGCTGAACTGTTACAGTTCTCGACTTTAGGAGAAAAATGTATTTCATGGAGTCGAGAAAGTTAGTCCAAATCACCTCAATTCACCCTCTACTTTATACATCTATCACTCAAAGCTACCAGGATGAGACAAACCCTCGCTTGGATGGTCTCAAAAATGAGAGCTGCATGGCAAAACAGAAGAAGAAGTGGCTTTCTCACTTTAATTTTATACTAGACCTCTAATTCCCTGTGACTACCACAAGCAGCCATCTTAGCATGGGCTCAGATAATGGCTTATTACTTACCGGTAATCTTCATTACCCCGATTAGGGTCCTCCCCGTCCCAGTCCTTACTACGTGAGGCAGTCCTGCCTCCACCCAGCCAATCAAAACGCCAGAAATCCAAAGGTCGAAGGTTACATAAGCCCCTCCCACCCACCGTCATGCCTGTTATCAACAAGACTCAGACACAAACACAGCAGGAGAGAGGGAGGGCAGAGGACTGGGTCGGGGAGGACCCTAATCGGGGTAATGAAGATTACCGGTAAGTAATAAGACATTACCCCCTCATGGGTCCTCCCCGTCCCAGTCCTTACTACGTGAGGAACTCACAAGCAGAGAACCAAGAAGAAAAAATGCAGGACACCAGGGATCCATGCAAAAGTACAAAACTTTAAACAATAAAGCATCAACGAACAACAGTGTACAAGACGCCAACAGAAAACGTCAGAAGAGGCAAGAAAAACATCAAGCCGAGAATGTCACACAAAAGTGTGACTGGACCGCCAAATGGCCGCCCCACAAATCTCCTGGATAGAGACCCCGCCACCTCAGCATAGGAAGCAGACACAGAACCCACAGGAGACAATCAGGGCAGGAGAAACCCGAGACTGCAGTTAACATTGGGGGCTAAACAAAAGAGCCCTGCGAACACCCAAAGAAGGGGAACAGGAGAAACCCCCTCAGCAGGCAAAACAGGAAGCAACACCTCCAGCCGCAAAAGGAAACTCGAAGAAGCAGGCAGAAAAGCCGGATTAAGCCGCAAAACAACTCAAACCAGCAGAAACTGCAAAGAAGGAAACAAAACGAGCAAGGCACACAACTCACCCAACCGACAAGCGGAAGTGAAGGCCAGCAAAAAAAAAAAACACGGCAGTGGACAACCACAACAAGTCCGCCACTAACAAGGACACGAAAGGGGCAACCGCAGACCATGCAAAACAGCAGGCAAGGCCCAAAGAAGAATCAAGCACAGGAGAGCCCGGACAACGAAGCACAAAGCTCTGAAGAAGCCGACTCACCAAAGGGCAACAACCACAGAGGAAGCCCCAAGGCCCCGATAAGCACAAACCGCCGTCAACGAGCAGACAAAGTGGAAGCGGAAAAAGCCCAACATCAAACCCAAGCTGGAGAATCCAGTACAGAAACTGGAACCCCAGCACGGATTCCGACCAAGAGAAGAGCACCAGGAAACAAAAGAGCCCCAAAATGCATCACAGCTCCAAAGAGCGGAAGGCCAACGCGACCAACACATGCCACAGGCCACCACAGAAGAACGCTAAAGACAGCTGCTCAAGAGTCAGGCAGTCAGAAGCAAGCGTCAAAGATAGGGCAAAGACAGCTGCGGACCCAGAAGCAGAGACGGAGGCAAGGGTGGCTGGCCAAATCCAACTCCCACCAGCAACAGCAGGAGCGGAAACCAAAAACAGCGAGGCCAACCCAACAACACCGACACCCCCCAAACCTCCGCAGAACCCCCGGGAGGGAAGGCATACAGAAAACCCGAAGGCCAAGGAAACGAGAGAGCAACCCCCAAGGACAGACAACCCGGAACAAAAACCAGGGGAGAAGAGCAACAGGAGGGGAAGCAAACATGACCGAACCAAGAGTCCCAAACCAAAGACAAAAGGACCTGGAACAGAGGAACAGACAGAGGGAATGCTCCACGAATCAGCAAGACATCCCAGCGCAGGGCCATTCCAAGCACCAGCGCATAGTCCCAAGCACCCGCGCATTGTCCCAATAAAAGGATATGTCTTGCAGAAACGAGCACCAGACAGCACCAAACAGAGGATGGGAGGAAGTGGCCCAAGCCACCAAAAGAAGGCACAATTAGAGTACTATTCCTTTAAAGAAACCAACCACCGTAACAGGGATGTTACTCAAGACCCTCTGAAAGCCAACAGAGAAGTCGCCGCCCAGACACAAAACAGGGAAGCTAGCAGGAACAGAGACACGTACCGGGACCCCCCAAGAAAGCCCAAACAACAACGTGCCACCGGAGCGCCAGCCCGAACAGACAAGCCGGCCACCAAGGACCCCAACGGAGCCCCCAACCCAAGGACAGGCATCCGAGGACAACAAGAGGAGAGAGGGAAGCAGAAATGCACCCCCCACACCAGGTCGGGAGAGCAAAGCCACCAGACCAGGGGAAAGAGGAACCAGTGCCCTGTAACCAGCATGAAAAAGGACCCAACGAGTCATCAGAAGAAACACCAATGACATGAGGTGCCAGTGAGCTCAAAGAACCACAGCCGTGGAGGCAACCACCACCCTCCAGACCCACAACCAACCTCGAGCCGGGGCAGGAGGGTGACCCAGTAGGACCCGCAGAAGATCCAACAGGGCAGATAACAGATCCGGATATATGGAACGCCTCACCAAATGCGTGTCATCCTTGCGCAGGGGCCATGCCAACCCCCCCCAGTAACGCTCAACATAATTGCATATGAGCCGCCGAAGCGAGCACTGAGAAAACAGCTCCCTGCAAAGCGACAAACCGGTCCCGAGGAACTAAAGCACCCGAACAGGAACCAGACGAGGAATGGCCAGACCCAATATGACCTCAGAAACTGGAACCAGGACAGCAAACCCCCACAGCAGGAGCCAGCGCCGTGTAAAAAACCTGAGGAGCAGGAGAGAGGCCGAAAGGAAACACCTGAAAACAGGCAACGGAACACAACCACCGCAAACCTCTGATCAGCCGGATGGATGGGAACGTGAAAAACAGGCGACTCCCAAACCCAGGGAAGCCAAAATCACCCACCAGGAAGAGGGGAATGCCGGACTGCAAGGGGCACAACCGAAAGGGACACAGCTGCACCAACCCGACCAAAGCCCCGGGAGGAAGAACCGTACTGAAAGACCAATGGGAGCCAGGACCAGGAACAGATGCAGTAGATAATGAATCAGGGAGCAGACCTAGCACTACCAGACCATGGACCACCAAACCCTGAACGCACACCCCAACAGGGGAAAATGTCCACGACCCCACCAACAGTAGAAGAAGGTCGAGCCGCATGCACCAGCAGTGCAGACAGCGCAAAACAGTCCAAGAAAAACTGCAAAAGAACACCCCCCCTGCAGCTCCAGGACAACATGCTGAGTGGACAAAGAGAATGCACTTTTTCTTAAAGCACAGCACGAAAACATATCAAGTCACCTCAACAGCATTGGCAGGACTTGAACCCTTGTCTTGTGAGAGCCTGTGACACCAGAGGCATAAGACATACCACCGAGCCATAGTTCCTTGGATACACCGGATAGGAAGCCTCCTCACACAAGGCGAGCAAAGGAGTAAACCCCACAGGAAACTCCCAACACACCAATAAAGGAAGTGCCCAGCAACCTCCTGAAACACTGCCCTCAAACATCAATCTCATATGTGAGACCAGAAAATAAATAAAAAAGGGCAGCCCTGTAGTCTCCACCCACAGCCACATATGAAGAACATGGCTGCAGGGGCCGGACGCTGCACTAAAGCACCAGCGCCGGAACGACCTGGGGCCTGAACACCAGGAGGGCTCCCCGCCCCAGCCCAGCACATGAACGGGGAGCATCCTGACCCCAGTACAGGAGCGTGGCCGACCGGAACACCGGAGCGACCGCGCCGGGAGAAATGTGAAAATACCATAACCAGAAGCATTTAAAAATGCAAAAGAAACACTCACGGCAACGCCAAACCATCCAGAAGCAAACAGGAACAGAGGCAGGAACCGGGAGCACCAGCGTTCCGACAGCCGTCGGAGCAGAAAAAAAAACAGGCGTGGCGGTGGGTGGGTGGGGCTTATGTAACCTTCGACCTTTGGATTTCTGGTGTTTCGATTGGCTGGGTGGAGGCAGGACTGCCTCATGTAGTAAGGACTGGGACGGGCAGGACCCATGAGGGGGTAATGGGGAGCGTATTGGTAACCATGCGCCTCACCTGAATGGGTGGGGCGGATGACCGAGAACCCAGGACCCGAATACAAAAAACAACATGACACCACTGTGTGATTTGGGTGCTCAATACCGAACCCTAAAGCTTCAGGGGACGTTTATTTGCAGGTATGCATAAATATTGTGTGTACACCAGACCCATCTGTACAATGTGCCGTCCTGCATTATACTATTCTAGGTTGCTTCTCTCCAGATCATACCCTGATTTTGGCATTTCAGCTTTAGTCGGACCCTAGCTATCACCCCACGTAATACTGTGGGGCATATTTACAAGCCCCTATCGCCACAATGTCACTTTTATTGACGTGGTGGTGGTGATAGGATCTTCACCTTATTCACAAGGCAGTGTTAAGCCACTTAATGTGGCTTAACACCGCCTTGTGAATAAGGCACCCTTTCGCGTTATACTTAGTGCGTAAGGGGCGGGCAATGGGTGGTGTTGTGGGCGTTCCACCGCAACACCTATTGATTTTGACACTGCCCCACAGTTACAAGGGTGGCGTAAATATGGAGCAGTGCCGACATTAAGACCGGGGAAAACCTGGTCTTACCCTAGCACAACAAGGAGAAATTTTTAATTTCTCCTTGTTTTTGCTGTTTCCATATGTGCTGCTTTGTGCAGCACACATAGAAACAGCAAAACACCATTGATTGTTTATCTGCAGGAAGGGAAAACTTCCTGTACATAAGCAATCATTAAAAAAAATATGAAGTTTTGCAACTTGTATGTGGGCTGCATTAAGCAGAAAATATAGAAGCTTCAAAATGCCATTTCAGGTTGTTTATGTGCACTACAGTTGCAAGGGTGCACCATATTCTTGTATATATGGTGCAGCCCTGCGTTTCAAAAGTGGCGGAGTGCAGTGTTAAGCCAAGGAGGCTAACGCCACACTCCGCCACTTCCTTGTAAATATGCCTCTGTGTCCCATTACATACGATTGAGAGTATTCTCTTTTCAGCATTCTACTAACAAAATAAACGTAACCTTTGAAATTAGCCTGTGCTCCTTTAGACTAAGCCCATGCCTTAGCAAATACAGATCGTTTCCTTTAAAATGCAATAAAGACTGTGAAAGGAAATCATTTAGGACAGATTGTAACGAAATATATTATATATCTTTGCTTGTTTTAATAGCAAAACAATTATATACAGCCCAAATAATTGGAGGATACAGATTAGTATTTTCCTTACATTTTTCACGCCATCGCTCACATCAGAATAAAGTATGAAACAAAAGCTTTTAGTGTGATAATTAAATGCATTATCTGTTTGCTCACCTGTACAGATTCCGTTTTCTTCATCAGTTCTTCTATGTCAGTGGTCCACCGGAGAGCCTCAGCAAACTTTGTTGTGCTGTCTGTCAGCTCCCCTACCTCTGCCACATCTGTGATTTTTAAAGGTTTCTTCTTGAAAGGACCAACCAAATGTCGATTCAATAGTAGACGTGGAACATTCGGCCTTACCGAGTTCACCATACTTGCGAAAGGCTCAATCTAAAACAAAGTTAAGTCGTACAGATAAACTCTCTTGCAACTGCAGGGCTTTCTCTTTCAATTACAGGCTGTTTTGTGGTGGGTCATTCTTTGTTCTCATGCATGTGTGTTGTCAATAGAAGATAATTAATGGAAAACACTTTCCAGTGATGAATCACACGTGGCTTCAATGTTATTTTTTTCATTTTTGCTGACGTGCCAGTTGTGAATTCAGTCACTGACTGATGGCATACAGTCAAATACTCTTTATTCGATGTAAACAATCATAAAAGACATAAAAAACATTATATATATACACATTTAAAATAATTCGATACATTTTCATAATCATTTCATACAATGCAGTGGGTCAAAAGGTAAAAACACGTAGATGTCATGATTAAAAGTTCATTATATCACAGATCGTGGGGCATTATGTAATTTAATCCTGGAAGCCGCCACTAAAAAATCAGCCACACAAAATGTAATGCGGGTACTACTCAGGGACTGAAGGAAAACTAGTGCCGGCCTCACTTGCGCAAAGCCAGCCTCCCTCAAAATAGGCCGCAGATATCTTTTTCTGATGTCCGAGAATAGCCCGCAGAACATTACAAAGTGCATTGTATCTTGAGTTGAGAATTGGTCGCAAATGCAAGGGGTGGCTAAATCTGGTTTGACCCAGGTGGGGTAATTGCCCAAATAAAAATGAATCAAAATAAATCTGAACTTTATCAGTAAAAACCTATGTAAAGGCTTTGTGACAGTACTGAGGTATTGCTGAAGTACAAAAGTGCCTAAAAGCAAATAGTGAGAACGCACAGTGGGTTTCAGCATTTCCCTGGCTAGGCTGGCTCTTTCCATAAAAAGTTTTTTGACCAAATTCACATCCGCCTTCCTGATACAGGATGGTGACAGAAAAAGGTCTGGGCGTCCCAGATGTTCAAAGGCTTTTCTCAGGTACTCTAACCAGGGCACTTTATGGGAGTGATCTAAAGACATTACATCAGCTAGGATCGAGTGATTAAGGCATACATTTAGCTGCTTTTCATAAATACCTGGAAGCTGTAACCATGAAACCCAATAATAGATGAGACCACTAACCTCAACCTGGAGAGCTGTAGGAATAGATGCTTCCATTTATCCATTTATCATTTAAAAGGAATGAGGGTGAGGTGGGGTGGGGTGGGGTGGACTCCTGCGGCGTGCGCCCCCCTGCTCTACAGGGATTGCAGGGGCCTTAGTTACACCGATGAATTCTTGGGCAGGCTCCATGCTAATGTCAGTGGATGTGCAAAATAACAATGGTAAAAAGAGCTTATTCAAATAACACCATTGAAAGCTCTACAAGGTGCAAATACATTGTTTAAACAAGCACTGGCAAAGCCAATAGGTCTCGCATTTGAAAGCTATTGGCTTTGGCTAGGTTTCGTAGTCATGCTGTACAGCAGTGTAGGCGTTTTGCAGTGTGGCTTTTTTCTTTAAGTACATTAGTACTGGATGCATCATAGTCCTTTTTATTATCATCATTTTAGCTATGCTGTGTAGCAAGATTACAGATCATTGCCAAAGTCAGCAATGCTCCTGCTGTACAGCAGGAATTAAAGGCAGTGGCAGAGGCAATAGTCTCACAGGTGAGACCTATTGGCTTTGCCAATTCTTGTCACATTTTGGCACAACACCCCTGTGATTTTGAGCAAATAAGTTAATCTCCCCATGAGGGAAAATGATAAAAAACAAGCATTTGCAATGCAACAGGTCTTGCATTGCGAGAGTTTTAAAAGCCAGGCGGATCCAGGCACACTGCAATCCTTAGTCTGGTTTGAAATCTCCCGGAATAACTCAGGAGGAACGTTCGGTCGCCTCTTCAAAGACGCAATTCAGCAATTTTCAGCGAGTGAACTATGGGCGCTTAACCCTGGTCAGACAGCTTTTAAAACGGGTATTAAAAAATGTGTGAAAATGAAATCTCTTAGTATGGATAAAGCACATTTTTCAAAACGTAGCCACGCTTGGGCCCTGTTACACTCATACAGCCGGTTAGTCCCTGCCTCTTACTTGGCCTGCACATACTCGTTATATCTTAAACGCAGTTTTATCGCTATTAGAATGGGTAATTGGCGATTCCTGCAAGACTTACCTGCATGGCGACGCACGTCAGAGGCTGTAACTTGCAGAGGATGTGGCAAAGTAGCTGAAACTCTGATGCACATGGTCTGCCTCTGCCCAGCCTTTAACTCCGAGCGCAGGTCCAAACTTAAAGCAGATTGGAACAACCTGGTCGTCCGATCCTGCAGGCAAGCGATCATAGTGGCCTTGAACCCCGAAAATACCTCTTTAACCCCTTCGACGCTCATGACGAGCTGGGCTCGTCATGAGGTAGCCTCCTCGCACGCTCATGACGAGCCCAGCTCGTCACGTAACATGCGAATCCGCAAAATCCAGCGTACGGGCGGAAATCATGCCGCACGCATGCGGTTAAACATAAAACTCACAAAATTCATTCAGCTGGCCTACCGCAACCGTAACCAAATCGGGTCCAGCTAACGCTCCCCCGCCCTATTTTTTAATCCTGATATTCTTAACAATAGCTTTTAACCTTGAGGGGGGATAAAATGTAATCCTATCATTGAAATAGGACTGATGGCGGTTCTGAATGCACGGCATCATGGGCAACGGGTATTTTATAAAAGGGTTGACGGGAAAAGCATTTTCACCTTGTGTATTTATATTTCTTTTAAACAGTTCTGAATTAAGGAGGCCCAAGATTGGATTACCTCTTATTTTATACTGTCGTATATTAACTGCTACATGCTTTCTTCTTGTTTTTAACAGTCGCTGTACATTGTGAACTATGTAACTTCTTTTAAAGATATATGTTTATATCTAAATAAAGATTTTTTTTTAACCTTGAGAGTTTTAAAAGCCTTTTTTTTTTATCTGTTGCATACACTGCCCAGGCTCGACTTAAACATCACAGGTTCCTAAGGTGGGCCGCACTCAAACCAGAACCCACCACGGACCAGCGGCACTAGATGCAGAATGTAACTGAAAATAAACAGAATTCAACATTAACACCTCTCATCTTACGGCGTTTATGGGCCAAAAGCAATAAGGCATCATGTATGCACAATACACAAAGTGCACAATGCAATAAAGAAAATGGTTTGTCCATCCACAAAAAGAACTAGAACTTTGTTATCCATGTATGCATTGCGTTAAGTTTGGGGTAGGTATAGGCACACGTATTATTTAAAAGGCAGACCAATTGGAATTGCTAATGCTTGCTTGACATATATATTCAAACAGTTAAAAAGGTCGCACACTCGCCTTTAGAAACCATTCCTGGGTGGATAGAGATTATCTTTACATTGTTTTATAAACAATCCCGTTGTTGTTTTAATTTTGAAGTGATGTTATTTTTAAAAGAAGACATCTCAATTTCAATCTGTGGTTAGAATATTCTCTGATCATTTCGGGGAATATGGCACATTAGGTAGGTAAACATATCGCACAGTGAAGGGAAAGATTGAGGCTGCCCACGGCGTGGGCCACCTCAGAAGGGCGGCCACCTTAGTGTCACATTAGGCACATCGCCACCTCTATAGTTGTGGGGACCCCGGGGAGAAGTCCCCCCGCAGCCTGGCACGCCGCCCGCATCACTTCCGCCACGCAGAGGGTTGGGGCAAGGTATTTATACCTGCCCCCGCCCTTCTGGCGCCCTCTTTGGCTAGGGAAACGCAGTCGGACACATGTCTCGGGAGGTTGTGCAGGTCATTTTCAGTGAGGAAGTGGAGGTTAGTGGCTTATCTCCCCCCCCCCGCCCACAGGCCGTTGCCCAGGGGAGGAACCTGCCTGCTCATCAACAATAACCCCACCTTCCCAGCCTTACTCGGCTATGCGCGCTGGGCAGTGCTGTGGCACGGGACAGGTTCCGGGGGTGAAAAGGGAGGGATAGACTCCACGGCCCGTTTGACCAGGCCATACCGAGCGGCGGCTAGTCGAGTGGGGCTTGACCTTGTTAGCTACCCTGACGAGTCACCTGAGCACGGCCTCCCCTCAAAAGCTGTAGATCCATGGTTGAGTTGGTCTGGGGAGGGATGTCCTATTGTGGCCCCCCCCACCCCACCGGGTCGCCACCGGGGGCAGACCGCATGCTTGTTGTCACGTTATCTCAGAGTCCAGCAGGTCCCTGCGGTGACCACCTGCTCCATCCCATATTTTAACTACAGTTCCTGGTAGCTGTGGTTTTGACGCGACCCCCATAAAAATTGATATTAGATGTCTGTGGCCATTTAGGAATGATCCGGCCCTCCCGCCGCAGTGGGTGGCGCACCGGGCCGCTGCTCGAAACTCGGACTGTTCCACGCCAAAGACCCTCCCCGCCATAATAGCAGTGGTCGGCTAGGACTGGGCCCGTATGCGGGGTCCCGTGAGGGCAGGGCGGTAGGACGCAATGATTTACCGTGCCACGGGTGACTGGGGTCACAGGTGTAGCTGGGGCAGAGGCTCGCAGCATTGGTTGGCCATGGGCTAGCGGTGGATTGCATGCAGCTTCGGGACCGGCTCCACTCCCTCTTTTACGGCAAGAACACATTGTTTTATGGCCAAATGGGCTTTCCCTCAGATGTTAAGAGGCCGTCTGAGGCTCCGACGTGCAGTGATCAGAAGTGCGGGCTGCTTAGCGGCAATGTCTATGGGTGCATCTGGTGGGGGTAGTAGACCCAAAAAAATATTCCTTGTTTTATGCCCAAATAGGCTTTCTCTCGTGTTCCCTAGTTGGCATCAATGGTAGATGTTAAAATATAAGAGACCGTCGGAGGCT
Organism: Lissotriton helveticus; assembly: GCF_964261635.1. NCBI lineage: Eukaryota > Metazoa > Chordata > Amphibia > Caudata > Salamandridae > Lissotriton > Lissotriton helveticus. The sequence continues at coordinate 488,155,227 of NC_136057.1, forward strand.
TCGACATTCAGCGTCCAGGGGTGCGGGGCTGCTCTCCACAGCGGCGATGATTATGTTCTTCTGGCTCAGATTGGCAGCACACCGCCCCAGCAACTCTGCCATGCTGGGGAGGTACATAGCGTCTGTATGGCGTAGTTGTTCATGGGTTGTTTGAGCCGGGGCCATGTGCGGATGTGCACCCCTCCCCTCTTTTATCATGGAGAAAGGTATGGGGCGGGAGAAAGGGGTTACGGGGACAAGAGAAGTGGGTATTAAGGGGGCTGGGGCCATTTCCGAGCCGCGCGTGCATGAACCAAGCCTAGGGCAATTATGGGATCACCGGGCCGCCACACATTTCCTACCACCCAGCGTTCCCCTAGGTGATCCCGATAAAAATGGTTCCTCACTTGTGTGGGTAGGCCTAGTGGCCGCAACAAGAAATGGCCCAAAACGTACTGTGGAGAGTTCAAAATTAGCGATCGCAAAGGGTCACCTGAGTTTTTGGTCCCGGGCTCAGCGGCCATCTAGGAACACCTGTCGAGCAGGGATTTGGGCTTCTGTGTCTACCTTTATTAAGCATTACAAATTGAATTGCGCTTTGAGTGAGTGTGTCACACAACTGTCCTCATATAGTTGGTTCAGAAAAGCATGTTCCAGTAAACGCTTTGTCTCATGAGGACAACTTGAGGTCCGAAGAATGGCCAATGCATTGGAGTCTACAAAAGGGAGGTCTGCCAGGTACACCTTCTCACAACAGTTTTATATAATAGTTTTTAAAAATGCAGAAAAACATTTCAAAGCAGCTTTAAAAGTATTAGGAGTCAGGAACTATAAATTGGCGTCTCTGGTTCTTAACTACAAATAACCATAGTGTATTTTAGCCCTGAAAAATGGGAAACCAATTCAAATTGCTGTGCTACCACATACATTTACATATTTAGACAGTCGAGTCTCACAGTAAAATGATTATAAGAAATATGTACACCTAATAATGAGGAGCATGACTTTGGAAAGCTCAGTCCTTATTCTGGTATACTTGCACAATGCAAAACCGCCATTTCGTAGCAGAAAAATAAGCACAAGGGATGCCAATAGCATCCAATTGTGTCTGGTTGCTCGCATTGTTCTGGTGCGGTCTGGCTAAATGTTTGCCATGAATGACGCGTAATTAATTACTTGAAGTTTAATATCACAATTTGGGAAATTTCACATAAACATAATACAAAATTGCTGCGAGTATGTCAGAGTAACAAATTTCACCACATCCCAATTTAATATCTCACTAAATTCATTTTGACACATAAGTTTTCCTTCTTTGGGATTCACAATTAAAAATAAATCATTCTTTTTAATCCGCAAAATGCCTGCACTGCTGTATCCGACAATTCATCCTTTTTAAATTACTATATATTTTAGTCCCATAATCTCAGGTGAGTCCACTGGCCCTTCTCATATAAAGCCTGATGCTATGTGAAACCCAGAACCTTGCACTGGGACCCCGTGGGTATGTCAAGTGTGTATATTTGCATTTAGTGTGTTGCACATGTATGGTAAAAGGACTCTGTGTGTTGTAAGAGACGGAGTACTAGGCCTAGTGGGATCCATTTTGGATGCCCCTGATATTAGGTTGGCACAACAGGGTTTATAAGAATAGCTTCTCCAGACAGTGGAAGTGTATTGCAGACGTTCCTGCAGCTGGCGGGTGGAGACCTATACATGGAAGTGATGGAGGATGGAGACAGGTTTACCTCTGGAAACTGAACAAGATCCTTGTTAGCACAAAACTGCTGATTTGCTTCCTGATCAGTACCATTTCATGGATGGTAGGGGTGAGGTGTAGGTCTTCATTTTCTGTTGATCCACTGGAAGACGTTTCTAGGAAGGGTGTGCCTTTTTGTCTGTCCCCAATCACTGATTCAGTAAGGCTGGTGACAGACAGGTGCAGATAACTCACACTTTATTGCCCCCACATTTAGATTGCTCCTGCTTGGAGACAGCCCCATTGCTGACTGCTGTAAGAACTATCACTTTACACAAATGCTGTGTCTGGAGAGCAGCCGAAGGATGACACTGGAAAGAAACCCAACCCAAACTGGTTATGAAACCTTAGATAGTGGATCACACCCCGTCTGGAAAATGTGTATAGAAGTAGGATCCAAACCACCCCACTTTGGTCCTATTCCAAGTTGTTCTTGACCAAGGAAGGGAGTGCTCTGTAGAGAACATAAAGAGCTGCTTTGCAAATAGAGATAGGGATCTACCTGACAGACAGCCTCCCTGAGGTGACAGGACATAACCACTAATCTGCACTTTCTGTTGGAGAAGCACAGGGTCTGCCTAAAATGCCTACCTGCCTGCTCAGAGAAGGAGGGACTGTGCCTGGACCCAAAGGATGAGACGCTGCCTAGGAGGAGGGCTGATGAGGCCTCACTAAGGTGAAACCGGTCCTAGGTTGCTTGTTTTCGGATAAAGAGCGGACCTGGCCTGGCTGGACAGTTCCCACTTGAGGAGGGTCAAGACTGGACCCAGCCATATGCAAATCGCACGGAGGTAGCATGCTGTGCAACATATCGATGGACTGGGATGTTAGCCCTGGGTAATTACCAGTGGCTGAGATTCATTGAGCATTCCTTAAATCATTTTTTGTATACTACAGGAGGAGAAGAGACCAAGCATGTTCCCGGCGTGAGGAGCAGCCAGCCAAAGCGGACATGCCAGGCGTGCCGGGGTTCCTCCATTCGGTTTGCACAGTTTTCATGTGAGCTGCATAAAAGATGATACCAGAACAAGCAGCAGTTTACCGCAGGCTTAAAAGACTGGTATTGCTACCAATGGTGTGAGTGAAAGCTGAATCTCTACTAAGAGCAAATACTGGATTGGCTAGGAGGTCGCAACAGCCAGAAAGACACCACTCCAAGGGATTGGACTGGGAACTATAACTGCCACACCAGAACTCCGGTTGGCAGCCAACCTGGAGGGCAACTGCCATATAAGTATTGCCATGAGGAAGGCTGCCGACATAGGCCTTGCAAGAGTGAAGCTGCTGCCATAAGGGCGGGAAGCCAGACCTTATCCTCAACACAGCCTAAAATGCTACAATAACAGCAGGTAAATCACACAGCTTAGCCTCCATAGGGGACAAGAGACTGAAGGTGTGCAGAAAAGACTACCACACACTCGAAAACCTTATGCCAAAGGGGTAAGGAGACATTAAACTGAGTTGAACATTTGCTCTGTGAGAGTATTTGAACAGTCTACATTGGAGCCGTCGGTCATAGAGGTAGGAAGGCGGATACAAGTAGAATACCATGAAGAAAGGGATTAAGAGCCTCAGTATTTAACACAACTTAGTTTGCAACCCTTTGGGCCATTTCAATTGAATCACGTAGTATTTAGTTAGTCTGTTGATTAAAGTACTTCATTTTACATAAAAGATAAAAACTGGAATCAGATTGACTGTTGAGAAATGAGCTCTTGTCCCCTACAGTACCTCACTGAGAAGTATGTCACTGCTCGCCCTCCCTAACCACAGAAGGTATTGTTCTTGGCCCAATTTCCAGATCCTTAGTAGGACGGACTTCATAACACCAAAGGGAAACAACCTCAACCTTCATGGTTGAGGCACAGTAGACTCTGACTGCTCTGAGGCCCTCCGAATGGGGTCTGATAGACAGAAACAAATACAAAAGTACATGCAGAAGTACTCTACAACTTTAAGGCAATATTTGCCTTTCTCCAAAGCCAACAAGGAATCCACGTCTTTGTTTAGATACAGTATTTTATCTAGAATCATATGTACATCTATTACACTACCAAAATCTCTCAAACGTTGCATATTTACCGCCAGAGAAGTTCCCATTATTATAAGCAGATCAGCATTCCCAAAGTCCTTTGAAAACTCATAGAAACGTTTTGGAAGATCTTCTCCAAAAAAGACAATGTCTGGTTTTACAACTCCATGACAAAACTTGCATCTTGGAATGTGTCCATTCACTATTGATTCCTAAAATAAAATAAAATTGAAAAAAAACCATCAAATTTTTGTTTAAATTTACAAAACAGTTAAAGAAAAAACTAATAGATTCAATCAATCAGGGGATTTGAAAAGCACGACTAATCACCCTGGTACACCCTTCCTGTATATATGATGTGTATTGTGCGGTGTGTTGTAAGATGACATTAGCTCCCTACAACAGCATAAGTGGTCTATAGATTGGATGTAAAAATACTATTCGGTGGGTGAAAGGAAACTACGAGAAGGAGCGTATTAACTAGTCACATTCCTCCCTGCTCAGTCTCAAAAACAAAGAAATGCAATTCATTAAAGGTATGCCATAACATTAATTTATCATTATAGCATTTCACCATTGTAACAAAACCATAGTATGATATGGGTACACTAAAAGTTTCTGCTACACCATAATCCTTTGAGAGATTTGTTTCCACGCAGGTTAACAGATTTTGATCCCCCATCGATAAAGAACAAATTACTTACCTATAGTAGCACATTTTCTGGTAGAGACTCTTTCCAACTGCAATTTCTTAACATGTGATTTTCCTGAGGCACCAGATTGGATCCAGAAACTTTTGATAGCAATTCTGTTGTGCGTCAGTAGGTGTCATCATGCAACTGCTTCAGATTGGTCATGCCTTGGATGTGACGTCAGAGCCACTATATTTGCACCACCTTTATTCACTGACATCAGTTTCTCTCTGATCTTCTCTCTGATCTTTGCTCATGCTGTCTGGTGCGGAGCCCATAGAAATCAGAATGTACCAGTGTGCAGTATTCTAAGCTGGAATCTTATTATTGAACTATAGGAGTTCATTGGTGGTGAGTCTGCAGACCGGCTCAGACTAGGACAAATATCCTGCAGGATGAATTGGGCAAAGTTATCAATCCACCAGACCTGGTTATACAAGCAGTAATGCTTTGTGAACATGTGGAGGGATGCTCATGTAGCAGCCTGGCAAATATCTAGGAATGGCACACTGCGTATAAGCGCAGTGGTAGGAGCCTCTGATCTAGTGGAATAGCCAGTCATTGACGTATGGGAAGACTGGTATTCCAAACTCTGTAAATGGACTGTGACCACAGCCATCACCTTTGTGAACACCTGAGGTGCACTATTAAGGCCCAAGGGGAGCACCGAAAACTGCAAGTGCTCTTGCTCTACCTAAAACCACACGTAGCACCTGTGAGATGGCAGGACAGGGATGTGAAAGTAATCGTCCTGCAGATCCACCACCACCATCCAGTCTCCTAGGTATAGGGCAGACAGAACTTGGGTCAGTGTGAGCATTTACAACTTGTCCTCCCGGAGTAAGCAATTCAGTTGATGAAGAACTAGGATGGGATTAAGGCCTTCGAAACAGCCAGTTCAGATCTGATGCCAGCACCCTTTCTAAGGCTCCCTTGACCAAGAGAACCTGAACTTTCCCAGGGAGTATGGACAAGTAGTCCTCCAAGAGATGTCGTGGTGTGGGAGGCATATCTGCAGGATATTATAGGAAGGGTAGGAAGTAACCATGTTTCTCCACCTGGAGCATCAGTTGGTCGGATGTAATGCTCCTTCACCCAGAGAGGTGGGATTTGACACACCCTCCTACAAGGCAATCGGGAGCTGCCAAGGGTTTTGAAACATTTGCAGGAGGAAGGGGGGTCGGGTTTGAGTAGCACATTTCCCTTGGGGCCTTATCCTCTGCCTCAACCTCGACAGGACTGATAGGACTGTTGTTGAGGTGCGTCTAGACATTGCCTCAGCTGATATCCCCTGCTGAAGCCTCAACATGTTAATACTACAGGGGAAACCCGATTAACTCACAGTCATCTGGGAAAACAATACATAAGGTAATGGAAGTGGTGCCTGTGGGGCACTTACACTTATATTTTCTCTAGGAACAGATGAAATGCGTTACTTACCTGTAACAGCAGTTATCCAGTATTGGTGTCTTTCATAGATTCACATGCCTGAATCATTCCCCGTCGTCGAGATGGGAGCCCCGGTAATAGAAAAGTAATGTCCTATAGACATACATAGAGAAAAATAGGCCTAAGGGCCTTGCCTTAGTAGCCTATCTATGTCCTTTTGTAAAAAAAGGACCAAATTTCCAAAGGTAGCCAATCAGCTACCACCTCCCTCTAGAACCTTCCTGCCAGGAGCCTCAGTCTCTCAGATTTTCGTACGCACCAAGCTAGGTAGACGTAACATATGCTCTGTAGTGAGAGATGAGCCCTTCCTGGGGAGGTGGGAGGGTTGCATGTGAATCTATGAAAGACACCAATACTGGATAACTGTTGTTACAGGTAAGTAACGCATTTCTTATCCAGTATTATGGGTGTCTTTCATAGATTCACATGCCTGAATCAGAATAGCAAGCAATACATTATGCACATATGCGATGGAATATAA